>NC_092125.1:64783177-65408177 GCF_043159975.1 Macaca nemestrina | reverse complement strand
AAACCTGTAGATAGACTGAGCGGGAAGAAAAAAGAGAGAAATGTAAATTATTAATCTTAGGAATGAGCAAAGGAGAAAAGTGGCATCACTACAGATTTTACAGGTATTAAAATGATGATAAGAAATCAGAATATTAAAAATTAGTAAGGTAAGTAATCCTATATGTGTGAGAATGGAGACAAAATAACTCTTCTACACAGCAAAATAAATTGATACTGCATCTACTTTCTAGGGTATATATACAACAGAAAACCTCAAGCAGTTTTATAAAGAGACATATACAAGTATACTCATCACAAAGTCATTTATAATAAAGGGAAACTGGAGGCAACCTAGGTGTTCATCACAAGGGGAATGGATAACAAAATATGGAGGATTCATGTATTAGAATACTATGTAGTACTTGGGAACAAGCAAGGTGAAAAGCACATACACATTAACAATCTGTGTGCACACTAAACAACATGTATCACACACATTAGAGTAGGTACGTATGGGGGTGGAGAGAGGAAAATGGGGAATGGCAGTTAAGAGATAAGGGAAAAAAGCAGAGAAGGGCTTTTACCTTGACCAAGGATAATAGCCTCTTATCAACTAAGGAATATGATTTACTAAACTCTGCACTGATGTCTAGAAAGAGAGAGAATCACACGAACACTGTTATGTAACTCATCACCCTTCACAACCACTAAGATATAATAAAATGGAAAAGAAAAACTTCAGGTAGTGAACTTGTATAGAGCACTGACATTATATGACATAGACACGCATATGAAAATTAGGACAAACTGATTTTATTAGGAAATTATTTATTTCAGTTAGCCTGCCAAATTCAGAAAAGTAAAATCTTCAGCTGAATTATACTGATATAAATTAATAATTTCACATTCTAAGGTCACATGTATATTAGCAAGTTTTGCCAAAGTTGTTTATTGCCATAAATAATGATATTTAAGTGGAGTTGATAAACTGAGGTTTTCTCTCAAGAATTGTATAAAAAAGCAAATCTTTTCTCCATCTTCTTGGGAATAGAGGTATAGTATATTTAAACGGTTTTCTCCTTGTCTCTCTCTTGCTTCAGTTTTTCAATCTGTAGAGACAGTTTATGTAACTCTAGGGCCACTGTTGAGACCCTGCGACTTGGGAGATGGTGTAAGAGGGTTTTGCCTGCCATGACTATGTCACAGCCTTCAGAGACTTTCTGAAAGAGGAAAAGGAAAGGAAAGGAAGGGAAAGGGAAGGGAAAGAGAAGAGAAAGGGAAGGAGAAGGAGAAATCAAAGCCTTTCAGGAAGGCGTGTGACAGGAGGATTAGAAGGTGAGCAATGACCCCAGAATGGATGGGCAGGAAACTCCAGAAAAATACTTTCGATCCTAGCAAAATATTTCCCTGAGAGCTGAATCCATATCTGTTCTTAGGCAATAATCAGTATCAGCACGAGCAAAAAGGAAGCTTAAGCTGCAGACGAATCCAGTTCTACTATTCACCAGAAAAACACATCAGATAATAGAGAAATACTGAGGCCAAGGGCCAGGTCAACTGGTTAATAAGACTCTGCTGACCTCCTATAAAACAAACGCAATAAATTTTGCCACCACCACAGATTTATCACATTGCTTCAAGCTAGACAGAGCCAGTACCTGTAAACACCTAATAAATTAAACCCAATAACTGAGACTATCCTTTAGGAGATATTACTACTTTTCCCATTTTATGAACCATCCCATTTTCCTATCATTTATTTTGAGGTATCATATATAAAATTCATTGAATGCATATTATTCATCCTCTTGCACTTGGACATATCCAGACTTCAAGATTTGTTCTCTGAGCAAAAACACTCTGGGAGCCAAACATCCAATAGCCAGGGTCATATTGGGTGATGACAGTTTCAAGGCTGATATACTGATTCTTCTCCACAGACAGCTTTGCATTTAATGTTTATGGTTTTAGGTACAGAGCTGTAGTCAAAACACATTACCTTAGCATCCTGTGAATCTCAGAGAAAACACATTTGGACACTGATAAATAATAAAAGGGATAAGAAATCTTGCTGAATTCTACCTTTTCTTTCTCAACTACTCTCGATACCACTGCTACCACCACCCCATCACGTCAACCAGTATTACCACTAGCTGAGTGGTAGTTGGTATTTACTAGCTGATATTTACTGAACACTTGCTAGATGTCAGCCTACATGTCAAGCACATTACATGCATTATTTCATGTAAGCCTTCAGCAACCCTGTATGGGCATATTTGCTGTAGAGATAAGGAAACTGAGGCATGGAGAAGCTGAATCACACAGTACCTTTTAAGACACAGAGCCAAGGTGTGAACCCAGGGCATCTAATTACAGATTCTGAGCTCTCTTTTTCTATACAACAGGACTTCTCTTCTTGCCTCGGTTTTCCCCTGCATAAAATAAAAGCAGCGATAATGACTTAGCTCCTGGAATTGTTCTGAGTAAAATAATGTAAATAACCTTTTAAGAAATATTTTGCTTATTCTGTCATAACAGTCATTTGACCAACAGTGGGGGTCAACCCCATAGGTCAACTATCTCATGAAAGGTTTTGGGCTACATATAAACTGGGGAGTAATGGTGCTATTTCTTGGATATTTGAAATTGAACCATGACCCACATCACTCAGACTCAAGCACTGACCCATGGCAAATGCCTCTGGCTGGGAGGAACGCTTCCCTCAAAGTCACTTCTGAGTCACTCTGTAGTGGCTAGCTGCTCAGCACTATTTTGGCTGGGGAGCTTGGATTCCCGTTGCATTGAGAAGCTGGAGATGAACAATCTGCAAACCTGCAGATTTTAGCTGCTCCAGTCAGAGCATATCCTTTCTTGCATTCACACTACACTACAGTGCTGAGTGAGGAATTCACTAATATTTTCATAGTGTCATTGTGTAATCTGGGGAAGCAAATTGCAACCTTGGATAGTGAGAGAGACAGAGGGCAGAGGGGAGAAGGGGAGGAAGAGACGGAGAGAGAGGGAGAGGGAAAGAGGGTGTTTTTTTCTGATTCATTAAAGAAAACAGCACAGAACTAAAGGAATTTATTGGAAGACTTTTATGCTTCCCAATCAATGTCATTGCCAATAAAATAACGTGGCATAATTCACAAAGTGGGGATGCCCCCCTCACAATACCATGTGACTGAGAATTAAGGAAAGTGGGTATGTAAGTATTTGAAGGAAGCAGAATCGACTTCTCATCTTCTATAGAACTGTTTCTTTCAATAATTTAAAATATTTTAAAAACAGAGGCCGGGTGCAGTGACTCAAGCCTGTAATCCTAGCACTTTGGGAGGCCAAAGCAGGCAGATCACTTGAGGCCAGGAGTTGAAGACCAGCCTTGCCAACATGGTGAAACATTGTCTCTACTAAAAATACAAAAATTACTCAGTATGGTGGCACTTGCCTGTAATCCCAGCTACTTGGGAGGCTGAGGCATGAGAATCACTTAAACCTGGGAGGCAGAGGTTGCAATGAGCCGAGATCCCACCACTGCACTCTAGCCTGGGTGGGTAACGTAGGGAGACCCTGCCTCTAAATAAACAAATAAATAAAAATGTATGTATAAATGCTTACTATAATTTGTCAGGTAATGTTTTAACCATTTAACAAATATAAAATCCCCCAACAAGCACATAAGATAGGCATTATTATTATCCTCATTTTACAAATGACAAAACAGAACCACAGAGAGGTAAAGCTACTTGCCCAAAGTCACACAGCTAGTGAGAAACAGTCAGTGTGGTTTTGCTCTACACGGTCCGTGTTCTTTACAACTTGCTTCCTGTGTTACTTGAGGGCCATGAAGGACCTTTAGACATAAAGTCAGCAACAGAGGAGACTTTTTTTTTTAACTGAAGTTATTTGAGAAGTGTTTTGTGATAAAGAGACATTGCCCTGTGAAAACTTGCAAGAACTGCACAAACTCAGAATCTGCAAGCACTTCCCCTCCTACCAACCTCAACAATACCCTGTGTTCTGCATTTATAGAAAACAATTTGCGGTGACTCACGCCTGTAATCCCAGCACTTTGGTAGGTCAAGGCGGGCAGATCACGAGGTCAGGAGACCCAGACCATCCTGGCTAACACAGTGAAATCCCGTCTCTACTAAAAACACACAAAAAAAATTAGCTGGGTTTGGTGGCGGGCGCCTGTAGTCCCAGCTCCTCAGGAGGCTGAGGCAGGAGAATGGTGCAAACCCTGGAGGTGGAGCTTGCAGTGAGCCGAGATCATGCCATTGCACTCCAGCCTGGGTGACAGAGTGAGACTCCGTCTCAAAACAAACAAACAAACAAACAAACAAAAACCAATTTTAAGAAAAAAAATTTAAGTACTTGAATAATGAAAATTACCAAACTGTACGGCCGGGCGCGGTGGCTCAAGCCTGTAATCCCAGCACTTTGGGAGGCCGAGATGGGCGGATCACAAGGTCAGGAGATCGAGACCATCCTGGCTAACATGGTGAAACCCCGTCTCTACTAAAAATACAAAAAACTAGCCGGGCGAGGTGGTGGGCGCCTGTAGTCCCAGCTACTCGGGAGGCTGAGGCAGGAGAATGGCGTAAACCCGGGAAGCGGAGCTTGCAGTGAGCTGAGATCCAGCCACTGCACTCCAGCCTGGGCGACAGAGCGAGACTCCGTCTCAAAAAAAAAAAAAAAAAAAAAAAAAAGAAAGAAAGAAAATTACCAAACTGCAAAAATAAAACATTGTATTTATGTAATGTTTTATGGTTTACAGAGAACTGTTATACACGTACCTTATAAGTGTAGGTTCTAGTTAGTTTTCTCAGAATTTATGACAACAATAACAATTTCATTTTTGCTTTCTGGATGGTAAAAGGTGACAACCAATTATTAAACAAAAATACAGCAAGCATTAATGAACTCATTAAGAGGTAAAGGAATTTTAAGCACTTTTATATTTATATTCATATGTAAGGAAGCGAAGTTGCTTACAATTCATCTTTATCTGTTTACTAGAGTAGATCCCCAGGAATATATACAAACCAAGTTTTTTAAAATCCCCTAGTAATGGTATTAGCATATACTTAAAAGTATTAAAACTTAAAAAAATTGTAGTTAAACCTTCCTTAAATAAAATGGAAATTAATAAACAATTTATTATACCATTAATAAAATAATTAATTTGTTAATAAGCAAGTAACATTAATAAAATAATATATTATGCCTCCCGCAAATTGGTGTAAATTACTACAATTTGACGATACTTTTAAAATTCCTAACATGGAATAAATGCCTTTGTAATTGATTGATCTAAACTACCTTCCCTTCATTGACTGTGCACTTTCCCCACCCTTTCCTGAGGCCCTGTGCACTAGGAATGCCTTGCTCATGGTGTAGGCTGGACAGGCATGAGATACAGAGATGGGAGAGTGGTTTGCTCCCTGATGCAGGCCTCATGGTACATGTTGACCTGCACTGACAGAAGCCCAAAGGTCACAGATTCCACCTAGAAACAACTAGAGGAAAGAGAGAGAACTAGCAGCGGCCTCTGCCAAACTGGAGTCCAGCTGTGTAATAGTCAGTAGCAGCTATACCCTGGGGCAAAGTCAGGTCAAGACCAAACTCTGCATTAAGAAGGAGCTCAGGGGAAGAGGGTGGAATAGGGGTTCCCAGAATCAGCTGAGTCAAAGGACACTCATAACTTCCATTTTAGCATCAGGGGTTCTGATGCAAGGAGTAAGTAAACTTGTGGAATTCTGAAGGCATTTAGCAATAGAACCCTAATCTTTTCCTTACAAGATAAGAGCCGTACTTAAAAGAAATTGTTATCTAGGAATGTAAGTAATTCATTGTTGAGTGACAAAATCAATAAGGGATGGAAGAAAGGGACTTTGGTTCAGAGTGGGCAGGCTCAGTCACCCTTAAAGCAAACCTCGAGTGTGATAAGTGCGAACGTGAGATCCACTCGAATCAGGAAATTACAGCGTAAGAGAAAAGCCATCCTGAGCAGCACTGCCTACTTAGGACAAGCTGTAGCTCCAGTTATGAGTTTGAACTGCCAACAGAAGGATGAAATTAAAAAACAAAACCAAAAGTGATGAGGAAGTTACATTTCCTTCCAAAAGTTTTAAAGCCTGAGGGGGCAAGAGAAATACGGAGGGGGGGGGGGAAGCCTCAAGAATACAAACAGGGGTGACAAAATTGCTCAGACAATATTTGAGTAGGACATTCCTTTTTGGTTTTCCTGATTTACCTAAGTCATCTAATGAGTCACACTTTGGTGCCATTCTGGTCTGTTAAAAGAGGGAAACGTGGTGCCTGAAGCACTGAAAAGCATGCAGGAGCATGTGGATGCAGTGGGAACATAAGCAGACAGGAAGGAATTTAGAGCATTCGTCAGACAACTCTTTTACCTATTAGGCACCTCTATGTTCTCAGCACTTTCCATAAATAATTGCATTTAGTCTTATGACAGCCTTAGGTTTTTTTAAATCCCCTTTTCAAAAAAGTTTAGGTACATTTGGCCAAAACTTTACAGATAATAAGTGGCTGAGCCGCATTACCTGAGCCTTCTTATCACCATCTCCCGCATGTTTTCAGTGCTTCAGGCACCACATTTCCCTCTTTTAACAGATCAGAATGACACCAAGTGTGACGCATCAGGTGACTTAGGTAAATCAGGAAAGCAATAAGGAATGTCCCACTCAAATATTGTTTGAGTAATTTTGTCAGGCCTGTCTGTACCCAAATAAGTGGTTCAGCCACTTATTATCTGTAAAGTTTTAGCCACTTATTCGGTTCAGTAATCTGAATCAAATCTGTGCTTTCCACTAAAACCTAGTGCTTTTACCTTTCTTGCTTTTTAAAAATTTTTGGAATTATTTTATTTTTGTGGGTACATAGTAGGTATATTTATTTATAGGGTAAATGAAGTGTTTTGATACAGGCATGCAATATGTAATAATTGCATCATGGAGAATGGGGTGTCCATCCCCTCAAGCGTTTATCCTTTTTGTGACAATCCAATTATACTCTTTTCATTCTTTTAAAATGTCTAATTACATTATTATTGACTATAGTCACTCTGTAGTGATATCAAATACTAGGTCTTATTCATTCATTCATTCTATTTTTTTGGACCCATTAACCATCCCCACATCCCCCACCAGCTCACCCCCAATACCCTTCCCAGCCTCTGGTAATCATCCTGATATACTCTCTCTCTGCATGAGTTCAATTGTTTTGGTTTTTAAATCCCACAAAGAAGTGAGAACATGTGATGTTTGACTTTCTGTGCCTGGCTTATTTCACTTAATATAATGACCTCCAGTTCTATCCATGTTGTTGCAAATAATAGGATCTTATTCTTGTTTACAGTTGAATAATACTTATTGTGTATATGTGCCTCATTTCAATAGATCCATTCATCTGTTGATAGGCACTTAAGTTCTTTCCAAATCTTGGATATTGTGAACAGGGCTGCAAAAAAGCATATATGGGAGTACAGATATCTCTTCAATATACTGATTTCCTTTCTTTGGGATATATACCCAGCAGCGGGATTGCTGGATCATATGGTAGCTCTATTTTTAGGGGAACCTCCAAAGCATTCTCCATGGTAGTTGTGCTAATCTGCATTCCCACCCACAGTGTACTAGGGTTCCCTTTTCTCTACATCCTCACCAGCCTGTCTTTTGGATAAAAGTCATTTTAACTGGAGATGATAGCTCATTGTAGTTTTGATTCACATTTTTCTGATGATCTGTAATGTGAGTACCTTTTCATATGCCTGTTTACCATTCGTATATCTTCTTTTGAGAAATGTTTATTCAAACCTTTTTGCCCATCTTTTTATCAGATTATGAAATTTTTTTCCTGTAGAGTTGTTTGAGCTCCTTATATATTCTAGTTATTAATCCCTTGGCAGATGGGTAGTTTGCAAATACTTTCTCCCATTCTGTGGCTTGTCTGTTTTCTTTGCTGTGCAGAAGGTTTTTAACTTAATGTGATCTCATTTGTCCATTTTTGCTTTGGTTGCCTGTTCTTTTTGGGTATTACTCAAGAAATTTTTGCCCAGACCAATGTCCTGAAGATTTTCCCTAATGTTTGCTTGCAGTGAAATAATTTGAGGTCTCAGATTTAAGTTTTTAATCCATTTCTATTTGATCATTGTATATGGTGAGAGATAGGGGTCTAGTTTCATTCTTCTGCAAATGGATATCCAGTTTTTCCACCACCATTTACTGACAAAACTGTCTTCCCCAGTGTATGTTCTTGGCACCTTTGTTGAAAATGAGTTCACTGTAAGTCTGTGGATTTGTTTCTGGGTTCTCTTTTCTGTTCCGTTGGTCTATGTGTCTGTTTTTATGCCAGTACCATGCTGTTTGGGTTACTATCACTCTGTAGTATAATTTGAAATCAGGTAATATGATTCCTCTAATTTTTTTTTTTTTTTTTTTTTTTTTTTTTTGCTTAGGATAGCTGTGGCTCTTCTGGGTCTTTTGTGGTTTCATATAAATTTTAGGATAGTTTTTTTCTATTTCTAAGAAGAATGTCATTGGTATTTTGATAGGAATTGCACTGCATCTGTTGATTGCTTTGGATAGTATGAACTTTTTAAAAATATTGATTCTTCTAGTCCATGAGCATGGAATATGTTTCCATTTTTTGATGTCCTCTTCAATTTTTTTATCGGTGTTTTGTAATTTTTATTGTAAAGATCTTTCACTTCTTAGGTTAATTCCCAGGCATTTAATTTTATTTGTGCCTATTGTAAATGGAATTGCTTTTTTATTTCTTTCTCAGCTTGATTGTTTACTGTTGGCATATGGAAATGTTGCTGATTTTTGTATGTGAATTTTGTATCCTGCAATTTTACTGAATTTATCAGTTCTAATAGATTTTTGGTGGAGACTTTAGATTTTTCTAAATATAAGATCACATCATCTGCAAATCATTATAATTTGAGTCTTCCTTTCCAATTTTGATGCCCTTTATGTCTTTCTCTTGTCTAATTGCTCTAGCTAGGACTTCCAGTACTATGTTGAATTACAGTGGTTAAAGTGGGAGTCCTTGTCATGCTCCAGATCCTACAGGGAAGGCTCTCAGTTTTTCCCCATTTAATATGATACTAGTTGTAGGTCTGTCATACATGACTTTTATTATATTAAAGTATCTTCCTTCTATACCCAGTTTTTTTTTAGGTTTTTTTTTTTTTTTTTATCATGAAGGGATGTTGAATTTTATCAAGTGCCTTTTCAGCAACAATTGAAATGATCATATGGTTTTTGTCCTTCATTCTGTTGATGTGATGTATCACACTGATTGATTTGCACATGTTCAATCATCATTCCATACATGGAATAAATCCTACTTGGTCATGATGAATGATCTTTTTAATGTATTGTTGGATTCAATTTGTTAGTATTTTGTTCAGGATTTTTGCATCAATAGTCATTGGAGTTATTGACCTGTAGTTTTCTTTTTTCTTCTTTTCTATGTGTCTCTTTCAGGGTTTGGTATCAAGGTAATTTTGGCCTCCTAGAATGAATTTGGAAGTATTCTGCCCTCTACTTTTTGGAATAATTTAAGTATGATTGGTATTAGCATTTCTTTAAATGTGTGGTAGAATTCAGCAGTGAAGCCATTAGGTACTTGGCTTTTCTTTACTGGGAGACTTTGTACTATGGCTTCAATCTCATTAATTTAAAATCTAGTACTTTTAAAATAATGTAAATAACTGTCACAGAAAACTAGGTAATTAGGTAGAGACAAAGAAGATAAGAAATGGGGTTAATATCTAGAAAGCAGAGATACTATTTCCTTCCCCCCAAGTCATCATGAAAGGAAATAATTAATAGCTATGAAATAATGAACAAATATTAACATTGATATAATCCACTGATATTATTCAAATTTCCCATTTTATTTGTATTCATGTTTGTTTGCACGTGCATTCAATTCTATACAGTTTTATCACATATGTAGATTGGTGTATCCACCATCACAGTCAAGATACATAACAATTCCATTAACACAAGGATTACCTGTATTGCCTTTTTATAACTGCACTCACCTCCCTTATGCCCATCCCCCTCGCCTCTCTTTCTGACAACCACTAATCTGGTTTTCACATCTAAAATGTTGTCATTTTCAACAATGTAATATAAATGGAATGATACAGTATGTAAGCTTACACTATATAAACTCTCTGGATTATATGTTTTTTATTCGGCATAATTCCTATGACATTCAATTTAGATTTTATATGTGTCAATCATCCATTTTTTTCTTTTTTACTGCCAAATGGTATACCATAGTATAGGGTATGAGTGTACCAGAGTACCTTTTTTTTTTTTTTTGAGAGGGAGTCTCGCTCTGTCACTGAGGCTGGAGTGCAGTGGTGCGATTTCAGCTCACTGCAGCCTCCGCCTCCCAGGATTTAAGCAATCCTCTACCTCAGCCTCCCGAGTAGCTGGGATTACAGGCATGTGCCATCACACCCAGCTAATTTTTGTATTTTTAGTAAAGACAGGATTTCACCATCTTGGCCAGGCTGGTCTTGAACTCCTGACCTCGTGATCCACCCGCCTCAGCCTCCCAAAGTGCTGGGATTACAGGTGTAAGCCACCACGCCTGACCCCAGAGTACTTTTAATGAGATCCAATTTATCAATTTTTCCATTTAATGGAGTGCGCTTTTGGTGTCAAGTCTAAACAATCTTTGCCTACCCCTATCCTGTATCCCAAGATTTTGTAAGTGCTGTAGTTTTATACTTTACATTTAATTCTTAGATCCCATAGATTTTTCTCCTGTGTTTTTTTCTTTTTCTAGTTTTATGTTCCACATTTAAGTCCAGGATTTATTTTGAGTTAATTTTTATATAAAGTATGAGGTTTACATCAAGATTTATTTATTTATTTGCCTGTAGATGTTCAGTTGTTCTAAAAAATGCTATCCTTTCTCCTTTGATTTACATTTGTACCTTCATAAAAATTGGTTGAACATGTTTGTGTGTCGATTTATTTTTAAGCATCTAATATGAGCTAATCATTGAACAAGTATCTCTTGAGCCCCTACAATGAGCCAGGCAATATTCTAGGTGCTGGGAATGCCACACTACCCAAAGCAGACAAAAAAATACCATACTCAAGGAGCTTACAGTCTAGTGAGAAAAATAAATATAAACCAGATAAATAAATACATAAAAGGTCAGGGAAAGAAGTAGTATGACAAAAAATAACCGAGTAATGTGCTGGGTAGTAAGGTGTTGAGGTGGGATGTGCAGCACACGTTAGACGATATGGTCAAGGAAGGCTTCTCTGAATAAGTTCTGTTTGAGTAAGGGCCTGAATTGAGTGAGGGAGTGAGCCATGAAAATACCAAGGAGAAAAGTTTTGTTTGAACAGAGAACATCATGTTCTGCAAGCTCAAAAGACTGAATAGGGGTAAGAGGATGAAGACTTCCATTTTCAGTATAGCTGTGTAAGTGTCTACTGGTCCCACCCTCCCACAGATAGCAATTCTAAACTCTGAATAAAATAGGGAAGAAAACAACAACAAAAATCCTACCTTAAGGAACCAGAAAGTAAACAAAAGCAGATACATTCTAAAGGAGCAATAAGTCTTACAAGAAGGGAACACCATAGATCAAACTTCCCATTTGTTATGCCTTTTAGCCTGAGAGAATATCAAAGTAGGCATGATGTGGCATGGCTAAAACTCTGAGAGAAAACCAAGTCTTTCTGGTTTGAAAAAATAAAACAGAGCTTTGGGCAGCAACAGACACTAGAAAATTATGGGGGTCCTAAAAATTAAAGAACCAAGAGAAGAGCCCATCTTGTGCATAAACTCTGCCCAAATCTCTGGCTGATCTCTGAATCACCCATGAGGAGGACAGATTAAAAACAGAGCAGCTCCCATTCTGTAGGTTGCCTGTTCACTCTGATGGTAGTTTCTTTTGCTGTGCAGAAGCTCTTTAGTTTAATTAGATCCCATTTGTCAATTTTGGCTTTTGTTGCCGTTGCTTTTGGTGTTTTAGACATGAAGTCCTTGCCCATGCCTATGTCCTGAATGGTATTACCTAGGTTTTCTTCTAGGGTTTTTATGGTATTAGGTCTAACATTTAAGTCTCTAATCCATCTTGAATTAATTTTCGTATAAGGAGTAAGGAAAGGATCCAGTTTCAGCTTTCTACTTATGGCTAGCCAATTTTCCCAGCACCATTTATTAAATAGGGAATCTTTTCCCCATTTCTTGTTTTTCTCAGGTTTGTCAAAGATCAGATGGCTGTAGATGTGTGGTATTATTTCTGAGGACTCTGTTCTGTTGCATTGGTCTATATCTCTGTTTTGGTACCAGTACCATGCTGTTTTGGTTACTGTAGCCTTGTAGTATAGTTTGAAGTCAGGAAGTGTGATGCCTCCAGCTTTGTTCTTTTGAATTAGGATTGTCTTGGCAATGCGGGCTCTTTTTTGGTTCCATACAAACTTTAAAACAGTTTTTTCCAATTCTGTGAAGAAACTCATTGGTAGCTTGATGGGGATGTCGTTGAATCTATAAATTACCTTGGGCAGTATGACCGTTTTCACAATATTGATTCTTCCTATCCATGAGCATGGTATGTTCTTCCATTTGTTTGTGTCCTCTTTTATTTCACCGAGCATTCTCAGCAAACTATCGCAAGAACAGAAAACCAAACACCGCATGTTCTCACTCATAGGTGGAAACTGAACAATGAGATCTTTTGGACTAGGGAAGGGGAACATCACACACAGGGGCCTATTATGGGTGGGGGGGAGGGGGGAGGGATTGCATTGGGAGTTATATCTGATGTAAATGACGAGTTGATGGGTGCAGCACACCAACATGGCACAAGTATACATATGTAACAAACCTGCATGTTATGCACATGTACCCTAGAACTTAAAGTATAATAATAAACAAAACAAAACAAAACAAAACAAAAAAACACAAATGGTCAGTAGGGATACATTCTAGCAGAGACTTTGGCCTAGCAAGAGTACCTGTTTTTCCCTTCTCTTCCCTTTGCATCCAATAAAACTTTGTCTTACCCACCAAAAATAAAACAGAGCAGCTAAGGATAAAAGAACTGAACTGAGATTTGGGTTGCTCCAGAGACAGAGAGCATTTTCAGGTTGGATATAAGTAAGTTAGTCGTCTGTTTAAATGAAAAACAAAAAAAATAGTACAAACAAAAAAACCTATCTTTTGGGGGAGAATATAATAGAATCCATTAATAACGTCCAGGATACAATTCAAAATTACTGGACATATGAAGAAACTAGAAAATCTGAACTCCAGTTAAGGGAAAAGAAAGTCAATGGCGACTGTCTCTAAGATGATCCAAATGTTGGAATTAGCAGGCAAGTATTTTAAAACAGCCATTATAAATATGCTCAATGATGTAAATGTATATATGCTTGCTAATGAATAGGAAGATAAGAAATCTCAGTAGAAAATAAACTATTAAAAAGCATCGGCCAGGCACAACCTGTAATCCCAGCACTTTGAGAGGCAGGTGGATCATGAGGTCAGGAGATACAGACCATTCTGGCTAACACGGTGAAACCCTGTATCTACTAAAAATACAAAAAATTAGCCAGGCATGGTGGCATTCACCTGTAGTCCCAATTACTCTGGAGGCTGAGTCTGGAGAATCACTTGAACTTGGGAGGTGGAGGTTGCAGTAAGCCGAGATTGCGCCACTGTACTCCAGCCTGGGCTATACAGAGTGAGACTCCATCTCAAACAAAAACAAAAACAAAAACAAAAACAAAAACAAAAAAAAAACAGGCATCAACATTCTACAACTAAAACCTACCCTCTGAAATAAAAATGTCACTGGAGGAACTTGGCAGCTGAATGGAAATGAAAGGAAAGAGCCAATGAACTTAAGGATAAATCAATAGAAATTATCCAATCTGAAGTAGAGAACAACAAAACATTTATATAAAAAACAGAGCTTCAGGACTTATAAGACAATATCAAGTGACCGAATAAACATGTCATTGGAGTTCCACAATAAGAGGAAAAAGAGAATGAAGCAGTAAAATTGTCCGAAAAAAATAGAAACTTGGGAAAAGAAGTACACTTACAGGTTCAAGGTGTTCAGTGAAACTCAAGCTGAACAAATATGAACAAAACCATGCCTAGGCACATTATAGTCAAACTGCTGAAAACCAAAAATAAAGAGAAAATCTTATAAACATCCAGGAAAAAGACAGTGCTTACATACAGGGAATTCTTTGAATAACTGCTGACTTCTCCACAGAAATGAAAGAAGTCAGAAAGTAATGTATAAAATTAGTCTTTGAGAAAAAACTAATCAAGAATTCTGAGTAGAGGAACAAACACTTGAGCTCTCCATGACTGCTACGAGGAGGGAAGAGAAGAAGCCTAAAGCCAGAAGCCTATTGTAGTCATGTAGTCCAGAAGTGACGGTGTTTTAGGCCAGGCTATAGTCATTTCTTTGCATGGGCTCTCAATCGCCATTTTCAAAATCTCTCTTGAACGTGCTTGTTTGAAAGATTTCTAACCCTTCTTGGTAAAACAAGAGGTGAAGAATAACGGAAGTACAAGAGTCAAAGGACTGGATGAAGATCCATTTTGGGTCAAATAATAGTTGGAACTGGGGTAAATGAAATTTTAAAAATAGATCTGTATTGTAGAAATTATCTCATAATTCTAACACGAACATTTTTCCATTCTCTCGAAAACATTTCAAAGGAAGAAGGAACTGAATTAAATGAGTGATTAGATATAAGGAAAAGAGAAGACGTGAAGAAACCTGTGGTTTTCCGGCTTGAAGACAATGGTTCAATTTAAGAAACACATAATGACTCAGGTACAGAGAATAAATATAGGGTAGGCCTTAACGGGCTGTTAGTCTGATGTCAAGAAATGTTACAGTAACTACCCCGTGTTAGGTAAGGAATGTTCTGGGTGTGGGCTATGTCAGCCAGTAAAGCTGAGTCATTACACCTGAAGTCATTGTGTATATCAATGAGGTACACCTGTCCCGGATCAGTTGGCTTAGCCTATATCAAAAGCAGCCCATGTCTAGAATTGCTCCAGTCTTACAAGGCAATGCTTAGAAGGGAATATTTGCACTTCCAAAGTTCTCATGAGGCTCTCACTCATTCAGATAAAATCATCCCAACTGTGAACCTGCTGTGAAGATTTTGAAAGCTGGAAACTTGCCTGGAAACTAACCTGGAAAATGTGACTCTCTGCCTGTATCCAGACCTTCATAACATCCTTCCATATTTCTGTATCTTTAAATATGCAAATGATTTGATTTACCCAAGCATCTGATGTCCCCATCCATCAGAGCCTCCTCTTGACATTTGTTAATACTGTAAATACTATCATTGCACAGACAATGGGATTCATGCAAGACCCCATGCCCATTGTAACTAAGTCTCTGTGAGGAAACAGGACAATGAAGGGGAGAGGTATGATACTATGAGATAGCTAAAGCCTGTGGATTCATCTGTTCTCACACTGCTGTAAAGAAATACTTGAGACCGGCTGGATGCGGTGGCTCACGCCTGTAATCCCAGCACTTTGGGAGGCTGAGGCAGGCTGATCATTTGAGGATAGGAGTTTGAGACCAGCCTGGCCAACATGGTGAAACCCTGTCTCTACTAAAAATGCAAAAATTAGCCAGGTGTGGTGGCACGCGCCTGTAATCCCAGCTACTCGGGAGGCTGAGGCAAGAGAATCGCTTGAACCCAGGAGGCAGAGGTTGCAGTGAGCCCAGATCGCACCACTGCACTCCAGTCTGGGCTACAGAGTGAGACTCTGTCTAAAAAAAAAAAAAAAAAAAAAAAAAAAAAAAAAAAAAGAAGACGACTTACCTTCTTTACAATTTTTAATTGAATTTTTATTGAAGAATGTTTTACATACACAAAAGCACATTGTCTCAAATGCAGACCTAGTTGACTTTTCACACACCAAACACACCCATGTAACACCACCCAGATGAAGAAACAAAACATTCTCAGGACTTTCAAAGCCTTCCTCATACTCCCATCCCGGGGGGAGATTGCTATTTTGACTTAAACACTAGGAATTACTTTTGCCTGTTTTTATACATTACATGCATGAAACAAAACAGTATGGACATATTTTATATCTGGCATCTTTCACTAAACACTTTCTGTTTTGAAATTCATCTGTATAATCATTCATTTCATTGTGGTATATTTCATCATGTGATGTATCACCATTAATTTATTCTGTACTACTCATGAGCATTTTGATCATTTCCAGTTTGGGGTTATTGCAAATAGGGCTGCTGTAAACATTCTAATACTTGTCCATAGGTGAATAGATATAGATGCATGTTTTTATTATACTTTATGTTCTAGGGTACATGTGCACAACATGCAGGTTTGTTACGTATGTATATGTGTGCCATGTTGGTGTGCTGCACCCGTTAACTCGTCATTTACATTAGATATATCTCCTAATGCTATCCCTCCCCTAGCCCCCCACCCCACAACAGGCCCCAGTGTGTGATGTTCCCCTTCCTGTGTCCAAGTGTTCTCATTGTTCAATTCCCACCTATGAGTGAGAACATGCGGTGTTTGGTTTTCTGCTCTTGTGATAGTTTGCTGAGAATGATGGTTTCCAGCTGCAATAGATGCATTTTTGAGAGGTAATCTCTAGGGGTAGAATTGCTGGATCATAGAGTAGACATATGTCCAGTTTAGTTGCCAAAGAATTTTGTAAGGCAGTTGGACCAATTTATACTTTCACCAGCAGGTTTTCAGAGTTACGGCTGGGATACATTTTTACTAACACTTGATATTTTATCATTTTAGCTATTCTTCTGAGTATGAATTCTGAAATTGTACTTTGTGTTTGATTTTAATTTACCTAATGACTAATGAAGTTAACCAAGTTTTCTTATGGCTATAAACCAATTGGATATCATTTTTTTGTGAAGGTTCTTCAGGTCTTTTCCCATTCTCTTGGTGGGTTGATTATCTTTTCAAATTTATTTGTAAAAGTTCTTTATATTTGGGGGGCACAAGCCCTTAGTTTGACATGAGTTTTGCAAATAGTGCTTTTGAGATTGTAGCTTGCCTTTCACTCTCTTACTGGTGTCCATATTAGTGTTCTAGGGCTGCCATGACAAAATATCAAAGACCTAGGGGGATTAAAAAATAGAGTTTTGTTGTTTTTTTATTCTCACAGTTCTGGGGCAGGGAGTCTGGGATCAAGGTGTGAGCATGCTTGTTTTCTTCCATGCCTCTCTCCTTGGCTTGCAGACGGCCACCTTCTGGCTGTGCTATTACATGATCTTTACTCTGCATGTCCACATGTCTGGTGTTTCTCTCTGTGTCCAAATTTCCTCTTTTCTTATGAGGACACCAGCCAGATTGCATTAAGGTATAATTTTAAAACCACATCTTAGCTTCATTACCTCTTTAAAGACCTTATCTTCAAATATGGTTACATTCTGATGTACTGGGGGTTAAGACTTCAACAACATATGAATTTCGGAGTGGGACACAATTCAGCATGTCTCAGTGTCTTTCTTTTTTGAGATATTATTGACATACCATAGAGTTCACCATTTTAAAGTATACAATTCATAAGATTATGCAACCATCACCACTGATTCCAGAAAATTTGTATCATCCCACAAAGACACGGCACACAAATTTGGTGTCCTATAGTACACCTTTTAATGTAAAGAGACAAGTTCCCACATCCTTTCAATGCTAATACCCCAAAGTGAACATGGGGTGTATGTTACATATACATTTACCCATTGCACATGTGCTCAACCTGCTCATAAATAGGTATAGCTTTGCCCCCAAACTGACTGTATTAGTTTGTACTCCCACTGCTATAAAGAAATACCTGAGACTGGGTAGTTTATAAAGAAAAGAGGTTTAATTGGCTTATGGTTCTGCAGGCTGTACAGAAAGCATGGCAGTATCTGCTTCTGGGGAGCCACAGGGAGTTTTTAGTCATGGCAGAAGGCACAGGGGGAGCAGGCCTCTTACATGGCAGGAACAAGGGGAAGAGAGAGTCGGGAGGTGCTATACACTTTTAAACAACCAGATCTCATGAGAACTCACTCACTATACATTACCAAGTGGGGGGATGGTGCTAAACCATTCATGAGAACTCCACCCCCATGATCCAATCACCTCCCACCAGGCCCCACCTCCAACACTGGGGATTACAATTCATCATGAAATTTGGTGGGGACACACATCCAAACCATATCACCTACTGAGTGTATATGACTCTATTATGTAATATGGACCCTGTCAGACACAAACCCCAACCTACTCTTTCCTTCTTTGAAGAGAGATCACCTTCAGTCCATGCCAGATACTATTTCTTCACAGTTTGCAAACTGTTATCACCAATAAATCTCTCTTTTCTACTACTTAGCCATCCTGCTGGTCTTTTGGATGACAATGTGAAGGTCCAGTCTGGCATTGCCAGTCATATATCTCTCTGTTAACCCAAAAATTTAGTTAAAGTCTGCTCTGCAACCTCCTGTGTGACTGCTATTTTGAGAAAATTTTTAAAACAGGGGCAGCAGGGGAATGTTTTCTACCGTTGATCAAGATGCAGTGGAGAAGCAGCGACCAGCCACAGAAGGTAAGCGGGAGTGAGCATGAGATTTCAGAGGAGGCAAATAGTGGAAGAGTTAGTGACTTGTCAGAAATATAAAGCTCCCAATACCCAGCAATATAAGGGGAACACATGTGGATGAATCCTGAAGAGCTCTGCTCCGCCCCCACGGGTCCCTTTTATCATTTCTGTGCTGCAGGCATCTGGGTGCTGTTGCGAAGCAGAATGACAGCCCCGTTTCTTTGCCTCAAATTGGAGCAAATTTTGAGGAATAGTTTATAGCCCAAAGTTCCCCTTTGGGATAAAGCTATGCTGCTACCTTCCTCTCCTTAGGATGGTCCCTGATAGCCCTGCAGGGGCCCTTCCCTTTCCAGCCTTGCCACCACCCCTCCCTTTCCTGTTTTTCCCAGTAACGCTTCCTGAATACATTACTAACACATGGTTCCTCTTCTCAGGGTCTACTTCTGAGGAATCTGACCTAAAAGAGACACCAAAGTCATTTAAGTTAAAATATTAAAGAGTGATCAGATTGAACTGAAAGATTTGGGTATGCCCAAGAGGAGCCTTGTGTTACACATAGATTAAGCTTTCAAACACTTTCGAACTTGTTATTATTGGGTGAAAGGGATGTCAAACAAAACCAAATACCCCTTAAATAAAAGTGGAAACAAGAAGTTACTCTAGAGAAATACTAGTAATCAAATAGGGTGAGCATGGAGGAGACTCAGAAGAAGATGGCATTATTTGATCTGATACAGGTCAGGAAGAATAAAAAATGAAAATGTAGGGTAAATATTTTTCAGATAAAGGACGCGCTGGGCACAGTGGCTCACGCCTGTAATCCCAGCACTTTGGGAGGCCGAGGCGGGCGGATCACAAGGTCAGGAGATCGAGACCACGGTGAAACCCCGTCTCTACTAAAAATACAAAAAATTAGCCAGGCGCGGTTGTGGGCACCTGTAGTCCCAGCTACTCCGGAGGCTGAGCCAGGAGAATGGCGGGAACCCGGGAGGCGGAGCTTGCAGTGAGCTGAGATCGCGCCACTGCACTCCAGCCTGGGCGACAGAGCCAGACTCTGTCTTAAAAAAAAAAAAAAAAAAAAAAAAAAGGACGCAAGTATGTGTTTTTTGAGGACAACATACACAATAAAGTAGAAAAGTAAGTTAATCAGAGAAACATTAGAGAATGACTTGCAGAGAGCCCTAATTTTTCATTACTCAGAAATCACAGTGAAAACAAAGATAATTTGATTTTTGGTAGGTAATTATTTATTCAGCCAGTCCACCAAATCCAGGAAACAGGAACTTAAACTGAACTAAGACAAAAATTATGAATTGTTTCATATGATCAGTGACACTAAGAATATTAGTGAATTCTCTTAAACACAGATATGTTTCCCCAGGAAATAATAGTACTTGAGAAACATAGAATTGCTAAAGAGAGAAATGTAACCGTTTCTCTGTTTTGTGGGGAAAGGGAAGGAAAAATCGATGTACTGGTTTCTAACTGGTGTTGTTCCTCTTCAAGTTTCACGCGTGTTCCGGTCGTTTAATCTCCAGAGACAGCTTATACAACTCCAGGGTCATTTTCTAATCCTCTGGGTGTGGGAGACACTGCATGTGTTTTCTACCCGCAAGCACTGACTCACAACCTTCAGAGGTTACCTAAATGAAATAAAGCAATCGTTTTCGAGAGGCTTCTCTCCAAACTAAATCCGAAGATGTAAGATTTTTTCTGGATGTATCACTGATGACCACAAAATTGGAATATCAAAACCCTCCTCAGGACGGATGAAAAAAATCCCAAAGAAACTAGGGTCTCAGCAAAGTGTTCTCCCTTGGCTGTCAGGCAGCAATCAGTAGCTGGTGAAGCAGGGAAGGAACAGCACTGCAGACAACACCCAGGGGGCCTCCTTAGGGGCAACAGGAGGGACAGTTCTGATGGGCGCATCTGAAATGAAGCAAAAGCATGGCATTTCTTGTAGACAGTATAAGGCTGGGGATCAGGTCAGCTGGATCTATGAGACCTTCCTATCTGGGGGGGTGGTCCTTCTTGAGCTTGCCTTAACAAGCACACCAAAGTGCTTAGAAGGTGATGGTGCTAATTCTCTAAGTGATGTGTCTGAAATAAATCCCGCCAAAAGTCACATCTCATTGGTGTTGGCTAGGACAGTGCTTTGGAGGAGACTATCATTTTTAGAATGGGATAGGATGCCCTGAAATGTGTGCCACTTTTGTAATCCCCAGTGTTGGAGGTAGGGCCTGGTGGGAGGTGATTGGACCATGAGGGTGGAGTTCTCGTGAATGGTTTAGCACCATCCCCCCACTTGGTACTGTACAGTGAGTATGATTCTCAGAATAAGATTTTATAATAGTAAGAATATTGAGAGTTATGAAACACTGATAAATTATACCTGGATGGGATGCTGAGAGTTGTTCTTTACCTCCATTTATTTATGATTATAACAATAAGATTAATAATAAGGCTAATAATGTTATGACACATACTACATGTCAACATAAGTACTAATGCAAAACATTATTACCTCGATTTTGCTAAAGAGAAAAATTAGGTACAGATAGTTTGTGTGACTTGTCTAATATTGCATAGCCTTTGGGTGGCATGATTATGATGTAAACCTAGGCACTGTGGTCCTAGAGTCAGAGTTTTCAAAATTAGTACAGTATCTCCAAACCTTGATCCTTTCATGGTCCTAAGTATGTAATTTTTATTCTCATATTCTTAATATTTTGCTAAATGGAGGCAGTGGTGGGGAATTAGCTCCTTGAGTTGCTATTAATAGATTAGTTAAAAAAAAAAAAAAAAGGTTGACCCTATCCTTTTGATTGACCAAAAATCTCCTATCAGGTTAACTTCATTATGAGAAGGTGGGAGCACACGTGAGGTTCTAATGGAGACATCAAATACTTGAAGTATGTTGCGAATTTACCCATAGGATTCCTCATTTAAACTTAAGTAGATGCCCACTAAAATTTTGCCAAATCCTCACTGACACTCTCAAATTAAAAATTGTATCTCTAAGTCCACTAACAGAACCCTGTATACACAGACACTTGAATTATAACGAAGGTCACACTGCAGAGTTGTGTGGAAACTATAGTTTATTAAATAAGTGGTGTATGGTTAATTAAATAGCCATTGGAGAAGAACAAACTTTAACCACTACTTTCCACCATAAACACACAGGAATTCCAAGTGATTTGGAGATACTAATGTGAAAGGTTAAAACAACAAAGCTCTGGAAAATAACATAAGGAAATATTTTTTGTGATCTTGCTGCAGGCAAATATTTCTTAAACAGCATATGAAAGGTGCCAACATCAAGGAAAAAATTATAAATAGAACTAAATTAGAATTTATAACTTCTATTTATCAAAATTTGAACACTCATACACTGCTCGTGGAAATTTAAATTGTTGCAATCACCTTTGAACAAAATTTGGCATTATCTACTAAAGATGAATATATGGCTGGGTGGTGTGGTGGCTCACATCTGTAATCCCACACTTTGGGAGGCCGAGGCAGGTAAAGGAGGATCACTTGAGCCCGGGAGTTCAAGACCAGCCTGGGCAACAAAGAAAGACCCTATCTCTACAAAAAACTTTTAAAAAATTAACCAGGTATGGTGGTGCATGCTTGTAGTCCCAGCTACTCTGGAAGCTGAGGCAGGAAGATCCCTTGAACTCAGGAGTTGGAGGTTACAGTGAGCTATAATCATGCCACTACACTTCAGCCTGGATGACAAAATGAGAACTTGTCTCAAAAATAGTAATCCCACTTTTAAGTTTATTCCCAACAGAAATATTTGCACGTTTGTATCAAGAATCATGTGCAAGAATGTTCATAAGAGCACTGTTCATGATAGCCTATAACATGAAAATCCTAAACTTTTATAAGATACATAAAATGTGTTATGTTTATCCAAAGATCATACAACAACGAAAATAAATAAGCTATCACCCCATGCAAGAACACATAGATGATTTTCAAAAACATAATACTGAGTAAAGAAGACAGGCACAAAAGAATACATACATGATTTCCTTTATATTAAAAGTAATGGCAAAAACCGCAATGACTTTTGCACCAACCTAAATATAATGCTAAAAAGTTGATAAAACTAGTCTGTGATGCTAGAGGTGAGACCAGTTGGGAAGGAGAGTTGGGGAGTCACTGGGAGAGGGCACACGGAACACTTCTGGGATGCTGGTAGTGGTGATGCTTCTTGACTTGAGTGGTAGTTTGTCATAGTGGGTTCACTTTGTGATCATTTATTGACCTGTACACCTAAGTGGTGGGGTCTGCGTGTTTCCTTAACAAAGGAATGAACACACAAGACAACACAGGACAAGACAAACGTGGCAGCCGCCCCGAGCAGCACGCTCTGCTTTATTTTATACACGCTTGTGGAATTTTACCACGTCACAAGACACGAGTTGTTTTTATGTCATGAGTTGTTTTTCTGACCTTTCCCTAACTTTCTGAATTCTCAAGATGCTTAAACATTAACCAGTTCCCAGAGTCTGCTGTTTGCGGCTGACTCTTTTGTTCTTCCTGTTTACAGAGAAGAAACGTCATGCTTTGTTTGCAAGAGCATAACTATCGGGAACATCTCGTTTGCGAGCACGTGGTCCTCTACACCTAAGATTTGGACATAGTGTTGTAGTATGTTATATTTAAATTAAAACTTTTATTTAAGCAAAAAGTGGCCTTCCAGATGACCTTTGGAAAGATACATTGATAAAAAGTAGTGTTCAAGAGTGATAAACTGTGATCATTCATGCTATTAAAATATTGTACCATGTGTATATATTATTTACACAAATTGAATAAATAAATAAAGTGTACATTTCTAAGTGCTGCCTCTGTCTAGGAGGAGACTCTCGTTTGACTTTTCATAGAGGCTTTACCTTCTTAGCAAAGGCCCTCAGTAAGGTCGGAGTTAACCTTTACATTGAAGGGCTGGAGCCGACCAATGTGAATTTCTGCAGGTGACTTCAGCCTCTCCAATTAGAACATATCCATCATCACAGTGATAGTGCACCAGAGTAGTAGAGAATAAAAATGATCTCGCATCTCCATAGGACCCATGGCCAATGGGAGGAACCATTCTGCAAGCTTGAATGGTGAGAGAAAGGTAGAGGAGTATGAGTTAGAGTTTCATTTAATGAACAATTCAGTGAGCCACCCTTCTCGTTACACAGAAGTAGGTCATTAACTTATCGTACTGCTGATGTACATTTCATCTCCTTGACAAAATCCGTAAACTTTTACACTGTTCATGGACTTTTGGGTACAAAAGCATTAATTTAGCCACAGGAAGTTACTCCAAAACAGAATCATATTCAGTAATCATGAAGCTAAATAAAAAGAAAGACCACAAATTAATTTTCAAAAAGCAGACAGTGCAATTTAAAAACGGCCGAGAGACTTGAATAGATGCTCCTATAAAGGGGCTATACAAATTGTCAACAAACATATTAATAGCTGCTTATTCCCATGGGTCATCAGGAAATACAAATAAAAGCCACAATGAGAAATCACTACACACTCACCACAGAATGTCTACAATTGAAAAGTATTATCATACCAAAGTTTTCATGAGTAGTACACAATGGAACTCCAATGAACTACCTAAGGAAATATAAATTGGTACAGCCACTTCCAAAAACATTTGTGGTTATCTCCTAGAACCTGGCAATTAAAATCTTGGGTATTTTCTTGGCAGAAATACACAAACATGTACACTAAAAGACAAGCTCAGAAATGTTTTGAGCAACATTATTTGTAATGTGCCCAAACATGAAAGAGCCTAAAAATCCATCAACTCTAGAATAGGTAAGTAAATTATAATCCATTCAACTGATGGAATACTATACAGCAATAAAAATGAATGAGATACTATTTACAAAAAAATGGGTGAATCTCACAAATACATTGAGCAAAAGCCAATAGACCATTAATGTATAATTCTATTCCATTTTTAAAGCTTTTAAAAATTCAAAACTAAGCTACAGAACAAGTGTAAATAAAATGAGGAAATGATTACTCTTCAAGTCAGGATGATGGCTACATTTGAAGAAGGATGAAGTGGTAAATGGGAGGGCCCCCCATGGGACTTCTGGGGGCTGGCAATGTCCTGCATCTCTACCTGGGTGAGATTTTCATTAAGTGTTTGATTTTTGATGAATCATGTTGCTGTACATTTTCACTTTGTATACTTTTCTACATGTGTGATATATTCTAATAAGCTTTTTAAAAAAGAGTTGATTATCTTTGAAAATGGGTAGAGAAAAAAAATTTAAAAAAATAAAAAAGAAAAAAGAAAATGGGTAGAGAGTGAATGAATCCAGATGAGTCCCCACCTCTTCCAAATACCACCCCCTCCACAAAGAGAATGTTTTGTCATTTTGCAATTTTTGGATAGAGGTTTGTTGAAACAATGCAAAACAATAGCATATTTGGAAGTAAGAAATATGCAAAGAGCACTTTAGGAAGTTGAGGCAGGCAGATCACTTGAGGTCAGGAGTTCGAGACCAGCATGGCCAACATGGCAAAACCCCGTCTCTACTAAAAATACAAAAATTAGTGTGGTGGAGCACGCCCATAATCCAGCTACTCAGGAGACTGAGGCACGAGAATCGCTTGAACCTGGGAGGTGGAGGTTGTAGTGAACTGAGATCATGCCATTGCACTCCAGCCTGGGCGACAGAGCAAGGCTCCACCTCAAAAAAAAAGAAAGAAATATGCAATGTTGAGTTGTTCAGTTAGCCTATCAGAACAGGAATGATCTATAGTGCCAAAAGTTTTGCAGACAAGATTTAGTGCAATTTAATAAATTTAGAGCACTGAGTATGTTGATAAAGCACCACACTAAGGGAGGATTTCCCGTTAGGACTGAATCTAAGTTAAAGCTGTTTCCAACTTATTTGCTAAAAAGCAAATTAAAACTGCTGGCTCCTTTCTCATGGATTCCATCCTCACCAAGTACTACTCCTCCATGTATGCACTGTTCTCGGGCACTCTCACCTGTTCAATGTTCCCCTATTAAGCCATGTGCATTCTCACTTCTGTGACTTTTCTTCTGCCATTTGCCCTACTACAGTGCTCTCTACCTTTCCCCATGGGCAGTCCTGGCACACGGTGATCATTCCTGCCTGTGGTTGCCTATGGCTCTCAATAGGAATGATATTTTGAGTTCTTAGCCACTTACATTTTATGTATGTTTATGATATATTTATTCTACAGAAAAGGAAACACAACCTTAGAGATGTCAGTTATTCTGCATAAGATCACAGCTACTAAGTGCCAGTGACATGAATCAGACTCAGGGATTAAACTCAGGCTTCTCTCAGTTCAAAACCCATTGCTCCTTCTTAGAACACTACTATTTTCTGCTCTCTATAGCAAGCATTGGGTAAGTACTTTATGTGGCAGCTTTGGCAGTTTAAAAGGCTGTAAAATGGAAGTTTTGGCTGAAAAACAATATTCTTGTTATTTGCAAAGTCAAGTAACCCTCTCTCACTGATGAAGTAGGTGACTCAGAACCGGTTAGAAAGCTCTTATCTCCCTCACCTAAATCAAAAACAATGAAATGACAGGACAGAAGATATTTTAAGGATAATATTTGGGAAGGATTTTTTTTTTTTTGTAGTGAAGCTTTTGTTATCCTGTGAGCCCCATTCCATCACTTCCATGAGGAAAATGTGTGGGTGCACTTTTCCTTCACATTAAGAGAGGGACTCTAAGAAGCCCACTGAAAAAGCCTAATATGGCTCCTCTCAGTTTGGACAGCGGGACACAGTGGATTAGTGTTGGACTCCTGCCAGGGAAATCTAAAATGCAAAACATGGGCTGTCCAGTGGCTCTGATAGTGGGAACAAATGAAAGATCTCTGCTGCTTTGAGATTGACCTATACTCCTGATGGTATTCAGAAAAACGGATGGGTGAGTACTTCCAGGGAATTAGAAATCAGATGCATGAGAAAGTCATTCATGGTGGAGTTGTCTTCAGGCCTGTCTAAAAGAGCCACGAAGGTGGGAGGAAGACCTCAGTAAAAACAAAATAAAACAAAAACAAAACCTCTAGGAGTCACCAGATATCAAGGAGATAGGAAAGAGCAAGTGGTCAACCAGATCGGAGATGGGTTTGATCACACCCAGGGAATTGTTAACAGATTTGCAGTGAAGGCAGAGGACCCCATCCCCACCCCTCCACACACACAAAATACAAGAGAAAGAGCAAGTCTGAAGCACCCAGGAGGCCAAGGATTAGCTCAAGTCAAACATTGTTTCTCTCACCTCTTCTCCCAAAGTTTCAACTCAGGGGAGCTCAGAAAGCATAGCAACAGTCAGTCCAAAGGAAATGTTTGTTTTTGTGGCGAGGAATAGAAATTCACTTGTATATAAGTCCACAGCTTCCACACAGCCTTTCCTAACCCTCAGATTAAACACCTCCATAGAAATAGAAAACATAGCTTTTAATTTTTATAAATAAATAAATACATATGTAGAGCTCTTTGCTAGGTTTTTTGGGTAATATTAAGGGACATACTTGCAATGTATTTGAAAAGTTAAACCACAGCCATGTAAATAGTCATACCATAGAACCAGTCACCCAAGTGCCAGAAGATTCGGACAGAAAAAGAGTTCTATAGGAGAAGGTGGTGACAGAACAGAGGACTGGATTATCAAGGGAAGACTTCACAGAATAAGGGGAGATACATCCTCAAGGGTGGGTAAAGTTGAGTCATTGAAAAAATGGGAGAGGCAGAATATACTGAGCAATAGGCAAGTCTGGCATCAGATGGCTGTTGCAAGAGAAGTGGGAGGTAGGATCAGAAAGGAAGGCTCAGGTTGACAAGACATTAAACACCCTTTCAGGGAGTTGGGATCAGAAGTAATGGGAAGATTTGGGGGATCAGAAGAGAAGGAAAAAATAAGGAGGAACATGGAGAAATAACTCAAAGACTTGTTGACAGATTGGAGAAAGTCTTCCTCCATTACCTCAGAGTATAAGAAGGGAACTCAGAGGTGGAGTTGGCCTCTTTATCCTGTACTGACACTGTTACCTAAATTAACACCATCCCTCAATAGTTTTCATGCTTCTGATGTGAAGAATTATCTTCCAAATACAGTTGCTTCCTTAATAAATCATGCTTTCCTCCTCAATGATCAAAAAAGCATGGCTTCCACCCTTTATACAATCTACCAGCTCTCAGAGGAGCACCCAGCTATTATTTTGGGGTCAAGATTTCCCCCCTAAACCATCCAAATCCTCCATTTTTGATGCCATGATAGCTGTTTCAGGGATTATGTTTATAAATATTTTAACGTGTTATAAAAATTAGTTCTCTCAAGATAAGAAACAATGTTGGCTAGTGACAGAGAAAACTACAACTTTGCTAAAAGGACATTCTATTTAAATAATATAACAATCATTAATTTCCGTAACAACAGCTCTTCAACCAGTTCTGGCAAGTTCTCACAATCTCATACATTTCTAATTCATTTGTAAAAACTTCCCTATATTTGAATAACAATGTGTTACTGTTGCGGTAAACTGAGGAACGGAGAGACTTTTAGATGCTGCTTGACTTTGGAGAGTTCCCTATTCCCGCCACAACTCTGAGCTGTAGCGCAGCTCCTATTAGCCATATGCAGATTGACACTAGTTTTAGTGGGCCCCACACTTTCTTGGAGCACACAGTCCACGCTAAGAGATCTGTGACTCCCCACTTCGAAACTGTTGAGGCTAATTAGGCCCCTCCATTCACACACTTTCACACACTTTCAGTTCCCATGTTTGTAATTGGGGTGGTGAGCTACTCTCGCCACCTCCAGTTTCCTAGACGACTTAGCGAGCCACGTTCTTGTCCTGTGTTGGCAGGGTGTGAGTTTCATCTGAATTGATGAGCCACTCCCAACGCCCCCAGCCTCTCTGGGTCAGACTATTCGGCACACCCCGGGAGGTGATCAGGCTCCCCTTCCATCCAAAGGAAAGGTCCTGCCTTGGGCCCCCAAAACCTTACCACGGTTCCTGAAGCATGCTGTTTCAGAAATCGTCCTGTAGCTCCTTTCAGGTTCCCTTGCACTGCTGGGTAGGGGGCACCAGGTCACCAGAGAGCTGATCTCCCCTCCAAGCTGCAGTTCTCCCAGCGGAACCTGGGGTCACAGGTTTCCCAAGTCCCAGGCTCCACCCCCCAGAGGCAAAGGAGACAGTAAGCCTGCCGTCTCCAGTCCCTTTGTGGTTGCCAAAAACATTGTGGTAAAGTGAGGAACGGAGAGACCAATACGGAGTACAGGAGGATTTGTTTATTTTTAGGTACGCACCGGCTTAGAGGATTTATATGCAAAAAGCTGAGCATTGAACAAAGACAGAGCGGTGTTTTTATAAGCGGCCTTACCAAAGCAAAACAGAAGCAGTTAATTATACAGTGACAGGTCACGTAATTTATAGCATAACATAACTTGTGACCTTGCATAGCTTGTGACCTTGTAGCTGCATTGAAAGAAAAATAAAAACTGTCTAAATACAGACATTTGCAAAACATAATGATGCTTAAGAAGCCTGGGAAAAGAGTAACGGTAAAAGAGTTTGTCTTTTTTTTTTTTTTTTCCTTTAACCTTGTTCTAAAATGGAGTGGGGGTGTTTGGAGCCTATTCCTTTGGCCTTGGCTATTCAGACAGCATTATCTTATAACTATCCTTAAAATAAGCTGCTAGGCAAAGGAAAACTTTTTTTTTTTTTTAATCTTTGCCTTGCCACATTTTGGGCCTTAGCTTTCACTTTTTTTAAAGTAAATAAATGCAGTACTGATTATTATTATTATTTAAATTTCTGCCTTATTACATTTGTATAAGGCTTTATAGCTTACAAAGTGCTCTATATTTTACTTCAGCAAATTCACTCAGAATTTGTGATAACAGGCAATATATTGTGCTTTGTGGATGGAAATTTTTTCTGATCAATTAGTAACTGAGATTGTAGATGGTATAACTAACTTAATTGGAAAATAATTGTGTCTTAAGCATTTAGGAACACTTATTTAAATATAAGAAATTGATTTAAAAATTAAAGGTTATTCCTTTCTAAAGCAGCTCTGCAAAGATTTTTGCATATGAACACTTGTTTTAGACCTAATAACAGCCTCTATCTAAAGTAGAACAATTTCCTTGACATTTTGGGATTCTTCATTTTTATTAATAACATAGTCACTTTATTCTCTCAAAAATCTTGTGAACTACCACCATTTGACGATATTTGATTAATTGTTCAATATGAATTTTTCTCATACCTTGGAGAAACTGTCCTCTTTTACCCATAACCACTGTACTCACCACACAAGCCAGAAGGGCACCACAGTAGAGTCAAGACCCCAAAGAGGCCTAGTGCTGGGAAAATGCTCTGCAACTTGAGAGACATGGCACAGAGTCTCAGAGGGGCCACAATGGGGCTCGGCCTTCTCCGATACCTTGAATCAAGATGAAGAAAAGTTCTCTAAGTAACAGTTGAAATATGCCTATGCCAGGAAGTTCAGCCTTGGCAAAGTCCCAACAATGGGTCACTGAAAGGGAGGGGCAAGGAGTGTGACTGGTAGACCGGATGCTGAGCACAGTTCCGACAGAGGGGAACTGATATGGCCCTTTCTTGGGGAGAAGATTCTGGGGCACCCTCTGAGATTCTATGTGTATCTCCCTAAGACTTTATCACTGTTCAGGCAGAGACAGTGATGAGTCTCTTTCTGGATATATGCACAATTCTTCTCTGAGGGAACAAGAGTAAAAGGCAAAAGGACTGCAGCTCCTGTCACACAGGGTAAGTGGTGGCTGTCCAGGAAGGAGAGGTCGCAGCATGAGAGAAAGGCCAGGCTGAGAAGCAGTTCCTGTCCAGGAAGCGATATCCTCACTGAGGCAGATAAACCGCCCATAGAAGAATGAACTTTTTTTTTAAAGTTTGCAAAGTTAAACTTTTCTAAACAGCCCAGCCAGAACAAGTAAAACAAGTCTCTACTTTAAAAATACTCAAGAATCTAGTTCAAAACAATAATTAGTCTTACAAGAAATATACGTGAGTGGGAACTTCTTTTTCCTACTTCCTGGAATTTCTGATGTACCTATGACACCAAAGATTCACTCTGTGAAACTATCTTACTCTGAAAACTAGTTTGTGTTTGCAGCACAGGAAAAGCTTGCTGTGAAATTTAAATGCTTGAGGATGATAAATTGGGAAGAAAGGAAGATTTATTGTGACTTACAGAATATCTGAATGGTGCTTGTTCAGAGTGAAACCCAGCATTTTGCTGTAAGCAACAAAAGATATGTTTTCGAAGGGCACATTTGTTATTCTTCATGGTAAGATAACCACAGGACAAAATTTCTCTTAGCTATCTGGCATTGCCTAGCTATTCACCCAGACCATTTCCTAAATTTAGTCTCCTAAAGTGAGACAGACAAAACCACCAATGTGAGTTGTATCTTTTGCCCACCAGCTGTGGGTTTCTGTTCCTGTAAGAGACAAAGATTGTTGTCTGAACAAGAGAGTAAACTCTGGAATTTGTCCTAAAGTGATCTTCATTACCCGGTTAAGCTGGAATGACTACTATATACCAATAATAGCCAAAATGCTTATCTCTCAAAAATAAATAGAAAGAATTACCAAATATAACTGAGTAAATGTCTTTGGAATATTGATGAAAGCACAGTTAAATCTCAACTTTCTAGAGAGAAAAGAAAACAAATCCACTAAGTGGTTGCTTCCTTTAGAAAGAGAAACACAGTAAAGTAGTTTAGCTGGGTGCAGTGGCTCACACCTGTATCCCAACACTTTGGGAGGCTGAGGCAGGCAGATCACTTGAGGCTAGGAGTTTGACACCAGCCTAGCCAACATGGAAAAACCTGGTCTATACTAAAAATACAAAAATTAGCTCGGCGTGGTGATGAAAATCTGTAATTCCAGCTACTTGGGAGCCTGAGACATAAGAATTGCTTGAACCTGGGAGGAACAGGTTACAGTGAGCTGAGATCACACCACTGCACTCCAGCCCGGGTAACATAGCGAAACTCTGTCTCAAAAAAAAAAAAAAAGTAATTTAAATGTTTAACCAGAAGGTTTGTTAACCTGGCTTTAATTTTTGAGCATGAGATGTACCAGAACTTTACATAAATTATCATAATTGATCTCAAACAGCCCTGTGACACGGCTCTAATCTTCTTCATTGCATAGATGAGGAGACAGATTCAGCTAGATTACATAAACTGCCCTAAATCTCTCGGATATTTTAGTGACTAAGCCAAATTCTGCCTAAGAATGACTCCAAAATCCAAGATTTTTCGTTATACCAAAATAATTTTCACTCATTGGCCAAAATGACTACCTGTGAGTTTACTGACTGGGCCACTTGGGAGTAAATGAACACAGTTGCTCACCCTCCAGTTGCTGCTCGTGCTGCAGTTAATGGGTTATACCTGTGACATTCTGCAGAGAATGCCTTGCTATAATAGGAGCCATGTAATCCTGATGTACCAAGTTATGCCCCACCCCCAAGAAGCAACCAATGTCGTACTGGTATTGGGGTACAAGAGCCCTGATCCCTTGACTCAAGTCTGGATGACCCTGTGATGCAATTTGTACTGGAGCCCCTGTTGATTTGGTGTAGGCTATGCGTTTCCTGTGAACATGTTCTTGCTCGGTTCTTTCCCCTCCCTATTTGGCTGCTTCATTTCTTTACAATTTTTTTTTCTTCCTGAAGGGCACGGTCTTAAAAATTCACATGCACCTGGAACTAGGAAACAGACTCTAAGGATGGGATTCTTGAATTGTATCACCCACCAGCCAACTGGCAATCAAGACCCCATCACTTGTAAAAGGTGGAGTACTGATAGCCCCATTTGCTGTAGCAGGGCAACTATTTACATTTTCACCTGGTAAGCTGTCATGGAACACAGATGGGGAAGATGCACTGGCTCGTGCCATGTCGCTGGCATTTGAGAGGTAGGATGGAAATAGCAATAATAGGGATTGTGAAATTGGGTGGTTGAGAAGCACCCCTTAACTGAAAATGAAGGCACAAGGCAACCAATCACAATGCAAATACAAGGGTGAAAGCCAGAAGGCCTCCTTGTTACTATCTAAAGAAACTCTTACCTCAGGTAGCTGAGGGTTAATTATGCTGAGGACCAGGCTCAGGACCTTACCTAAAAAGAACAGCAGGACTTCAACAAAGGATGAATTCTTAGCCCTTCCAAGTCTCCTACTGAAACTCCGGGACCTTATACACACTACATTGTTATTTACTATATTCACCAGACTGTGCAATATATTTCAAATGAAAACCTTATTCCTACTATCTAATTGATGGATAATTGGCCCATTTTCCCTTGTTATAAGATAGTGTCCCTTCCCCATGCTTATACACTATGCAGAGGATCAAATTAAGCAGGTGCCATATAAGGCCATAATTGCCCTCCTCATGATCTGTCCCCCACCTCATCACCAGTCACCAGGCCAATAGCTGGGGTCAAATCTCAGTGTGAACTGACTGAGAAAGTGCTGGCCCTGCTAAAAGAAGAAAGAAATTAAACCCAGAAGCCATGGGATCTAGCTAGCATGTGTTGCCAGGAATTGGGAGATTATCCCTGGGCATGGATCCTGAGGAACTGGGAGAGTATGCCTGGGAGTGGATCCTAAAGCTAGATAAGGCAGAGTTTATCAGCATAGGGACAACCTCCCATAACACAGGATTTAACACCATGGCAAGTGCCCTGGAAGTCAGTTCGAATATGATGCTTAAGAAAAATGATGGTCAATATTAAATGGGATAGAGATGCCAGAACTGCCATGGCAAACTAAGTCAGAAGAAATCACAGGGTCAGAGAAGTAGATATGTTACAACTATCTATTTTATAAGGCCATAGATCCACCAGCTATTTTCTTCATGAGAACCCTGAGGATGTACCATTTAACAAGCCAACAAGGAATGCACCCATGACAGGGACCAACATCACTGCAAAACTCAATAGTGACTGGCCCTCTGTAGGCTGCGTCTTATGGTAGGATGGGCTATTATCAAATTTGGCTGCCCAATAGCAATGAGGATAACAGATTCCAGAGTAGCAGGGCTTATAGCAGTTAATCTTCAGAAGCAAAAGGTGGGTGAAAAATTCTGTTTTGGACAACAGAGTCAGGACTGACATGATTCAAGAAATGTGCCTAGGATGCAAAACTTAAGAAGGCACTTGTTCTCAGGGTTGTGCAAGTACTGACTCTGCACTTGTATGACACTGTGAGTGAGTGCCTCCTTAAGAGTGAAGCATTTAGGGCAGCAAGGTGGGATTGCAGCCTGGGAAGGTGAGGATGTCCTGACCTGTAGGAGTCTTTGAAGAAGGCTACAGAGTACAGTGTTCCTAAGGGCAAGGGCCAGCCAGCCTGGTGATTGCTTAATGTAAAAAGAGATCAAGAATCAACAATCCAAAGACTGAGGCTGGCCACTGTAGGCTCGTGATCTCTTAGAAGAGAAGATTCTAAGATCTCTTAGAATAGAAAATCATGATCTCTTGTCTTTTACCTTGCTGATTGCCCTTTTTTTTCTGACGATTTCCTCAGCAGTAAGTGAGAACAGGTCCATATGAGGAAGCACTGTGCAACCCCATAGTAGGTATATATAGTAGTGATTCTCTAGTCCTTCCACAATGGGACCTTCAGTAACTGATTTAAGTAATTGGTCACTGTGCTTTTTAGAAACTTGTTGAATTTGAGCTACCTGTGGTACCTGGGAACAGAAAGTATGATAGTTAAAGTGGAAGCTACAGGGGCCAGGCAATAAAGGATTCATAGTTCATGTCCATCTCACAGTGATCCACTGTGTCTATGGCCCACCTGGTGGTCATTTCCATGGTTCCTAAATGTAGAGCAGTTGGTAGGACACTCACATTAATTCCCTGACCTTTAGAAAAAGAACTATTGAGGTAGGAAACCCTATGCAGAAAATCTACAAATAATATCACTTTATGCTGAAACACAGAATGTTTAAGATTAGGAACAAGGCAAGGATCTCTACTCTTATCATTCTTATTCAGTAATACATTTATTGGAATATATAGCCCATGCAGTAAAGCAGGAAAATAAATAAAAGACATGCAGTTTGGGAAAGTAGAAACAAAACCTTTTATTTGCAAACAACATGATCATTTATGTAGTAAATCCCAAAGAATTTATAGAAAACCTAATAGTACTTATGAGAAAATTTAATAAGGCCACAGATACATGATCGATATACAAAAATCAATTATATTCCTATACACTTGCAATGAACAATTGGAACTTGACATTTAAAAAACACTACCATCTTAAGGGCAATATGCTGAGTGAAAATAACATTTCAAAAGGTCACATGCTGTGTGATTTCATTTGTAAAACATTGTCAAAAGGACAAAATGATAGAGAGGGAGAAGAGATTACGAATTGGCAGAGTTAGGAATGGTGGGCCAGGGGAGAGGGTCAGGTGTGATTTTTTTTTTTTTTTTTTTTTTTTTTTTTTTTTTTTTTTGAGACGGAGTCTCGCTCTGTCGCCCAGGCTGGAGTGCAGTGGCGCGATCTCGGCTCACTGCAAGCTCCGCCTCCCGGGTTCACGCCATTCTCCTGCCTCAGCCTCCCGAGTAGCTGGGACTACAGGCGCCCACAACCGCGCCCGGCTAATTTTTTGTATTTTTTTTAGTAGAGACGGGGTTTCACCGTGGTCTCGATCTCCTGACCTTGTGATCCGCCCGCCTCGGCCTCCCAAAGTGCTGGGATTACAGGCGCGAGCCACCGCGCCCGGCCCCAGGTGTGATTTTAAAGTAGTAGCTCAAGGGGGAATCTCTGTGGTGAAGGAATAATTCTGTACTTTGATTGTTGTGGTAGTTACCTGAGTCTACGCATGTGATAAAATAGCATAGAACCATACGCATATATTAAACCAATGTCAATTTTCTAGTTTTGGTATCATATTATAGTTTCATAACATATAACCAAAGAGAGGAAACTGGGTGAAGGGTACATGGGATTTATCTGTATTTTATATATATATATATATATATATATATATATATGTGAATGATTTATCTATATTATTTTTATAACTTTCTATGAATCTATAATTATTTCAAAATAAGAAGTTTTTAAAAGGACATATATTAAAGCTTTATATGGTGCATGGCAGATGAAAACTCCAAAACATTCATGAAAAAAAATCAAAGAAAACAGAGTAATATGCCATGTTCATGGATTGATATACAATGTTATTAAGAAGTCACTTCTCCCCAGATTGATCTAAAGGTCAAAGCATTCTAATCCAAATCCCAGTAGATATTTATATAGAAACTGACAAGCTATTTCTAAAATGTACATGGATATGCCAAAGACGTAGAAAACCAAAACATTTTGGGAAACAAAAAACAAAAAAAACAAAAAACCTGAAGAACTCACACTTCTGACTTGAAGGCTTATTATAAAGCCACAATAGTCAAGACATTTTGAAACTGGCATAGGAATGGACGTATAGATGAACGGAAAAAATAGACTAGAGAAATGCACCAGTACATAAAAGGTTACTTGGTTACAGACAAATTGCGATGGTAAGTCCATAAAAAAGGGTAGTCTTTTCCACAAATGATGCCAGAACACTTGGATGTCCATATGGGGGGGAAAAAAGAATCTTGACTTATTTTTCACCACATACAAAAATTAATTCAAAATGGCTCATGGACATAAATGTAAAACTAGACAATTTTGGGACCTCTAGTTTAAGTGAGATACTATTCATTCATTGTTCGGTGTATTCCAGGGTCTATCTTCGTGATAAAATTAGATATCCATTATATATATGCCTGGATCTCAATAGCTGAATGTTTTGCAAAAATATAAATGCTGACAGATGCTTTACTATATTATCTCAGTTTTATAGGGGATTGATATATTTAGCTTTTTGAAGAACTTATCAACTGGAGTTAAAGGCATTATACATCATGTTATTCACTGTCCCTTGTAAAATAACTCATGCAAGAAAATTGCTTTCTATTTTCATAACAAGAAAAAATGTTTCTCCTGTAAGTAGAACTGATATGTTTATTTTTGCCAAACAAGGTGAATATGTGATACATTATATTTCCCATTTTAGTTTGACTCAAAATAAACTCAATTACAATTACTGTATAAATTTAAATTTAGGGAAATTCATCTCTCTTACATGACTTTGATTTTCCATTTTTATTTTAGCACATTTAATTTATACATATTGTTACAAACTAATATATTCTAACCTTTTTGAAATTATTAAGCTTCTACTGGGTACTGAGGTAGACATAAAAAATAGAAAAATAAAATTTGGAAAATGTTTTTTCAGTATAAATATCCATTATGGGTTATATATTAATATTTACAATGAGGAACAATTTATCATATCTTTTAACTTAAAATTATCAGTGTCTAGAAAATTGATAATTTGGTAAAAGTCATGTGAACATGGGACTGGTAGCTATTCACAGGGCTATTTCTGGATTGGAAAGCTTTATCCTTTTTCTGAACCTTAATTTCCCACATTACAAAATGGCAGTTCAACCCATAGTCACCATTCACATATAATTTTTCATCTGACAGTCTCCAGTTAAGCAGCTTCCTTTTTCCTAGGCTCTTTTTTTAAGCCTGGAGAGAGACTGAATCACATACTTACAGTTTGCTTCCCTATAGTCAGAGAAGAATATTTGGCAGCAGAAATTTGTAATTGACCTTCTGCTGGACTATATTGGTACCAAGTTAGTATTTCACATAATTTCATGTACTGTTTGCCCATGATATAATTATTGAGCACATCCTGTATACACGCCTCTGAAGCAAATACAAAGATAAACTAGTCATAATAGAAGGAAAAACAGGTCACCTAAAACCAATTGATGAATGCAATGACTCTGCCTTCTAGAAATAGGAACAATTGTTTCAAGAAAGAATGTAAATCCTTCAAGATGACAATACAAAAGTAATGTTGTAGCAGAAACAGCATGATAGGTGGAGGAAGAAGCAGAGTTCCACAAGAAAATAGAAGCAGTAATCTTTGTTGCACGGTAGAAATTCAGGTTAATAAATAAGCAGGCAGGAGACTGGAGAGTCATTCTCTAGAGAAACTGGACAGCAACAGAAGAGATACAAGTAAACACTGATATTTGGGTATCCCTTTGAGTTTGTTAGGGCATAGGCTAAGCTGCTATAACAAATACACCTCAAACACAATGGCTGACCAGGCAGAAGTTTATCTCCTTTTCATACGACAGTCCAGAGATGGAAGTGCATTCAGAACAGTCATGAGCTCTGACCCAGGTTGAGAAGGTCATCCAAGGGCCAAATGCTTTCCTTTTCGTTACTCTAGCGTCCCCAGGAACTGTCCTCAGAATGGCAGAGGCTGACTCACCAACACTCTTGGCAGCACTTCAGCCCACAGCAGGGGGAAAGAGGAAGTGCAAAGTAAGTGACTTCTTTCCTAAGAAAATGACCAGAAAGTTGTGCACACTGGGAGGTTACTCCAAGGCAGCATCTAACAGCAGCAGGTGCCCTGCTGATATTTAAAGGGGTGAGGGTAGTTGTATTACCTAAACAAGTAGGAAAAATGGATACTGGGAAACAATCAGCAGTTTCTGCTACAACTGCCAATAAGAAAAAAATAGTTCACTGCCCAATCTCACAATATACATAGAACTTAAATAATCCGTGACATGGGTCTCACTCTTTGAAACGGATATATAACCTAGACCCATCATCAACAGAAATTTGCAGAGAGCAGAACAGAACTTCCATAGAAACTATTATTAATATCCTCTGAGAAATATAGGTAGGCACTGTATCCATAAAAAACAGAATATTGTTTTTAAATGAAGGGAATGTTTTTGAAAATGGTTAAAATACAAAATTAAGAAATGATCCCCAAAGAATGTGGGGAGGGGATGAGACAGAGATGATGCATGGGAAAAAGAGAGAAAATTTAAGAAAATTACTAGATTGACAAAAAGGAACAATATCTGACCAGTAAGATTTCTCTAAAAATAAGAGAAAAATATAAAGAAGACAAAAAAATATACCAACAACATTTCTCAGAATAAAATATGAGTTTCCTTACAGAAAAACAAGGATAAAAACATCCTATAAGATCAAGAATTAAAATGGTTTCTGGCTTTTCAACTATAATATTAGAAACTGTAATACAAAAATGATACTGTTTAAAAGTTCTAAAAGATTTTACACTCAGCCAACTTATCAATCAAGTGTGAGAATAAAGACAGCTCCAAATATGTTGGAGCTCAAAATTTTACTTCCTGTGCATCATTTCTCAGGTGGCTCCTAGAGGGTGTGTTCCAGTACAATGAATGAATAAGTCAAGAAAAAGGAGAACTTGAATGCAAGAAGCAAAAACAGGGCAAGGAGGTGAGCCTACAGACTTGGGAACATCCATTGTATATTACAGTGTCTAGCAGACCCTGTAAGTGCCCTGTTAATATCATTAGGGCCCTGCCACTTCAGCACACTCTGGATAACTTCCAACTTCCCCAAATCTGCTGCATTTAGACCAGGCTCTTATCAGAACCATTGACAGTTACTCTGCCTTCTTACAGAGAAGGCCAGAAATGCTAAGATATTAACACCTCCCAGAAGCAGACCTCAAATTCTGAGTGATGAAAGCTATTATATCAATTCATTTTTACAACTGTATTGGGGCAATGAAAAACATGTTTCAGGGATCTAGCAAAGGGAAGTGAGAGATATGAGTAGGGAGAGAGTGGAAGACTAGAATAACCTGTCAACAGATAGGACCACACAGAAAAGGCAACTGTAGAAGAGACCATCTTTTCCCTGCCTTTGTGCCTTTGGCCTACTCTGGAGGTTGCTATAGACAGCCCATTAGGAGCCACTGGCTACCCGTGTCTCTCTGCCTAACCATGATCCCGTCCTCTGAGCCTGCTCAACCAAACAACAGTGTGGATCCCTCATGTCTGGGAGCCATTGCTACTAGAGCAAGACTTCACCAGTGAGGGAATAGAATAGGTAGATATACACCCAGGTCTTCATCCTGAGGAGAACAACTCAGAGTTGTTAGTTGCTAGTTGCCTAGCAGTTCGATCTCAGACTTCTGCGCTAGCAGTGAGCAAGGCTACGTGGGCATGTGACCCACCAAACCAGGCACGGGAGAGAACCTCCTTGTCTGCTGGTTGCTAAGACCTTGGCAAAAGTGCAATATTTTGGCGGGAGCATCCAGTTTTTCCAGCTAGTCTGTCATGGCTTCCCTTGGCTAGGAAAGGGAAATCCCCTGACCCCTTGTGCTTCCCGGGTGAGGTGACACCCCACCCTGCTTCAGCTCACCCTCCATGGGCTGCACCCATGGTCCAACCAGTCCCAATGAGATGAACCAGGTACCTCAGTTAGAAATGCAGAAATAACCTGTCTTCTGCATCAATCACGCTGGGAGCTGCAGACCAGAGCTGTTCCTATTCAGCCATCTTTGCCTGTTGCTCTCTTGCAACGTATCTTCATATCTTCATATTTTTTGTAATAAACCTGCCTTTCTTCACCTAAGACTGTCTTGGTAAGTTCGTTTACACTGACAAGGCTGGCCCCAGCCAGTTGCAACCCACGACAATCTTCATCCCTATTTCAGAGTTCGTTCTCTGGAGTTGAAATGAGGAGGTCAGACAAAAATGAAAATCCCCTTCATGGAAGGCAGCAGTTGAGATGTGGCATGAATGAAAGAGGCAACAGGCATAGGAGTTCAGGGGAAGGCGTGCCTCCTTCAAATAGAAAGATTGGAAGAGGTTTTGAGGGTGTGTTGATGTTTAGTCTGAACATGAAGGACCTGAGCGGTGAGCACACATGGAACCGTGGGGTAAAGGCAGTCCGCAGACACATATTGGTGGAAACCCAAGTATGCACTTCTAAGGTCAACACAGTAAAATAAAAGTATTAACTTATGAAGTGGGTTTTTTAGTACTCTTATTTGCTGGGCTCTTAAATGATCACAAAGATAAAGTATTTCTGATATGTGAATATTAATCACCATGAAATTGGAGCTAAAGGTATGGTAGAGATGCAAAACAGAAGGATCCATATTGAATGAAAGCAACAAGGCCACAAGATGTCTTTTTTTCCTTCTTTTGGGAAAAATTATAGTATTTTTCCAGAATGGATCATCTTCCCTTGTATCTCTAGTTCCAGTAGGTCAATCTCTGGAGACAGCTTATACACCTCCAGCGCCGTTTTCACATTGTCTGGGTTTGGGAGACACTGCATGAGTTTTCTGCCTGGGAGCACTTGCTCAGGGACTCCTAAATGAAATATAGGTGGTGTATGTCCTTTGTAGTTTTTGCATTGGGTATCATCTCCATATATTAATTATTTAAAATAAATCACATCAAATGTTTTTGTGCTGCCTCTAGCAGAGAAGAAACTTTGCTCTCAGTGCTCTAATGATAGTTCCACCCACTTAGTCATGGACTGAAAAAGGGAGCTGGAGTTACTTTTACATTGAGGGGCTGGAGATGACCAGCAGGAAGAACAGCAGGTCAGTTTCACCTGTCCGATCACAGTGTAACCTTCATCACATTTATATACAGCCTCATTTTTGAAAGAGTTGTATAAATTACAAAAAAGAAAGTTTTTATTGAAGGAAGAAAAAGAGGCAAACTTGTTTAGGATGCCCATGGGCAAAACTAGGTGGAAAACTGCAATTTGATGGTGAGATACAAACGTGACAGAGCATGAGCTTATAGAATGTACAAAATAGCACATTCCAGAATGCATGTTATTTGTAGGAGGCTTTATTCTGTCCTTCCATCTTCTCTGCCCATAAAATTACTTGGCTAAACCTTCATACTTGTGTTGCCATCCTGTCAGCTTCAGGCTGAGGAACTGTAGAAAGGCTCAAGCTACGGACCTTGCATTTTCCATCTTACTAACAAGCTCACTCAACTTGACATTGTTTAGGAACCATTTTGGCATGAAGGCTGGATTCAGCCTGAAGTCACATTATACTCATGCTACCCTTGGTCCCTTGCAAGCTAAGTGCAGAGATGTGCATCTGGAGAAACTGTGAGAAAGTTACATCATCCACAATCCCTGAGTCATTGCTCCCCATTCAAAACTGTCCATTCGGGTTATTATTAAAAAGTCAAAAAATAACGGATGCTGGAGAGGTTGCAGAGAAAAGGGAACACTTATATTGTTAGTGGGAATATAAATTAGTTCAGCCACTGTGAAAGCAGCTTGATGATTTCCAAAAGTACTTAAAACTATCATTTGACCCAGCAATCCCATTATTGGGTATATATCCAAAGGAATATAAATTGTTCTACCCTAAAGACACATGCATGCGTAGGTTCACTGTGGCATTATTCACAATAGCAAAGATATGAAATCAACCTCAATGCCCGTCAACAGTAGACTGGATAAAGAAAATATGGGACATATACACCATGAAATACCATGCAGGCATAAAAAGAATGAGATCATGTCCTTTGCAGCAACATGAATGGAGATGGAGGCCACTGTCATAAGTGAACTAATGCAGGAATGGAAAACCAAATACTGCATGTTCTCACTTATAAATGGAAGCTAAACATTGAGTACACATGGACACAAAGAAGGAAACAATGGAAACCAGATCCTCTTTGAGGGTGAAGGATGGGAGGAGGAGAAGATAAACACTCCGCCTATCAGGTCCTATGCTTATTACCTGGGCAATAAAATAATCTGTCCACCAAACCCCCATTAGATGCAATTTACCTATATGACAAACCTGCACATGTACCCCTGAAACTAAAATAAAAATTAGAAAAAATTGTTTATTCATCCTCACCAAGAATATACTTACTTCATTTTAAGATATTTCAAAAAATGACTCAGGAATAATAAAAATGGCGACTTGCAATTGAAATAAATAGAACATGGCACAGAGCACTTCATTGAAAAGAAACACCGTCAGAGTCCACAGACACTGCATGAGGAAGTTGAACAAAATAGAGCAGCAGGAATGTCAGACAAAGTACCATGCCAAGGTAAGAATTTTATCTTAGGGCTGAAACCAAGTAATAATGCCTTCAGAATTGTTATTTACTCGGAATAAAAATTTAAAACATTTATCTACACATGGGCATTTAGAAAACCCTCTCCTGGCCTTTCTCATAGATCCTTCAAACTTAATCATCACTATTTTTTAATTTGTCCTCTTTATAGACTAATTCACCTAGCCATTGGTCCCCAAATACATCATACACATTTTCACAAGGGTACCTGTGCTCATATCATCTCTCCTACCTAGAATGCCACCCTTTCTTTTCTGCTTGCTGCTCTAGTGCCAATTGCTCTGTGTGAAGGCTTCTCTTTACTTCTCCAGCAAACAGTTATCATTTATTTCTCTAAGCTCCTACAGCAGTTATTAGGAAGAGATTATATATCATATCCAACTGCTTACTGAGCTCTTACCATAATCTATACTACACTGCATATATCACACATATATAAATGTATAGTATGTATATGACTTATCTTTCATATATACATGTATAGTATGAACACTTTGTATTCCATGACACTGTATATGTCCTACATAGTATATGTATGGTACATATAGCATATATACTATGATACTACAGACATAATATATTCATAACTGAAGCACTTTATATATATTATATCATCCAATGGTCACAATACCCCTAACAGATACTCATTATCATCTTCCCTACCTTTCAAAGAAGAAAACATCTCCATGGAGAAGAACGTTGCTCTATGTTAAGCAGCTACTGAGTGACAGAAGCAGAGTTGGAACTGAGGTCTATTTTACTCCAAAGTTCACATCCTCTATGGCTTCAGTCTATACTGTCTATCTGCTATTTAACAGCTGAGTTATACTCTCCTTATTAATCATTTTTTTCTGTGACAGCAGAGAACATGTCTCAAGTATCTTTGTGTCTTTTTGACATGATAGATTCAAAATAAATGTTCACCGGCCGGGCGCGGTGGCTCAAGCCTGTAATCCCAGCACTTTGGGAGGCCGAGATGGGCGGGTCAGGAAGTCAGGAGATTGAGACCATCCTGGCTAACACGGTGAAACCCCTCTCTACTAAAAAATACAAAAAACTAGCCGGGCGAGGTGGTGGGTGTCTGTAGTCCCAGCTACTTGGGAGGCTGAGGCAGGAGAATGGCGTGAACCCGGGAGGTGGAGCTTGCAGTGAGCTGAGATCCGGCCACTGCACTCCAGCCTGGGCGACAGAGCAAGACTCTGTCTCAAAAAATAAATAAATAAATAAATAAATAAATAAATAAATAAATATTCACCTATGTACAAGTCTAGGGCTCACAAATGAAATGTCCTAAGCCTCAGATCAAACACATTATTAGGAAAAGTATTTTTATGAATGAGTCCAGCAAACACTTATGTGAATTCACCCCCATAAGACTGTTCAGCAGACATCAAGGCACATCCTTGGATACTGTAAGGAGAATAAGTCATAACCACAAAAATAGCAAAACCATAATACCAGTCAGCTTACAGTAATATCCAAAGACAAGGGAAGTCAACAAGAAGGGTATAATAAGAAAGAAGGAACGAGAGAGAACCAACATGGAAAAGGGTAAGACAATATTTCTTGGAGGAGATTGGAAATACATATTTTGAAGTTTAGATTAAAATCTGCTTAAATGGGTGAGATGTGGGTAGGCATTTCATGTTAGAGTCATGGTTTAGGCAAAGGCCTAAAAGCAGCAGAAAGTTTTTATTGAAGGAAGAAAAAGAGGCAAACTTAGAAACCAGATTGTGAAAGATTTGGGCATAAGTTACACTGCAGGCAAAGTAGGATTTTGAGGGACTGCAAGAAGAGGGGATAAATATGGAGAAACCCGGAGGAACAATTCTCTGTGACCTGTTAGACATAGTCTACCCTCACTGCCTCAGAAACAAGAGGAGACCTGGAAGGTCACGGTGATGGTGCTCAGGGAAAACAGTAAGAGGGTTGGAATGGAGTAGGGCTTTGGAAGAATCATAAATTTAGCCATTTCACTTTCCAGGAGAGAAGAATAACCCAAGATAAAGGAATTCATTTAACCTTAGAGTTTCCCTTAAAATATCCATTATTTTGATGTCTAAAAAAAAAAAAAAAAAGACCTCTTCCAAAGTAAAATATTTTAAAATTCTCCTTAGAAGAAACTCAGAAGTCACCTTGTGATATTAAGGAAGTTCAAAGGATGAACAACATGGGATCATTCTGGGGCACTAGAAATTAATCTTGACATAAAAGACTACACATTGGGTACAGTGTACACTGCTCATGTGATGGGTGCACCAAAATCTTAGAAATCACCACTAAAGAACTTATCCATGTAACCAAACGCCTGTTGCCCAAAAACCTATTGAAATTTAAAAAAGAAAAAGAGAAATTAATCTCGACAAATTATCTCAATGCTTTTGCCAGGATGACAGGATGGCATTGTGAGATACCATATTCTATCTGATCAGCATAAAATCTTTCTATCTTCAGAACTGGAAAAATCCCTGACAGCACATGAATATGAAACATGATCACCATAGAGATGGACATAGCTATTGGTGAAATATTTTCCTCTCTGTTGAGTGATTTTGAAATTCTATGCAAATGCTCCACTTTAAGTGTTCTGATAGATGGCCTAAGGGATGTGTGTATAAATATTTTTAAATCTTTTAGGAAGGTTTTCTTTTAAAAAAGAAATCATATCAGAAGAAGAAAAATTACATTTTATTAGCATTCTTAATTTATAAATTAAAACAGTTACATCTGCATATATAACCAGCACTGGCTAGTGAGACCTACAACCTCTCACAGACTCTTTCAGTGCTCTTAGTAAGGTATAATTATTCTGTAAATTACAATATAATACCTTACACCCTATATAATGTTTTCAGTTTACTCAATGCTTTGTAATTTTACTTTAGTAAATCCACTCATTATTTGTGACAACATAAAATTTTCCTTTCTAAATGACAAAAATCTTCTACTCAATTATTAATGCAATAGAAAAAAAATCAACCCTTTAGAAGAGCTAATTTTAAATTACTTAACAGTATCCATTTAAACATAATTTTATGTAACATACATTAATATAAAAACTAAAGGTTTTTTGTTAAATCAGTTTCTCAAAGATTTATATAATATTTTGCTTTCCAAATAATTAAAGATTATATCAAAAGAACTAAAACTATTTAAATACATTTCTTAATAATGTACTTCATTGTATTTCTCCAAAAGTTTGCTGAATTATTGCCATTTGATCATACTGCACTAATTTTTAACCAGGAATTCTTCACCATATCTTGATTTAAACTACCCCTCCTGTTCTCTTCTTCCCCATAACCTCAGTACTCACCACACAGGACAGCTGGACACCACAGAAGAGACAGAACCCCGGGGAGGCAGTGCTGCCAAGATTCCCTGCAACTTGGGAGGCACTGTGCAGAATCTCAGACACAGTACTGGGCTCAGCGTTCTCAGACATCCTAAGTCAGATGAAAGCTGGTGCTCCAAATCTCTAGTAAATTGATGCCTGAACCAAGAAACTAAGTCTTGGGAAGGCCACAGCTTTGAGTCACTGAAGGGCAGGGGCAGAGTTGAGTAGATCAGGTTCAAGACAAGACCCAACAGGGGGCAATCCAATAAAGCTCCAGATCTTGGGGGAACAATATGAGCTGAACATGAGAGTTTTGGGATTTGGTGGATATTTATATTCATTACCACAAGACCTTCTCACTGTCTTTTTTTCCTTTGTTATTAGGGGCACTTGATTGCTTATTGTCTACGTATATACATCATTTATTTCCAAGTAATTAAGGTACAGTTTAGACGTGTGTCATGTTCTTCAGGTATCAGGGTGAGATACTGAGACATGTTTTACACAATCTCCCAGACGTGTCAGATCTTCAGTCACTACTGTGATCTCCCAATAGGCAGGTAAAAATTTTTAAAAATCTATAGTTAAGTGTACTTTCTAAACACTCCACAGCCTAATTGGAATAGAGAACGCATGCAAGTTTATAATTGTAAAAAAAAAAAAATCCAAAAATATAGTTCAAACAATTACTCCCCCAATGTTTATGTTTTCTTGATGTGTCTGTGATACCAAATTATTCATCCACACTAGTTGGAAAGTACAGCACAGCACTCAGAGTGCTGTGTACAGCACAGATAAAGCATGTGTGGAAAATTAAATGGTAGAAGATGAAGCATTATAAATATAGAAAGGATCATGATGACTTTAAGAAATTTTCAGTGGTGCTGGATCCAAGTAGAGGTCCTTCTCTTCCAGTATTATATCTCTGACAAAATCACAAAAAGATAAGTTGTAAAAGGTTAGCAATAAGTTGTGTTTGTTAAACCTAGGATTTAGTTTATTAATAACTATCTGGGTTAAGACTGGTCCATTAATAACTTCCTAAGTCATATGCCTGGATTATTTCTTTTAGTCTCCATGAAGTGAAAAGGTGAAGATAACAGCTTGAATTTCATATTTTGCCCCTTGAAGTAGCTATGGATATTTGTTACTTGAGTATACACAAATATTCATCCAGAGAAGACAATAAACGCTGAAAAAATATCCAAAAATGACGTTCAACACCAAGCTGAGCGGTAATGAGTGTAATAGGCACATAACAACCAAAGTGCTTAACTCTCAAAAATAAAGAGGAACATTTCCCAGAAATAAATGGGTGGAGTCCTCTGTAATATTGCTGACAGCACAACTGAATTCCAACCTCCCTAGAAAGAAAGGAAAGCGAATAAACCCATCCTGTGGTTTGGTTCATTTGATAAACAGGAACTAAAATAAAATCTGACTATGTAGATAAAAAAAGGTCATTTAAATAGTTAAGTAGAATATTGTTTTTAAGAAATAGCTTCTGTTTGTTAAATATGTTCCAAACTTTTACATAAATTATTGCATTTAATTTCTTAAAGCAAACCTATAACATGGATATTAGTAGACATATTTTATAGAGGAAACTTATTCAGAAAGACTGGGTATACTTTTCTAAATCTTTCTCATCAGTGGCAAAATCAGATTCTGAACCCAAGTCTGATTCAAATCCCAAGCTCTTTTCACTATGTCAAACTAATTGCATTTAATGAATCAGACCAAGCTTTTTTGTGTGGGACTCTGTGCCTATCACTTAGAAGAGTATGCCTAAGGACTTTCTGCTTTTACTATGGTGGAAAAGACTCTGAACTGCCCATTTTATCAGGAGACCAAATCCTCATGTAACCTACCAAGAATCATGTGGCTTAGTCATGAGACTGTGACCCAGGCCTTCATCTCCACACATGTTTAAAGAAGAGTTTGGAATTGGAATGGTCTCTATGATATTTCCAATACAGAAATTTTAAGCTCGTGCAGCAATGGCAAAAAATAAAGTGCAAAAAACAGGAATTTATTGTCTTAAATAAAGGACAAGAAAAGCAGAAATTGGGTTGACAATGATGAGGTATAAAACCTTACTCTTGCAGCTCAACTAACCATGAAATAATCATATTAACACCTGTATCAGTCCATTTTCATGGTGCTGATAAATACATAGCAGAGATTGGGTAATTTACAAAGAAAAAGAGATTTAATGGACTCCCAGTTCCATGTGGCTGGGGAGGCCTCACAATCATGGCAGAAGGTGAAAGGCACATCTTACATGGTGGCAGGCAAGAGAGAAATGAAAATCAAACAAAAGGGGTTTCCCCTTATAAAACTATCAGCTCTCGTGAGACTTATTTACTGCCACGAGAACAGTATGGGGAAACCACTCCTATGATTCAATTATCTCCCACCAGGTCCCTCCCACAACACCTGGGAACTATGGGAGCTACAATTCAAGATGAGATTTGGGTGGGGACACAGCCAAACCATATCAACCCCTATTGAATGAACAAAATATGTGAATGCAAAAGAATTTGCCTCAGCCTACCAAGATGCAGTCCTTGAGAAGAACTTTATGAAATTTATGAGATCCTAGAATACACCATTAAAGGGATAAGGATGTAAAAATGGGAGAGAAGAAAATAAATGTTTACATAGGTGAGCAAGTTACCTTTGTGGGGAACTGAAGCTAAACCCCTTAAGGAACCTTAGGTAGAGTGTAGAACATGCCTCAGAGATTGCCTACCTGTGGATTAAGAAAGCTGGCATTTATATCTACCAACATCCATCTTGGTACCATATTAGATGGATGTCAGCCAATCATTTGAGTTCTCATTACGGAGGGTACAGTGATTTACCTCTGCTGCAATAAATTATTGAATGGATTTGGATTTATCATCCCTGTGGCAAGGCTTCTTGCAGCCATACCATCTGTGGACTTACTAAATGCTTTATTACCTGTTATGGGAGGACCTACATTATTGCTTCTGATCAAGGAATTCACTTGATGATGAAATAATATAAGTCAATGAAATGATGCTCCTGAGATTCACTCGTCCTATGTGGTATCCCATCACAGAAACAGCTGACATTATGAAAGAGGGCAATGGTCTACTGAATGCCCAAGAAGCTAAGAAAGAATGCCTTATGAACTTGGAGTATAGAACTATAGGATGTGGTATATTTTCTTTTCTTTTCTTTTCAGACAGAGTCTTGCTCTGTCACCCAGGCTGGAATGCAGTTGCGCAATCTCAGCTCACTGCAACTTCTACCTCCCAAGTTCAAGCGAGTCTCATGCCTCAGTCTCCCGAGTAGCTAGGATTACAGGCATGCACCACCATCCCTAGCTAATTTTTGTATTTGTAGTAGAGATGGGGTTTCACCATGTTGGCCAAGTTCGTCTTGAAGTTCCTGGCCTCAAGTGATCCACCCACCTTGGCCTCCCAAAGTGCTGGGATTACAGGCATGGGATACTGTACCCAACCAGGATACTATATATTTCCTAAAATCATAGTTGATAGTTGGAGCTATTCTAAAGTGGCCAGACTAGTAAACCAAAGGGCAGACATAAAGAGATGTCTGAGGAGTCCCAGCTGTTCTAGCCCTCAGCTTGTTAAGTCTTCCCAACTCAGATAGCAAACATGTGAGTAAGCAAATCTTTAGATGATTTCAGCTCCCAGTCTGTGAGACACCCCTACTGATGCTGAGTAGAGCAAAGTCATCCTCCACAAAGTTCTGCCCAGACTGCAGATTTATGAACAAAGTAAATGTTACCATTTTAAGCCATTAAGTAAGTTTTGGGGTAGTTTATTATGCAGCAACAAATAGCATTACAGCATCCTCTACATTAACAGAAAAAATATTTTTGATAACTTCACTAGACGCAGAAAATGTACTTGATAAAATTCAACAACAATTTATGATAAAAATGGAAACCTCTTAGAAAATTAGGAATGAAAAGAAACTTTCTCAATCAGACAAGACCGAGCATGTTCAGGGTGGTATGCAATAGACATACTACATAATAGTGAGCCATTAAAAGTGTTTCTCTTGAGACCAATAAGAAGATGTGAACAATTGCTTCCATAGTACATTGAATTGCAGGTCCCATTCATGGGAATAGAATGTCAGTTGAGTAAATAGATAGGCAGGCAGGCAGATAGAGAGATAGATAGATAGAAAGATAGATAGCTAGCTAGCTAGCTAGATAGATAGATAGATAGATAGATAGATAGATAGATAGATAGATAGATGGATAAATGGTAGGAGTTGGAAGGAAGGCAAACTGTTATTTCTCACAGGTGACATAATTAGGAACTTTAAAAAGCCAAAGACATATATCAAAAATTAATTAGAATTGACTAATTATGAAATAAAATATCAATTAAAAACAATTATCTACTATCCAAAAATTATATAAAAAAGATGTTTTTATAAATGTACAATTTAAAATACCAGAGGAAAGTTCAATGAGAGATGTATAAGAGCTCTTCACTGAAAGCTAGAGATAAATAAGAGATATAAAGGCCGGGCGCCGTGGCTCAAGCCTGTAATCCCAGCACTTTGGGAGGCCGAGGCGGGCGGATCACAAGGTCAGGAGATCGAGACCACAGTGAAACCCCGTCTCTACTAAAAATACAAAAAATTAGCCGGGCGCGGTGGCGGGCGCCTGTAGTCCTAGCTACTCAGGAGGCTGAGGCAGGAGAATGGCGTGAACCCAGGAGGCGGAGCTTGCAGTGAGCCGAGATCGCGCCACTGCACTCCAGCCTGGGCAACAGCGTGAGACTCCGTCTCAAAAAAAAAAAAAAAAAAAAGAGATATAAATAAATGTAGGAACATACCATGTTTATGGATTAGAAGGCACAATGTTGTATAGATATAAATTCCTCCCAAATTCATACATAGATAAAATGCATTCTAATAAAAATTTCAAAAGAATTTTGGTGAAAATTGACAAGCTGATTTTAAAATTCGTTTAAGTGCAAAGGAGCAGAATTGTCAATGTAACCTAAAGAGGAGATGGAAGAGGAATAGGAGAAGGACCCACATTGCCAGATATCAAGGCTCATTATGAAGCTGTAGTAAAGAAGACATTGTGGTGTTGGTGTAAGATAGTCACATAGACCAAGGGTTAACAACTGTGAGTAAGAACAAATGCCAAATATGCATAGCTAATTGGCTTATGACAAAGTGACACTACAGAGCAGTAGGAGAAAGGATGGTTTTTTTAAAATAAAGTATACCAGATTAATTGTATATCCATATGGAAAAAAATGAATCTTGGTCCTTTACCTTACATCATAGCAGTTATGGGTGGATCATAGTTCTAAGTGTGAAAGTAAAATTTAAAATATCTTAAAAGAAAACATGGGCAAAGATTTGAGGGTAGGCATAGATTTCTTAAATGGGATACAAAATGCTAATCAAAAGGGAAGCACTTGATATACTGTACTACATTAAAATTAGGAATTTATGTTTATACAACACACTTTAGGAAAACTTTATGAAAGTAAAAAAAGGCAGGCCATAGATCAGGAAAAAGATATTTGCAATACATATCTAACAAAGGACTTTTGTCCAGAGTATACTAAAAACTCCTACAACTAAATTAGAGCTAGGTAAATCATCCAATAGAAAAATGAGTAAATGACTTGAACTAGCAGTTTGCGGTAAAGGAATATCTAAATGGTCAACAAACATATGAAAAGTAATTCAGCCTCACTAATCACTGGGGAACAACAAATTTAAAGCACAATGTGATACCCAACAGAGTTTCTCAAAAAACAAAAAAGAACCATTAACAATAGCAAGTGTTCCATGTTCTGCAGGAGTGTGGTTTGGTATAACAGCTTTGGAAAACTGAACAAACACATGCACACACCTTATAAGCCAGCAATCCCATCCTCAGGTATATGCGGAGAAAAAAATGTCAATGTTCAGCAAAAGACATTTACAAAATTATTCGTAGTAGCACTATTCATGATAGCCAAAAAACTAAACATAACCCAAGTGTTCATCAAGATAAGTTAATTGTGATATATTCATACACTGGTAGAATACTAAATAGAAATGAAAATAAATGAACCTCAACTATGTATAACATGGATGAATCTCACAAATACAATATTTAAAGGAAAAAAATAACGTGTGAAAGAATGCATAATGGATGATTCCATTTCTATAAAGTTGAGCAACATGCAAGCCCAATCTGTTTAAAGTGCTGTTAAAAGTGAGAAGAGTGGAATTCTGTGCAGGGGTAAAGCGATGAGTTACTAATGGACAGGGGCCATCAAACAGACAATGGTTTTGTCTGTAATGTTGCAGAAAATCCTTTGAGTTTTGTATCCTTTTCTGTAGGTAAATGGTAGGCACATGCGGGATTCAGAGTAAAGGCATTCAGGTAAAGATTACAGTATGAACATGGTTTGAATTCCCTGGCTTCCATTCTTTCTGAGGTACAAAAAAAGTGAGGCAAAGTTAATTACACAAACTTTAGGCAGTGGATTTGTGTACAGGAGTGTGTCGTATTTATGCGACATATTGACCAAGATGACAACACAAACTGATATTTGATAAATAATTATTTAATTAACCAGCACTTCAAGTCCAGGAAAGTAGACATTTGAGCTACAAAAGGCTAGATTACCGATAATTACACATTTTCTCTAGCAGTAGTAAGAAAGTTCTCCAGCCCAGACACTTATTAGAGTGATGTTGCTTAAGGAAGAGTAGAATTGATGAATGAAGATTCTGTATGTTGATTTGAAGGGAAAAATAAGTCCTTCATTTCCTCTTTTTCAGAAAATTTCTGATGGGTGTTCATCAATTTGTCTCTCTCTTTTTCAAGTTGTTTAATCTCCAGAGACAGCTTATACACCTCCAGGGCCACTTTCACATCCTCTGGGCTTGGGAGACACTGCATGAGTTTTCTGCCTGTGAGCACTTGCTCACAACCTTCAGGTGCCTCCTAAAAGTGATTAAGAAATGAGTAGGGGATGGGAGTACATTTTGAGAGTCATTACTGGCAAAAGGGAGACTGACCTGAGGAACAAAGAGGAAATCAGGAGAGACAGTGCATCCTAGCAAGTGTTCACATGCAAGCCAAGCCCAGATCTTTCCTTGAGCAGCAACCAAGCAGGTTGAAGCTAAAAAGATGCTGGGCTCCAAAGCAGATGCAAAGCACATCCACTGAGGACAACTGAGGGATGGTTCTGAGGACCAACCAGAAATGGAACAAATGCACAACCTTTATTGTAGATAATGTAGAGCGAGGGGTCAGGACATCTGGATCAACAGACTCTCAAGTCTAGAGATTTCGGCTCTAGACACACAGCAGGAAAATGTGTCTCTCTAGGCTTATCACCATGCCAGTTTGGAAGTGCTAATTGTGGTAAGTTACTTATGCTTCCCGACAAAAGTCAGATCTCCGCATTGCTAACTGGGACAGAACCTTGGGAGAAGCCACTATTTTTAGGGATTAGTAGCACAGAACTTCCTTGAATTGTGCCACTTACCCACTCACACCTGGGCACTTCTGGGTACCAGGTTCTCGTCTCTGAGCAAGTGATACTTTTGGGACCGATCACACCATAGCCAGAATCACATTCGATAGTGACATTTTCAGGCTCAACATACTGATCCTTATCCACAGACAGCCTTCCATTCACTATTTCTGGTTTCAGACACAGAGCTGTAATGGAAACATATTTTTGAACATACTGTTTCTAAAAAAAAGTCATCATATCAGTATTGGATAATAAAATGGATAAGACATTGTATTCATAATTATATTCTGGTCCTGCAGGTTGTTCTATGCTTTTATTTTAATGATAATTATAACAGTAATTATTAGCATTTATTGAACAAGTACTATATGTCAGTCTATGTGCTAAATTTTTTACTTATCTCATTTAATCCTCACTACCAATCTATGAGTTAGACACTATTATTACGACAATTTTACCAACAAGGAAACTGAAAAGTTAAATATTTCCTCAGTATCAAATAGCTTGTAAGTGGTAAGAATTGGTGCTCTCAATTGCTCCATCCCACAGCCTTGATTTGTGTGATTCCTGATGTTTTATTTCCATTGTTCTTGCTTCATAATCTTCCTGGGTTAAATGGAGCCAGTGGTAATTATTAGCAGAATGATGAAAGCTCCAAGCACAATCAAGAGATAGAGCCTTACTTGATTCGTCTTGTTTCTACAGCAGGTTTACCAACAGCACCACCATCAGGTCATCAAAAGTAGAAATGTAAAGATCGTGGGGAAATGGTAACCATCATGAAGTTTTTGTGGAGATTTCCAACACGTCATAATTTGGGAATTAACACTTGAGATTCCTCTTTCTTGAGTAGTTGAAATTAACTCAGGATTCTCATGAAAACTAGAGTCACAAAGGTATCCTCAGGTAAAAGATATTGTCTCAACATATTCTGGAAAGATACATAAGAACCTCGTAGTAGTGGTTCTCTCTGAACATAGGGCAAGCTATGATTTTGGAAGACTAGAATAGGAAGAAAAGTTCATTTTCAATGTACCTGTCATTTACTTTTTAAAATTATATCAGGCATAATTTAAATAGTATGAATAAATTAATAAAGACAAAATTTATGCTGCCTTTGATTAATAGGAAACATTGCTATTAATATTTTCTAATTCTCTCTTCAATGGATTATGAGTTGATTTGGAGTTACCTTTACATTGAGGAGGTGCATGTTGCCAGTGAAAAGACTTGCAGTAGATTGTAGCAAATCCAGCCAAAACATATCCTTCATCACATTCGTATGTAGCCTCAGGATAAGGAGTTATTAAAATAACTTCCTTGTAGTGTCCATGGGCAATACTGGGAGGGTAACTGCAAACTTGGATGATGAGAGAGACAGAAGAGCATGAACTCATAGTTTCAAATTAATCTCCCCAAATCTGAGTGATCTGTAGGAGATTCAAATGTTCCCATCCAAATCCTTTTTCCATAAGGTAACTTGACACAACTCAACATTTATACTGCTTTCCACCTGAGAACCTAGAGAAAAGCTTGATGTGAATGAAAACAACTCTTTTGTTGAGAGAATCCTCCATTTTATAGGACCTTTCTTGGTTTTTGTTTACATGATCACTAAAATATTTCACTGCTTAGGGAAGTTAAATGAGCTTTGGTATGAAAGCATGAATTCAACCACAGAGTCATATTAAATGAAAATCAATCTCAATAGAAGTCAGGCTAAGTAAAGGAAATATTTATCTGTGAATAGTTGTAAAGGCTCTGAATAACTGCAGGATCCCCAAACAATCTTATCCATAACTACAACACCATCAGAACATAATTAGCATATTTTACAATTTAAACAATGATTTCAGTGTTGACATAAGTAATATGAAATGCTGGGGTAGTCACACTAGAAGGGAACGTTCAAGTTTCAGGAACTCTTGTATGAAAAATTGCAACAAATTTAGAGCCCTGAGAATGTCAAAGGAAATCCTGTGTTGAAGGATGATTGCCTCCTAAGATTAAAACTAAGTGTCAGGGATTTTAAAATGCTCTATTTTCTAAAAATAAAATAATCAGCGCCTTTAACAAACCATGGACATTTGAAAAAATAAAAATACCTCTATTGGCCTTTCTTTTTCATAGATCCTTCAAATTCATCTAGCACTTTTTGTTTTTTCTTTTCAGATGGAGTCTCACTCTGCCACCCAGGCTGGAGTGAAGTGGCGTGATCTCAGCTCACTGCAACCTCTGCCTCCTGAGTTAAAGCGGTTCTCGTGCCTCAGACTCCCAAATAGCTGGGATTACCAGTGTGTGCCACCACACCCAGCTAATTTTTGTATTTTTAGTAGAAACGGGGTTTCACCACGTTGGCCAAGCTGGTCTCAAATCCCTGACCTCAGGTGATCCGCACACCTCAGCTTCCCAAAGTGCCGGGATTACAGGCATGAGCATCCACACTCGGCCCTATCTAGCACTTTTTCTGTTTAACCAAACTAGTCAACTCCTCCTTCCCTAAACTTGTCATGTACATTTCCACTTCTATATATTAACATTTCCTCCTGGGACTCCTCCTTATTAGAATTTGCTTACCTTCTCTAATTGTTATCTCAAGTCCTACTTCTCCATGAAGCTTTCTTTGATTATTTCAAGACACAATGTCTGTTCTTTCCTTATATAACACTTGTTAGCAGTAGATTACTTAAGATTAATAGAGTTTAATTAATGGAACATAAATAAATCGAGTGGTGCGAAGGATATATGGTAACAAATGTTTTGTACCCATGCTATGTCCCTTTGGACTTCTGACTACAGTTGCAGATTAAATACATAGTTTTACACAAGCTCAGACTTATGCTGATGATGTTCTACAGAAAGCATTCCACGTGAATCTGTCAGTCTTACTTTGGAGCCTCTTCTGCAGCTGAAAGAGCACAGTTGCAATTGAGGCTCAGTTACTGACTAAATTACTGAAGCAGTTACTGCCCTTTCAACCCTAAACCAATGAGCAACAGAAAGTATTGGATAAATGTCCCAGTCTCCCATCCTTCAGACAGATAATTAAGAAAGGCATTCCTTACACTTCTCTGTGGTCCCAAAGAATTGAGCCCCTGCTGCTTATAATAGTCACCTTTGCTTATTCCCCTTGTCTCTCTCTCAACCCTCGCTCCTACCTCCTAGAATCACCTCCAAAATAAACTACTGGCTCCCAAGTCATTTTTCTCAAGTTTTGCTTTTAGAGAAACCCAAACTATAGTACCGAGTAATCACCATCATGTTGATGTGAAGAGTCTTTCATAATGAAGATACTTCCATAGTAATGACATTTTCAATGTCTTATCCTGATTAGAGACAGATGTTTATCACCTAGATGCTTATTTCTTCTCCTTGGTATTTCAACAGAGAGGTGGTTCAGTAGGTCTGAGTCAAAGCAAGGAAAGAAAAGGCTGACTCTGTCAGCCACTAGGCTTCAAGGCTCTCCCTAACAGATCACTTCTTCAACCTGGAGCTTCCATTGCATTGTTACACAATATGTAAATCATGTTTTCTGCCTTGACTTATAAATATGGAGCTTTGTGAGGTAATGTCCCTCTTTACTAAAACATCAGCATACATGCAGGAAAAATGACAAAATGAGACTGAATGATTTCATCAATTCTACTTTTTTCTCTTACGAGAAAATTTCTCCTATAAGTTTGTCTTCCAACATATTTTGTTCTATAGCTGCCTTGCATGGTGCTAGTGGTGTGTATCTGTGAATATCTTTGCACAATGCTTCTTGGAGGAACAACCTCAAATTCAGTTAGTTTTAAGTACTTTGATCTTTTGTGGAACCAAGTGGAATCATTTGGGGAAACTAGGAAATAATTACGACAAGTTATCTCAATATTCTTACCTGGTTCACATGCTGGCATTTTAGGCTTCCATGTGCCATCTGTGTGGCATGAACTCTCCCCATCAACAGAAACAGGATAATAGCCTTCATCACACATATATGAAATATTGTCTCCATAGGCATAGACACATCTACCAGTGAAATACCTCCTTTCATTTATGATTCTGATATTCTCCAGATCTGGTGTTGGGCAACATACCCCTGATGGATTAAAAAATGTTCAACATTACATATCTGTATCAAAATATCTCAGGTACCCCATAAATAAATACACCTACTATGTACCCACAAACATTTAAAAAAATTTTTTTAAATGATGTTCACGTTTAGTAAATCAATCACAGGGACACACCTTTGGCTGAAGACCTGATTCCACCTCATTGAAGATGTTAATATCTGAAGACAGACTCATAGAAGCGGAGAGTAGAACGGTGGGTGCGAGAGGCTGGAGAAGGGAGGGGAAACAACTCTCCACTTGTTCAACAGGTATAAAGTTTCAGTTGTGCAAGATTAATAAGTTCTAGAAATCTGCTCTACAAATAGTGCCTATAATTAACAGTATTATATTGTATACTGAAAAACTTGTTGAAAGGGTAGATCTCATGTTAAGTGCTTTTGCCATAATTTAAAGAGAGAAAGAGAAAGAAAGAAACAAAGAAGTTGAGAGAAGAGTTAGACCAAATATCTTCTCCAAATTCTGCCATTGTTTGGTTGAAATGCTATTACTTAATTTCCTTCCAACTGTGTTTCTTCATTAGAAGTCCTTAAAATGAAGTGTTGATTTTGGCAGTGATGAGCTAAGCAATTTAGATTCACCTTCTCTTTGTTAACAAGTAGAAAAACATAGTGGGAAGGGGGCGGTTAATCCGTGAAGAATTCAGGTGCTAAGACCTTAATTGTCTTAGTTCTTTAAATGAGAAAGAAAGATACCCAACGAGGTATGCCAGGAATGTAGAGATATATATATATACACACACACACAAACACTATATATGTATAATATTCCTTGGTATTTCAACAGAAATACTAATATATAATATTATATCTATATTTCTCTGTTGAAATTGTAATATATAATTGTAATATATAATTTTATATATTGTAATATAAATTATAAATTGTAATATATAATATTACATATATAATACTATATAAATATACACAATAATTCTCCTCCCCCAAAATACAACTGAGTGGCTAAGAAGCTGATCAGAACTCAATGTGTGTGATTGCTGGTGACCCGCAGCTCTTGGGAATCTTTAGAACTACACCTTGAAGTAAGAACAAACCAAAAAAGGACCAACTATCTGTAATAAGTACTGAAACCCAGGCTTGTATCGTTACATTCCCTGATTGGATTTGGGTCATTCAAAGCCCTTAATGCCTCTTACTACCTGCCACAAGCAAACAGGAGACCAGACAAGGTTATTAAAAGCCAAAGAAAGCAAGAGACAATGCTAACAGATCTGAGAGGATCCAGAAAATGAAGTTCTAAACATTGATTTAAAAGCCACTTTGTTTTGTTATGTAGAAGGAAATAAAATACAACATTGAGAATTTTGGTAGAAAAATGAATATCAATACTACAAATCCACTACAAGTGGGAACCTTGAAACTGAAAAAATAATAAAGTTAAGAATTCAATTAATAATTAATATCAGATAATACATCAATGAAGGAAGAATTAGTGAACGTAATTTATATTCATAATAAAATACTGAGAAACAAAAAGTAAAAACACCGATAAGAACACAGGAAATATAGAAGATTCAGTATAAGAGCTTAACATAAATGTAGCCAAAGTGTCAGTAGAAGAGTGAAAATAGGGCTAAAATTGTACTCTAAGAAAATACTTATTTGTAATATTGAAGTATTTGAAGTTGAAAATTTTTCCAGAATCAATGAAAGGCATCAAACCTCATATTCTAGAAATATTCTAAATCTCAAGCAAGCTAAACACAAAGAAACCAACCCAGGCATATCTGACAAAAACTGCGAAAAAATAAAGACAAGAACATCTTAAAAGCAATCAGAAAAAATAGATAACCTTCACATGATCAACAGTACGACTAATAGCAAAATTCTTGACAGAAACAAATAAAGGCAGAAGACAATGGAATGAAATCTTTCACATGGCCACGCAAAATAATTGCCAATCTAGAATTTTATATCCAGCAAATATATTTTCAAATATTAAGGCGAAATAATGGCGCATTGAGGAAAAACAAAGAGAGAAATTTGTTGTCAACAGGTTCTCACTAAAGGAAACTAAAGAGTATTTATGAGGCAAAAGAAAGGGACAATAGATATGACTGAAGAATCAGAAGAGAATAAAATAGTAATTATGTGAACAAATCTAAACTAATTGGATTTACTAAAATAATAATAGCAATAGTAATGATAATAATGCAGAGTTTAAGACACATTTATAATTGAAATACACAAAAATAAAATCATATTAAGTCAGGCAGGATAAATCAAGTTAAAGGTTTCTACGGCTTTTCATCGCCTGGGAAGAGGCAAAAGTAGTAAATTATGTGTAAACATCATAAAAAGAGCTAAAAGTAAATAAATGCCAAGTAAATACCAGGTAAAAAATGGAAAAAAAAATTAAAATCAATTCAAAGAATGGAAAAAAAGAATGTAAAACAAAAGTATGTAGCAGATAGATACTAGATATAAATTCAAATATATTAATAATTACACTAACTGTAAACTGATGAGTGCTCTAATTTAATAATGAAAATTGTCAAGTAGGATTAAAATATCCAACTCTATCTTGCTTCCAAGATACACTTAAAAATATATATAATTACAGAAATTGTAAAAACAAAAGACTAAAAGAAGATAAACCATGTACACACTAACTCAAAGTTGTCAGAATTATATTAATGTAAAAGTAGAATTTTAAAGATAAAATAGTTATAGTAATAGAGTCATTTTATAATGATAAAAAGTGAAATTTATCAGGCAAATACATCATTCTAAATTTGTATGCATCTAGCAATGTAGTCTCAAAATACACAAAGCAAAAAATGATTTGAAAAAACAAAAAAGATGGCCAGGTGTGGTGGCTCACACCAGTAATCTCAGCACTTTGGGAGGCCAAGGTGAGTGAATTTCTTGAGTCCAGGAGTTTGAGAGCAGTCTGGACAACACGGGAAAGCCCCATCTTTACAAAAAATACAAAAATGAGCCAGGTGTGGTAGTGTACACTTGTAGACCCAGCTACTGAGTCAGGAGGATGGCATGAGCCTGGAAAGTTGAGGCTGCATCGAGCCAAGATCGTGCCACTGCATTCCAGCCTAGGTGACAGAGCAAGACCCTGTCTCAAAACAAGCAAACAAGCAAACAAATAAATAAAAACTCTGAAAAGACAAAAGACAAACAAAACTTTCTTAGTAACCGAGAGAACAAGCAGACAAGAAATAAATATAGATACGGGAATAGATTTGAACAAAACCATTAAAATTAGATCTAATTGATGTATATATAACATTTCACCCAACAACTGCAAAATATGCATCTTTTCAAGTGCACACAGAACAGTTATAAAAATTAACTATATGCTATGGAGTGAAGCAAGTCTCAGCAAATTTCAAGGACTGTGCTCAACATTTTCAATAGCAAAGAAGATACACACACATACACACCACACAAAGTTCAAGTCTACTTACTCTCACACTCGTTGGAAGATGTCCATGTCAAATTTTCCTGACAAGTCACAGTCAGAGGCTCATCTAAAACAGGTCTATAGCCAGGTTTGCATAGATATTTCAACTCAGTTCCAATTTCAAATATTTCGTGATCACTTAGGTTGTAGTCATTTCTCTCCCAGGAAGCATAGGAAATGTCCGGTAGGTCGGTACAAGCATCCACTCATAAAGAAAGCACAAGGGTGAAAGAAACGTGTTACTGGGAATGGCAGAGTGACTCAGGAGCCTGTCACAAAATAGCGATATCATATACTCATTCAGCAAAAAATGAGACGGTAAAGGTGAAATGAGAATTTCAGAAAAAGACTCGGCAGCACCGTTGCCCGATAGACTAGCGTCTATTAAGCGCATGTGTCTACTAAATGCATGTGCCACTGGAGAGGTGTACGGAGAAGCATGCCATGGTGCAGGAAGGGGACAGTATCCAGGTGCTGGGCCAACTCTGTAGGAGCTCAGTTTTCCTTTCACATCACTGCACTTTAGAATGGTTGGTCTTCCGAGGAAGCATTAGGATCACTAGAAAGACACAGCAAAAATTTGCTCCAGGGTGAGACCGACTTTCTAATCTCATTGCTTAATGGGGAATTAAAATAAGAGGGATTCTTCTTGACATCATGACCCTATCATCTGCAACTTCATGCTTTGGCTTCAAACCAAGCCCCATGTAACTTTTGCAGTTGGGCCTTTCGTCTTGTATTTTCTTTTTTTTTTTTCTATTCAGCAATATGCTAAAGGTCCGTGTGGATCAAGGAGAGGATATGTGTCTATCAAACTGTATATTTATTGAATTTCATCACTACACATTTTGAATGGCACCTAAGTTCATGTGATAGCAAAAGAGACTAGATAAACCGCAATGTAGTGGTGGCTTCCACCTCCAATTAGCTATGTGAGCTAGTGCCAGTTACTTAATCTTTCTTTTTCAGTTTTCTCATCATTAAAATTGGATAAAAAATAGCAGCTTCTTAGAATAGTTGCAAATATTGAATGAGTTAATTGGTGTAAAGCACTTAGAATAGTGTTTGTCACGTAGAAAATGCTCAATAAATGTTAGCAATAAATCATCAATGTTATAAATGATCTGTATGTATTTACAACATCAGGGTCTCAAGACCAATATTGGCCCATAGAGCATTTCTAGGCAAATTATAAAAAAGAACTGCCTTAAAGGAATCTTACTTCCATTGTTCAAAAAATTATCTTAATATGTTGATTTTGTTAGACTGAAACACTTTACTATAGTCTCCTGGAAAATTTTTACAGCAAATATATAAGTCTACAATATCTATGAAGTCGTTGGTCTCATGACTATATGATATATATGAAATTCTTCCAATAGCACTAAGATATCATTAACAAAAAAAAAATCTTCCTTTTAACAAGAAAAGTATTAATTTATCTTAAAATGATTATTGGGAGTCGAGTTGGCTTGTGCCTATGAGCATGCCACACCTATATGTCAGGATAATTTTAGATCCAAATATTGGAACTCCATCGTAGTCCATACTCACTGGATACGCAAGAGGGAACAGAAGGATACCACTCATTATTCGCTTCACAATAGATTAAACTGCTGCCTCGGAGGCTATAGCCTTCCTCACAGTTAACCACAATAGAGTCTTTGTAAGTATAGAGGGGTCCAAATCCAGAAACAAAGATTGCCTTTGGAATCTGTGGTCGACGACAGACAATTTCTAAAGAAGCATACAAAAAGACATCTGAGTTATCAGAGAGAAATGGCAGTAAAGATGTGGCTGTAACTGTTGGCATTGCTTCAATGAGGGTCTAACACAAGCATATATTTAATAGATACTGAACAAAGAAAACATTTTGGAGATTTGTATACTTCAAGTTGCCAGAAACCTCAGCAAAATGAGGTCCCATCATGTTGGTCATGTAAAGTCCTCCAGCTTTCTCATCAATAACAATGAGCAATATCTAAACCCTGAAGTCCAAATCTCAATGTCTCCAAATCCTTCCATTAAATGGCCTTATTTCCTGGATGATTTTGGTTGGGGGTCAGTGACCCATGGTAATGATATGGTGTCATGCAGAGGCAACCAGGGCATCGGGAAATCTGTGGTGCGCCTCCATAAGCAGAGAACAAGCTGCCTTCACCCCACATGTTAGTCATCACATCCTGTCAATCCTGCCATCTTAATTCCTCTATACTTCCTCAACTTCCCTCCAGGCTTACTGCTATGGCTACAGTTGAAGCCACCTTCATTTCCTGGCTGAAAGGTTGCAACAGGTGCCTATCAGTTATGTTTTGTCTCACTTCACATTGTCCTTTTAATGTCTTCCCTTTTCCTTCATTCCAAACTCCTGAAAGTGACACACAAGGCTTTCATAACCTGGCCCGTACTAACTTATCCAGCCTCAGCTCCTGCCTTTTCCACTTCTTGCAGTCTTTTCACTATTATGTTCTCTCTCGCCCCGGCATTGGCTGTGTCCTGTACTGAGTCAAAACAATATGTGATACTATGGTTTTAGGCACTTTAATTGCAGTAAAGAATAATGTCCTAAACCAGCAAGCTGAATCATTACTGATATTGACAAAACATCTCTTCTGGCTTCCATAGAGAGGCCAAGGGAAAGTACTTTCTTTCATTGTCTTGTATTACCTTTATTACCTGCTGGTGTTGGTGTTGTTTTGTTTGCTCCTTAGGCATGCATGGTTGACATTATTAGTGTCCACCCATATTTCCAGTTATTGTAAGATAAACAAAAGACAATGTTTCACAGTTACTCTGCATTATGCAGAACCAAGGAACTAGTTCTGGCCAAAAGGCTGTAATGACAAGTGATATGTGTCACTTGCAGGTCAAAGAACTGAAGAGCCAGAGACTGATTTTCCTTTTTCTCTTCTCCAGCTGAACTAATTTGGAAGTTTTGACATGGAGGTGTCAAAGATCTAAACAATCTGGATTACCATATAAGTGACAGCTGCCCTAGGGAGTTTCCCAGGCTAGCGGTGCACTAAGAAGAAACTTGAAAAAAACATTTACTATATAAAGGCCTTGAGATTTAGGTGTTGATTACTACTGCAGCACACACCCTATGCTATTCTGACTGATACAGCATGCGACAAGGTTAGTTGAATAAATGAATGACTCCATCATTGCAATGATTAATTTCTCTTTTAATCATTCCATCTTCCCTGATAAATACGCCTTCCTTTTGCTTTTAAACAAATAAAAGAGATCAAAGCAGAACTTATCATTCTGACTTACTTTCACAGATAGGAGGGTTTGGGCTCCAGACACCTATTGTTTTATTCTCCACCATGCAGGAGATGGAGGCATTGCCTATGAGTGAGAAGTAGGGGTTGCAGGTGTAAGTGACAGAGGAGGCATATGTGTAGAATTCTCGATCTCCACCGCTGTGTTTCCCATTCCTGATGTCTGGAGGGGGCTCGCACTTGGCAACTGAGGTGAGTGAGTGAAGAGAAAGAAATATTCAGGGTAGGCATTGTGTTAAATCCAAAATTCATGCAAATTATAATGGAGGATAAAAGAAGCAGTGAAATTTCACAGTAGTGTTATTACCTAAAGTAGTTTAGGTTTGTAGTCAGGTCAGAAAAAAAAGTTTTACTTACTTACACATTCTGGGAGAGGATCACTCCAGTCAACTCCTTTACCTTGGATCTGACAACGACTGGTGGTTGAGCCAATTAAGAAAAACCTAAATAAGGTAGGTCAAAGATTTTAGTGGAATTCGTTTACTCTAGACATAAATTATCTATGAGGTTTTGGACAAATCAGAAAAAAATAAATATTGAGTACTATGCTTAGTACATGTGTGATGTAATAATCTGCACACCAAATCCCCACGACATGAGTTTGCCTATATAACAAACCTGCAGATGTACCCCGAACCTAAAATAAAAATTGTAAAAATATATATTTTTGCGAACTTTCTTATCTCCTGTTTGTTCTCCTGAAAATGTATTTATCTTTCTTTTTTTTTTTTTTTTTTTTTTTTTTTTTTTTGAGACGGAGTCTCACGCTGTTGCCCAGGCTGGAGTGCAGTGGCGCGATCTCGGCTCACTGCAAGCTCCGCCTCCTGGGTTCACGCCATTCTCCTGCCTCAGCCTCCTGAGTAGCTGGGACTACAGGCGCCCGCCACCGCGCCCGGCTAATTTTTTGTATTTTTAGTAGAGACGGGGTTTCACTGTGGTCTCGATCTCCTGACCTTGTGATCCGCCCACCTCGGCCTCCCAAAGTGCTGGGATTACAGGCTTGAGCCACCGCGCCCGGCCGTATTTATCTTTCTAAAGAGTCATTTGCTTCCCATAAGTGCCTTTCTCCCATCACCTACTAAAATGGTATATAAGCCCCAAATTCGAATCACCCCCTTTGAGTTACTCATCATCAAGCTCTCCCACATGTATGTTGCACCAATAAACACTGTAATTTCCTCCTGCTAAAGAAAAAAAGAAACAAATTTTTATTAAATATTTTGAAATGAAAAAAATAATGCTTTCTTGATTACTAATGACCATTTAGGCCAGCTTGCAGTTACATTTTCTCATATCAAGCAAAGGGTTTATTTGTTCAATTTTAAAATGCTCTAGCTTGTCTAAGCAACTTAAGTTTTTTCTTTGTATCACATGGTACCCATCCGCAATGAATAAAAATAGAACAGAACAAGATTTACACCTGAAATCTGAGGACTTGGCTTAAATCTTACACTCTCCCTAACAAGCTATAAATTAGGCAGCTCAAAACAAGTAAGTGGTTCACTTGAGTTTGTTATGTAGTTTCCTTTAAATAAAGGAGCAAGACACATTACTGATGTGTACTCGTACTCTGACCTCTAATTTGAATCTTTCTTCTGGCTTCTAGAGCTTGGTTTACTCTCATAAACCTGAGAGTTCCTTAGGAACTCTTAGGTTCCTAACTTCCTGATTATCATCTCATTGTTCTTGCTCTTGACAAGTCCCAGTCTTTCTTCTAGAACTTTTTGCCTTTAAAAAAAAAATTTACCCTGAATATCAATAATAAGCTCCTGAATAAAATATTATCAAACACAGTCCAGGAACACTTTAAAAGAAAATTATACAATGACCAAATAGTACAGTTTTATTTCAAGAATAAAAGGATTCTTCAAAATTAAGAAATATATTAATATAGAATACCTTGTTATAGACTGAATGTACCTACTCAAAATTTGTATGTGGAAGCCCTAATCCCTTTGTGTGGTTATATTTGCATAAGGAAGTAATTAATGTTCAGAAGGGTGGGGCCCTAATCCAATAAGATTAAAGTCCTTATAAGAAAAAACACCACAAAGATCTCCCACTTGCAGTCCCTGCGCCCTCATGCTGACACCAGGGAAAGGTCATGTGTGGACACAGTGAGAGGACAACCAGTCATCTGCAACCCAGGCGGGGAGCCCTCAACAGGAACCAAACCCTGCGGGACCTTGTTCTGAGACTTCTAGACTCCAGAACTGTCGTAGCCCATGGGATTTTGGTATTTTGTTATGACAGCCTGAGCAGACTAATACATACATGATATTAATAAATCTATTAAGAAAAATAAATCATCATCTTAATAGTCACTAAAGTGGCATTTGAAAAATAATCAACAATTAGTTTTGGCCAAAAATGTTCAATATAATGGGAATCAGTGGAGATATAGCTCCACTAAATTTAGGAAGAAAATGCTTGCTAGTCATTTCTGCTAGAGCCAAGAATAAGAGAACAATAACTGGTATCAATTTTTTATTTGAGGTAATTGCTAGCATAAGTACATAAGAAAAAGGAATTAGAAATACAAAAATTGGAAAAGAGAAAACAACAGAATCATTATTTTCAGATTACATAATTACATATCTGGAAATCCCAAGAAAATCCAACTGTATTAGTCCGTTTTCACACTGCTGATAAAGACATACCTGAGCCTGGGTAGTTTATAAAGAAAAAGAGGTTTAATGGACTGACAATTCCACATGGCTGAGGAAGCCTCAAAATCTTGGTGGAAGGGAAAAGGCATGTCTTACATGGCAACAGGCAAGAAAGAATGAGTGCTAAGTGAAAGGGGAAACCCCTTATGAAATAATCAGATTTCATGAGGCTTAATCATCACCATGAGAACAATATGGGGGAAACCGCCCCCACTCCAAGATTCAGTTATCTCCCATGGGGTCCTTTCTACCACATGTGGGAATTATGGGAGCTACAATTCAAAATGAGATTTGGGTGGGGACAAATCCAAGTCATATCACCAACTGATAGACTATTACAAGTAATAAGGAAATTCAAGGTATTAGCTGAGATAGGAGATTAATATATAGAAATAAGTAGTTTCCATATATATGAATAAAAATTGTTAGGAGATATAATGGAATAAAAGACACCATTTGCAATCTCAAAAATAAGACAAAAATAAAATAAGATAGCAAAGACTAAACATAAGAATTGAAAAATGTAAATGGGGAAAACTTTAAAACAGTCCTGAAACACACACACACAGCCACACACACATAGACGACTAGGACAAATGGGAAGTCTTGGCTGGCAAGATGCAACATCATAAAATGTCTATTCTCTTAAAGTTCATTTAAAAGCTTAATACAATCAATTAAAAGTGAAACTCAACCAATTTAAAAGTTCATATAGAAATATAAACAAGCAAACATAGGAAAACTATAAAAATAGAACAGTCAGGCAGATACCTCTAAGTGACATTGCGCACTAAAAATTCAAGAGAAAGGACCTGGTTGTGTGAATATACAGAAAGACTAAAAGCATTGAATAGGACATCTAAAAAAGACTAATATACACTGAAGAATTAAATATGTATTTTTAAAAGATATTCTCTCATATGAGTTAGGTGTAGATCTGTTAATAAATGATGCCAAGACAATGTGAAGGCCATCTAGAGAAAGATATGGATTCTTTCTGTATTTTTTTAACATTTGCATGTGAACCTACACTTATCTCAAAATAAAAAGTTTTTCATCCCTGAGAGGTCTGAAAAAATAAAAAACTTAAAAAATACTATACAGAAATTTTTTCTCTTTTTAATAGGCAAAAATTCAAAAGTTTGATAAAATAGTGAATCACGGAGGTAAAGACAAAGGCATTTGTTTATATTACAAAATATTACAGTTTATAAAGAGCAATTTGGGAATATTTAGCAAAATTTCAAAGCATCTTCTCTTTAATCCAACAATCCCACTTCTGGGAATTTGTCCTACAAACATCTCTCTATATTAATACATATAACATAACATATATATAAAGTATGCATCAGGACATTGTATGTAACAGGAAAAGATTGGAAACACACAAAAGTCCATCAGTAGGAATCATTAAATAAACTATGATAAGCTATGATACATGCGTTAGAAAACTTTGCAGCTGTAAACACATATATACACACAGACAGAGAGAATGAGTAAACACTTGGTGCATGAATTTCAAAGATCTCTAGTACATATTTGTCTTAGATGTTTCTGGTTGCTTTAACAAAATATCATAGACTGGATGCCTTAAACAACAAGAATTTATTTCTCACAGTGCTGGAAGCTAGGAAGTCTGAGATCAGGGTACCAACATAGTTAGGTTCTGGTGAGGGCCCACTTCCTGGTTTGCAGATGGTTTGACTTCCTGCTGTGTCCCCGCATGGCAGAGAAAGAGGGAGAGAGAGAGAGAGAGAGAGCTCTCGCGTCTTTTTATGAGGACACTAATCCCCACATGAGGACCCCGCTCCCATGACCTAATTATCTCCCAAAGGCCCCATCTCCAAATACCATCACACTGGGGATTCAGATATGAATTTTGAGGGAATATCAAAAAAATTCAGTCCATAGCAATGTTGTAAGTGAAAAAAACAAAAGCAAGGTTCAAAACGATGTACGCAGTCAGATATCTTCTGTTATAATAAAGGAGGAAAAATGTTGATAAAAATACTTGTACTCACTTGTATTTATAGAAGTAAACACTAAAGCGATAAATCTGAAACTAATCAATGTCATTTTCTGTCAGAGGGTAGAGAGAAATGGGATGAATGAGGATGGGGTGGAAGTGAGAATTATTGATGTATATCTTTTTATGCCACTTTTATTTTTGAAACATATAAATGCGTTAACTCCTTATAAAAATTAATGAAAAGGAAATTATTGCTTCTAGGTTGCCTTATACTCACCCCTCTGAGCAGCTGAATTCTATGGTTGAACCAAGGAGAAGATCTTTCTTAACTTCCACTATCCCATTGATTAATTCTGGATTTCTGCATCGTTTCTCTAGAAGGAAATTAAAATAATGACTCATGATTCCAATTACTCACAAAATAGAACATTAGGGAAAAAAAAAAGTCTGGTTTACTAACTTTGACTCCTGCTTCCAGATAGACCTAGAGATATTTTTCAATGCTTATTTCTTATTCTGACTCATTTTTTCTCTTTCTATGGAAAGACGGCGCTTTATGAAGTGGGCCCTATTTCTCTTATCCTTTCGTACAGGGAGAAATATAGAATAGATAGAAACCGACCTGGATTGCTCCGGTCTGAATTCAGATCACGTAGGACTTTAATCGTTGAACAAACGAACCCTTGATAGCTGCTGCACCATTAGGATGTCCTGATCCAACATCGAGGTCGTAAACCCTATTGTCGATATGGACTCTAAAATAGGATTGCACTGTTATCCCTAGGGTAACTTGTTCACTTGGTCAAGTTATTGGATCAATTGCGGGCATTGATTCGCTTTGGCTGGTGTAGCCTTAGCATAGGTTGTTCGGAGGCTGAGTTATGCTCCGAGGTCACCCCAACCAAAATTTTTAATGCAGGTGTAGTGAGTTAAAGTCCACAGATTTGTATGGTTTAGATTGCATTAGTAAATTAAAACTCCATAGGGTCTTATAGTATTATCTTATGTCCGCCTCTTCACGGGCAGGTCAATTTCACTGGTTAAAAGTAAGAGACAGTTGAACCCTCGTGGTGCCATTCATACAAGTCCCTATTTAAGGAACAAGTGATTATGCTACCTTTGCACGGTCAGGGTACTGCGGCCGTTAAACACGTGTCACTTGGCAGGCGGTGCCTCTAATACTGGTAATGCTAGAGGTGATGTTTTGGTAAACAGGCGAGGTTAAGTTTGCCGAGTTCCTTTTACTTTTTTTAACTTTTCCTTGGAAGCATGCCTGTGTTGGGTTAACAGTGTGAGTAGTATTAGTTTTGTTTGTGTTTGTAAATATTGGACTGTTAAGTATCGGTGAAATTCTTGTCTGATGTAGGCTTATGCGGTGGAGAAAATTTTCATGTTACTTATACTAACATTGTTGCTTCTATGAAATAATGGATTAATCCAATGTGATGCGAGGAGTTCAGTAGTATGTTTGGGATTTTTTAGGTGTTTGATGTTGAGCTTGAACGCTTTCTTAATTGATGGCTGCTTTTGGGCCAACTATGGAAATTGGATTTTTTTACTCTATACAAGGTTTTATTCTAGTGTCTAAAGAGCTGTCCCTCTTTAGACTAACAGTTAAGTTTACAAGGGGATTAAGTGATTCTGTAGGTAAACTTAAGGTTGAACCAAGATTCTATCTTGGATAACCAGCTATCACCGGGCTCGGTAGGCTTGTCACCTCTACCCAGAAATCTTCCCACTATTTTACCACACAGACGGGTGTGCTCTTTTAGCTGTTTTTGGGTAGCTTGTCTGGTTTCGAGGAACTAGGCTCTAGTTCTCTTTGCGAAGTTGTCTCTGGTTAATTCATTATGCAGAAGGTATAGGGGTGTGTCCTTACTGTTTTGTGCTTGGTTGGTCTTTTTTCATCTTTCCCTTACAGCACTGTGTCTATAGCACCAGGATAAAATTTCTATCGCCTATACTTTTGTACGAGTGAATGGTTTAGTAGAAGTTATTTGGTATTAGTATTGATTGGGTTTGCGGCTAGCGTTAGCTCAAGGCAATCAAATTATATTGAAGTCTTCAGGGTGTAAGCCGGATGCTTTATATTAAGCTATGCCTTGGTTTATCCAAGTGCACTTTCCAGTACACTTACCGTGTTACGACTTATCTCCTCTATATAGATATGAGGGGTGTTTAGTTAAGTTGATCCTTAAATATATTTGAGGAGGGTGACAGGCAGTGTGTGCGTGCTTTATGGCCTTATTCAATTAAGCACTCTGCTCTTAATATACTGTTAAATCCTCCTTGGGCTCTTAGATTTCATAAGAGCTCCTTGTGGGGTTTTCTGGGGTAGAAAATGTAGCCCATTTCTTACCACCTCATAAGCTACACCTTGACCTAACGTTTTTGCGGGGGCACTTATGCTTACTTTATAACCTTTATTAGGGTTTGCTGAGGATGGCGGTATATAGACTAGGCGAGAGGTGGTGAGGTGAATCGGAGTTTATCGATTATAGAACAGGCTCCTCTAGAGGGATATGAAGCACTGCCAAGTCCTTTGAGTTTCAAGCTGTTGCTTGTCGTATTCTGGCGAGTAGTTTTGTTGTTCTAACTATTGAGGTTTAGGGCTAAGCATAGTGGGGTATCTAATCCGTTTGGATTTTAGCTATTGTATATTCAGAAGCTTTAAAGCCACTTTCGTAGTTTATTTTACGTCAGCTGGTGTTTTTTACAACTTAGATGGAGTTTAGCTTTATTAAAATAGAGCTAAAACACTCTTTACCCCGGTTTCGATCTGCTTGGGTTAATCGTATGGCCGCAGTGTCTGGCACGAAATTAACCAACCGTGGGTGCAGCATAGCTTAGTTAAACTTTCGTTTATTGCTAAAGGTTTGTCACTGCTGTTTCCCGTGGGGGTGTGGCTGAGCAAAGTGTTTTGAGCTGCGTTATACGTGCTTGATACTTACTCCTTTTGATTGTGGTGATTTAGAGGGTGTTTTCACTGGGGCGGGGATACTTGCATGTGTAATCTTGCTAAGAGTTAATAGAAAGGCCAGGACCAAACCTGTCTGTTTATGGGATGTATGAATCCGTCTAGGCATTTTCAGGTTGCTTTAGGTTGATTAGGTTGATTAGTCTTGCTTTAGGTTGATTAAGCTACATAAACGGGTTTTGTTAAATTTTGGGGGATTATATATGGTTGTGAGGTACTGTCTTTGAGGGTTGTGATAATAAGCGTGTGGGTCTGGTAGTGGCTAGGTATGTAGGTGGGGTAAAATAGAGAGGGAGTTAAAGTTGAAAGTAGTGGGATGAGATGGAGATTGTGTTAGATGAGGGGTAGCAGTTAAAATTGTGCATAGCTAAAAGATGAGAACGCAGGCTCTGGCTAGGTGAATTGAGGCTTTTGTTTTTGGGGTTTGGCAAAGGTATATTTATAGGGGAAAAGCAAGAGATGGGGAGGGGGGATTTGAGAACAAAGGTAAAAATTTGTTGTGGTTTTATAGTTTAGGATGAATATACTATAGGATTGGTTATTGTTATGTCCAACAAGCATGAATTAAATTAACACCTTATTGGTAGTTATGCGAGGCTGGAATATTGAACGTAGGTGCGATCAATAATGGTATGTACTAGGAATCAAAGACAGATCCTGCGACATACGGTGTGGCGGGGCCAGCTTTCTGCAATGGGGTCACGCGCACACCCGAGATAAAAGATACCAAATGCATGGAGAGCTCCCGTGACTGGTTAATAGGGTGATAGACCCGTGATCCATCGAGATGGCTTATTTAAGGGGAACGTGTAGGCGATCTTAGTCTTATGGCCCTGAGGTAAGAACCAGATGCCGGATACAGCTCACTATAGCTACCCCCACGTGTTATGGGTCCAGAGCGAGGGGAGTAGCACTCTTGTACAGGATATTGATTTCACGGAGGATGGTGAACAAGAAACCACTAACTGAGGGGGGTATCCGTGGTGACGAGAATATATTTGACTTATATGTGCTATGTTCGATGAACGGTGTAATGTACTATGTACGATAACTGAGTTTTGGTATTAGTTGGTATCCTTGGGGGAAAACTTGATCTTTGGTAGTTGATGTTATGTTCTACAGTTGGTTAAGTCATGAGGATTCTTGCTTGTAAGCATGTTTGCAAGGACAGTTTGTAAGTGTGCATAAATATGTATGATGTACAGTTAAGCATTTGTAGTACTATGTAATATTCGTGTTGGCTAGCAGTAATGCACGAATTACATAAGAGGTTGTAAAATAAGTTAGTACTTAAGTCGAACTTAAAACGTGCATCCCATAGAATACAGAGAGTAGTTTAAATTAGAATATTAGCTTTGGGTGCTGATGGTGAAGTTAAGTGCTTTCTCTCTGAGTTGTCCTGGGGAGAAGTCTCCGTATCCGGTTTACAAGACCGGCGTATTAGCTTATATTATAAGGGCAGGTTCATTTGAGTAGATTGTTTTCGGTTAAGGAGGCAAGTGGTATAAAGGTTCAGACTGTGATAAAGTATATTATGGATGCTATTTGTCCGATAATAATGAAGGGGTGGTTTACTGGTTGGCCTCCAATTCAAGTAAGGGTCAGTAGAATTGTGATTAGGAATCAATATAGGAATTGGCTGAGTAGGCGGAATGTTATGCTTTGTTGTTTGGATTTGTGAAGTATGGGGATAAATGCAAAGATGAGGATTGATAGTAGAAGTGCTAATACACCTCCTAGTTTGTTAGGGATGGACCCTAGAATTGCGTATGCAAATAGTATCATTGTAGTTTGATGTGGGGGGGAGTGTTTAGGGGATTAGCTGGAGTATAGTTGTCTGGGTCACTTAGTAGGTCGGGTGAAAATAGTACTAATATCATTAGGGCGAGGAGGAGGAGGATTAAGCCTAGGATATCTTTGATTGTATAATAAGGGTGAAAGGTAATTTTGTCGGAGTGAGAGGAAATCCCAGAGGGATTGTTTGATCCTGTTTCGTGAAGGAATAGTAGATGTAAGGTTGTAAGGGCTGTAATAATGAAGGATAAGATAAAATGAAGGGTAAAGAATCGTGTGAGGGTGGGATTATCAATTGAATATCCGCCTCAGACCCATTGGACAAGGTCAGTTCCAATGTATGGGATGGCTGACAGGAGGTTTGTGATTACTGTGGCACCTCAGAATGATATTTGGCCCCATGGGAGTACATAGCCTATGACGGCTGTTGCTATAGTTATAAGTAGGAGTATAATGCCGATATTTCAGGTTTCTAGGAGGAGGAATGAGCCGTAGTATAGGCCTCAACCGATATGTGGGAAGAGGCAGATAAAGAATATAGAGGCACCGTTAGCGTGGAGATAACGGAGGGTTCAGCCGTAGTTTACGTCTCGGGTAATGTGTGCAACTGAGGAGAAGGTGGAGGAGGTGTCTGGCGAGTAGTGTATTGCCAGGAATAAGCCTGTGATGATTTGTAGGATTAGACAGGTAGCAAGGAGTGAGCCGAAGTTTCATCATGCGGAAATATTGGACGGAGTGGGTAGGTCAATGAGGGAATGATAAATTATTTTTATAAGGAGTTGGATTTGCGTGTTGCCATCATCAGTGTTTTTATAGTTGAAATACAACGACGGTTTTTCATATCATTAGTCATGGTTAGAGTCCATGTGGAAGCAGTGACATATATTTTATTCTTGTTGAGTGTGCTATTGGTTATGGGGTTTGTAGGATTTTCTTCTAAGCCTTCTCCTATTTATGGGGGCTTGGCGTTAATTGTTAGTGGTGTGGTTGGCTGTGTTATTATCCTGAATTATGGGGGGACTTATATGGGCTTAATAGTGTTTTTGATTTATTTGGGGGATATAATGGTTGTTTTTGGCTACACTACAGCAATGGCTATTGAAGAGTATCCTGAGGCGTGGGGTTCAGGGTTTGAGGTTTTAGGGAGTGTTTTAGTAGGGTTGGCGATGGAGGTGGGGTTGGTATTATGAGTTTTAGACTTTGATGGGTTGGTGGTGGTGATTAATTTTAATAATATAGGGAGTTGAGTGGTTTTTGAGGGAGAAGGGCCGGAGTTAATTCGGGAGGATTCTATTGGTGCAGGTGCTTTATATGACTATGGGCGCTGATTGGTAGTAGTTACTGGTTGAACACTATTTGTTGGTGTATATATTGTAATTGAGATTGCTCGGGGTAATAGACTATGTGATTAAAAATAAGGTTAGGGTAAGGGGAATGAGGAAAGAGAGATAACAGGATTTGATTATACCTTTTTGAGTGGCGGTAAGGATTGAAGTAGTAATATGGGTATGTGAAGTTGTTTTGGGTATAGATTTTTCTAATCAGATTGAATCTAGTAAGAGGAAGGCTAGGTTTTGACTTATAAGTAGGTTTTGGTAGGGAAGTGTTCGGTGAATTGTAATGGGTAGAATCCTAATATATTGGAGAATTTGAATGTGTGGAGTGGAATATTTATTTTAAGCTTATTGGTTATAAGAGTGAGGTCTAGGGCTACTAGGAATCCTAGAGCAGTTACATGTAGGGCTGAGAGTTTTAGGTTGGGTGATATTGTTATTTGGGGGAGTGAAGAGGGAGAGATGCTATTGGTGATGAGGAATCCTGAGAGCAGGCTGTCGGTTGTGAGGCGTTTGATTGGGTTTAGTAGGGTGGGAATGTTTTCGTTGATATTAATTAGGGTGGAGAAGCGGGATTGTCCTGTTAGGGTGAGGAGGATGGTTCCAGTGCTGTAGGCGCTTCTTAGGGAGGTGGCAATCAGAGTGATAGATAGGGCTCAGGCGTTGGTATACGACGTGTTTGCGGTTTCGATAATAAGGTCTATGGAGTAGAAGCCTGTAAGAAAAGGCATGCCTGTGAGTGCCAGACTACCGATGGTTAGGGAAGTTGAGGTAAGGGGTATTATTTTAAATAATCTTCCTATTTTCCTATTGTCTTGTTCATTATTAAGGTTGTGGATGATAGATCCAGAGCATATAAATAATATGGCTTTAAAGAAGGCGTCGGTGCAAATATGTAGGAATGCTAGGTGTGGTTGGTTAATGCCGATAGTGACTATGCTTTGAGAAAAAAATAAATGTAAACATATATCTCATTTTTCTGACACATTTTAAGAAGAGAAAAAAAATTTCACTTGGTTTCATTTGCTCAGTTAGACCACTGTGATAATACTAGATATGTTTATTGACCAGTTGTCCATAAAAATGTATGCTCTCAAAAATATATGACCTTCATCACAGGGAAACAGAAGGAAAAGGGAAGCAGATGTTATATTTTAACTGTTAGAAAAATATGTCCAAGTGTATTCCCAAGCGACTCCTTCCAAATACTATAGGTGATGTTAATTTTGAACTGTTTTGATCAAAGATTTTCATATTAATTAAGTAATTCATTAAGTTCCTAAAAGAACTTTCTGGGAAAAAAAGTAAAGGTGAGAAAAATAAGTGTTGATACTTACTTGCACAAAAGATACTATAGTTCCATGAGCCTTTGGTATCACAAATCAGTCGACTTGAATTGATTTTACCATATCCAGGGTGGCAGGTGTATTTCAGAGTAGTTCCAGTTTTGAATTCAGTATCATACAACGGATTTATTGGAGAAGCAAATGGTAACTTGGGTGGAGGACCACAGTCACCTGCACACACACACAAAATGGCAAGGAACATCAACAGCTATATATTGGGACACAATGTCTCGATATCTGAGTACTAAGTTTTCTAGAGCAGAGACCATGATTTTCTCTTTCATCGTAACTCCTATTATGTCATTGTTCAATGAGTGCAGTAAGTGATCAATAATACACGCTTGTTGAGTAATGAAAATGACAACGATAATGAGTAAAGGCAGAAAAATTTCATCCGTCTTTGACTGTATAAGTGCGAATTTATTAGAAAGTGAATGAATAGACTTGATTTTCATCATTCTATCAGATTGCCCACATCTGTCTGCTCAGAATATAGGCAGCTATGCTATGCCCTGTGACTCTACCTCCTGCCTTAGCAGAAACATATTTTCTACTAATAATAGCATTATGCAAGATTAGTTGCCTCAGTCAAGGATGAGGAGGCATTTCATTTGTATCATTTTGGGCCTTTTAGGTTTAGAATAAATGGCCTGTTAAAAAATAAAAATATTTTTCAAAAGCATCACAAGCTGGAGAATCATTAAACCCTTGAAAAATAAAATCTTAATTCTACTTCCCTGGCAAGAATTAAACAAAGTACTGAGTGACCTTCCAAATGCCCCAGAAGAATTATACCGACCTCCCCTACATTCTAAATAACCACACAGGCAGTGAGAGTTCATGGCCAGCCTGGCAGATGATACGAATTTATTACAAGTCATGATTGCTTCAATGTTAAGTTGTTCAGAGTTTCCTGGAGAGAAAAATTCTAAAAGGGAGCATAGGGAGCATCTATAAAACAAGATTTTCTTTTTAGTTTATAGTATGTTTCCCAAATTCCAGGTGGTCAAATATATCCCATAATGTTAAAGATCTCTTAGACACCTCTTAAAATAGGGTGTGATGAACTCAGTTGTAGACTGGTTGTCTGGCCTGTCTCTCCACTACTTACCAAGAACAGTAGCCAACAAAACAGTGACCAGCATCATTTGGAACAGAGTTGAATTGGAGACTTTCCACAGCCTAGAGAAGAGCAAAGCTGCCATTTCTCCTTTTCTATCGAAGGTGGAGCCCTCAAGGAGTGCAAGTGGAGCTTTCTGGGAGTGCATGATCTGGTGCCTCTTCAGTGTTTTTCTGCTGAAAGAACTCAACTTAATAAACAGTCATTGAATTCTTACCTGTCATAAAGTACTACGAAGAATAAAATGGGAACTGTTTTCAAGGAGATTATAATCAAATGTAGAAGAGAAGGCATTAAATATTTGTAATAAAATATAGCTTGTATTTTCTGACAGGAACATATTCAGGAGACCAGAAAATTCCAGAGACTTGGGGTGGACTGTACAGAGGTAGTAGATATTGCTGTGAAATTTGGAGTGTTAAATGTGGGATATTTTATGGCAATAGTAAAAATTGAGTAAAGGCACAGCAGTGAGAAGGTAAAGGTTATTTCTTGAAAATAGTAATTAGTACTTCAGTTTGTTTAGAAGATAAGGAATTCCTGATAGGAGATGATAGTTAAAGATAGAGAGGGAGGTTAGAACTGGGTTTGATCAGGTTTTCAATACCAAAATTGGGAGCTTGAAACTAGGAGATATATATACACTTTGTTTAAGTAACATGATTACTCTGTTTTTGAAAGACTATTATGGCAGATGTATACAAGGTAGATTGAAAGAGGCAGAGAGAAGAGACAGGGAGATTGATTAAGAAGACTACAGCAATTGGCCAAGTGAGCCAAGGAAATTATCTGAACAAGGAAATGGCAGAAGAGTTATAGAAGAAAGAGAAAGCTTAAGAAAAGCAAGAAAATGATGACAGAGGAAAAGAGTTGGAGATGTCTCTATCTATTAATCATATATCTTTCTATCCATCCATCTATATGATTTTCTTACGGCAACTATCAACAAAAACAAAAATCCATTGGGTCATTTAGAATTTTTTAAGTATGGTTTTTACCAACAACCACCAACAATAAGTAGTATCACTGTTATGTTTCTTGGTTCCAGTCATTCATTAATCAGAGACTTCTTCAAAGCAAGATTTCTATAAAGTCATTCTTACCCCCGAATGAGAAAAACCCTCACATATCCTAAGTTTACTTCAGAAACAAGTTACTTAAGACGTATTACCCAAAGTGATATATAAAATTAATTTTCAGTGAAATATAGGATTTCACCTTTTGTTCTGAAACCTTAGGTAGGTTGAGATGGTTTCATATCACCATCTGTCCTTAATTACAGGAATTGCCAACTCATGTCCATTTAACTCAATAGGCCAATGTTATGGGGCATTTCCCCTACGTTTACTTCTAGTAGTTTTGTAGTTTGGGGTTTCATACATAAGTCTCTAATCCATTTTGAGTTGATTTTGTGTATAGTGAGAGGTAGGGATCTAGTCTTATTCTTCTGTATGCGAATATCCAATTTTCCCAGCACCATTTATTGAAGACTGTCTTTTCTCCAATATGTGTTCTCACCTGTGCCAAAAACCAGTTGGCTTTTGGTGAGTAAGTTTATTTCCAGACTCTCTCTTCCGTTCCATTGGTCCATTTGTATGTGAAGATTTTCCCCATTCAGTATGATGTTAGCTATGAGTTTTTTATATATAACCTTTATTGTCTTGAGGTGCATATCTTCTATACTAATTTGTTGAGAGTTTTTGTCATGAAGGAATGTGAAATTTTGTCACATTCTTTTTCTGCACCTATTGAAATGATTGTATCATGTTTCTCTTTCTTTCTTTCTGTTAATGTAGTGTGGTCACATTTATTAACCTGAGTCTGATAAACCATCCGTGGATCCCTGGGCTGAATTCCACTTCATCATAATGAATAATCTTTTTAATGTGCTCTTTGATTTGGTTTGCTGGTATCTTGTTATGAATCTTTGCATCAATGCTCATCAGGGATATCAGCTTATAGTTTTCTTTTTTCATTGTGTACTTGTCTAGTTTTAGAATCAAAGTAATGCTAGCCTTGCAAAATGAGTTTGTAAGTATTCCCTCCTCTTCAATTTTTCTGGAACAGTTTGAGAGGAATTGGCATTAGTTCTTTATTAAATGTTTGGTAGAATTCAGCAAAGAAGACATAAGGTCCTAGGCTTTTATTTGATGGAAAACTTTTGATTACTGATTCAATTTTCTCTTCAATTCAACTTTTAATTGGTCTGTTCAGATGTTCTGTTTCTTCATAACTTGATCTTGGTAGGTTGTATGCATCCTGGAATTTATCCATTTCTTCTATCTTATCAAATTTGTTGGCATATAGTTGTTTACAATAGTGTCTTATAATACTTTCTATTTCTGTGATATTAGTAGTAATGTCTCCTTAAGATAAAAAAAATCTCTGTTTTATTTATTTCAGTATTCTCTCTTTTTTTCTTAGTCTAGCTAAATGTTTGTCATTTTTGTTTATATTTTCAAAAACCCAACTTCATTTTATGGCTTTTTTTTTTTTTTTTTTGAGACAGAGTCTCACTCTGTCACCCAGGCTAGAGTGCAGTGGTGCGATCTCGGCTCACCGCAAGCTCTGCCTCCTGGGTTCACGCCATTCTCCTGCCTCAGCCTCCCTAGTAGCTGGGACTACAGGTGCCCACCACCACACTCAGCTAATTTTTTGTATTTTTAGTAGAGACAGGGTTCCACCGTGTTAGCTAGAATGGTCTTGATCTCCTGACCTCGTGATCTGCCTGACTCAGCCTCCCAAAGTGCTGGGATCACAGCCGTGAGCCACTGTGCCCAGCCTCTTTTTAAATTTTTTTATATCTTTTTCATTTATTTCTGCTCTGAACTTTATTATTTTCTTCCTTATACCAATTTTAGGTTTAGTTAGTTCTTGTTTGTCTAGTTCCTTGGGGTGATTATTAGAAATTTCTCTTCTTTTTTATGTAGGTGTTTATTACTATAAACTTCCCAATTAGAACTCGTTTTGTTGTGTCCTATAGGTTTGGGTATAATGTGTTGTCATTCTCATTTATCTCAAAAAATCTTTGAGTTTTCCTTTTGATTTCTTTTTGACCAATTGGTTGTTTAGGGACATGTCGTTTAACTTTCATGTATCTGTAAAGTTTCCAGAGTTTTTCTTGTTGTTAATTTCAAGTTTCACATTATTGTGATCAGAAAAGCTATTTGATTTGATCTCTATCTTCCTAAATTTTTCAAGACTTGTTCTGTGACCTAACATCTGATCTATCCTGGAGAATGTTCCACGTGCAGTTGAAAATGTGTATTCTGTAGATGTTGTATGGAATATTCTGTAAAGATCAGTTAGACCCATTTGGTCTATGGTGCACTTTAAGTCTGATGTTTCTGAGTTGATTTTTTTTTTCTAAATAATGTGTCCATTGCTGAAAGTGAGATGTTGATGTTCCCTAGTATTATTGTATTGCAGTCCATCTCTCTTTGGGTCTAACAATATTTGCTTTATATATATGGGTGCTCTAGGATTGGGTGCATATGTATTTATAATTATTATGTACTCTTGTTGAATTGATCTTTTTATCATTATATAATGACCTTTTTACCTTTTTTTTTTTTTTTAGCTTCAAGTCTATCATATATAAGCATGGCTACTCCTGTTTGCTTTAGGTTTTTGTTTGCTTGGAATATCTTTTTCCAGCCCTTCAATTTCAGTCTATATTTGACTTTACCATGAAATGAGTCTCTTATAGGTAGCACATCATTGGATCTTGTAGTTTTATTCATTTAGCCACTATGTATCTTTCAATTTAAAAAATTAACTTATTTACATTCAAGGTTACTGTTGATAGGTAAGGACTGACTCTTGCCATTTTATTAATTGCTTTGGTTGTTATATAGATTCTTTGTTTCTTTCTTAATTTTTTGTTGCTTCCTCTCTGTTGGTGGTTTTCTGTGGTGTTTAACTTTGTTCCCTTTTTCTTATCGGTGTGTCTGCTGTAATTTCTTTCTTTGTAATTCACCATGCAGCAAATATAAAGAGTCCCATAGTTGTATTGACTACTTTTAGCTGAATGTCAACTTAACTTTGGTCACATAAAAATATTCTAGACTTTTTCTGCTTTTCTCCCAATTTATATTTTTCTTGCCCTAATTTACTTCTTTATCTATTCTGTATTCCTTAGCCACTAATTGTAGCTGTTGTCGTTTTGACTATTTTGACTTTAAACATTTATACTAGAGGATTGTATACATTTATACATTTATACATACATGTATACTAGGATATACTAGAGGATTGAGAGATTTACATAGCACCATAACATCATTGGAGTATTCTAAGTGTGATTTGTAAATTTACCTCTACTCGTGAGTTTAATACTTTCGTGAAAACACATGTAGACTTTCTTCATTCTTTTTTACTATTATTTCTTTATTTTCCCCTTGACAGGATTATTTCAAAAGATCTAAATTGTATTTTTCTTGTCATATAGATTTTAAGCAGCATAGCCAGGATATAAACCTTGATTTTGGAAATTTGTCTATGAAAGTTGAATACATACATTATACAACCAGCATGTACCATACACCAAAAGACATGTATTGGAATATTCATAGTTATGTAATAGCCAAAGAACTAAAACCATCTAAATTGTATCCTTAATAAAGTGGATAAATAAATTATAATACAACCATAGAATGGTATAATATATAGCAATGAAAATGAATAAATGACAACTAGACTCAACATAAATAAATCTCACAAATGTAAGCAAAAGAAATCCGACAAAATATAATACATACTGCATGATCTCATATATAAAAAGAAGTAACAAACACTCAGCTAGAGTATTTAGGGATGCATGCTTATTTTTTAAAACTATAAATAACAGAAAAAAGATGACTGCTACAAATCAAAAGAATAATGGCATTAGAAAAGGAGGAATAGGGCAAGATGAGGTTAGGCATGAGGAAACAGGTTCTCTAAGAACAAGTGGTGACAGACTCAGAGGACTGGCATGTTAAGTAAAATCTTTCTGGATTAAATTAGGGATGTATCTTGGAGGAAGATAGAAACTGAGTAGCTGGATAAAATAGGAAATACTGTACAGTATTGGACCATAGTTTTCTACAGGCTGGATCATAACATGTCTATTCATACTGTTTTTGTGTTCAAACACTGTTGAAAGATTTGGATTCAGAAGTGGGACTTGGTTAAAACTAAGCACATACCATATCAGACCCTATCACAGTTTCACAATCGAGAAGTGAGAGGGTAGTTAAACATTTGCCGATAACATTTTTCTGTATTTTCTTTTCAACTAAAAAACAAACTTGGGAAGTAGGGGTAAGAATCCCCAGTCTGCACTGATTCTCATTTTGTCCCTGTTCTATCTTCTGGTACTTCTTCCTCATAGAACTAACTCTGGAAAATCCTTGAGGATTTGCTTTTAACTATTGATTTTCTGTTTTTAAATAAGTTGGTTGGGAGCACTAAATGTCCATAAAGAGTCGTATACTTTTTGGTTGTAATGTCTTTTGTTTTTGTTTTGTTTTTTGTTTGTTTGGAGAGACAGAGTCTGGCTCTGTTGCCCAGGCTGGAGTGCAGTGGTGATCTCAACTCACTGCAAGCTCTGCCTCCCAGGTTCAGGTGATTCTCCTGCCTCAGCCTCCCGAGTAGCTGGGACTACAGGTGCATGCCACCACGCCTGGTTAATTTTCTGTATTTTAGTAGAGACAGGGTTTCTCTGTGTTGCCCAGGCTAGTCTCGAACTCCTGAGCTCAGGCAATCCATCTGCCTCAGCCTCCCAATGGACGTAACGTTTTTAAGCAATAGAGTGAGGGTGGAAATAATTAAATGGAACAATATTTAATTTGAATACAATTTTTTAAATCTTCAATATATCAAACACAGTTAAGTAAATGAAACGATAATAAAATGTTAAGGCCAGGTACAGTGGCTCATGTCTATAATTTCAACCCTTTGGGAAGCCCAGGAGGGTGAATCACGTGAGCCCAGGAGTTCCAGACCAGCCTGGGCAACACGGGGAGACCCTGACCATGTCTCTAAAAAAATGAAAATAAAAAATATTAGCTGGGCATGGTTGTGCATGCCTGTGGTTTCAGCTACTCAGAAGCCTGAGACAGGAAGATCCCTTGGGCCCAGGAGGTCGTGGCTGCAGTGAGCCATGATAACACCACCGCACTCCAGCCTGGAAGACAGAGCAAGACCCTGTCTCAAAAATAAATAAATAATTAATTAAAGCAGATATAACAATTAAAATTTCATGTCTTAAATATAAAATCCTTCTTTACAAATCATTCAAAAATAAAATTGTCAAATAAACACATGAGGAAAGAACACAAACAAGTAAATCAGTAAAGAAGAAATACAAATATGCATGCAGAGTGGCTTATTGAGGAGTTCTTACTGGAACATTGTCTGTAAAAGAAGAATGAAAGGGAAGAGAGAAAAGCAAAACTTTGAAGCAGTTGCATCAGAGACTTCAGAGCATCCTCTAAAGCTGGACTGGCCCTTCAAAGGTGTCCAGGATTAAGTAAAGCTGGGCTTTTGTACCACTGCATCAACCAATCAATAAATGTGGGCTGTCCCAGAGAAAGATTGCCACCTTGAGTGAGGCAGCTCCCCAAAACATTCGTGCTTGCTAAAATGCAGATTCCCAATCCCCTAATCAAATATATCTAATGAGGCTTCAATGTCTGAATTATTTTTTAAATGCCTCAAGTGATTCTCATGTGCAGCAAATGCAGGAATCACTAATCTAACAGAGACGAAATCCATTCATTTTTCTATATATTCCAGGTTCTATCTTTGATTCAAAACAGAGCTTTAGTAGCTGTACCTGGATATCAGTAGCTTGCTTAACTTCTTGTAAAAGTATCAGTCTTAATTTACGTTTTAATAGATCAACTCAATTCTCATAAAAGGCTAGTATATTTGGCTATTTGAAAAACTTTGCAATTGTCCGTGTTATTGGCATTGTCCTAATTATGTTATTCACTGTTTCTTATTAAATAGCCCATGAGATAAATTTTAATTTTCTATTTTAAGTTTTTCTAATTTAATTAGTGAAAGTAAGTTCCTCTTTCAAAACTCTTTCTTTTTACCAACTAGTAGGAAATATATAATCATTTTTCCTTGACTGAAAATAAACTCAACAAAATTACTTATAAGTCTAAATTTTAGTGAAATTGCTGCTACTCTTCCAGTACTTCCTCCTCCACAGGTGGCACTCTAAGCAATCCTTGAGTGGTTTGACTTTGGATTCTTATTTTATCATCATGAAGTTATACGTGTCATGCCAGTTATCAATGCATTTCCTCTCTGATACAAACTCACCGTTTATTACAGTTCTGTGATAATGGATGAAATTCCCTTAAGTATTAATCCTTTACAGCGAGAAAGATGTTTAATATTCTCATTAGAGGATGCTCAAGGGACATTGCAGGAAGCAAAGATTCTCCTGCTGTTTCCTGCTGCTACATGATGGGTTAGTAAGATATACGGGGGTAGTCTGCCCTAGGCCGTCTTCCCAGAATGCACTATCCCCTGGCAATCTGTTGGTCCCGGACCAAACTGGCTGTCACTTTCCCGTGGTTCTTCTGATGGATACTTCTCCAAGACTCTTACCACAACAGCACCCCTACTCCCTCTTCATGCCGGCACACCTGACCACCTACTTGCCTGTGTGCTTTCTCTGCCTTGAAGGCTTGCTACTGGGGTCACTTTTCCTTCTGCACACCTGCCCATCTGGCCACTATCTGAGGTCCCCCTCACAGATAGCTCATGTTCCAGGGACCCCAGCCCTATCTGCAGGCCTATGCATGTAGCCACCAGGTGGAGCACACCTATAGTCTGCCTCTATTCTAGATATTTGGTTTCTACTTGCCCAATGACCACAGACCAGCTTTTGTCCAGGCAACTAGTAAACTTCTCTGGCATCCAGTGGATTGCAACAATACCTTTTTTAATGAAGTCTAAACCCCAGCCTTGGGAAAGGGCACCTCATTGCAGTTTGTCTCCCTTGAGTGCCTTGCCTCAGCCCTAGAATACCATAGAGAGTTTTCTTAAATTTTATAATTAGTTTTTTATCAGAGTTCAGTAATTCTGTATATTAAATTTCCCCTATTTAAATCACTGTTTGGTTTCTGTCTCCTGATTGGACCCAGGTTGACACTCAGACATTTTGGGATAATCTAAAACTTGTAATAAGCTTCTACTTGGTATTGAAATAAATGGCATAAAAGTTTCTGAGGGAAAATAATTTTGTGGAAATAATTTTTAATTACATAATCTATTCAATGTATTAACATTTTTAATAAAGAGTATTATTTTTTAAATAAAGGAGAATTCACTATATCCCTAAATATGCAAATAGACTCGGTATCAGAAGATCACTTATTGGTTAAAATTGGCAGAAACAGTACTAGGAAGGGTTATTCCTGAATTCAGAGAAATATTAGAAAATAGCATCCCTCTTTTTTAGTGCCCAAAATATAAAATGGTAATGTAATCAAAATAGTCTCTCTTTAGTTATAACTTTTTTAGGGCAGTGCCTCTAGCTTACCAATTGCTTTCTCCTCACAGTTATTAAACCTGGACTAGAAAGAATTCACTTCGTTTTAATTTATTTTCTTGTGGTCAAAGAACGATATTTGGCAGCAGGGGTTTCGTAGTTTACTTTTCTCAGGCTCAACTAAACTTTAACACCAGATTCACATTCCAAATAACCTATACATGTTTTATTCCTGGTATAATTATTCAGCACCACTGTGAGTGAACTTCTGAAGGAAATAGATGAACTAGTTAGTCAAGTGTAAAGAAAAACATTTAACTTAAAGCAAGCAGACAAACGCAACTGCTGTGCCTTTTAGAGACAGGAGCAATCATTTCAGGAAAGTTCTCTCAATTTGATAGTACAAAAGTAATGTGGTGATGGAAATAGCCTGAGGAATAGAGGGAGAAACAGAATTTTTAAAAGTACAGAAAAATAAGAAATGGGGAAAGGATTCCCTATTTAATAAATGGTGCTGGGAAAATTGGCTAGCCATAAGTAGAAAGCTGAAACTGTATCCTTTCCTTACTCCTTATACGAAAATTAATTCAAGATGGATTAGAGACTTAAATGTTAGACCTAATACCATAAAAATCCTAGAAGAAAACCTAGGTAATACCATTCGGGACATAGGCATGGGCAAGGACTTCATGTCTAAAACACCAAAAGCAACTGCAACAAAAGCCAAAATTGACAAATGGGATCTCATTAAACTAAAGAGCCTCTGCACAGCAAAAGAAACTACCATCAGAGCGAACAGGCAACCTACAGAATGGGAGAAAATTTTTGCAATCTACTCATCTGACAAAGGGCTAATATCCAGAACCTACAAAGAACTCACACAAATTTACAAGAAAAAAACGAACAACCCCATCAAAAAGTGGGCAAAGGATATGAACAGACATTTCTCAAAAGAAGACATTCATACAGCCAACAGACACATGAAAAAATGCTCGTCATCACTGGCCATCAGAGAAATGCAAATCAAAACCACAATGAGATACCATCTCACACCAGTTAGAATGGCAATCATTAAAAAGTCAGGAAACAACAGGTGCTGGAGAGGATGTGGAGAAATAGGAACACTTTTACACTGTTGGTGGGATTATAACTAGTTCAACCATTATGGAAAACAGTATGGCAATTCCTCAAGGATCTAGAACTAGATGTACCATATGACCCAGCCATCCCATTACTGGGTATATACCCAAAGGATTATAAATCATGCTGCTATAAAGACACATGCACATGTATGTTTATTGTGGCACTATTCACAATAGCAAAGACTTGGAATCAACCCAAATGTCCATCAGTGACAGACTGGATTAAGAAAATGTGGCACATATACACCATGGAATACTATGCAGCCATGAAAAAGGATGGGTTTGTGTGCTTTGTAGGGACATGGATGCAGCTGGAAACCATCACTCTCAGCAAACTATCGCAAGAACAGAAAACCAAACACTGCATGTTCTCACTCATAGGTGGGAACTGAACAATGAGATCACCTGGACTCAGGAAGGGGAACATCACACACCGGGGCCTATTATTGGGAGGAAGGAGGGGGGAGAGATGGCATTAGGAGTTATAACTGATGTAAATGACGAGTTGATGGGTGCTGATGAGTTGATGGGTGCAGTATGCCAACATGGCACAAGTATACATATGTAACAAACCTGCACGTTATGCACATGTACCCTAGAACTTAAAGTATATATAAAAAAAAAAAGTACAGAAGCAGTAATGCCTCGTCTTGCAAGGGAGAAATTTAAATTGCAAATTCAAGTTGTAAACAGGCAAAAAAACAGAAGTTCCCTCTCTGGAGCAACTGGGCAGCAACAGAGAAGACACCTATAAACATCAGTATTTGGATATTCATTGCCCTATACTTGTCATTAGATAGGACAACCAAAAACTCAGTGACTCAGAGCAGGTAAAACTTTATTTTTCTTTCAAAAACAGTTCATAGGCAAAAACCCATTCAGGATGGAAGGCAGTACTGCTCCACATGGTCAACTAGGGACTAGGGCCTTTTCTCCTTGTTGCTTTAATATCCCCTAGGATGCTGTCCTTCTCAACAAGGCAGAAGCTAGCTCTCATGCACCCTATCAGCATTTCAGCCCTCAAGAGTATGAAAAATAGGAAGGGGAGAGAAAGAAGCTTCCTTTTTAAGAGGTGACAAGCAAGTCGCATTTATTGGGAGGTTGCTCCAAGGGAGGGACTAGTTGAGAAACCCTTTGCCCTGCTGATACTTAAAATGGTAAAAGTGGTTCTATTACTTAAAGTAAAAATAGAGGTTAATACAGGCAAACAATTAACACTCTCTGTTATAGCCACAAGTTAATTTAAAATGCCTCACTGTCCCATCATGCTGCAAGTTAGCCTGCTGCCAGCAAAATTTGTTCACATACACAGAACTTTAAATGAGATTATTTAGGCCTTGCTCTTAAAGAACAACTGCTGACCAATGATCATTAACAGAGGTTTGCAGGGAGCAAAATCATACTTCCCTATTCCAAAATAGCTCCATAGAGACAATAATGAATCTAGATGGAAAGAACAGGATTACTATTTTTTAAAAAACAGAAAACAATTTTTAAAAATTCTTTGGAAAATGTTAGAAAGTGTTCTTAAAAGAAATTGAAAAAGTCAGCAAAAAAACAATGAAGTCAAGGAAATCTCCAAAAAAGTGTTTGGAGAATTGAAGGTAAGAATGAAAACAGAAAACATAACTAAATCCAATAATTAACAAGGAGGTCCAATACCAAATGATTTTGGTTTCCATGAAAAGAGACAACAGTGAAGAAATGTTACTGAAAACATTTTATAAGAAAATTTCTCAGAATAAAAGGATATGAGTTTACAGAGTGAAAGAGCCCATCAAGAATTAGCATAATAAATGAAAATAAATCATACAGTAAAGTATACCAACGTGGTATTTTAGAACACCATGAGTAAAGATTGTATCATAAAAGCTTCCAGAGTTGAGGAAAAATCAGGTCATAAATCAGATGTCTTCTGACTTCTCAATAGCTATATGGAATATATTAAAACAGTAGATAAATTCCTTTAAAACGGGAGGAAAAATAACACTTTACCCAGCCTGCTATGCCCAGCCAAACTATCAATCAAGTGTGAAAATAGTTTCAATCAAGTGTGAAAATAGTATCAATCAAGTGTGAAAACAGACGGTTTCAAGAATACAGGAGTTCACTCAATAGTTTACTTCCTATACATCATTTCTTAGGCAGTTCCTGGAGGATGTGCTCCAACAAAATGAGGAAATAAAAAAGAGAACATGAGTCAACGAAGTAAAGACAGGGCAGGAAGGCAAGTCTACAGATTTGAGAGCATCCATTGCTTGTTGTAGTGGGTAGCAGGTCCTGTCACTGTCCTGTCAGTATCACGAGGGCCCTGCCACTTTAGCACACTCTGAACAACTTCCAACTGCCTGATATCTGTTTCCTTTTACCCAGGCTTTTTCCACAACCATCGAAGGTTACTCTGATTTGCAATTGGCAGGATAAACTGAAGATAACACCTTACAGAAGCAGACCTCAATTAACAACTGATGGAAGTATGTATAAATATCCCAGCTCCCTACCCTGAGCTATGATTACTCTGAGGTGCGAGTTCACCGTCTTTACCAGTTTCCCTTGGGATGAGACTTCAGTCATCCTAACTAGCTTCCTAACATATCCTATTTGGTTGCCTTTGTTTTCATATCTCACTGCCTTTCTCTCCTGGTGTTTCCTGCACCTCCTAAACAAATTACCTACACTTTAATTCTTGTTTCAAGGTCTGTTTCTAGGGCTTTGGAAGAAAGGTACATGAGAATAAGAAAGGAATTAATAAAGCATATGATATCTCAAGATTTGGAATACATTTGGTAGACTGAAAAATCTCTTGGAGCATTTAGGAGAAAATGTAAATAGGAATATAGAAAACAAAACAAGCAAGCAAACAAACATTACTGGAAAAGGACATTATAGACAACATATTAAAACAAAAGAAAGGAAACATGCTCACAAAATACTATTTGGTATACTGCATAGTCATAACCTGTAAAAGTTATTACTGATGTAACCAAAATTATGCAATAATTATATTGAAAGAAATAGGAAAAGCAGGTGGTATATTAGAAGATGATTAAATATCTATAATCAATAGATAGCAGCTAAAATGAATAATCTAAGACAAACAGAAAAAACCTATTATCTTAAAATATGAAGGTAAATATCAGAAAAAAAATGTTGCAAGATATGACAGTGGTTCTCTGGGAGTAGGGAAAGGGAATTGTGTACACCAGATAATATGCTAATTTGTTAAACATGAATATATCTTAATTTTAAAAATAAATAAAGTTGATAGGTCAAGAAATAGATGCATTTCTAACATGGTTTACAATTTATAGAATTATGCACAAAGTTAAAATCTTAAATGTGAAATTTAAATTTAAAATGGAAAGAGAAAAATGGATAATATAATGGAAGTAAGCTCTCTATACTTACCTTTATTGTTTTAATATTTGTTAGAATATATATATGTATTTATTTTAAATAATTTTTAGAGGGATTTAAATGAAAGGATAAATTAAAGAATAGAAGGATAATTTAAATCTATGTGAAAATAAGTCAACACTACTCCTTTATATTAGTAAAGAATGGTAAGAAAGGAAAAATAAAGGGCAAAGGGCTAGTATTTAAAAACCTCAACTGTTTCTTCTGTACTCTTAAAGACTGAGACTTGGGGTGGATAACTCTTTGTTTAAGCATGTTAATAACATGAAAATATAAGCATACATAATTACCCATCTTATCCACTCATAAAATGGTGTGGAAGGTGACTTTCTGGATAGTGGAAATTTTAATTTTATTTATGAAATTAGTTCATTTACAGTTGGTGGAACAGAAGATCCTCAGCACCACTTGTCCCCACAAAAGTACAACTTGCAATTATTCAAAGACAAGAACACCACCTTGAATTCACCAGAATCTGAGAGAGAAGAGGAGAAAGCTCCTACAACAAAACCACAACTGGTAAAATGGCCATTTTAGACTGTGCCACCCTCTCCCCTAAGCTGGCATAACCACCACTCACGGAGAACTTCCCTGGACCCACAGTTTCCAAGGTGGGAGGAGGGAACTGGAAGTGGACATTCTACCTTCCCACTGGTCTGGGAATTTTCATGGGAAGCCCACTGCAGTCCTGTCCCACAGGAAGCACTGGGAATGCCAGGAGGGCTGAACCACCCGGGGTGAATTGAAGACAAGTGGGGGGAAGGGGTGCTTATCACAGGAACTAGCATGTGGATCTTGGTGGCTACTCTGCATATAAATCAGCTGGGCATCACACGAAGGAGACTGGACAGTGCCATAGTGCTTCATGGGATACAACCCATGGCAAGGCCTGAGTCCCTGGTCAGATTTCCCACACAGCCCGGATGCTTACATGGAACTTTCCCCTGACCTGGAAGCAACTGAAAAGTCAGTGATGAAATTCTGGTGCTCTCTTAAGTCTTCCCCAGACCTGGAAACCACTGCAAGTCTGTGTTTAAGTTCCTGTGCAAGCTATAAGTTCTGGTACTCACAATAAGTCTTCCCCAGACTGGGAAACAATGAAAGGGCAGTGATTTAGTTCCAGGGAAGTGTTTAAGTTCTGGTGCTCAATATAAATCCTTCCCAGAATGGGAAGCAACTACAGGCCAGCAAATAAAGTTCTAATGTTAAGTAATAAAAGTCTAACACCACCAAAGAACACCTGCAAAAGTTGGAAGAGGTGGCCATTTCTTCGAATGCACAGGCATCAATGTAAAGACACAGGATTGAAAAAAAATCAGGGAAAAAAACCAACAAAGCTCTGGTAATAGACCCTGAAGAATTAAAGATCTGTGAACTGTCTGACAAATAATTAATAATAACCCTCTTTTAAAAGTTCAGGGAATCACAAAAAAATGAATAGAAAATTAAATACAATTTATAAAACAATCTAGAAACAAAATAAGAAATCTGACAAAGAAATAAGAACAATTTTTATTTGATGTCTGTTTTTTAGAGATGGGGGTCTCACTTTTTCACCCAACTTGGAGGGCAGTAGTATGATCATAGCTCAATGCCATCTCGAATTTCTGGTCTCAAGTGATCCTTCAGCCTCAGTCTCCCAAGTGACTGCTACAGGCACATGCCAGAATGCCTGGCTAATTTTTAAATTTTTTGTGGAGACAGGGTCTCCCTATATTGCTCAGGCTGGTCTCAAACACCTGGGCTCAAGCGATCCTCTCCCTTTGGCCTCTCAAAGCACTGGGATTACAGGCATGAGCCAACATGCCCAGCCTAGGAACAACTTTTAAAAACCAAATCGAAATTCTAGAAATAAATAATGCAATAACTGAACTGAAAAACTCAACAGAAAACTTCATCAGCAGACCTGATCAAACAAAGGAAAGAATCAGCAAGCCTGGGCCCTAACACAGTGCCTTATGCCTATAATCCCAGCACTTTGGGAGGCCAAGGCAAGAGTATTGCTTGAGACCAGGAGTTTGAGACCAGCCTGGGGAATATAATAAGACTCCTTGTCTCTTAAAAAAAAGCCAGCCATTGTAGTGCATGCCTGTAGTCCTAGCTCCTCAGGAGGCTGAGATGGGAGAGTCATTTAAGCTCCAGGGTTCAAGGTTACTGTGACCTATGGTTGTACCACTGCACTCTAGCCTGAGTGACAGAAAAAAAAAAAAAAGATTCAGCAAGCTCAAAGACAAAACACCCACGCCACTTTCAGCAATAAACAGATAATCCAGACAGTAAATCAACAAACAAACTTTGGAGTTAAACTACACACTATACCAAATGGAACAAATTGATATTTACAGAACATGTCATCTAACAGCTGCAGAAACACATTTTCTCATTACCACATGAAATATTCTCCAGGATAGACTCTATGTTAGGCCATAACATACAAAAGTCACAACAAATTTTTAGAAATCAAAATTACACCAAGTACCTAAAAACTTTTTTGTTTTTTGCCATAAGTCACAAACCCATACCTAATACCATACTGAATGGGGAAAAGTTGAAAGCCTTTCTTCTAAGATCTAGAACAAAACAAAGATGCCAAGTTTCACCACTTCTATTCAACATAGTACTGGAAATCCTAGTCTAAGCAATTAGACAAGCAAAAGGGGAAGAAAAAACATTCAGATTGGAAAGGAAGAAGTCAAAATGTCCCTGTTTGTAGATGACATTATCTTATATTTAGAAAAACATGAAGACTCCATCAAACAACTGTTAGAATTGATAAATAAATTCAGTAAAGTTGCAAGATTCAGCATTAATACAAAAAAGTTAGTGATATTTCTGTAAGCCAATAGAGACTGGCCGATGCCATAGTTCTTAGTCAACAGATAGGACCATACAGAAAAGGCAATTGTAGAAGAGACCATCTGTACCCTGGCCATATGCCCTTGACCTACTCTAGAGATTACTGCAAATGGTCTCATAGGTGCCATTGGTTACCCATGTCTTTCTGCGTAATGGTAATCCCCAACCTTGGAGCCTGCTTAGCCAGCCTACAGTGTAGATCCCTTGGGTCTGGAAGCCATTGCTACTGGGGCAAAACTTCACCGGTGAGAGAAGAGAATAGGCAGAAAAATACCCAGGTCTTCATCCTGAGGAAGACAACTCAGAGTTGGATTCGACATGCTCTCAGATGATTCTAGCATGATTGAGTCCCAGTTGGCAATGAAATAACCCCCTCAACAATGTTCCCTCATGGGTTTTCTTCTCTTCCCCATCTTACTGCCCACTCACTCACAGTGTTTTCTGGAACCACCTTTCAGGGAAACTAGTTGCTCACAAATTCTTGGATCAGGAGAAATTCAAAAATAAACATTAAACCAAGAAATTCCTAGTAGCTTCATAGGTAATGGCTTTTAAGATCATAGATAGATATGTTTGATGCTAAGTGGGTGTCTTAATCTATTTTCTGTTGCTTATAACAGAACATCTGAAACTGGGCAATTTGTAAACAAAAAGAAGTATTTTTTACAATTCTCAAGGCTGGGAAATCCAAGTCCACGGCTCGGCATCTGGTGAAGGCCTTCTTGGTGGGGACTCTGCAGGGTCCCAAGGTGGCACAGGGCATTACATGGCAAGGGGACTGAGCATACTAACTCAGGTATCTCTTCCTCTTCTTATAAAGCCACCAGTCCCACTTCTGTGATAACAGCTGCGGAAACACATTCTTCTCATTAGCACATGAAATATTCATCTATGAATGGTTTAATCCATTCATCAGGACAGAACCCTCATGAACCAGCCACCTCTTAAAAACCCCGCCTTTCAATAGTTCCACACTAGGGATTTACTTTCAACGCGAGTTTGGAGGGGACAAACATTCAAACTATAGCAGTGGGTTTCTCCAACAGCTCCACCTCCTCTGTTACGTCTAAAGTTCAGTGAAAGCCTGCCATAATGCCATTTCCTTCACAGAACTTTGGGAAAATTAAGCCAAAAAGGACAGTGTTCAAAAGGCCAGATTTCTGTGTGCAGGGAGAGAAAAGACAGCCAGAGGAGCTGGGATAAGAGTGAGAAAGAGACTGCACAGGAAGCAAGAGTCAGAATAAGTGATGACTTAAAGGAATAAAAGCTTCTAGAGTATCCAGAGATATAAGGAAGTTTGATATGGGGTATCTCTTCCTGTGTGAGGCAGTTGCTCAATCTGTTTTAATTTAATATTAAGGAAAGTGGTGACCAAATCAGATAGAAGACTTGAGAATATGCAGAGGGCTGACATGCGGGCTTGATCTTCATCTGTCTGTCAAAGTTCCTTCTCTGGGGTTGGAATGAGGAGTTCAGACATAAAAGTAAACTTCCTTCATGGAAGGCAGTAGTGGAGATGCGGCATGAGTGAAAGAGACAACATGCACAGGGGCTCAGGGGAAAGCGTGACTCCCCCAGAGGGGGAGAATGGATGAGGCTTTGGGGGTGTGTTGACATTTAACTTCACCAGGGAGGACGTGAGTACAGTGCACACATGAAACTGTGGAGTAAAGGCAGTCTGTCCAGGATGAGAACCCAAGTATGGCCAGGCATGGTGGCTCACACCTGTAATCCCAGCACTTTGGGAGGCCGAAGCGGGCAGGTCACTTGAGGTCAGGAGTTCAAGACCAGCCTGGCCAAAGTGGTGAAACCCCGTCTCCACTAAAAATACAAAAATTAGCCAGGCATGGTGGTACGCACCTGTAATCCCAGCTACTCAGGAGGCTGAGGAAGGAGAATTACGTGAACCTGGGAGGTGGAGGTTGCAGTGAGCCAAGATCACTGCACTCCAGCCTGAGCAACAGAGTGAGACTCCATCTCAAAAAACAAACAAACAAACAAACAAAAAATCCAAGTACCTATTTTTTGTGGCCCAAACAGTAAAACAAATGTATTAACTTTATATTATGGATTTTTAAGGACGCTTATTTCACAGAGTCCTAAATGACCACAAAGACAAAATAGTTTTTTATAATGTACATTTTTAATTGAGAAAAAAATTGTGCTTTGTGTCTTGAAAAGCAAAAATATAAGCCACACACAGGATGATTAATAATTTCACAATCTCAAAGCACCAAACTTTAGCAAATTATCATTTCTAGATATTTATTATGATGAATATCACTGCCAAATTGACAGTAGATTTGCTAAACTGATCTGTATTGATTTGCAAGAGGCAAGCCAGCAAGGCACCTTTTCCTCCTTCTTTTGAGAAAAATTATAGTTCTTTATCCAAAGTGGATTGTCTTGCCCTGTCTCTCTGTAGTTCCAGTTGTTCAATTTCCAGAGACAGCTTATACACCTCCAGGGCCATTTTCACATCCTCTGGGTTTGGAAGACACTGCATGAGTCTTTTGCCTGCGAGCACTTGTTCACAGCCTTCAGGGGTCTCCTAAAAGAGATATAAGTGGTGGGTGAGATTGAGAAGCTTCTCTCCTAATCATGAAGGAGAGTGGATCCTGACAGTGAAAGGACTACAGGATTGAACCAAGACCAACCTCAGACTGGTGGTTGAGGCTGGGAAAACAAGAAGTCACTTGGGTCCCACCACAGTCTTCCCCAGGGGAACATGGATCTGTTTTGAGACAGCTGTCCAGAAGGCCCCCATGGTAACAGAGGCTGTTTTTGCTGACCATCCAGAAATGGAACAACAATATATTATATAGCTTAGCAAACGTTAAGTTAGGAATCGGTAGTACCGGGTCTATGAAACCCTGCTCTGTAAGAGCTCAGTTTTTGCTGTTCTCAAGTGAGAACAGGAGAACTTGCCACCCCTAACTTACCAGAATGCTTCAAGTCAAAAAGAGTTTCTTTGAGTGGGAGTGAGTCAGAAATGAATCCTGACAAGTCAGATTTCACCATTGTTGAGTGGTACAGAGCTCTAGGGGATGCCACCATTTTTAGGGGTTGACAGCGCAGACCTTCCTTGAATTGTGCCACTTACCCACTCACACCTGGGCACCTCTGGGTACCAGGTTCTGTTCTCAGAGCAAGTGATGCTTTTGGGACCAACGATACCATAGCCAGAATCACATTGGACGGTGACATTTTCAGGCTCAACATACTGATTCTTATCCACAGACAACCTTCCATTCACTAATTCTGGTTTCAGACACAGAGCTGTAACGGAAGCATATTTTTAAGAAATCTGTAAATCTATGAAGAAGGACATGACAACAGTCTCAGATAATAAGAATGAACTGTATCTAGTTCTGCTAATTGCTCTATCTTTCTCTTCATTTGAAAGCAATCATATTAGCATTTTATTGAGTATGACTACCTATCAGACTTCTGCTAAGCCCTTTATGTTGCTATCATTTAAGTCTCCTGGCAGCCCTATGAAATGAGCACTGTTACTATTCCTATTTTATCTAAGAGACAGTTGAGATATGTTAAGACACTTGCTCAAGATGGTAACATTTTCATATAATATGACAGCATATTTCTTTTTTTATTATACTTTAAGTTCTGGGATACATGTGCAGAATCTGCAGGTTTGTTACATAGGTATACATGTGCCATGGTGGTTTACTGCACCCATCAACCCGTCATCTACATTAGGTATTTCTCCTAATGCTATCCCTCCCCTTGCGCCCCACCCCCTGACAGGCCCTAGTGTGTGATGTTTCCCTCCCTGTGTCTGTGTGTTCTCACTGTTCAACTCCCATTTATGAGTGAGAATATGTGGTGTTTGGTTTCTGTTCCTGTGTTAGTTTGCTGATAATAATGGTTTCCAGCTTCATCCATGTCCCTGCAAAGGACATAAACTCATTCTTTTTTATGGCTGCATAGTATTCCATGGTGTATATGTGCCATATTTTCTTTATTCAGTCTATCATTGATGCGCATTTGGATTGGTCCCAAGTCTTTGTTATTGTGAATAGTGCTGCAGTAAACATACATGTGCATGTGTCATTATAGTAGAATGATTAATAATCCTTTGAGTATATACCCAGTAATGGGAGTGCTGGGTCAAATGGTATTTTAGTTCTAGATCCTTGAGGAATTGCCACACTGTCTTCCACAATGGTTGAACTAATTTACACTCCCACCAACGGTGTAAAGTGTTCCTATTTCTCCACATCCTCTCCAGCATCTATTGTTTCCACGACAGGATATTTCCAAAAGAAGGTATGTGACCCCAGAATCCCAACAAGGTAACTCTCACTCACAGTCTTGATTGCTGCAAGATTCTATGTATAAAAATTTCCTTCTTGCAGACATTTATGCAGCCAACAGACATATGAAAAAATACTCATCATCACTGGTCATTAGAGAAATGCAAACCAAAACCACAATGAAATGCCATCTCACGCCAGTTAGAAGGGTGATCATTAAAAAGTCAGGAAACAACAGATGCTGGAGAGGTTGTGGAAAAATAGAAATGCTTTTACACTGTTGGTGGAGTGTAAATTAGTTCAACGATGATGGAAGACAGGTGTGGCAATTCCTCAAGGATCTATAACTAGAAATACCATTTGACCCAGCAATCCCACTACCGGGCATACACCCAAAGGATTAGAAATCATTCTATGATAAAGAAACATGCACACATATGCTTACTGCAGCATTATTCACAATAGCAAAGACTTGGAACCAACCCAAATGTCCATCAATGGTAGACTGGACTAAGAAACTGTGGCACATATACACCGTGGAATACTACACAGCCTTAAAAAGGATGAGTTCATGTCCTTTGCAGGGACATAGATGAAGCTGGAAACCATCATTCTTAGCAAGCTATCACAAGATCAGAAAACCAAACATTGCAAGTTCTCATTCATAAGTGGGAGTTGAACAATGAGAACACATGGACACAAGGAGGAGAACATCACACGCTGGGGCCTGTTGGGGGGTGGGGGCTAGGGGAGAGATAACATTAGGAGAAATACCTAATGTAGGTGACGGGTTGATGGGTGCAGCAAACCACCAGGGTATATGTGTACCTATGTAACAAAACTGCATGTTCTGTACATGTAATCCAGAACTTAAAGTATAATAAAAAAAATTTCCTTCTTGCCTATTATTCTCCTGTGTACAAAAGAGAAAATGGTGGCAAATAAATATTGAAGTTTTTGACAGCAAAGTCATGCATGTTGACAGCAAACTTCTATGCATGTAAAGATCAGACCTGATCTCAACTCCTCCTGTCCCCACAATTGCTGCAAACTACGAGTTCCCCTTCACCCTCCCTGGCCCCTCCCACCAACACACACCATCTATATCATAGCAGGTGGTGCCTGCCCTGCACGAGACTCTAATGGAAATAACTGTCACTCACGATGTTTATAATTCACTCAGTGGAGCCTATATTCATACTAGAGCAAGTTTCCATGGAAAGTTTGCCACAGGACACAGGTACACTAAGATAAAATGTGATGCTTTTAGAATATTTCTGGAAATATACAAGAAACCAGGTATGGGCTGCCTCAAGAAGGCTGAATTTTGTGATTGGGAGAAAGAAATGGAGGAGATTAATGCTTGTGTATGCCCTATGTATTTTTGCATTGGGTACCATTTGCATATATTGGTTATTTAATATAAATCAAATCAAATGTCTTCATGCTGCCTCTGACAGGGAAGAAATTTAGCTCTCAGTGCTCTCAGGACAGGTCCACCCACTTAGTCTTGAGCTGAAAAGCAAGCTGGAGTTACCTTTACATTGAGCTGAAAAGCAAGCTGGAGTTACCTTTACATCGAGGGGCTGGAGCTGACCAGCGTGAATTACTGCAGGAGAGTGTCGCCTGTCCAACCAGAACGTAGCCTTTATCACATTCATATATAATCTCTTCTTTGAAAAAACTGTATACACTAGCTTGTTTATAATGCCCATGGGCAATTTTAGGAGGAAAATTGCAATCTTGAGGGAGAGACAGAAAAGTGAGAGAGCGTTAGCTTGTAAAGTGTATCAAGTAGCACATTGCAGACTATGTGTAGTTTGTAGGAGGCATCATTCTGTCCTTCCATCCTCGCTGCCCATAAGAGCATGTAGCCAAACCCAGACATTTGTGCTGCCCTCCTGTACGCCTCAGACTGAGCAACCATAGAAAGACTTGAGTTATAGCCCTTAGGTTTTCCTTCATCTTATTGACAAGTTCACTCAGCTTTCCATTGTTTAGGAACCATTTTGGCATGCAGCCTTAGGTCATATCATACTCATAGTACACTTAGTCACTTTCAGGCTAAATGCAGAGATGTGCATCCGTGAGAAACTGTAAGGATTTTATATCATCCACCATCTCTGAGTCATTGCTTCCCAGTCGATACTGTCCATCCATGCCCCGGCAGAAAATCCTGTGTTTTAAAACGTTATAGAAAAGAGCTCATAGGATAAATGAAAATGGTGACTTGAACATTGAAATAGTCAAGAGGACATGGCAGGTGCAGAGCACCTCTCTGAAAGGGAATACTATCAGGTCTACAAACACTGCATGAGAAAATTAAAAAAAAAAAAAAAGCAGAGCAGCAGGAATGTTGGACAAAGTACTATACCAGTGGACTATGACAGTTATAAGTACTATAATAAGATGCTCCTAGAAGCATGGAAAAGGTGATGGCCCACAATAAATCAGACTGAAATGCTGGGATGGTATAAGAAGGGATTAAATGACTCAGGGAAGTTAACATGCTGGAGTGGACATTTGTGTACAGTGAAAAATGCACCGGGTAGTTATGCCACAAGGGAAGTCCTAGAGGGAACAATATTTACCAAAGCTATAAGGAACTCCCTGAAAAGAGGAGAACCAACATCAAATGCTGGAACTGATGACAAAAAAGGTCATTAATGAAAAAGGTTCACTGATAGCCATAGTAGTCAGAGAGCTGCTCATATGCCTCAGAAGCTAAATAAATGCAACCATTATAATGAATTGCAAGGTCAGAGAGGCAACCAGGGGTGCCTGAGAGTTATGAAGATTAAATCATAGCATTCTTAGGGGTGAAAACAGATGAGCAGCCAACAACAATATACACTTTATTTGTACCATCAAAAGAAATTAAGGATGGATGATCAAGGGACCAAGGCATTTGGCCCAATAAAAAGTCACAATCCTTTGCCCAACATATGAACCTAGGACAGTTTTCCAGCCTGGTAATCATTAATTGAAGATGAAGCCAGTTGCCAGGAGTGAAGATGCTATAAAATCTTGGAAGGTTCGCACAGTAATGAATCTGCCAGTCCTCCAAGAGGACCTATGTTTATTTATGTAGGTCACTGTGCACTGATAAAAGAGGTACAATAATTCAAAAATTATTACACATAGGGCTTGAGTTGACATTGATACCTAGAACCATCATAGCTCTCCTATTTAGTTCAGTTTGTGGTCATTTACATTATCCTTGAAAGTATAGTCAGAATAGACAAAATTGGTAGTTGGCCCAGCCCCTATATTGGGTTCTTGACCTGTGGGGTAAGAGCCATCTTATGCAGGAAGACCAAGTGAAAGCAATTGATACCACCCACCCATTTCACCCTCTCCCCAAGGCAAATAAAGTAAATTTAAAGAAAAAAAACACTACCACAATATCTCCCGGGGTGAGAGAGGAACATGAAAATTAGTGCCGCTCAAATAGCTAAAGACATTGGAGTGGTAATCCCTATTATATTTCCATTAAATTCTTATCTGTCTACTATAAAAATTAGAAGGATTCTGAAGAACTACAGTATACCACTGAAAAAAAAAAAAACCACACATCTTAGTTCCTATTGCAGCCATTGTACCAGATGTGGTATCTTTGCTAGGGCAGATTAATGTGAGTTCAAGTAAATGAGGTCACTGATTCAGCAAAGACCCTTCTTTCCTTTCCTAGCAGAAACAGTTTGCATATACATGGAAGGTGTCAAGAGTGTACATTTGCAGGTTTGTTTTTGGGCTATGATAACCCTCCTGCCCATGTCATAATAGAGTCTGAATATATCTTGACCATCTGGATATCCACAGAACATGACATTGATCCGATATATCAATGGCATCATGTTAATTCCCCCAGATAAGCAAGAGGTATTAGCATGATGATGCTCCAAAGTAAAAAATAAAACAAAAAATAGAGTCAGGTGTTTGCAACATCAATAAAATTTTCAGAGGTCCAAGGTTCAGGGAACACTAAGATATCCCATCCAAACTAAAGTCAAATTATTGCAAATTGCACATCCCACTCTGAAGAATGTAGTACAGCACCTAAATAGGACTTTTCAGATTCTAGAGGCAGCGTAATTCATACTTGAGGATGGTGCTCCAACCCATAGGCTAGGGGGGACAAATGATTGCCAGGTTTGAGTGGGGCCCATGGTAGGAAAGTGCTCAACAGCAGGTCTAGTCTGCAGTGAAATTACCCTGTTGCTTGAGCCTTAGGACCCAGCAGAGCCTAGTGTATTGAAGGTGGTTGTAGTAGGAAAAGATGCAAACATCAACAGGACATTTACACCATAGAACATTGAGATCGTGAAGCAAGGCCATGCACTGCAGTAGAGGACTGTATGCTTTCTGAAATATAACTCTTGGCATGTTACCACGTCCTGATAGAGAAAGCTCCCGACAGTGTGTCATCAAGTGAACATGCAGCCAGAATCACCCATCATGAGCCAAGTCTGTCAGACCCATCAGGTTATAAGGTTAAGCAGGCAACCATTCATTATAAGATGGAAGTAGAGCATCTGGGATTGAGCATGGGCAGGACAAGCTGGCACAGGCAAGCTGCACAAATAGAAAGCCCAATTCCTACCTGTGCCCAGCCACTGTGGCAGGAGTGCCTCTTCTTTAGCTCACAGTTGTGGCTGTAGCAGTTATCCAATATAACCAACTGTCCGGATGGGGAAAACTCTGAGCATGGTTCACAAATATTTTTGGTATTGTAAACCAAAAATAAAATTCTAAGGTCCCCCAACCATCTGAATGGACCCCTCCTCTTGGCCAAGAGCATTCCAGAGTTAACCTGAACATCTTGTTCAGGCCATGATGGAAGAGAGGGTTGGACATTCCCCATTATACCCATCCAACATTAACATCAACACAGATCTTAAATCTAATAAGAAACATTTATGGCTCAGCACGGTGGTTCATGCCTGTAACCCCAGCACTTCAGGAGGCTGAGGTGGGCAGATCACTTCAGGTCAGGAGTTCAATAACTCCTGGCCAACATGGTGAAACCCTGTCTCTACTAAAAATACAAAAATTAGCTGGGCACAGTGGCATGTGCCTGTAATCCCAGCTACTCAGGAGGCTGAGGCAGAAGAATCTCTTGAACCCAGGAGGTGGAGGTTGCCATGAGCTGAGATTGCATCACTGCACTCCAGTCTAGGCAACAGGGTGAAACTCTGTCTCAAAACAAAACAAAGCAAAACAAAACAAATCTCCACAACCTCTTATCATAAACCAGATATTCCTTTCTTCTGGTAATAATTCAACCAATTGCCAATCAGAAAATCTACCTATGATCCAGAAGCCCAGCCCCACTCCCCCTTCCCCGACACCACTTTGAGTTCTCCCACCCTTCCAGATCAAACCAGTGTAAATCTTACATGTATTATGTCTCCCTAAAATGTATTAAAGCAAGCTGTACCCCTACCACCTTGGCCACAGTCATCAGGACCTCCTGAGGCTGTGTCACAGACACATCCTCAACCTTAGCAACATAAATTTTCTAAATTGATTGAGACCTGTCTCAGATATTTTGGGTTCATAGTATGTGTTGTAGAGAAGAGAGAGATAACCTCCATCTCAAATCCCCTTAGCTCTCATGTGGGCTCTTCAGCTGGATCTATAAATCAAATTGGCACTAGGTAGATTAACAAGGGAAAAGCACACAGATTTTATACATACATGGGGATCTTCCCAAGAGGGTAAAGTCTGAAGAAGTGGCCAAAGCAAGATATTTTATACTTTGTAAACAAAGAACAATAAATTTGAGAAGAAATGTCAGGACAAAGGGGATTTGGCTAGGAGCAATAAATTTCTAGGAGAGTCACTAGGAGATGTATAGGGAGGGGCTGTAAAACTAGTGGAAAATAAAAGCTACTTTGGGAATTTTAGTATTCAGGTCCACTGCAGCCCCTAATTCCCAGTCTCTGGTGATAAGGGCTATATAGTTTCTTGCTCTAGAAAGGGTAGAGTACTGCTCCCAGAGGAATCTTTATGGCTTGTGCATGCAAAAAGAGACAAGACAGCTAGCCCTTTCTGAAACTTCAATTTCTCTAATGTTTTCAACTTGAAATATTCAACATTCCAATTCAGCATATTTTGAGATGGCATGTCTTTCACTCCTTTGGTCCTTCACTCCACTCCTAAAATGGAAGCCGCATTACAGCCCAATCAAGGTCAGTCTTGAAAGACAACTTGTAAGGGGTAATCTTCCTGAAAGGAAGTGCTATAGAGGGTACACCTAAAGAAAGTGGCCTAAGGATAGGCTAAATTAGGATTCAGGGCATGGAATGAATGGCTTGTCTGGTCAAGGTCCTACTCCTGTAAGGAGAAAGATTGGAAGATTGGGCACAAAGAGATCTGGGGTGGAGCAAGTAAGTGGACATTTGAGAGTGGGCGGGAAGTGTGAAGATCTTTATTTTGTGTGTTAACACCAGAGTATCCTCAATAGAAAAGGTATTAAACAGCCAAGTAAAAAAAAGTCTCAGCTAGTTGAGGTAAGCTATTCTCTGTTATTGGCCTCATGGGTCCTGGCACAAGAGGAGGAGGAGCAGAGTGGTTGTGGTGGCATGCATGGAAGACAAGCATGGACCCAACAGCATGGGGTCCCACTCACCAAGGCTCATTGTTGTCACTGAATCTCCAACCTGCCAACAACAATGCTAAGTCCCTAGTATGATACCATCACTTGAGGCAACCAAAAAGCCACTTCCTAGCAAGTTGACTACATTGGACCTCTTCTACCGTGAAAGGAAGTGTATTCTAATAGAACTAGACAAATATTGCAGGCATGGATTTGCCTTTCTTCCTTGCAGAACCTCAGTCAGCACGGTCATCTTTAGGGTTACAGAGTGTCTGAACAATTGGCATTGACATAGGATCCACTACATCCAACTAGAAAACCCACTTACAGCAAAGATGATGTGTTGTTGGGACCATACTCACAGAATCCACTACTCAAATCACATACTGCATTACTCAGAACCTGCCGACCTGTGAAAACACCGAATGGCCTATTAAAGGCACAGTTGAAGTGCCAGCTGGGAGGCAATGCTTGACAGTGATGGGACACTGTCTTCCAAAATGCTGTATTTATTTTAAATCATACTGACTTTTATACGGCTCTGGGTCCCCAGTAAAATAAATGCATCAGTCCAGGAACTAGGGGATGGAAGCATGAGCGGCCCCACTGGCCACCACTCTAAGTGACCTACTTGGGAAATTTGTGCTTCACATCTCTGAAGCTCTGGGACCCGCAGGTTTAAAAGGCCTGGTTGGCAAAGTGGGAACATTTCTACAAGTGGGAGATAGGAGTTTTCCTGTTGATTAATAAGCTGCAACTAATGCTTGGTCACTTTGGGCTCCTAATAGGGGTAATGAGCCCTCACCATCGCTAGATAGAGATATCAAACACAAAGGGAGAAGGGTGGAATGTGTTAACACTTGAGCCTTTTTTTTTTTTTTTTTTTTTTGACAAAGTCTTGCTCTGTTGCCCAGGCTGGAATGCAGTGGTGTGATCTTGGCTTACTGCAACTTCCACCTCCTGAGTTCAAGCGATTCTCCTGCCTCAGCCTCTTGAGTAACTGGGACTACAGGCCCACACCACCATACCCGGCTAATTTTTTGTATTTTTAATAGAGATCAAGTTTCGCCATATTGGCCAAGCTAGTCTCGAACTCCTGACTTCAGGTGATCTGCCCACTTCGGCCTCCCAAAGTGCTGGGATTACAGGTGTGAGCCACCATTCCTGGCCCACTTGAGCCTTTTGGAGAAGCAGAAGGAGGCATTTCACACTGGGTGATGGTCTGACTGGAGGGCTCAGAGGCAACAGAAGGCTGCTGTTTGAGGAAGAAGGAAGCAAGCTCAGAAAGGCAGATTCAAATAGATTTTGACAGTTCTTCTTCTGCAGATTGAGACATATGGACCAGAAATAAGGGGAGAAAGAGAATAATACAAAGAAACAAAACGCAGTACTTGAAAAGTCCAGCTTACATATTACATGCTGTCTATTTCACTGATTCAGAAAAGAGGAAACTGAGGTGACCAAAAGAAAGGGAACACACAATGAGGAGGAAGGAGAAAGTTGGACCCATTCCAAGAATCATGCAAGGTATATGAATTTTTTTACCTAATTTTAAACCTTCTCTTAACAATCTCCATCACACTCATATGAAGAAACTCCCAGAATAAGATAATTCTATGAACTCTTACTGTCTCCACATGATGGTGTTCGGGGACTCCATGTGCCATCTGCTTGGCATGTAGCTGAAAATCTTCTGATCCCATGACACGAAAATGAAATCTCATCTCCATAGAAATAAACACAGTGATTGGCAGGACGATTTTTCCTGTGTTGAGTGATTTGAGCACTATCTAGCTTTGGTTCAGGGCAACATAACGCTGAAAAATAAAACGTGAGGTGCATGGTTAGTAAAATCACCATGAGGAAGCTTCCATGGCTAACAACCCCATTTCCATCTTTGGAAGATCTCACCACTGAAGAGAGATTGGGAAAACAGAAAAGGAGACTCAGGACACTCCAAGTCTGCTCTTTTCTCCCTTATTTGCTAAAGTCCTCTAATCCAACTAAGCATTTCATTAGGAGGCTCCAAAATGAAAACCTATATGAAAAGCCAGGTGTGGTAGCTTATGCCTATAAACCCAGTGCTTTGGGAGTTCAAGATGGGAGAATTGCTTGAGCCCAGGAGTTTGAGACCGGGCCACAGAGTGAGACCCTGTCTCCAAAAAATTAAAAAAATTAAAAAAAATTTTTAACCAATAGGAAAATGTAAATTTTCAAAATTATTCAAGAGCAATGACAAACAACATCCATTTACTTATGGCTTCATTATTAAACTCTCTATTAACTTACACTTCTCAAGTCACAAAGAAGAAAGTTTTCAAAAGTTTATATCCACCTAACAGCTAAAGCATACGAATAAATTTAAATTATTGCTTATTTCAAGGATTTTTCTTTTTTGATGCAAAATTTAAGAGAAATAGCTATTTAAATGGCAAGATCTTGCTTTATCACTCAGGCTGGAGTACAGTGGCACAATTATGGCTCACTACAGTCTCAAACTCCTGGGCTCAAACAATTCTCCCACCTCACCCTCCTGAGTAGCTGGGACTACAGGTGTGTGCCACCACACCCACTAAGTTTTTTATTTTTTGGTAGACAAGGGGTCTCACTATGTTACCCAGGCTGGTCTCAAACTCCTGGCCTCAAGTGCTCCCCTCACCTCAGCTTCCCAAAGTTCTGGGGTCACAAATGTGAGCCATGACGCCTGGCCAAATTCTTTAATTTTTTAATATAGTAAGAGCTGCTATAGGGACACAATTTTTTTATTCATTAGTAGCAATACTTCAAGAAAAATCTTGCTATTGTCTGATGTAAGAGAAAACATCAAAACAGAATAAAACATTATATTCTCCATGTCAGTAACTCAACCAGTATTAAAATGGGGTCTTTTGGACATACTCAAACATTTCCAGTGCTCATTTGTTTAGGAATTATAATAAAAATACTCAGCAATCATATGGTTTGGATATTATAACAACAATAATATTTATGAAATGCTTTACAGTATAGAAAATACTTTTAAATATGTAAGTCATGAGTCTAAATTCACATTTGATCAGGTTTCATAACTTGGATAAATACTACTTCACTTCTGCTTTTAAAATTGTTAAAAATATTCTTTATTAAATAATTAAATCAATAAGACCATAGTGGGTCAAATAAATGTAACCAACTGGGTCCTGCTCTGTCATCCAGGCTGGAATGTAGTGGCATGACCTCGGCTCACTGCAGCCTTGGCCTCTTAGCCTCAAGTTATCCTCCTACCTCAGTGTCCTGAGTAGCTGGGATTACAGGCATGTGCCACCACATCCAGCTAATTTTTTAAATTATGTGTAGAGACAAGGGTCTCACTATATTGCCCAGGCTGGTCTCAAACTCGTGAGCTCAAGCAATCCTCCCGCCTCAGCCTCCCAAAGTACTGGGATTATAGGTATGAGCCACCGCACCTGGCCTAAACACAACTATAAAGGAGGTTTTTAAACATTTATAAGCAGTATTTTTTGTTATTTAAGTAATGGCAATAAGTTAATTATTAAGTATATTTTTAATTCAGTCCTTTCATTAAAATATTTTATTCTATTTCCCCAAAATGAGTCTGAATAACTGCAATTAAACTTTGTTAAGCCTTAATACGAAATAAATAATCTTCTGACAGGTTGATCTAAACTACCACTTTTTGTTATTTATGCATTTCACACATTGTTCAAATTCTGCCATGCAGCATAAAATTCCCTGTATTCTTGGCCTCAGTTACTTCACCTCTAAAGTGGCAAGATTCTGATAGATGGGTAGAAGAAAGCATTTTCTTCCTCTGTTGTCTGTTCCACCAAGGCTCATAAAATAGTATCCACCTGTCCTTCAGTCCCTCACTCATTCCCACAAATAAAAGAGGTGCATCTCCTACCAGAGAAACTGGAGAAAGTCTCCTTTATATCCTTCCAAAGTGAGAATACTGAGTCACGAGTCAGGACTTGTCTTCTAGAGGCAGATCAGGAGTCCTGCCATCTCATGACTCAAGAGGAATGAGACACAAGTCACCTTGCAGCTAGTTACATTCATGACTGTTTCACAAACTTGTCTTCTGCCAAACACCCTAAAGCCCATACTGGGGGGAGGTAAGGGCTATGAAGGAAGCCTGACTCTGACAACAGTTGAACTGTATTCTCCATTCCAGTTTTACCAGTAAGAAGACTAATACTTAATCTGCATACTGTTTGACTTCTGTGTCTACTTCTCATTTGATTCTGAACTGGGATAAGGAAAGGTTCCAATTTCTCAGTGCCTCAAACTGTAACATGTTTATGGTCCCCTTCTGGTACTAACGGTTCACTAATCTGTTCAATTAACTTAATTCTAAACTTGTTGTGAGGGATAAAATTATATTCATTTAAGGTAGAGAATCCTAGCACGTACTGGATGTTTAATATACAAAAATATTAAAAAACAAAAACTCACCCTCACATCCTTGATATGGGGTCCATCTCAAATTTTTCTGACAAATCAAAGTCGTCGGTGCATCTGTAGTGGGTTTGTAGCCAGGATGACAGCGGTACCTTAATATAGACCCAACAACATACACATCCTCTTTTTTCGGCCTAGGATATGTTTCCCAGGAAGCATGTGGAATGTCTGGTAAGTTAGTACAACTACCTGCTCATGAAAGAAGAAGAAGAACAAAGGGACACTATTACTAGGGCTGCCACAGCAATCAATAAGCCTGTCCTATCAAAGGAGGTCATGTGTTCATTCAGCCTGGAACCAGCCTGCAAGGCCTGATGTATCAACCACACCAGAAAAGACGCATGGACATTCGCTCAAATGTGCACACCTCCAGAGAGGCTCTTTACTAAGGGCACTCCCAAGTGGTTTCCATATGCTGTGCCAAGTATAATAATATTAATTCTCCTTCCTCTTCTTTACACTTCAGAGATTTCAGTTTCTGAACTGAAGCATGGCAGGAAAACTGTCACAAACAAATCTAACTATGTTTCCTGATTGATTGGGGAAAATAAACAAGAGCCATTCCCCTCATCCAGATGATACCAGGAATGGCTTGGCAAGAAAAAAAACAAACTCCAAGCATTTTCTGAGCCTGGGCCTTGGGTCTTGTCCTCTTCTCTCTTTCCCAATGCTACTGATTCATATGATATGGAAATATAATGCAAACATCTACCACATTGGATGTTTATCACTTTTTATCTTCAGATATTTGAAATGGAATATAAAAGTTCCTTTTTAACGGCATTATTGAGATTCAAGTCACACAAATAAATTCACCCATTTAGAATGTGCAATTTGATGGTTTTTAGTATATACAGAGTTGTGCAACCATCACCATTAACTAATTTCAGAATATTTTTATCAACCCAAGACGAAACCTCATATTCATTATCAGTCACTCTCTATTTCCACCTCCCCCTAGGTCCTGACAACCACTAATCTATTTTTTTTCTTTATGGATTTGCCTAATCTGAGCATTTTAAATAAATGGAATCACACAATACATGTACTTTTTGTTGCTGGCTTATTTCAGTTAGCATAATATTTTCAAGGTTTATCCACATTGTAGCATACATTAGTACTTTTTATTTTTCATTTTTATTGCTAAATGATATAATCCATTTTATGGATAAACCACTTTTTGCTTATTCATTATTCAGTTGATGGGTATTTGGGTTCTTTGGCTATTATGAATAACGCTGCTATGAATCTTCATGTAAAATTTTTGTGTGTGGACATATGTTTTCATTTCTCTTGGACAGATACCCAGGAGGGTAATTACTGAGTCATATGGTAACTCCATGCTTAAACTTCAGAGGGACTGCAAAAACTCTTTTCCAAAATGGTCACACCAATTTACATTCCTATTAGCAGTGTATGAGAGTTCTAATTTTTCCACATCCTCACCAACATTTGTTATTGTCTATCTTTTCTATTGTAGCCATTCTGCTGGATGTAAAGTGGTATCTGATTGTTACTAGAAGGCTATCCTTACAAGAAATACTAAAGGAAATTGTTCAAACTGAAGGTAATTGACACCAGACAGTTATTTGAATCCACAGAGAAAAACAATGAGCATCAGCAGAGGTCATTATGTCAGTAATTTGAAACCCAATAGGATATATATTACTACTCCTTCCTTCTCTTAGCTGATTTAAACAGCAATTGCATAAAACAATATGTATACTATTGCATTATTAAGCCTATAACATAGAGAAATGCAATATATTTGACAATAACATCACAAGAAAGGTAGGAGGGAACAAAGCTGTATTGTAGTACAGAAGTGACACCAGATGGTAACTTAAATCTACAGGAAGAAATAAAGAGAGCTAGAAATGATGAATAAGAAGATTAACATAATAAACTCTATAAATATATACTTGCCCTCCTTTCTTCTCTCAGCTACTATAAAAGACATGAAACATGAAATTATATAAAACAATAATTATAAAAATATATTGTGCAGTTTGTAATATATGTAAGTGCAAAATATGTCATTGGATTCTTGGTAGAGGTTTTTATCTTTCTGCACTTTGAATGTGCCATCTAGCTGCTTTCTAGCCTCCATTCCTTCTGATGAGGAATCAGATGTTAATCTTACTAGGGTTGCATTGTACATGATGTGTTGCTCTTCTCTTGCTGCTTTCAAGATTTTCTCTTCATTCTTGGTTTTCAACATTTTGATTATAATGTCTCCAGGTCTAGATCTTTTTGCATTTATCCTACTTAAGTTCAACAAGCTTCTTGGATATGTAGATTAATGTGTTGTTTTGTTTTCTGTTTTGGCTTTTTTTTTTTTTTTTTTTTTTTGGCCAAATTTGTGATATTTTCAGCTGTTTTTCCTTTGTATAGTTTTTTAGCTCCTTTCTCTTTCTCTCATCTTTCTGGGATTCTCATTACACATATGTTGGTACACTTCATGGTGTCCCACATTTCTCTGATGCTGTTTATTTTTCCTCATTCTTTTTATCTCTGTGCTGCAATTGCATAATCTCAATTTATATTTGAATTCACTGATTCTTTTTCCAACTCAAATCTACTGTTGAGTTCCTCTTTTGAATTTTTCATTTTACTTACTGCGTTTTTCAACTCTACAATTTCCATTATCTTTTTAAAATAATTTCTATCTTTATCAGTATTTTCTATTTGATAAAACACTGTCATAATACATTTCTTTAATTCTTTAAATATTGTTTCCTTTAGTTCTTGGGACATATTTATAATAGCTGTTTTTTAATTCTTTGAACTTTTCTGCTAAGTCCAATCTCTGGGCTCCCTCAAAAACAGTTTCTATTGTTGGCTTTTTCCCTTTACATGGGTCACTCTTTCCCGTTTCTTTGCATGTCTGACAATTTTTTTTTTTTTTAAACAGGACATGTTAGATAATACATTGCAGCAACTTTGGATATTGATTCTCCCTTACCACTTTTAGGATCTGTTGTTGTTTCCTTATTTTCTTGTTTGTTTGTTTGTTTAGTGATGTAATTGGACTAGTTCAGTTAAGTCTATTTCCTTCAAAGTGTGCAACATCTAACAGCATGCCTCAGAGAGCACAGACTTGGGCATGTACACAGTATTTTTAACTGCTAGGGATAACTGTGGTTTTCTCTTTGACTGTCTCTTTCTCATTGAGACTTTGGGTAGTCTACCTCTGTTGGTATTACATACAACTATTGGCCTCCAACAATTTTTATCTGATTGTTCTATTTTTTTCAACAACTCCCTGGGGCATAATATGCATCACAGTCTAATCCAATTAAAGTTCCTTGAAAGGGGCAGAGTGTTTACAGTCTTTGAAGCTTGCTCCAAATCTGCCCTGGAAGAATGTCTGTCCTATAGATCAGGAGCTGGGGGAAATTAGAAAACTCATTCTTCTCCAGGCACTGCACTAGAGTTCTTCTTATGGTGTAGGAGCTGTGAGGAGAGAAAAGTGGGCAGTAGGAACAGGCACTGCCACAAAGCTGTGCCCACCACCAAGTACACATATTCCACAACCCAGAGCCAGGGAGAATACTAACTACCAATATTCATAGCTGTCAACCTACCCATAATAGTTCTTCCATTCTAGAAAGCTGGGGAAGATGGGAGATGCCACTTGGCTGCTGAGCCAACTGGAATAGTTCTCCTGCAACATAGAGCCATGCAAAAAGTGGGGACTGAATTCTTTACCAACTGCCCCACTTAGATCCTCCCCATATAATGGGAGTTGGGAGTGAAGGAACAGACACTGACGCCTGTTTGCTGGCACCTATTCAATGTACGACTTCCACAGCATGGATCTCTGAAAAATGCTATCACATAATTTTCATGGGCTGCCAAATCCACCCCAAATAAATTTTTTACCCCAGGGAGCTGGGGAAGATGGGAATTGCCACTCATGAGCCCACAGAAACTATCCTCCCACAAGGTAGAGCTGTTGCAGCCACTAGTTCTAATGCAATGTCCTCTCACTGTTCCTATCAAGTTTCCATATTTTTGCTGAATAAATGCTTCTCAGTTTGTTGTAATCCCTTTGGTCAATCTCCAGAGACCTTGAATGGTTTTCTTTGCTAATTTTGACCAGCTTGGTGGATACCTCTCCAGGAGAGAGGTTTCCCCAAACTCCTCTACCTCTGTTCCAGAAATCCCCAGAAGTTCTTGGTATTTTGTGAGGGCAAAACTTAGAGCACAAGGCATCAGTGGCTTCCTTCCCTTACCAGTTGTATAACCTTGGGCAAGTCTTTTAACCTCTGTGAACAGTTTCTCATCTGTAACATAGGATAATCATAGTGCCCACAATTGTTGGGAAGATTCATTGAGTTAATCCTTGTTAGGCACCTAGTCTAGTGCCAAGTTATCATTATTACTATTGTCATTATTTTTAATAATCCACATGAGTTTATAACTTCAGAGTGTTGGAATCACAACCAGTTCACACAATACTTTTGTACAAGTTATAAAAGGCATTTTTCCTCAGGACACTTTATTATTTGTCTTTCAAAGTAATTATAATAATATAATGATTTTGTCAGAATAAGACAGCTTTCTATCAACTTCCAGAAAATTGTTGAAATAAATATACAAATCCACAAATATCTACAATATTAACACCTCCTTTTAAGGTTGGAATGTGCCCAGTCTTGTGGTATGTGGCAGTCTTGTGTGATGATATATGACCTCGCAGAGTGTATTAAAATCATTTTTCTTTCCAACAAGAAAAAAATAAAGGAAATTATTGATCTAGATGTAAATTTTTACTGTAATTCGTAGTGAGCCTATGCATGCAAGTATACCCATATTAACAGTACTGGTTACCTTTAGATGTCAAACATTGAAATTCCTTCATAGTCCATACTTACTGGGCTCACAAGCAGGAGGAGAAGGATCCCATTTGCTATCAGCACCACAACGAATTACACTGCTGCCTGTGAGAGCAAAACCTTTTTGGCAGTTAAACACAATAGCGTCTTTGTAATTATAGATGGGTCCAAATCCAGAGACAATTTCCCCATGTGAAACATCTGGCTTGTGACAGGTGATTTCTAAAGAATCATGAGAAAAGACAAGTGGATTTTAAAAGGTAAATGGTAATAATGATATTATTGCCACTGCTAATCCAGTTACAAGTGCAACACAAATGCCTGATGAATGTTCATGTCAAGTAGATACAAGGGAAACATTTTAAAGTGAATACACATACACAAACACATACATATATAATATGGCTGTATATATTTTATATATATATATATATGTACTCCTTTTAGTACTAGTTTTTATTGGTGGAGAAGTTGAAGAAGTTATCCACAATTACCTCATAGAAAGACCAATGTGATGAAAACTCATTTTACTGAGGCTTTTAAAAGCTGAAATTATTTATATTATGTTAATAATATATATAATACTATATATTATACAATATAGTATTATAGAATATATAACATTATATTAATAGTATTATATATTATAATTTTATTACATTTGATATAATGTATATTTATATATACATATAAGTATGTGTGTGTATATATATAAAATATGTAATTTCAGCTTTTAAAATGAGTTTTCATTACATTGGTCCTTCTTCGAGATGATTGTGGATAGCTCCTTTAAATTCCCTACCAATAAAAGTCAGTCATACATAACCCAGCAGAAACGTATTTCTAAGGCCCCCAAAACTTTCAATATAATGGCCTAATTTCCTAGATGATTTTGGTTATGGGTCAGTGACCCATAGTAATTACATAGTGCAGAGGCAGCCCAGGGGATCAGAGACCCATTCTCCAACAAGCAGAGAACAAACTGCCCCCTATCCCACACCCCTCACCCGCATCCTGGCAGTCATCCAATCCTGTCAATTCTGCCACTTTAATTCCTCTACAATCCCTTAACTTCTCTCCACCCCACTGCCACGCTACAGCTGAAGTCACCTTCAGTTTTTGGCTGGAGGGTTATACAGTTGCTGTCTTAGTCTGTTCCTGCTGCTATAAGAAAATACTTTTGCTAGTTTATAAATGATGGAAATTTATTTCTCACAGTTCTGGAGGCTGGGAAGTTCAAGATCTAGCCACCATCAGATTCAATGTCTGCTTGCTCTCTCCTTTCAAGATGGTGCCTTCTTGCTGCGTCCTCACATCGGGGAAGGGATGAATGCTCTGTCCTCACAAGACAGAAGGGCAAAAGAGACTAGGGCTCTCCCCTCCACCTCTTTTATAAGGGCACTAATCCCATTCCTGAGAGTGGATCCTTCATGACTTAATCACTTCCCCAAAAGTTCCACCTGTTAAAATGATCACATTGGGTCTCAGGTTTTATCATGAGTTTGGAAGGACACATTCAAGCCATAACAGGTGACTGTCAGTTAAGTTTTGTCCTACTTCAGGTTGTTGTCCCACAGCCAGAGTTATCTTTCTAAAATGCAGCACATTTATTCCCCTCGTCAAAGCCTTTCAAAGTCTCCCCTTCATGATTGTTCTGAGATCCTGAGACTGAAACACAAGGTCCTTCATAACCTGGCCCCTGCCCACTTTTCCGCCCTCAGCTATTGCCACTTCTGATTGTTGCAGATCTAACTCCAGGCATTTTGCACTGTTGGCAGTATCCTGCTCTTTTGTGCCCCTCATCTGATTGTATCCTGTGGTGGGTTAGTAAGCAATATTGTGTAAACTTAGTAGTAAAGTCAGTAAACTCAGATTCCTTAGACTAGCTAACTAATATATGTTTTGACTCAATTATCACTTACTTTGTCCTGTTGCCCTTCTGACACTTAGTAGGTTTTGCTTGCCCTACAGGCATATGTGTTTCATCTTATAGGTGCAAATTATATTTTCAGTTCCGCTTCTTGAACAGACTGAGACTACGTTCCCCAGTCCTCTGAGGCTACTTTCTAATTCTAGACAAAAGCCTGGAATGGAAAGTGATATGTGGTTGCTTCTAGGCCAAAGCTCTTAGCCAGGACACAATTGGCCTTTCTCTCTTCTTCTACTGAAGAGACTGTGAAAGCACATTTTGAAATGGAGGTGCCATGAGATCAAAGCAACCTGGCTTGCTGAGCTGGTTGCTAAGCCAGCACAGACTACAGCTGCCCTGGAGAGTCTCCTGGACATGAAACAAACTTAGTATGAATGAGAATAAACTTTTACTTCACCAAACCAGTGAGATGTTGCTGTTTGTTCCCATATACTGTTAACTCCCAGTTCACTACTCCCATTTTTATGGATTTTATATACTAAAACAACATGCAATAAGTATCAGGTGGCCAAATAAATGATTGCATCCGAGCAATAATTAGTTCATCTTTTAATTTTCCATTTTCCTCCCAATAAATTCACCTTTCTTTCTCTTTTAAACAAAAGAGAGCAAACATTTTGATGCAGAATTCATCATTCTGACTTACTTTCACAGGTAGGAGGACTTGGTCTCCAAACACCTGTTGTTTTATTCTCCACAGTGCAGGAAATGGAGGCATGGCCCAAGAGTGAGAAGCGGGAGTCACAGCTGTAGGTGACAGAAAAGCCATATGTGTATAAATCTTCTTCACCGCTGTGCCTTCCATTCCTGATGTCTGGAGGGGGTTCACACTTGACAACTGAGGTGAGGGAAGGGAAAGAAATACTCAGGGAAGGCATCGTGATAAATCTAAAATTCATGCAAATTCTAAGGGAAGGTACACATACCTGTAAAGATGCACAGGGACTTCATTACCTAACAAAGTTTAAATTGATAGTCAAGTCAGAAGATCTTTACTTACTTTCACACTGTGGGAGAGGATGACTCCAGCCAACTCCTCTATCTTGTACTTCACAATGACTAGTGGTTGAGCCAATTAAGACAAATCTAAATAAGATAAATCAAAGATTTTAATGGAATTCCTCCTACCTTAAATTAAATTAAAGAGGTCTGAGTAAATAGAATGGTTACTCCATATTAAAATAAGGAAATCATATTTTCCTGGATATCATTTCCCATTGAGCACTCCATTCAGTAAAATTTCATTACTACAATGAGATGTGTGCATTTGTTCCTTTGGACCCTCATTCCTTAATCTGTTACTATAAGCATCTACTAGGGATCAGGAATGCAGTTCATCCAGAGCTCAATCAAGCACAACAATAAAAGGCTTGCTTCGGTGTGTTCTGTGGTTGTCTTTGGTTGAGAGTACCAGCTAGATTACTGACTCCACACTCTCCCCATCTTTGGCTCAAAGCTTCCTCTGACTTCCAGGTTGGTGTCTTATTCCCACACATCATTAGCTTTCAGTTCACCACTCCCATTTTTATGGCTCTTGATACGTCCTACTCTTTCCTCAGTTTGTCTTCCTGCCCTCTATCTTGTGCTAACAGAAAATAAAAAAACAAAAGATATTACTAGAATGATTACAAATTGTAGCATCATGAAGGATATTGATAATCATCAATGATATCAAATTGTAGCATCATCAAGGAATAAACCTACAACGTGATAGAACACTAAAGTAAATGTCACCTTCAGCAATCTAAGAGTCTGTGGAATTTATTGAATAACAACTTCAAGAAAATATATCTTAACTACAACACAATTAAGAATTTCTTTACTTTAAAATTTCTTTAAAATGTAGTTTTTCCAACCAAGCCCAGAGACTAAGTGCAAAATATTGTTTCTGGTTGTTTCAGTGGGAACACCTTAGTGTTCCAACAGCATCTTAATTCTGATTCTTCTCACCTTCGCTTATGAAGCCATACACAATAAGGAAAACAGGGGGTAAAAATGAGAAAATCAACAAAAATGAAACAAACAGGAAAGATAAGAGAAAACTAATAGACATAGGTATCAAGCAAAAGAGAATCAACATATACTTAATTGGATAACCTAAAGAAGGAATCCAAACAGAACAAAATAGCTTTTTAAAAATTTATTTCAGGCCAGGTGTGGTGGCTTACACCTGTAATACTAGTACTTTGGGAGGCTGAGGCAGGTGGATTCCATGAGACCAGGAGTTCAAGACCAGCCTGGCCAATATGACAAAACCCCATCTCTATTAAAAATACAAAAATTAGCCAGGCATGGTGGTGCACACCTGTAATCCCAGCTACTTGAGAGGCTGAGGTGGGAGGATTGCTTGCACCCAGGAAGTTGAGGCTGCAGTGAGCTATGATCATGGTAATTACATAGTAACCACCTGGGCAATGGGAGTGAGGCCTTGACTCAAAAAATATATATATTTCAAGTAAACGTTACTAAAATAAAATAATACTTCACTCTACATATTAAAATTGCACATCACATAGCAGCAAAAAATTAAACCAAGTGATTTCTATCAAAACAACAAAGAGTAAAAGTATTAGGTTTCAAAGATAAAGAATAATATCTTTAGATAGTCAAAGAAAGATCAAGCTGCATGAGAAGAAATTTCAGATCAGTAGTATTCACTAGCAAAAGACAGTGCAGCAGTACCTATAAGACATCCAAGAAAAGAAGGGATGAGCCAAGGACTATATCAAGCCCCATTATCTTCTAGGTATCAATGCCTCAGATATATTATCTGAACCTGGAAGAACTCAAAGAATAATTTTCACTTGGGACTTTTTTTTGGAAACCACCATAGGACAAACTATAGCCAACCAAGAGATGACAATGGCAACTTTAGCCAAAGCAAACAAAAATGGTAGCAAATATTGTACATGCAGATCTGAGACCAAAGCAAATGTGATTTTAAGTGTGACTGAAGGAAATATAAACGCTATATGCTCAGATAGCACTGAAATAGTATAACTAACAAAAAATAGAGATATGGAAGAGAAGGTAAAATAAACTCCCTTATTGCCTGATCATTTGCAAGACTAGGAGTGAAAGCAACCATAGACACATGTGAGTATTTCACATTAATATTAAATGCAAAATAAACACTAAGATAATAAAAATGATACAAATTTACTGGTAGGGAAGATAGAAGGGGTGAAAGCGGGGAAGAACACAAGAAAAGTTTATTGTTGTTTATAAGAAGGAACTAATTTAAACTGTCTAAAGATAAAGAGGAATAACAGTATTATATAAATTTAAATGTATATAGGTCACCACTAGAACCAAATTTTGAACCTTCCTAAACACCATTATATATTTTAATAGAAAACAAATATACACTTACATATGTATTATAAAATATGAAATAATATGACAAAACCAAGTCTATAAGTATCACTCACAGCAATAAATGTAATTACGCTTAAAACTCCTAATGAAAGAAAAACAGCTTTTAGTTGAAGCAAAATTCAGCTATGTTACATACAGGAGACAAACTTAAAAGTGTTTCAGACAGATTAAAAATAAAAGGCAGGATAAAATTATACCAAGCAAATTCAAATCAAAATAAAAGCAAAGATAATAATTTTAATATCCCATAAGTTGGACATCAGAACCAAGATTATTAAATTACACAAAAATGGGTACTTTATATGTTAAAGATTATGATTTTCAGTGAAGAGTTATGAATCTTTATGTAGCAAAATATGTATGTAGCGGCAATTTTAATAAAACAGAAGTACATGAGACATAAGAAAAATGATCAAAATATGCTACTAATTATCGTTAAATTATGATAGTTAAAATAATTATAAAATTATTAATTTACTTTAACTCCTATCTTCATGTTTAAGGTATATAAAGATAAGCATAATAAAAGATTCAAAACAACTTATCAAGAAAGTAGATCTGACTGGGCACAGTGACTCATGCCTGTAATCCCAGCAGTTTGGAAGGACGGGGCAAGAGAATCTGTTGAGTCCAGGTGTTCTAGACCAGCCTGAACAACATAGCAAGACCTCATTTCTACAAAAGTTAGAACTTTATCCAGGCATCATGGCACATGCCTGTAGGCCCAGCTACTCAGAAGGCTGAGGCAAGAGGATTGCTTGAGCCAGGGCAGTCCAGGCTACAGTAAGCCAAGACCGCACCACTGCACTCCAGCCTGTGTGATAGAGGGAGAACTTGTCTCAAAAAAAGAAAGTAAATCTGATGTGTATATAGCAAACTCTATATACTAATAATAAAAAAAACTTCATTTCAAGTGCCTGTTGAAATATTAATGAAAATTGATTGTATATTATGATGTGCCCTAAAACCTCTGTAAATTTTAAAACATAAAAATAAGCAACATTCTTGGTTAATCTAGAAGTATTTTTATTTCTTTTATTTTTTTAAATAATTTTTTCATTCTTTAGAGATGGGTCTTGTTACATTGCTCAGGCTGGTCTTGAACTCCTGGGCTCAGGTAATCTTCCCACCTCAGCCTCCCAAAATGTTGGGATTACAGGTGAGCCACTGCACCTGGCCCAGTCAGTTTGGAAGTCTCCAATGGAGGAATGCTTCCACCATGGGACGCAGCAAGAGTTCCAAAAATTAGAGTTGCCAGATTTAGCAAATAAAAATACAGGGTGCCTAGTTAAACGTGAATTTCATGTAAACAATGAACACATTCTTTAGTTTAAGTGTGATCCAAATGTTGCATGGAACATACACTAAAATTATTTGTTGTTTACCCGAAAATCAAGTTTAACTGGGCATCCTGTATTTTACCTGAAAACCCTAAATTAAGTTTGGAAGTTGAGACCTGTCAACTCTGGACCCTCATGCAAGTGAATGAAAGGCAAAGAAGGATGGTTGGAGTGACTAATCCTGATAATGATGGGAAATGTTAGATTGCTTCTGCACAGTGATGGTAAAAATGAGTATGTTTGGAATGCAGGAGATTCCCTGGGGCGCCTCTTTATACTCCCATGCCCTATAATTAAAATCAATGAAAAACTATAATAACCCAAATCAGGCAGGACTGCTGATGGCCCAGACCATTCAAGAATAAAGGTTTAGGCAACCGCATTGGGCAAGAACCAACGTCAGATGAAGTTCTTGCCGACGGCAAAGAGAATATGGAATGAGTAACAGAAACATGTTGTTATAAATACCTGCTACAATCACATGACCAGTTGCATAAACAAGGACCATAAAAGTTGTGAATGTTTCTTTCTTATTTTAATATAAATAGATATTACACTAATTGTGTTTCTTTACCCCTTTCCTTCCCCTACTGTATAAGATGTGTTAGTAGTGGCTTACCTTACATCTCAGTATTTAAGTTATAGAATATCAAAGGGGAGATATGACTCAGCTCAAAAGGAATTCTCTTTTAGGAAGAATATTTCCATGTTTTCAGTGTATGAGGGATAGTTGCATTATGTTAAATGTGAGTATTATTTTGCTATTGGCTTTATTTGGAAATTAAGCTAAGTATGGTTAAGACTAGTGTATACAAATACCAAATTTGACAAGGGGTGAGCTGTGGTAGATTTATGTTGTGTCAACTTAGCTAAGCTGTAATTATGTTTCCCAGAATTCTCTTCCACACATAATGCCAAGTTAGTATGTCCCATAAAAGATGGTAGATGTGAATTGATAGAGCCATACTCCATATGCTAGAAAGGTCAGGGCAGAGCACAGGATGTGACTGCAGTTCACAAGCACTGTTGTTTCTCTGTTCCATCACTTTGTTGGCAGAGGGCTCAACCAGGCCACAGCAGGGCCAGCTCCTGCATGATCTCCTCCTTCGTGTATCCTGGCTTCTGATCCAAGTACATTGGCACTGTGACGAAAGACAACTTCTACAGGACATACCCATTTTTGAAGTTGAAGGCTAAGGGACAGTGAAACAACAAGATGAATTCTAGTTTACAATGGTGGGCTTTACTCACTCATCTTTGCAGATTCCAGTTTGTCCTTGAAGCACTCAGTTCATGTCTATCTTCCCTTCCTGACTCCCTGCCCTGCTGACTTCAGGCCACAGCAACAGACATTGAAGGAACAGCCTCCTGTACACACCATTTAACTATCTCCCACACCTACATCAAGTCATGTCCCTACAATAAATCCTGTGGTTCTATTTCTCCAGGTAAATCCTGACTGACATAATTAATGTAAGTAGACAAGAAAAAGAAATTGGAAATCTAAAAATTGGAAAGTAGAAGGTAAAAGAATCATTGAAATGATGTGATTACAAACCAGGTAATCCTAAGAGATTTCAACTGAAAGAATTTTTTTAAATTTTTACAAATAATATGACGTGGTTTTGCTGTGTCCCCACCCAAAACTCATATTGAATTGTAGTTCCCATAATCCCCATGTGTCGTGGGAGGTAATTGAATCATGGGGGCAGTTACCCCAGTGCTATTTTCCTGATAGTGAGTGAGTTCTCATGAGGTCTGCTGGTTTTATGAGGAGCTTTTCCCCCTTTACTCAACACTTCTCCTCCCTGCCAACATGTGAAGAAGGTGCCTTTCTTCCCCTTTGCCTTCTGTCGTGATTATAGGTTTCCTGAGGCCCTCCCAGCCATGTGGAACTGTGAGTAAATTAAACCTCTTTTCTTTATAAATTACCCAGTCTTGGGTATTTCTTCACAGCAGCATGAGAATGAAATAATGCATAATACAAAAATTTAGAAAGTTAGCTGGGTTATCAAACTAACATGCAGAAATCAATAGTAGATAGATGATTGATTGACAGATAGATAGATAGATAGATAGATAGATAGATAGATAGATAGATAGATAGATAGACTAGTTACAATATAAAATGGATAAATAATCCATTTAAAATACCAAAAACATTTTTTGTTTGGTTTTTGCTAGAGGTTTAAACTCTTCAAGAAATGCAAAATCTCTGTGAGGAAAGCTGAAACACACATGAAGAAACAAGGAAAAAAAAAGACGAAGATGAACAGAGGGAAGAATAGCAAAGGGTAGCAGAATAAGCCAAAACAGACCACTTTGGCATAAAGATTGTTTTTTGAGTTGAAAGCAATTGAAACACAGCAAGATGCAGGAAGGCACTCTGATCTCCCCTTTTCTTGCTGAAGGCAGGAGATGAAACTCACAGGAAAGATACCTTCCCTATACCTGAAGGAAAAGAACACTCTTATCACCAGAGGCAGGGAGTCAAGGCCAAGAGATATCTGTATAAAGAAACTTTGTACAAAGACCACTTTTTGGGTCTTCATTTCCCTGTGAAGATTCCCATGTACTTATTAAATTAAAACCTGTGTGCTTTTCTCCTGGTAATCTGTTTCATGTCAACTTAATTCTCAGACCTGGTGGAGACCCTAAGAGGGTAGAGGAAACGTTTTGCCTTCTCTACAGTAACATATTCTTAAGGAGTCAACATTATAAAATATCTATTCTCCTAAAGTTAATTTTATTAATCTATTTTTCGAGATGAGGTCTTGCCCTGTCACCCAGGCTGTAGTGCGGTGGCGCTATCATGGCTCTCTGCAGCCTTGAACTCCCAGGCTCAAGTGATCCTCCCACCTCAGCCTGTTGCACAGCTGGGACTAGAAGTGTGTGCCACCACACTCAGCTAATTTTTTTAATTTCTTGTAGAGACAAGGTCTCCGTAGGTTGCCCAGGCTGGTCTGGAACTCCTGGACTCAAGAGATCTTCCCACCTTGGTCTTCCAAAGTGCTTGGATTACAGGTGTGAGCCACTGTGCTTCACATAAAATTAATTTTAAAACTAATCTAGCACTGATTTTAAAATATGTCTAACTTTAAAGTTCTTATAGAAAAATACGTACTGTCGGGAAAACTTCAGAAAAGAAGAGTAATAAGATAGCACTACCCATATTGGCTATTAAAACATATTATAAAGCCTCAACTATTAAATGACTGTGAAACTTGTACATAAATGTACAGAAAAAATAATGGCATTGAATAGGAAGTCCAGAAATAGACCTAGATAAGTATATGAATTTTATATAGTATCAAAGAGCATCCCAAATCAGTAAAGGCGAACTTTTAAATAAGTGGTGTTGGGACAATAGGAAAGCAATATGAAAAAATATGGTCTAAAATCTGTACCTCATACTACATACTGTACATTAACTCCAAATAAATTAAAGCTTTGAACATTAAAAAATATGAAAATATAAAAGTAGAGGAAATATAGGCAATTATTTTTAAACCTTATATTGGGGGAAGGCCTTAAGACATAAAATCCAAAAGCCGTTTCTAAAAGGGAAATTGATTAATTTAACAACATAGATACAAATAATTTCTCCTTAAGGGGAAAAAATACCAATAGCCAAGTCAAAAACATTATACATATATATATATACACACACACACACTCCCCCCCCCACACACACACAGAGTGGGAAAAGTTACAGTGTATATTAGAATTAAGGCCTAAATCCTGCTATGCAGAGACTCATGTGTATGTATAAATGTATATATCCTAAAACTTAAGAATAAAAAGTTCAACAAGTTAAGCAAAAAAAACAAAAACAAAAACAACAAACAAACAAACAAACAAAAAAAACAGGAATCAGACCTGCTAACTAGTGCACAAATAAATACAAACATCCCTTGGACATAAAAAAATATACTCAACCTCCCTGACAAAAAGAGAAATGTACATTGAAACTATAGTGAGATTTTATTTTCACCTCTTACATTGGGAAAAATTCAAAAATTTGACAAGTTTTCAAAAGTTTGACAACACAGTTGGAGAGTTTATGGAGAGACAGACATTTGCATACTCTGCAAAACATGAAACCCTTAGGGAAAGCAGTTGGACGATATCTTTTAAATTTTCAAATATGCATACTCTTTGAGCCAGGGAAGCCTCCTCTAGGAAGCTACCCTTCAGATGTAACTACATATGACATACATACAAGAGAATACGTCAGAACATTGTTCAGAATAGCAAAAGATTGGAAACATCCATGGATCCATCAAAGGGATGGTGAAGCCATGACACAACTACACAACAACATTCTATGCAATTGTAAAAGGAAATTAATGAGGAAACTCTCTACGCAAAACCATGGAAATATCTCCAGTATACATTGATAAGTAAACAATAAAGCAAGATTCAAAACTAGGTTCATTAGAGGAAAGGGGGGAAAATAAGAATATATGCTAACTTCTTAGTTTGTATTTGTATAAGGAAACACTAGAAAGATACATAGGAACCAATAAAAATAGATCTTTGCTTGAGGACAGGAAGGAATGGGGCGTATGAAGATAGGATGGAAGTGAGGATTCTCAATGTCTATCTTTTTACATCATTTTAAATTTTGAAATATATGAACACTTCAGCTACTTTTTAAATAAAGGTAAAAGAATTGTTCATAGATTACCTCACACTCACCCTTCTGAACAGCTAAATTCTATTTCTGATCCAAAAAGTAAATCTGTCTTAATCTCCACATGCCCATTAGGTAAATCTCCTGGGTTGCTGCATCGTTTGTCTGGGAGAAAAATTTAAATGATGATTAGTACTTCCAAGTACTCACAGATACAGCATAAGAAAAGAAAAGAAATTAACCAAGGTTCACTTCTGCTTCCAGAAACACGGAGAGATTTAAATTCAAACTTATTTCTAACCCTGACTCACCTCAAAATTAATACAAAATTTGATCTCGTTTTTTTCTGGTACATTTTACCAATAGAGAAAAATGCCCAGTTAAATCATTGCAGCAGTAGAACACGTGGTCCAGGACTTAATAAGCTGACCAGGGATGGGAGAGCTTTGCTTCATTCTATGTCTATGGCATGTACTTAGAACCTAGGCCACTCCAAAATGTATGTCATAAAAGGAACAAAAAAGAGAAAGCATCGATTGTATACCCCTACTATTGGAAAACACTACAGAACGCATTCCCAACTGACAGTGAATCATAACTTTTCTTCAAAACACAGCAAATATTTTGAGTAAGGTTCTCTTGAAAACTGCATTGCCACTTTCTAGCCACCTACCTTTTTATAATTTTTTAAAAAGTGAATTTGATTTTCAATGTATCATAATGAAATTTGTGGTTCATTTCTCAAAAGAAGTGTTTGGTGGATTACTTTATAAAGAATAGACTTCTGACCAGGCCCAGTGGCTCACACCTGTAATCCCAGCACTTTAGGAGGCCGAGGTAGGCAGAGGACTTGAGGTCAGGAGTTTGAGGCCAGCCTAGCCAATATGGTAAAACCCTGTATCTACTAAAAACACAAAAATTAACCAGGTGTGGTGGCGCATGCCTGTAATCCCAGCTACTCAGGAGGCTGAGGCAGGAGAGTCACTTGAAACCAGGAGGCAGAGGTTGCAGGGAGCCAAGATTCCACCACTGCACTCCAGCCTGGGAGACAGAGCTAGACTCCATCTCAAAAAAAAAAGAATAGAGTTATTTTTCAATGAAACTAACTACCCCCAATTTTTCTGTTTTGCTTTCTTTTTCAAAAAATGCCACAAGTATGTACATTGAAATCAGTAATTGACAAACTGTCTTCTTGGTGACAAAAGATTCAGAAAATTTAGTTTCCAAAGATAAGAAAAGCACAAATGAAAAAAATAAATGTTGATACTCACGGACACAGAAGGTAGTATACGTCCATTGGCCATCAGAATTACAGGTAAGCATCTGATCGGAATGGGATCTGGCATAGCCAGGGCGGCATGTGTATTTCAGAGTAGTTCCAGTTTCGAAGTGTGTCTCAGTCAACGTAGTAATATTCACTGGGGCAGCAAACGATAAAGTGGGTGGAGGATCACAATTGCCTGGACACCAAAATGACAAGGAGCACCAAAAATTATACCTTGGGACACAGTGTCTTATTGTTTCTGTGGTATGATGTTTAGAGCAGGGATCATTCTTTTCACCTCTAGTCAAGAAAAATCGTAACTCCATTATACTCTCTGTTCAATACACCTAGTGAGTGATCAGTAATATATATTTATTCACAAAAGATAATGACAATGATAACAATAAACAATAATGATAAAAGGCAGAATTTTTATCCCTTCTCTACTACACCTGGGATAATTTATCTGAAAAAGAAGAAAGACATGAACTTCACCAACCTATTGATTCCCCATATCTGCTGACTCAAATGCATCTGTGCAAAGTCAGAAGCCCCTGCAAGTTGCCTCAACAGAAACATATTATTGTATTAAAAATAACTTTACATAATATTGGTGGCCTCAGGGAAGAGAAACAGGGTGGCTGGGAAATGGGTAAAAATAACATTTTTAATCTATGTTTTTTTACACCTGTTTGATTTTGAATGATATGGAGGAAGAAGCAAGGAGCCCTTGAAGCATAAAAATCTTAACTTTGCTTTCTTTGCAAGAATTAAATACCAGGCTGATTTACTTTTTAAGCACCCCCTGAATAAACCCACAGGCAGTGAAAATTGTTTAGTCATAGTGATAGATAATATAGATCTGTTCAGGTTATGGTTGGGAGAGAAATTCTTTCCTGGAGAAATAAAAATTTAGGGGAAAATGTCTAGAACACTATTTCCTTTATGTGTAAAGCAAATTTCCCTAAGTTCTAGCCTGTCAAATAAACCACTTGTTGATGAAGCTGGGTCTCTACTAGAAGCTCAGTCATCATTTTTTTTAGCCTTAAAAGTGAATGCACAGGTGATCTTGATTGTTTGTTGCCGATCTGGGCTTGTTTCCCACTACTCACCAAGAATAGCAGGCAACAGAGCAGCGACCAAGGTCATTTGGAAGAGAATTGGATCAGAGACTTTCCACAGCCTGGAGAAGGGCCAGGCTGCCATTTTCCCTTTTCTATGAAGAGCCCCAGATGGAGTTCTTGAGGGGAGCATGGCCTTCTGCTTCGCTGATTTTTTCTGCTGAAAGAACTCAATTTAATAAATAGTCATTGAATTCTCACTTGTCATAAAGCACTAGAATAAATGTTATGGGATCCATATCTGCAAGGAAATGACAGCCTGGAGTGGAAACAAAACAACACAAACCCCTGAGCACAAATGTTGCAGCACAAGACAGTAAGGATTGGCCTCTGCAGAAGCTCTGTGTTCAGAAGAAAGATTGATTCCAAGTGGAGGGAGGGAGCGGGCTTTGCAGAGGAGACTGCGTCTGCACTAGGTATACTGAAGACATTGGAGAATGGATGCAGGGCATGTTGAGGGAACAATAGATAATACTCCAATTTGTCTAAGAGTCTGAGATGGGGAAGGGACAGTTTACAGATGTGTCTGAATGGGATGTAAAGGTCAAGTTTAGGAAATGCATAGACTTTACTCCTTGGGGAATAAAAGTGCTTGTTTTTTATGTGAGTGTTTGTTTTTAAGCTGAGGAATGACACGATTATTATGCTTTAAGATCATTATGGCAGATGTGCACAAGACAGATTGAAGGGATTAGAGGAAAGAAACAGGGAGGTTGAGTGAGAAGACTTACAATTGGCCAGATGATCTGAATAAAGAAATGGCAGAGGAGTTAGAGGAAAGGTACAAACACAAAACAAAACAAAACAAAACAAAGCAAACAGGCAGGAAAATGATGGGATAGAAAGAGTTGAGTCGCCATATAGAAGTATTGGGAGTTCCTTGTGAGAACTATTGACAAAGGCAATAAACCATCAAGCAATTCGCAGTTTTGAAAAATGATCATACACACACACACACACACACACACACACACATATATGAAAAATATGCGTGGTAAATGCACTTTTATTTTTAAATCAGACTATATAAAGATGTGTTTAAAGCAAAATTAGTAAGGACTTTTTGTTTATTCTTCACCACCACTTCCCTTTCCCTTTGGAGAACACAATATATCCTAAGTTTGCATTAGAAAAAGTCCCTTTCCTTTGAGTAGATACTCAATAGTGGGAATGCTGGATCAAAGGGGAGTTCTATTTTTAGTTTCTTGAGAAATCTCTATACCATAAATCTATAAAAATAAAAAGAAATTAAAAAAAGAAATAGTGCTTATCTTCAAAGGAATATATGAAGTTAACCAAATTCACTCCTATCAAATAGTGAATTTCATCTTTTACTTTGACAGCTCTGTTAGATCCAGATGGCTGGCCACTCTCATGCATCCATAATTCATACAAAGCCCATATACATTTAGGTAAAGGGAGTCCCTTCAGTATTTCTCCCCAAGATGTTTCAGCCCCACATAATGTAGGACTGTCATGTTATGTAATGTACATCTAAGGTAATGTTCAGTCCCTCAACATAAAGCTGGTCTCAGTAATATGGGACAGTCTTACATAATGTAGGACTGAAACATCTTGGAGAGAAACTGTGTGGGAGAAGGGAAGTTGATAGTGCCCTTCATACTTTGTGGGATCTAATTTCTTCCTTGAGTAAAGACTTACATAAGCCTCTTATCTTTCTAAAACTCAGTTCTAATGAAGCCATCCCTCTACCTGTTGTCAGCTGTGGGACCCCATTCACACATGTCCTGTCCCATGAGCTCTATACATCCCCACCAGGGTAACTCTGCCAGTACGTAAATTCACCTAACGAGCAATTTACCAGCTGTAATCACTTACTGGAAATGTGTTCACAGACTTTGTACTGAATGAATCCAGGTGATCTAAAGAGGTTGGGAGGAGCCAGGACCAACATTCTGGGCCTTCATGCTTCCCCTTCTACCCAGTTTCCCCTTCTCTTTTCCCATTTTCCTCCTTCCTAACTCTACGCTCCTCTCTGCCCTCACAATCTTGTGAAGCTGGAGACAGCTGAGAGCCAGGCAGGCTGCATATCATGAAAACCACCTCACTCATCATCTGTGAAATGTGTAAAATGTGACAAATTTCTCCCACCCAATAAGATGTGTTATGAACTATGAAAACTATGGGAAAAAGTTTCTTCAATTTTTGACAATGAGTAGATTTGTTGTGTTTATTGAATTTCAGTGAAATTGAAGAAAGAGATTAAAAATATCAGTGGGTTGGCAAAACAGAATCTGACTATGAAAAATCAAAAGGATAAGAGTATAAAGTGGAAATTTCCCATAGGAATTGTTGCAGTTGTTACTACATTCACAGGAAAAATACATGTGTTGAATATGTTCAGAAAAATATTTATGACTATATAAAAATACAACCATAAGATTAAATCATTAGCTTCAAGAAGTTGAACAAAAGTATCTTAAATGCTGCTAAAATATATATTCATTAGCTACAGTCAAAAAGAATATATTTATACTCATTGAATATTCAAAATGAATATTTTTTCTTTTTCATTTCTAAAATTATAATGGAGGTGTGATCTTACTATGTTGCCCAGGCTTGTCTCAAACTCCTGGCTTCAAGCAATTCTCCTGCCTCAGCCTCCCAAAGTGCTGGGATTACAGGCATAAGCCACCGTGCCTGGCCTCCAAAATGAATATTTCTTAAAACAATGTTAGGTAAATTGATACTTTGATAAATTCAACAAATTTATTTCTATGAACTGAGCCTTCAGGAACTGGCATTCACTCAATTGGCTTTGATGACTAACTTTTCAGTATTGTGGCCTGACCCCCTAGGCTCTAGTTGTCCTGGACAACCAGAATTCCTTATCATTCCCAGCACTTTCCTACCTCCCATTCCTGTCCACATCATCTACCCTCTCTCTTTTTCCTCTTTAATTCCCACTCATTCTGCCAGTCCCTTCTCCAGCATTCCCTCCTATTCAAGCAAGCCTCCACATACCAAGTACAATTTTGTATTTATAACCCTGATTCGGACTTGGTCTGTAACTCACATCTGAAGTCTGCCTTCACCACTAAACCACAAGATCCTTGAAATTACAGAGTATGCTCCCATTTATTTCTGCCCCACAGTAGCACCTAGCCTGTGCCTCATGAAGTTAAAGAGATCAAAAAATATGCATTGAATTTAAATCCAAAGGCTCTAGTGATAAAATATGTTCCAAAGAAAAGTAGTACTGTGCCACATCTGCGTCTCCCCTTACGGTGTATGCTTTGTTAAGGACTGATTTTACCTGATTTTAAAGCAAGGCAAACACCTGTATTTTAATGTGAACAATGAGAACTGGCCCAAGAAATTTTACTCTAGGCTCTTCCATTCTTCAACCGAAGTCATCATATCATCAGCTAGTCAAGGGAGGACAATGAAGGAGGGAAGGAGTAAGCAAAAACCAGTTCTCCTCCTTCCACAGGTTATGACAGGAGACACAGAAAAATGCAGACGCTACACTGTGATGAGGAAGTTGTTTCACTCCCTTTGCTTCAGCCTCACACCTAGGCCATGGCCACAGAGCTGGGGACAGAGGAGGACAGTGTGGCCAAGACCTTGGGCATGGGCTCTGGAGTCACACCCAGAACATATGAGTTGGCCTCCTGGTTCTACCACATGGGACCTGAGTCCCATGGGTAAAACACTCAGCTCCTCTAAGCCTCAGTTTCCTTTATTACAAAATAAAAAGGATAACTGTCATTGCATCTTGGAATTTCTGAGAGGGGCTTGGCATGGTGTGTGGACGGCACATAGTAAACATTCAAAAGAAATGATAGGGAAGAGTTTCATAGAATTGGCATTGGAATGTCACTCTGTCATAAGCCAAACTCCTAGACGTTAAAATACTATCATCATAATGATTTAAAATTGCACTAAATGGTTGCATCACCAGGGACTTTAATTATACCCCCAGTGCAGAGAAACATCCACTGAACTTCTGGCTAGAAGCCCTGGGTTTGGTCTCCACTGTGGCCTTTGGTACAATGAGATCCAATGTGTCATGCAGAGCAGAGGGATGCTGGCACCCCTGGGGCTGTCCTGGGGCTTTGTCTTCCCTTGCCCTCAGCTGTCTTCCTGGAAGGAAGTCATCCACGTCCATGACTTTAATCACCATACATGAATCACCCACAGGCCAGGCACGGTGGCTCACGCCTGTAATCCCAGCACTTTGGGAGGCTGAGGCAGGCAGATCACGAGGTCAGGACTTCGAGACCAGCCTGACCAACACGGTAAAACTCCGTCCCTACTAAAAATACAAAAATTAGCCAGGTGTGGTGGTGCACACCTGTAATCCCAGCTACTCAGGAGGCTGAGGCAGGTTAATCGCTTGAACCCAGGAGGCGGAGGTTACAGTGAGCTGAAATCACACCACTGCACTCCAGCCTGGGTGACAGAGAGACTCCAACTCAAAAATAAATAAATAAATAAATAAATAAATAAATAAATTGATCACCCACAGACCTCTGGGCCTAATTGTCTCTGGTTCATGCAAAAACTTCCATGCTCCATAAATTCAATTGTTAATAATTATTTTATTCTGTCTTATTCCTTCCTCAGTGTAAGTTTTAAGCTATTCAGGCTTGTCTTCTTTACTCTGGTTGCTAACTAGTTCAATTCTGGTGCTCAAATTAGGTCTTTCTAAAGGCAATGAAATAAATCTCTATAAAATGAGGGGAACTCTTTTCCTCTGCAGCTGCGAAAAAGCAGATGATAATCTACATGACAAAACTGACCTTGCAAATGTTTTTTCTAACAAAGGAGTCATTCCTGGATTTTAGAGATGGTTGCTCTGCCACATGACGGTAACTTTTAACCTTAGAAAAGTGTAATTCTGAGTGGTTATCTTAGTGAATTTTTTTTTCTGGAATAATATTTAGATGAACATTTCTGTTTACTGGAAGTTATAAGTGCTTGTGAGTTTTCCTTGCCAAATCCAGAAATAATTATTACACTTTCCTCTTCACCTGCAACCTTGAAAGTAAACTAAAACTTTTGACTCTGTTAGATTTCTCATTTAAGCAAAAAAAAAAAAAAAAAAAAAAATTAGTTAAAATTCCCAAGGTTCAAATCAGTATTTCCAATCACTTCATTTGTATCTCCCAGGCACCTTGAATTCAACATATTTCAAACTAAATTCACTATGTTCCTCCAACACTACTTAATATCTGTGCTTTCTGTCTCAGTGAAGGTGACAATCTCCACCCAGCCTCCCAGACTAGAAATCCAACTCATTATTGCCTCCTCTGTCTCACCTTCTTGCACTATTCAGAGTCGTCAAGTCCTGTCAAGTTGGTCATAGCAGCAGCACCAGAATCGGCCACTCTCTCGTACACTCCACTTCCATAGTCCAGGTTTAGGTTCCTATAATTCCCTTCCCCTCACTCTAGATCACTGCAAAAGCCTTCAAACATTTATAAGCCAGCTTCCATGTTGATGCCATTATGTCCCTAAAAAGCAATTTACATGTTGTCACTCTGCTTAAAAACTTTCATGGTTCCCAGTTTGCATAGGTTCCCATATCTGCCCCAATTTTCCCATCATTTCTCACTTAGAACACCATGCTTCAGTCTCAAGGAGACACTTACCCTTCCCCAAAGACATTCTGGGTTTTTGTGTGTGTGTGTGTGTGTGTGTGTGTGTGTGTGTGTGTGTGTGTGTGTGTTTTGTTGAGACTGGGTCTCGCTCTGTGTCACCCAGCCTGGAGTGAAGTGGTGCAATCACAGCTCACTGCAGCCTCAACCTCCTGGGCTCAAATGATGCTCCCACCTCAGTCTCCCCAGTAGCAGGGACCACAGGAGCGTGCCACCACACCCAGCTAATTTTTAAATTTTTTCTAAGGACAGGGGTCTCACTATGTGCCCAAGCTGGTCTTGAACTCCTGGCCTCAAGTGAACCTCCCACCTCGGCCTCCCAAAGTGCTGGAATTATAGGCATGAGCCACCACACACAGCCAGGATTTTTTTGAAAAACATCTGCAAGCATTTGCAGTTAATGGCTCACATGCATTAATGCTCTTACCTCCAACTTCTCCTTTATTCACTATTCTTTTATTCACTATTCAGATCAAATGTCACTTCCTTGGTGAAGCATTGCCTGACTTCATCATGAGATGCCAACGTTTTCTGTTCTTCCAGTACTTGGCTAATACCTTAATTGAAACATTGCTTTGTATCATAACTGTCTATTTGCTTTTGCCTCCTGAAATACACTGTGAATTCCTTGAAGACAAGGAAGGTGCTTATTCAACTTTCCATCTCTAACGTGGTATTGTAATTGATCTATACAATCCCGTGACTCCTTTGTTAGAACAAACATTTGCAAGGTCAGTTTTGTCACACAGGTTATCATTGGCTTTTTTGCAGCTGCAGAGGAAGAGAAAAGAGTTCCTCCTTATTTTGCAGAGATTTCTTTCACTGCCTTTAGAAAGACCTAATTTGAGCACCAGAATTTAACTAGCCTAAAATTTATACGGAGGAAGGAATAAGACAGAATACATAACAATAAATCTAAAAGGAATGAAATTCAATTTAATTTATCTTTAGAATGAGAATGACTGTGTCACTGAGAACCAAATGAAATAATGTGTGTGAAATGCTTTGTCAGTTTTGAAGAGAGATAATACAGTGACTAGACTTCCCTAACAAACCATCAGGTTGCATCCTAACTCTTCTCCAACTACAGCGTTTGCAGTTCACCATAACTACTCCTGATGGTCCCTCAGCAGAAACCAGCTGGCCACAGAGTATGGGAATGGAGGCTAGAACTTGCGAGCTGAGAAGACCCAAGTTGGAGTTCCAGCAATACCACATACTAAGTCTGTGATCTTGAAGAAGCTATATCAGCTTCTTGAATATCAGTTTCCTCCATCTCTGAAATGATGACATTAAACCTAGATGAACAAATTCTGCAATTCTGTAACTGCTCACTGAAAAGCTGAGGCTACTCTAGTAAACGCTTTCATATTTCAAGGACATCATCTTTTAAATTCCTGCCAAAATGGAACCAACTCAAGAACTTCAGTCAGTATGCTGGGTCCCTTGTGAAAAATACTATTAGCACTTAGCAATGCAGTACAATTTGAGAGACACTGAAACAGCCTTTAGTCCTCAAATTTCTCCCTCCATGAGAAGTTACTTTTTAAGTTAAGATATTTATTTCGTCTAACTTCCCCCTTTTAAAATGCAGATACCTTGTGAAAGGATAATATTTTTCTCCAGTCTCGGGCTGAGTGTCTTCCTCCTTACACCTAGGCTCTCAATTATATCATTTACAAACTCCAGAAAAAACTTGCTTCCACACTTTCCCACCCTTCTTAGAATCTCTTTTTGTTTTGTTTTGTTTTTTTGGGGGGGGGAGGGGGTTGTTTTTTGTTTTTTGTTTTGTTTTGTTTTTGAGATGGAGTTTCACTCTTGTTGCCCAAGCTGGAGTGCAATGGCATGATTTTGGCTCACCCCAACCTCCACCTCCCGGGTTCAAACTATCTTCCTGCCTCAGCCTCCCAAGTAACTGGGATTACAGACATATGCCACCATACCTGGCTAATTTTGTATTTTTGGTAGAGACAGAGTTTCTCCATGTTGGTCAGGCTGGTCTCGAACTCCCAACCTCAGGCAATCCACCAGCCTCCCGAAATGCTGGGATTACAGGCATGAGCCACCGCGCCCGGCCAAATCTCTTTATTTTTCTTTCAGCTCCTTTATTCTGTGCTCATACTACATTCAAACATATCTCTAAGCTTAATGCCAACCTTCCTTGATGCTTCTGCCTCTTCTGTAGTCTAGTTTTTATTATCTTGGTGTTACCATATTTAGAGATAGAATAGGAATCAGCAAAGAGACAAGTGGTTGAAGAATTAAAATGAGGACCAGAATGGTACTGTATCCTGGTCAACCAAGGAAGAAGAGAATTTCAAGAAGGAAGGGTTATCAGCATCATCAAATTAAGAAACTAAAGAAGGTGAGGACGACTAAGCCTGCTAGCTTCAGAGACCAACTGGAGGCTGGCCAGTGTCCTCCTTATTACCAAATCTAAACATCTTTGCTGTCAATGGTGGAGGAGATTTGGAGTGGTTAATCAAATCTCAAAAAAAAAAGAAATGGCCCCAGTTTTCAGAATGTAGACTACGAGAAGCAGGCTTCCTGTGAACCCTTTGAAAACTCTGGTTGACCCCTTGCCTCAACTCTCTGATGTGGGAAGATGGTGAAAGATCAACCAACCAACCACTACACCTGTTTTTTTAGATACAGTAACAAGAGCAACACCTTACACCTCTTCTTCTTTAGCTTATTTTATTAGAATGCAATATTATTCCTCCATTTATAATTTTCAGATGGAGTTAAAGTACTTTTCAAGTCATACATCCCCCTAATATAGTGATCCTGAAAAGATTTCTGCTGAAAACACCTCCAAGCTTTTGTCTCTGTTTTATCCTTCTAATCCTGCACTCCTTAAAGGGGCAAACCACCAGCCTTTCCTCCAAGCTACCCCAAGGGTTTAGTAGTCCACCGACCTTTGGTAGTTAAGGAAGAGCAGGAGACTCTGTGATGATATCTTGGATAGTTTCTCAAAGAAGAAAACTGATTTGATCTATGTAGTCCTGGTTCCTGCCCAGATCAGAGTTTATCATAATACCCTGAAGTTGATTGGTAATTGCTCCACCAAAAAGTCCCTGAATGTCAACCATACAGTTGGCTGGTCAGGGATGGCTGGATGGAAATAGATGGGCAGAAACTTTTGATAGGCCCAATGAATGATTAACAGCAGAAATAAAGCAGCACTGTTTACCTAAGCTCCTTCCTCTTTGCTAGTCCTCATTCTTCATAACATGTTGCAATCGTTTATTTTCTCCTTTGCCAACCATTTCCCCTAAGTGGAAAGGTAATTGAAGCCAGAATTCTTTTTTCTTTTCGTAAACACACAAGGGTTGTGCAAGTCACAGTCCAGCTAGCCTGGAAACCTTAGATACTGCGAGGTTCAGACAGGCTCCGCAAAAATGATCCACTTTCCATGACACTAGGTCCAGTAGGTTTTCCTGGAGTTTGAGAACTGATATTCTTGCCCAGAGCTTGTCTCTGTCTCACCCCAAGGAATTACAAAAGGTGGGGAATTTATCAAACATGTATTGGGTTTCCACTATGTGCTGAGTTATCTAGAACATATTCAGAGTTAAGCAAACGTTAACTACTACTACATGTCAGGCACCAGAGGGTCTCCAGAAATTGATCTATCCAGTGTGCTCAGAAGAACACAATGAAGGACCAGTCGTGTTTCTTCTCACATAGATCTAAAAAGACCACAAGCACTGACATTGTCCAATTAAGCTACTAATCCTCAAGGTTAAGATTTGTGTGCTCAGAAGACTTATTAAAAGGCTATTCTTTCTGAGAACTTCACTTTTTCTGTAATAAATATAAAAGACCAAGAAGAGTTTCCGAAAAGGAGCTAAACTACAACAGGTTGAGTTAATCAAGGAAGTTTTTACAGAAGATGTGACATTTGCGTAAAAGGTAGAAATTATTAGATAAAAGTGGTAAGGATATTAGACGTAAAGAAACCATGCACTATGTCACCAAGGTGAGACGCTGATTTGACAAGAATGAACATAGAGGAGGATTCCAGATTGCACAGTCTTGAGCACTAAATTGGAAGAAATACCACCTTTAAAGCTGCTATTTCTTTAAAGTACCGTTTCCCAATGTACTGAAGTCCTTTCGTTTACTTTCCACAGTGACACTTGCAGATTTTTCTCTCCAGATCACCAAATTGTCACATTCCCTCTCAGCAGATGCTCTTACCTCCTACTTTACTAAAAATCATTCTACCTTAGCTTTATCAGTGTCAAATTTTCCCTCCTATTCACTCCTCATTCAGAGGAGAGTTGTTTCTTCTCTTCCTGCCTCATTTTCAATGCATCTCTCATCCTGAAATGTCCCTTCAATTTTGCCAATACTGTAAATTCCACTTTTCTTCTTTAGTGTGATGCTGAACTTCTCAAAGGTATGGTTTATTCTACCTGCCTATTCTTCCTTATTCATCACTCCACCTGTTGCTTTCCCATCTGGCTTCTACCCACTCTTCTACTGACATGTCTCTCTGAGGCATGCCCTTAGGTCCAAGTCCAAAATACCTTTAATTCATTTCTTATGATCTGTCTGCAGCCTTTGTCACTGCTGATCATTTCCTTTCTGAAACTCTTCTCCTTTGGCTTCCATGACACTAAATTTTCCTGATTCCTTTAACTTAACTGATTTCTCTTTCTTAGTTATTGTTACCTCCTCTTCCTCCTTCTCATTCCTAAATATAGATATATCTCAGGCTCTTCTTTTAAAAAAAAATTATCTTCGCAATTTTAATGATCTTGCTTTCTGTCACAGCTTTGACTATTACCAGTAAGAAGACTAGCCAGCACTACATTATTTCTGATTACTCTCCCAAACTCAAGACTTACTTTCTTGGGTCTATTTATTGCCCACTGGACATCTTACAAGCACTTTACCCTCAGCACATCCGAAGAGGAATTTCTCATTTCCTGCAAACAAGCTTCACTTTCTGACCCCAACTTTTTCTGACCTCTGGTTCTCAGGAATAAAATTTCAGATTCACTTTTGAACTCCTCCTCTCCCTCACCCTTCAATGTTTGATTAGTTGGCAGGTTGTTTTGATACGAGTTTTGCAATACCTCTCGTGTCTGCTGCTTCTTTTTCATTTCCGCTGCCATCAAACCAGTTCGGGTTGATAGTGCCTCCGGTATGGACTATTGTAGGAGTCCTTTCATTGGTTTCTCTTAGTTCTTTTCCCTCATCAACCAGTAACACAACATTGTGAGAGAAATCTTTCTTTATGTTCTGTCCTTATTACTTCCTTGTTTGAAAGGTTTCCATGTCTCCATGGTCTGACTGCCAAAAAACAAGTGTATATTCTCTGCCTACCAAAAGCAAGTGTATATTCTCTGGCATGTCATTTAAAACCCTCCATAAACTGACTTTGACTTATCTTTCCAGCCACCTTCTCTCACCAATTTCCATGCTTCATCTAGGCCAGTCCAGGCTATGTGCAAGTTCCTAAACATATCCCATTTTTTCTGCCTCTGTGCAGTGCCTTCTAAAATTATTATTAGAAATTCATTTTACAACGTTAAAAAGCTTTAAGAGAATAAACACGTATAATTTTACATTCTAAGACAATTGTTTTTATCTGTGCATATTATTGTCTAGTCCTTTCCCACAAGAATAAAGGTTTTACATAAATGCAATCGTAAGCCCTTATTAAATATTCTATTTTTACTTAAGATTATATTTTTAAGATTTTCTACTTCCTCATATTTATCACCGTATAAGTCTGCATTACATTTGAAGTACCAAATTTATTCAAAATTTTCCTAAGAGTAGACATTTCAAATGCTTGTAAGGTCCTCCTAGATAGACAATATATATAAATAAGAAGTAGCTTCAATTTCAAATCATTTTGCTCCAGTTAGATTAATCCTAGGAATGAATTTACTTGGTTAAAAGTCTTATTATTGGCCAGGCGTGGTGGCTTACACTTGTAATCCCTGCACTTTGGGAGGCTGAGGCTGGCAGATCACCTAAGGTCAGGAGTTTGAGACCAGCCTGACCAACATAGAGAAACCCTGTCTCTACTAAAAATACAAAATTAGCCAGGCGTGGTGGTGCGTGCCTGTAATCCCGGCTACTCAGGAGGCTAAGGCAGGAGAATTGCTTGAACCCAGGAGGTGAAGGTTGTGGTGAGCTGAGATGGCGCCATTGCACTCTAGCCTGGGCAACAAGAGCGAAACTCTATCTCAAAAAAAAAAAAAAAAAAATCTTATTATTGTCTTACTCCATTTCTCAAATATTCTTTCCATCAGGAATGAACTCCTTAATCTTTGTCTCCAGTTCTCACTCACTTTTGAAGGCCCAAATAACTGTGACTTCTTCCTTGACGATATTCTTGCCTCCTCCTCCCAGACAGAAGTGAACCTCCTCTCATCTGAGCTCTCATAGCCCACTGTAGTCTGAAAAATGTTTAGTTCATTCTAACCACTCTAAAATAATGCTATGTGTGTACATGTCTTGTGTCTACTAGTAGACTCCGGAGTACTCAAGAGTCCATCTTTTATTCCCATTCATAACTCTACCTAGCAATTTTCCATTATTTCAAGCTGGCTTATATATTTTGGTTGCATTTTATCCAGATATCATATGTATTCCAGGTAGCAGTCAGAATGAGAGGTGGGAGAAGCTTGTCACACCAGCTCAGTATGACATCTTGATTGAAAGCCTTAGGATTCTTATTCCTTCTTCTACCCTCTAAAAAAGGACAATTTAAGTAAAAAACTGTTTAAAATTTTTGTTTCTAAAAAAGAGAAGAAAAATATATTCACTTGTGTTGCACCATCTCTAATCTACCATGCAGGACGAAGTTTCATTCAAGAGGCAGTAAGCGATTTTCCTGCAGAAGATTTGGAAACCTGTTTCCATAAGCCAGATGTGGGCAAGACTGGGAGGAGAGTTTGGGTCTTAGCTCCCCTTCTGTCCCAATGGGTCATTTTTAAGGATGTAACTATTCCAAGCATCTTTTCCAAAATGGAAGGTTAATTTTTGCCTCATAAGTTGCAGTTAGTTTTGGTTTCCTAATTCATGGTCTCGTGTTAAAAGACGGGGTACCCTCTTGGTTGAGATCAGAGTTTCCCCACTCTCCTTACAGACTGGAAATTAAGCCCTCTATGCTCCAATAATATGTTGCTAATTCTGGCCTTAGACAACCGCTACATTTGGCCTTTTCACATTCTGAGAACCACACACACACACACACACACACACACACACACACACGGTGCATTATACAACTGCAGTTGGCAATTTCAGCCCAATAAGAGGTACATCTGAAACCAATTTCAGAACCAAGAAGAAATTTTATTCATATGTTTATTTCTATTACATCTGCTCAGCTGCAGTGTTACAACAATTTTGCCTTCAACTCAGCTTTCTTTAGCTCCAGAGAATATTTTAGCTCCTCCATTGTCATGCCACTTTCCTTTAATTGTTGCATAAAGTTCTCTATGGCTTCGCAGAGGTCCTTACGCTCCTGAAAGGCAAGCTGAAGAAAGAAAATATTTTACAAGTTACAACATAAGGACTGAGACCCGGCTATATACTCTGAAGCCAGTGAGCAGCAGTTAGCTCTCTGAATGGGGGCTCAGAACCAGGCTAGCTTAAGTAAAGATTTGGGTTTTCAACATGATGAATCATTTATATCTTCTGGCTTAAATATGCTTATTAATACTATCCCAGTAATAAAGATGAACTAAAAGAAGAATCTCAATGTAAATGGATCTGTTCAGTGTTGTTTGTTTAGTGTTGGAGCCTAGAAGGATTTTAGAGACTTTTCCAATTCTCATGCATTGTGCTTATGTGCCTTGCCCTATAACAGGGATGCCCAACCCCAGGGCCACAGACCAGTACCAGTCCATGATCTATTAGGAACTGGGTCACACAGCAGAAAGTGAGCAGTGGGCAGGCAAGCAAAACTTCAGCTGTATTTATAGCCACTCTCCCTCGCTCACATTGCTGCCTGAACTCCACCTCCTGTCAGGTCAGCGGTGGCATTAGATCCTCCTAAGAGCGTGAACCCTATTGTGAACTGCTCATGCGAGGGATCTAGGTTGACCCCTCTATGAGAATCTAATGCCTGATGATCTGTCACTGTCTCCCATCACTCCCAGATGAGAATCTAATGCCTGATGATCTGTCACTGTCTCCCATCACTCCCAGATAAGAATCTAATGCCTGATAATCTGTCACTGTCTCCCACCACTCCTAACTAGATGAGACCCTCTAGTTGCAGGAAACAAGTTCAGGGCTCCCACTGATTCTACATTATGGTGAGTTGTATAATCATTTTATTATGCATTAAATGTAATAATAATAGAAATAAAGTACATAATAAATGTAATGCACCTGAATCATCCCCAAACCATCCCCACTCTCCCCACCCCCATCCGTGGAAAAGTCATCTTCCATGATACCCATCCCTGGTGTCAAAAAGGTTGGGGATCACTGGTGTATAAGGCACATGAGACAACAACTTCTACCAACAGGGTCTCATGAGGTATTTGTGATGATGGTGGCGAATGGGAACTTCCAACTTCCATTTACAAAAACGTGAGCTAATAGTTTGTGAGCCCCTTCTATAGCCAGGCCAAGGCCAACCCATTCAAAAACAAAATATCCCACATTAAACAGATATATACGGAGCATATGCCAGGAGTGATGCCAGGTCCTGGAGATCCAGCTGTGAACAAGATAGACACAAGCCACCTACTTACAAGTGCTTTCTCATACTCCGGTTTGGGAGCTTCCTGGATCAATTTGCAGACTGGAAGTGCACTGCTCCACTCCCCATCAATGCACTGCTGCTCCTGCATGCCCACTAAGTAGTACCTGAACCGAAATTAGAACAAGGCTTAGCTTTTCCACTTTCTGAATTGGGTAATGGAGACTGGTTTTGTGTAGTTGTTTTTCAGTATTTCATGCTGTGATGGAATCCACCTCCCCGCCCTTGAGCCTCAATGCATGCTTATCTTGGTATTTCAAAGCAGTTCAAAGTAAAACCATTCTCCTGGAGGTGGGGAGGACCCAAGTGAAGAGTCAACCCATAAAACATAGAGAAGTGAGAGATTCTGAATGAGGTATTTACACACACAGGTTTTGGGTGGGGAGAGTGATAGAAGCACTTTATCATTCAATAACCTAAAAAGGCATCTGGCATCTAAGCTCTAGACAGGAGTAGAAAGTGAGAAACAGCCTGCAAATAAATCTCAGCGAAGGGGCTAAAAAGGAGCAATAGCTTTTAATCAGAAAAACATGAGAGTTGCCTGCAAAGTGCATTGAAGGTATATAATGAGATTGAAATGCCAGTGAGGCCACATGACTCTGAGTTAATTAGGGGGCTTTAAGGGTCTATACACTAAGTCTTTATATTTTTGCACTTCCATATTTGTTTTTTAGCATTTATATTCTCTGAATTTTTTTTTTTTTTTTTTTTTTTTTTTTTTTTTTTTTAGAAAAACGTACATTTTAGGCCAGGCATGGTGATTCGTGTTTGTAATTCCAGCACTTTGGGAAACCAAGGTGGGAGGATCACTGGAGCTCAGGAGTTCAAGACCAGCCTGGGCAACATAGGGAGACCCCATCTCTACAAAATCCTTAAAAAATTAGCCAAGCATGGTGGTCCATGCCTGTAGTCCCAGCTATTAGAGAAGCTGAGGTGGGAGGATCACGTGAGCCTAGGAGGCAGAGGTTGCAGTGAGCTATGAGTACACCACTGCACTCCAGCCTGGGTGACAGAGGGAGACACTGTCTCAAAAACAACAACCGAAAAAAAAAAAAAAACCATACATTTAATTTATTTATTTATTTAGTTTTAAAACAGAGTATCACTTCTCCACCCAGGTTAAAGTGCAGTGGCACCATCTAGGCTCACGGCAACCTCCACCTCCTGGGTTCAAGCAATTCTCATGCCTCAGCCTCCTGAGTAGCTGGGATTACAGGAACGCACCACCATGCCCAGCTAATTTTTTTATTTTTAGTAGAGACGAGGGTTTTGCCCTGTTGGCCAGGGCTGGTCTTGATCTCCTGACCTCAAGCAATCCACCCACCTTGGCATCTCAAAGTGCTGGGATTACAGGTGTCAGCCACCACGCCCAGCCAAACCCATACATTTTAAATAATTTACCTTGTCTTGGTAGAGGGAAAAAAGAGATACTTGCACTGGGGTAAGTAGGATACTTTAGTAGGATCAGTCTGTCTTCTAGGGATTGAGGAGAGCTAGCAGAGGGCCAAAGCAGCTCTCAAAATCAGAATGAGCTCAGAATCCTGCAGCAGTAGGAAATCAGATGACCAGGTGGACACAGGCTGGGTTATTCCCAAAAACAATGCTGCCAAGGGGCAAGATCTGGCACTTGACAAGCTGTGTTCACTTACCTGTCTTTACAGTAATAACTAATGGTGGATCCTAAGGTGAAATTATCTCCTTTAAAATAGCCGTGAGCTGGATTCCCAGGAGGGTCACAGTCCCCTGACAGAAAGGAGTATAGAAGTGACAGCTGTGAGGGCCAGGCATGCTCAATGAACAGCACCCCTAATTGCAGCTGTTTATGCCAGCACCTGATGTCCTCAAGCAACACCTGTGAGATCTTGAAACATGTTCTTCATTCATTTCCTTCTCTTCTAAATCATATTTGTCCATGGGAAAGAGCTTTCCCCCAGCTTATCTTCTAAGTTAGTAGGGATTTGGGAGTATTATCTGACTAGCAGGAGCTCAGGGAAAGAAATTTTAAGTTATAGAGAAGCTAATCATTAACATACAAGAAAATAAAAATTGGGCCATAGGTGAAGGCTGAAGAAATAACTCCATGAGAGAGGAGATGAAGTGTGTGAGCTCAAATGGAAGCTGACATCCCCTGGATAAGAGTTGAGAAGCATGAGTGTATTAGTCCATCTCACATTGTGATAAAGAAATACCTGAGACTGGGTAATTTATAAAGAAAAGAGGTTTAACTGGCTCATGTTTCTGCAAGAAGCATGGTGCTGGCATCTGCTCAGCTTCTGGGGAGGCCTCAGGAAACTTACAATCATGGCAGAAGGCAAAGGGGGAGCAAGGCATCTCACACAACTGGAGCAGGAACAAGAGAGAGAGGGAGGAGGTGCTACACACTTTTAAACAACCAGATCTCATGAGAACTCACTCGCTGTCACGAGGACAGTACCTAGGGAGATGGTGCTAGACCATTCATGAGAAATCCACCTGCATGATCCAGTCACTTCCCACCAAGCCCCACCTCCAACACTGGAGATTACAATTCAATATGAGATTTGAGCAGGAACACACATCCAAACTATATCAAGGAGAGTATCAGAAAAAGGGGAGAAGGTGGGAGCAGGGGCTCACACCTGTAATCCCAGCACTTTGGGAGGCCGAAGTAGGTGGATTATCTCAGGTCAGGAGTTTGAGACCAGCCTGCCCAACATGGTGAAACCTAGTCTCTACTAAAAATACAAAAATTAGCCCAGCATGGGTGAGTGCCTGTAATCCCAGCTACTTGGGAGGCTGAGGCACAAGAATCGCCTGAACCTGGGAGGTGGAGGTTGCAGTGAGCCAAGATCGTGCCACTGTACTCCAGCCTGGGCAACAGAACAAGACTCTGTCTCAAAAGAAAAAGACATAGGGAAGAACATGGCTGGAAGGGAAGAGAACGAGTCTGTGGAACTGTGGAAAGAAAGCAGGATGACGTATTAGGAGTTGTGAGTCTTGATACTGACTCTTCCACTAGCTATGTAGCACTAAAGCCATTTTGCACCTCTTGGCTTCCTTCCTAATATTACAGATAAGCAGGTTAAATAATGTCATCTCTAAGGTCCCAGTCAGCTCTGAGACCACAGGACACTAAACATGTCGATCAAAAATAGTGGCTAACAATGATTATGTAGGTGTATATTTACTGAAAAATAAAAGTCTTCTAAACAAATCGTTGAATAAAAACAGCAGATCATGAAAGAGCGTATATAATATTATTTTTGTAAATCATGGTCACACAAACATAAGCACAGAAAAAAAGTATGTAAAGGTATATGCCAAAATACTTAATGCCCTTATCCTTAGATGGTAGGTAATTGGTCTCATCTTTTATTTTCTATATTTTTCTACAACAAAGGTGTATTAATATTACCTATGCAGTTAATACACTGTAATTTTTTTAAAGCTCAAAGACTGAGCTCAAAGGCTGAATAGAGGAAAGCAAGAAGAATTTCCAGGAGTTGTTCGGGGGATTCCAGTCCACCAGAGTTCTGGTAACTTTTATGAGTACAATTTTGAATGAAAGGAAATGATGTGGTAAACAGAAAGAATAAACAGAAAGAATCTGGTTTATTCAGAAACCTAGGGAGCTCATCCTAGATTTAGATAATGAAGTGACATAAAAAGACAGGGATTCTGTGGTTAAGAGCTAGAATAGAAACTACTGAATTAAAATAGAGTAAAACAGAAAATATTTGGAAGAAATAAGGAAATACTTGAAACTTGTGTCAAGCTAATGACATAAAATGATATTATATGCATGTAATTTAACTGTATATATAATAGTATGTGTATGCACGTTTTAAGTAACCCCAAATACCCTCATGTAAGAGCATATATAGTTTGTGCTCTTAAACTGTCTGTCTTTATTATTTCTTTCTTTCTTTCTTTCTTTCTTTCTTTTAGAGACAGGCCTCACTATGTTGTCTAGGCTGGCCTCAAATTTCCGGACTCAAGCTATCCTCCCGCCTTAGCTTCCCAAGTAGCTGAGACTAGCTGGGACTACAGGTGTGCACTACCATGCCTGGCTTTTATTATCTTAGTAGCTACCTTCAAAATACATCCAAATAGTGATAGCACTTTACACTCTTACTGACATAAATGGTTATTTCCTCAGATCATGAATGATATTAAATTAAATCCATTTTTTCATTTTTTGCTAATCTGCTCAATAAAAGATGTATATCTAATTTTAATTTCCAGTTCTGTAATCATTTGTAATGTTCAATATCCGTTCATATAATCAGGAAATAGAAGTGCTGTTTAGGGCCATTCTTTTGGAATTTCTGTCCTTACCTAACTTTGCTTATTTTCTATTGGGTTGTTTATTCCTTACTGATCTCTAGGGGATCTTTGTTTGTTAAAAATATTAACTCTTTAACCATCAAGTATGTTGCAAATACTTTATTCAAGTCTGTTATCTTTTAACTTTTATGATGTCTTTTAGTATGTAGAAGTTTTTCTTTTAAAAATTTAACTAAATCTGCCCATTTTCTTCCTTTATGACTTCTGAGTTTTATGAAACTGCTTAGGAAGGCTTTCCCCATCCCAGTGCAATAAATATATTATCTCATGTTTTCTTTTAATGATTTAATAATTTTGCTTTTTATAGTTATATATTTAAAATACATTTGGAATGTATTATGAATATGGTGTGAACTAGAGCCCTAACTTTGTCTTCTTCCAAATAGATAATTATTCCGTTACCATTGAATAGACTTTTCCTCCTGACTTAATCTGTTCTACTTATCTGTACCCATACTTCGCTATTTTAATGACATATAATTTGTAGTACCTACAGTTTGCCATTTTAATGCTATTGTGCTCATAGTAACTTTGTAGTACATTTTACTATCTAATACGGCAAGTATTCCTTTCCCTTTGATCCAGTCAAATATATACATCATTCATCATTTTCCCAAAAATATTTATAATGTTAGATATCTACCTTGCCAGAGGAGATTCTTTAATTAATGTTTTTTTTCGTATTTTTGAATTTAAAATTCTGGTAGGCATTGCATTATAATTACTAAGTCTGCCCATCCAGGATCACGCATGTCTTTTCTTTCATTCAGGTCTTGTTTTTTATCTTCCAGTAAATTTTCATATAGATTTTGTGAATAGAATTATTTTTACATTTCAAATTCAACTAATAATTATTAATAGAAAATAAAAACATTGATTTTTTTCAATATTTATTTTGTATCCAAGTATGTATTAAATATTTTGGTAGAATTTCTTGGATATTTGAAGTATATTCTGCAAATAATGGCATCCTGTGATCCAGCAATCATTTTAGGAATCTATCCTATAGAAATAACATAGTAGCTGGGCACGGTGGCTCACACCTGTAATCCCAGCACTTTGGGAGGCCGAGGTGGGTGGATCACAAGATTAGGAGTTTGAGACCAGTCTGGCCAAGATGGTGAAACCCTGTCTCTACTAAAAATACAAAAATTAGCCAGGCATGGTGGCAGACACCTGTAACCCAGCTACTCGGGAGGCTGAGGCAGGAGAATCACTAGAACGTGGGCAGTAGAGGTTACAGTGAGCCAAGATCACACCACTGCACTGTGGCCTGGGCAACAGAGCAAGACTCCATCTCAAAAAAAAAAAAAAAAAAAAAAGAAAGAAAGAAATAACAACGTACACGTAAGAATATGTGAGTGTATAAAATACTCATTTCAGCATTGTTCCTAACAGGAAAAATGTTAAAATAATATGAGAGCCATATAATAAATTATGACATACACATATGCGGTTATTAAATAGTGGGCAATAGAGCTATATGGACTGGTCTGGGAAAATGGCCATGTACGTAGTTACATGAAGAAAAGCAATGTAAAAATATGTATAGTAAGTCCCATTTCTATAGGTATATTCATATATATACATACAAAATGGCACTTAATGCTTATTTAATTTAAATATTTCATTTGTGTGTGTTTGTTTTAAATGTCTGTATAAACATAAGAAAAAGTCATGAAATAAACACACCTAACTTACTAACTCTGAAAGATATGAATTGTAGTGATAGAAAGAGGGTCTTTAGCCTCTTGTAGATAATTTTGCAATAGATGAGTTATGATCTTTTCCCCCTGTTTTGTGTTTACTTTTCAAACAAAGACCTTAAATCACTGTCTTGAAAATGAAAAATAAAATAGTCAATGCTCCAAACTACCCTGCATTAGACCTAGTAGGACAGGACCCCTATTTGAGAAGGAAAAAAGTATGCTTTGGATGCTGTTCACTGCAATGGAATGTATTCTCTTGAAGTGAGATTTGGTTCTATGAGCTCCACTCGTTTCATGGCTGTCTGCTAGATCTTAAGCCCGTCCCTGATACAAAAAAAGAGAAAAGCATCCCGGGGATATGGCAAATGTCTAAGTTTACACTACTAATCAGTATTTTGGGGATTCTTGATGGCTTCTCTTATACTTACTACTTTTGCAGATGGGAAAGGGAGGTGCCCAGGTGTGGTCCTCTAGACACTGGCTCCAATTGCTTCCCTTGAGGATGTAGTGGTCAATGCACTTAAATGTGATTTTGTCACTTACATTCGCAGGCCCTGAAGTACTGAACTCGCCATTCACCAGCACAGGATCAGGACAGTGGCCCACTGAAGAAGAAATTAAGCAATAATCTGAAAGGGCAAGGCTGAAGGCCAACAAAGCAAAGGCCAGACTTCCTCAGTCTTCAGTGAGAAAACAGCAAATTAGAGCTAATACTGCACATTTTTAATTGGGTGAAGTACCTGGTACTGCCATATCAATGCAGAATGAAAAAAAAGAGGAGATCGACCTAAGTACTTTTAAAAAGAGCTTTGTCATGCACAAGAACAACATGAATTGGCAACTGAAAGTAATTAATTACATAACTGAAAGTTACCAATAGTATGTTTATTGTACTGTTATATTAAGCATGGCTCAAAATTCATGAGCCTATGTTTGAGGCAAGTATTTCCTTCCCTTTCATCCAGCCAAATATACACTTACTTAGCATTTTTTATTTTGTTGTGCTTTTTCCCATGGCATGGAAAAAAACAGGAAAGAATGCACGGGGATATGAGTTTGGTTATATGAATGAAGGATCATAATATCGGTGTGCTCTACTCTAGGTATACAAGAGAACTAATGCAACTATTCTTTTAAAAACTAGTAGTAACAAATAGAATATGGATTAATTATTCCCCATCTCCACAGAGGATATCAGAAATGGGTTTTGTGACCTTGAGCGAATCAGCTGGATCTCAATTATCACATTGGTAAACTGAGAATACAAACTATTCCCAGTTCAAAAGTTATATGATAGGTGAAATAAAATGATATGATGTACTTCCTTCAAAATAATAAAGTGAGGATATACATGAAACAAGATTAGTCTTATGTGGATAATTGATGAAATTATGTGATGAATCTCTATGAGTGAATTTGACTCTTCTGTCTTTTGTATACATTTTAAATTTTCCATAACATAAACATTTTTAAAGCAATATAAAGTTAAACAAATTACAGCAAAAAAAAATAGTTCTAATATCTGGAAGAAATTATTTCTTTCCCATAGAGGGAATTGATTCTATTAATTCAACTAAATTAATACTGATCAAGATCTGATCATGGAGCTTCCAAGAGAAGCTCTTCCACTAGAGTGCTTTAAAAGAGGTTTTCTAGTAATTGAGAATTTTTGTTTTCTTATAAAGTTTTACCATGGCCTATAGGAAGTAGGATGTGAAGGAGTAAAACAGGATATCAATATGGGCAAAGATACAGAAAGATCTAACTTACAGCGGCACTCAGTAGTGGTGTTATCCCACTCCTTAGAGGCATTGCAAAAAACAGTCTTCTTTCCTACCAGGTGGTAGCCTTTGATACAAACATAAGTCCCCAGAATCTGTCCTTCCACCTCCTTTGCGATAAATACGCTATTATTCACTGGAGGAAGTTCTGGACAGTGCTCTGCTGGAAGGAAGAAGAAAACAGATCCACTTGGCATATCATGTGCTGTCAGGGAGCCCTTATTAGATTTCCCCATCCTCGTGTCTTTTTGCTGGATTATTGATCCTGATTCCTGTACTCTTCCATGTCCACGTACATCCATGTCCTTCCCTTCCAACGGATTTCCAAAGGTTTCTTTTTTGTTTTTGTTTTGTTTTGTTTTGTTTTGTTTTGTTTTGTTTTGTTTTTTGAGACGGAGTCTCACTCTGTCACCCAGGCTGGAGTGCAGTGGCACGATCTCGGCTCACTGCAAACTCTGCCTCCTGGGTTCACACCCATTCTCCTGCCTCAGCTTCCCGAATAGCTGGGACTACAGGGGCCCAGCACCACGACTGGCTGATTTTTTTGTATTTTTAGCAGAGACGGAGTTTCACCGTGTTAGCCAGGATGGTCTCAATCTCCTGACCTCGTGATCCACCCACCTCGGCCTCCCAAAGTTCTGGGATTATAGGCGTGAGCCACTGCACCCGGCCAGATTCCCAAAGTTTTATTTCCAAAAGTATAACAGGAATCTTCCTCAAATTTCAGCCACAAGTTATCCACTTCTAAACAAATAGTCCCCTACCCAAATAGCGGTCCTGGAGTTTATAACAAGTAAGACCTCCCAGGATTTTGAAATTGGTACTCTTTTTGCTCCCAGAACAGAAAGGGAAAGTAAACAGTAACCACCCACTTCAGAGATCAGGGTCATCATTAAATGTATAGTAAGCTCCTATTAAGTGCAGAGCATTAGGCCAATTTGAGACTTTTTCAATAGAAGAATAAATATTAGAAATGTAAACTTCCTTAAAGCTCTACACAGAGTTCCTCTAAACCCCGCAAACTGACACCAAATGCCTGGTAAGCTGAGTTGAAGGAAAGCATACGTACCATCTGAAGCAGAAACCCACCGTGCAACCATAAGACAGCACGCACACCAAAAAAACATCTGGTGATCAAAGTCCTCACCCCAGGCTGGAGTTTACCCAGCCCAGACACCTGGTTTGAAAAACAAAATAGATCTTCTAACACTGCTTAAGATCAGCCCAACCACCTCCTTTCTAGAGAAGAGGTTATATTGATTTCCCCTCCCTGAAGAAAATGTAAAGAAAAAATCTTACGACAGGAAATCAGAACAGTTGTAGGGAAGCTGGCATAGAGAGGAACTACAAAAATACAAAGGGATGACAAAAGAGCTGCCGGGTTTAAAACTCAGTTTCAGAAATTTCCTGATTTCTGGGAATGCAAATCCATTTGACCAGTCTTTTCGAACTACAGGCTTATCCTTCCCCAACAAACGTGGGCCAAATGGTCTTGCCATGACCTTGACTTCTGTCAATATTTGCCAATGTTTACAGTCCACCTTTGGTAACTCTGACCAGCACTGGAGAAAGAGAACAGGCTGTCAATCCCTGATTCTTGCCCAGAATCAGGGATTTTGAATGCTACTTCATCCTCCTTTCCTGAATACCAGATATCCTAAGGCTGTAAGCGGCACCGAAGACAGAAAGCTCAAGTAAGTAAACTAACCTTACCTGTCTGTCCCTCCAGAGCTATGGCTTCCCAGGAAGGAGCTGGTCTTAACTGACTCCAAACCTGAGTGCTCCAAAGTCCTGCAGTGACCCATTGTCCTCGCTTGCCAGGCCCGTACCCAGGCTTCCTACTTGGTGGCTCTTCCAGGGACAGGATTTGGCCTGAGTCCAGAGTTAACCAAATGAGTAAAGAGAGAGGTGAGGGGAATGCTTTGGTCTCAGGAATTAAGGCATGTAAAATTGTTTTGAGGGCTCCCATATCATCTTGCTTATGACTACTAGAACACTTCGTTGGTTCTCTGTGCTCCAATTATGAAATTGGGGTAAAATTCCTACAAAATTTCAGGTTTTAATAGAAAATAAAGCATTAAGGACACAGTAAGGTTGCAAATGTTCTTCTCTTCCCCACCCATTATTACTATTTGTAATGATTAATCTATGTCTTTCTCCTGAAAGGAATCAGCATATGCCACCCCCAAATATTTGGCATAAAGATTCGTTTAAGCTGAAGATATTTGAGATTCAGTGATATGGAAAGGAACAGAGCTTTTTGGGGCTTTCCTTATCTGACTAAAGGCAGCAACCTTGGAGATAAGGTTGCCATCAATTCCTTTTCAGGACAGATCTATCCTGGAAGGGAGAGCATGAGTGAAACATATTTCAAATTCCTTCTCCAGGGAAATTTCATGGCCTTGAAGGAGACAGAAAGAACACTCGTACTTATATACACAAACATTATTACAAAACTTTCAAATTTCCTACTTTTCCCCTGAAAATCCACTTACCTTTCCAAAAACTAATCTGTTTTCTTTTTTGTTTGAAAGGTGTCTTGGCATGATCTCGGCTCACTGCAACCTCCGCTTCCCGGGTTCAGGCGATTCTTGTGCCTCAGTCTCCCAAGTAGCTGAAATTACAGGCATGCACTACCATGTCTGGCTAATTTTTGCATTTTTAGCAGAGACGGGGTTTCACCATGTTGGCCAAACTGGTCTCAAATTCCTGACCTCAAATGATCCACCCGCCTTGGCCTCCCAAAGTGCTGGGATTATAGGCATGAGCCACTGCACCTGGCCAGTAATCTCTTTTCTTATAAGTGCCTTTCTTCTCCCCACCTTCATCTATTAAGATGATGTATAAGCCCCAATTCTAAACAACTTTTTGAATTACTCATCACTGAGTTTTCCCACATATACTCATGTTACATGTATAAACAGAATTTTCTCTCCTGTTAATCTGTCTTAGTCTAATTTGCAGGTCCCAGTCACTGAATATAATATGGTAGAGGAAAGGTGTTTTTTTTCCTCCCCTTTATTCCCACAGGAAACTGCTAATTCCAGGACAGGGTTTGTGTCTGATTTGTATTGTATTCCCTTCCACGGTGCTTCCTATTGCAAAGCAGTTGTCTGTTAAATGCATGCAAGTAATGCAGAAATAAATGAAAAAAACACAGTCATCCAGAAACTCTACCACAGCCCTCAAAATCCATATGATCACTTGCCATTTATCGCATGCTGCCTTATGATTTTTTATGTCTTATTTTTTTCTCAACTAATATGCAAATTCCTATAGTGTAAGCACCCTCTAAGATATGATTTTCAAAAAGTTAAAAATATGACACTTAAGTAAATATAAGACGAAATGTATCAAAGATTTAATTCAACTCATTAATGAGGAACCATTCAGATGCTACAACTGGTTCGAAGAATTTGAGGAATAGCAATGCATATAGTCTGTCAGTCAAAAGCATTCTGAAGTGACCTTTCCAATAGATACAAAACTGGTTAATATCCTACAGAGTAACAAACTGTAATATTTGCAATTGGCTTTTCTACCTGGTGGAAAGTAATTAAAACAAAATGGACAAAATATATTTGCTCTACTATAATCAGGAATCATTTGCATTGTTCTCAGATAAGAATCATTTGCATTCCTATCAATTTACTGCAAATTAACCTCTATGCTTCAAGAGTTCTAAAAGAGCCTAATTCATATAAAGTCAATCAGAGTCACATACTCCTGTGAATTGATCATCTCCAGAGGGCCTGCTAGAAAATGCCCAGGAATCCATTGAGCATTTACTCCAGTGATCTCTTTTTGCCAAACCTAAGCTTTCAATAATTTTTCTTTACATACCCCATGTTCTACTTCTTGAGGAATGAATGTTCTTCAGTATCTTTTATAGATTTATATACAGAATGTTTGTACAATAAATTATTTTAAAAAGGAAAAAAAGTCTAATTTAGCCCTACATAAATATGGACATAAAATAGAACATGTACTACAGCAAATACTTGCAAGTAATTCTTCATCTTAATGACTTACTTCAGATTCAGAACTATTAGGACTTTAGAAACCATATTGCTTATACTATTGTCTTACTAATATTTCTCCATAAAATATAAAAATACAAAAATATTCACACAAAGTGGGCCATATAGAGACAATAAATAGCATCACGAAGTTTGGGTCAAGTTTTTTCTGTCAAATGAGTTAGAAGAAAACTCTGCCTCAAAGGTTTTTGGATTTTAGAATTACAGATTAAAGAGAGAAACAGAGAGTGATCAAAAGAGAGAGAGAGAGAAATATGGTGGGTCTTGGGAGAGAGGCAGAATCAGACATAGATACAGAGAGATAGAAACGCTTAGGAACGGGTGTCTGGGGACTCTGAAGGACAAGTCTCCACCTGGCACTGCCATTGACCCCCACCCCAACCCCGCTCTTCTTCCTCAGCCCTCTCTCTCTGCAGGATGAGCAAGAGCATCAGAGACAGAGATGGAGACAAAAGACAGACAGAGGAGACACTGACAGAGTGAATCAGAGAGAGACAGAAATAAAGACAGAGACAGAGGAATTTCTCCTCTTCCCTCTGCCTCTCTCCTCCTCTCCCCAACACCTCTCCCTTCACCACCTTCCTGCCTCCCTTTGCTCCCTTTCCAAGCCTGCATGTTCTTCAGGGCTTTCCCTCGGCTCCAGGACAGGGTCCTCCTGGAGCTCCTGATGGGTGAATATTTACACCACAAGAGTAAATAAAGATTAGAGGCTTATGTATTTTACTATGAGTATCCAAAATTAGATAAATTAACAAATGAGCATTTGCAGGCTCTTTTATTTCTTTGAACATTAAAAGACGATTGGATCTATGCCAGATTGTTTCCTGAAGAACTGAGGTAATAGGTCAGGTGAAACTGTTGTTCTCAGACCCATTTCATTGCTTTACAATGGAACGGGCAAGCTGGGCATAGTGGCTCATGCCTGTAATCCCAACATTTTGGGAGGCCGAGGCAGGTGGATGGCTTGAGCCCAGGAGTTCGAGACCAGCACAGCAAGACCTCATCTCTACAAAAAAAATATATGAATATATGAATATATTCAAATATATATGAATATATATCAAATATATTCATATGAATATATATCAAATATATATGAATTCATATGAATATATATCAAATATATATGAATATATATGAATATATTCAAATATATGATATTCAAATATAGGAATATATATGAATATATGTGAAATATATGTGAATATATGTGATATATAATATATATCATATATATGAATATATTCATATATATTTGAATATATTCATATATTTGAAAATATTTATATATATGAATATATATATTCGAATATACATATGTATATATACATTAGACAGGCACGGTGGCATGTGCCTGTAGTCCTAGCTACTTGGGAGGCTGAGACAGGAGGATCACCTGAGTCCAGGAGATCAAGGCTTCAGTGAGCTGTAATTGCACCACTGCACTCCAGTGTAGGCAGCAAAGCTAGAACCTGTTTCAAAACAAACAACAACAACAAAACACAAAGAAATGGGCAGATGGTAGTTGAAGGAAGAGATCAGGAGGCGAGGAAGGAGGAGTAGAAATATAAAAGTCAGCAATGCCCAATCTGGGGGAAGAGTTATGGGAAGTTATAAAGGGGCACACACATTGCAGTGTGTGTAAGATTTTAGGAGAATTCAGGAAAGACTATTTTAAGAAGTTCTACAGGGTGTCATGAATGAATTCCCTTTGGTCTTTGTCAAGAGAATTCAGAAAAGATTTAAATTGCTCTTCTAATTGTTTTTTACACGTTGGGTTGATGTTTCTTGAATGCCTCAACAAAACAACCCGGGCCAGAAAAGTGTTGGGGGTGCACAGACACATAGTCAAATTTATGAACAAGGCATTTGAGGTTGGGGCATGGAAAAATACTGAGGCACAGTGTGTGTGTTATTTGTGCATGAGAATGTAATTCCTTAACCCTGAAAACAGGACAAGGAGTGGAGTGTGCGGTAAGGAACACTGAAAACAGCCCCCTGAGAATTTGGTTTGAGTGCTTTTACAAGGCCACAGGTGTCTCACCATCCGACCTCAAAAAGCCATCTAGTGGATGTTTGTGGTTTAACAAAGCCCTTTCAATAAATAATGGTGTTCAGATGCTGTGGCGGACTCTCTCGCAAGAGCTGCCCCCTGCCCCGCTCAGCTGGAATTTTCTAAGAACTCATTCTTGGCATTCACTGCAAGTTATAAGCTTTGCAAAAAGTAGCCTGAAGGCAGATTCCATGAGAACATAAATTTTAAAGAATTTTTAAAAATCAAATTGTTCATGAAACACTGTAGAATAAGCTTTAATTATGAGTTTAGATGGACCTGCACTGTGGCAAGATCAGAGGTGATGCATTGTTACTCTAAGTTTTAGGGGACCAGAATAAGTCACCTCAAAATATGCCCCTTTGGCATAAAGATTATTTTGAACTGCAGGCAAATGAGATGCCATGGAAGCAGAAAGAAGCCTTCCTGGAGTATCTCTTAGATGACTATAAGCAGAAACTTCTGAGGAAAGAGGACTGCTCCCTAGGGAGCTTTATGTCCATAAAGAAGCCAGTGGTCAAGACAGACCTACACAAACCTTCTCCATTAGTTTCTTTCGGGTATTTGCCTTCTCAAAATTTGCAGCCCTAGAAACTCAACAGTCTTTTCCTTTGTCTTGTCACTTCTCTACAAAGTTATTGCCCATTTGTTAAGATGCTATATAAATCTAAGCTCTAACTCCCCTTTGAGTTACTCATCATGAGGTTCCTCCCAGGTGGAACACACCCAGGTGGGGTGTGCTGCACACATTAATAAATTGTTTGCGCTTTTCTTGTCAATCTTTTTTGTCAGTCTGATCTACAAGGTCCCAGGCAGAGAACTTAGGAGGGTAGAAGGAAAAATAATTTTTTCCTCTCTTACAAAGTAATGGCAGACTAATTCCTCAAAGGCTACTGCTCACCTTGTTATAGCCCTTCAGACCTGCTGCAATGTTTCAATTACCTACTAAGGCAGATTGCTACTTCAGTAGCTATTGAACCCTTCTTTGGGAACTAAACCCTAATTATAACTGGCACAAAGTCACTTGGAATAAAAACATTCCAGCCTCCATGAAAGCTATATGTAGCCACTTGACTTTGTTTTGGCCAATGAGATATAAGCATAAGTGTGTTTGCAAAATCTAGAAAATATTCTTTTTTAATTTTTAACTTTACAGTAGGTATATATATTTATGGGTTACATGAGAAGGGAAATATCCTTAAAAGAAGTTGGTATGTCCTGTTGCCTTCTTCCTTCCTGCTGGCCAGAGTGTAAACATGTTTTCTGCAACTGGAGTAGCCACCTTCCTCTATGAAGTAGAATCCAACACATTGTTCTTTTTGAGCGACAGAGAGAGAGAGAGAGAGAGAGAGAGAGTCTCACTCTGTCATCCAGGCTGGAGTGCAGTAGCATGTCATAGCTCGCTGAAGCCTCAAACTCCCAGGCTCAATCAATTCTCCTGCCTCAGCCTCCCGAGTAGGTAGGACTACAGGTGTGCACCACCATTCCTGGCTGATTTATTTTTTATTTTTGTAGAGAGGCGGTCTCACTATATTGCCCAAGCTGGTTTTGAACTCCTAGCCTCAGGCAATCCTCCTGCTTCAGCCTCCCAAAGAGCTGAGATTACCAGCCTGAACCAATGTGCCCATGGAGATGTTATTTTAGATTTACTGAAATCCACTGCTGAAACCAACTCTAATCTGAAACACAGTTTGAGTGAAACGACTCAGGAATTTAAATTCAGAAAAGAATGTTTAACAGACTTTATTAAAGCATACTCTGACACAGCTTCCCTTCCCATCCATAAATTCTACAAATATAATGGATGAAAGAGGAGAGAACCCAGGAAGTGAAAACTAAATGTCAATGATAAGGCAAACATATCAGTAATGAAGGAAACCCAAATGGATAAACAAGTTATTCTCTGAAAGTAGGCTGGATGTTCGGTGGAGGGCATTAAACTTGTTGAGAATAGACCCCATTAGAGCTGCAACGCTGCTTCCCAGGGGTTCCTATGCTTCTGAAATTATTTTTGCTTAATTTCAGAGAAACTTTCCTATAGAATCTAATCTGATTTTCACAGGTAGAGTGTTGCATACAACCAAAAAGGCATTTAAATGCCTTTGGGAATTCAGAAGAGTAGTTGTTCTGCCTGTAAAGGGCTGAAGGAATGCAGCTGACATTGGCTTGATGAGAATAAAAGAAGAAAGACCATGCTTTGATGTTTTTAAGAGAAGGAAAATAGTACTCTCCATGATTACAGTGATGCTATCTCATTGAAAACCACATTCTTAAATATTCCAGTGTGCAGTAAAAAATATTCCAGTACATCATATATTCCCCTCCTCCACTTAAATAGTATCAAATGCATGTCACTGGATTATTTTTTCTTTTACATGTTAAAAGAAAGAAATGGAGAAGAGAGTATGGACAGTATTACCTAGCTCCTGGTTTCCTACCCTGAGGTCCAAGAATGGGTTTCAGGTCATAACCTCCATAAACTATATGCAAAACCTGTGTGTCAACCTTTTTCTGGGTAGAGAGTCCTTAGCATGTCAAATTCTCAAATGAGTTCAAGAGAATGAATGAAGGTTAGATGGTGCAAAATACTTCTAGAGACCATAAACCTTGGTGATGGGCCACTGTCAGACTGCCACAGGAAGTACCCATGGGCTCGTCACCTCCTGCCAAGTTCAAAACCAGCTTGGGCAACATAGTGAGACCCTATCTCTACAAAAATAAAAAATAAATAGCCAAGGCAAGCTAGTGAACCTGAAGGTTGATGCTCCTCACAGTGAGTCCTAAGTGAAGACCCTGGAGAGGTCTAAGAAATGGTGTAATAATGAAACCTACAGGAGAAAGGCAAATAATGACCATCACCCAACACTGAAGTACTCTCTAAGTAATCATTTTCTAATACTGTTATCTTTGCTAAGTTACCAGCAACATTTTAAAATAGTGTGGCATGTGTCTATTGGGTCTTTACATTTACCTTGTTCTGAGATATGATTGGCTTTATAAAAATCTCGACAGTGTTGAGGTGTGTCACTCAGTAATGGTGCTCATTTACCTCTCTCTAAAACCCAGAGAATGATTCCAGACACCCCAGCCTTTTACAAATGATGGTTTGATGGCTGAATTAGAGAACACTTGCAGAAGTGCCTGGAGATATTTCCAAGAAAATTAAACCTTGACACCACATCCTCATTACTGTCAGTCCACCAGCTAGACTATTAAAGCTCAATGTACATATAACCAGTCTCTCACCTGTTTTCAAATTGGAGAATTCATAAGGCATTTTCATTCTATCAGAAGGACCCTTGAACTTAAAGAATCTGGAAATCCTCTGTTGTTATTATGAGCATTTCATTTTACCTCTATTTGCTATTGACCCCAAAAGAGTGTTCCAAGTTACTTTATCATATACATTTATGTAACCATTATCCAACATTATTTGGTCAAGGTCATTCATGAGGGCAAAAACATCCCCAGTAGAAAGAGATGGGTTATGTTACAAACCTGCTGTTAACCTTTCCTTTCCAATAATAAACTCTAGACAAAGGTCAGGGACTTTGTTTTAGTCACTGCCTGGCAATTAACAGGTAGTCGCTAAATATTTGTTAAATAAATAAATGAAACTCTAGGATGTCAATAATGCATGGAAGTCACAATCTTACTGATATCATTTTGAAATGCTGGTGGAACTTGAACTGGTTAAAATTACTAGTTGGAAATATACATACAATCTAATAATTTGAAAATCATTTTAAGCTAGTTTCAAACACATTTTGGACAATGTTAGTATTTTGCATACATATAATGTACCAAATGTTATCTTTTTGTGTGTTATCTTAAAAATTGCATTTTTAATTAAAAATAATTTTATTGTATTTTCTAATTACAAAAGCAATACATATTAGTTGCATTTTTAGCATGATTTTATTAATCCAGGAGATAAACATTTCTCCAGAGAAATGCATCTCTTGGTTTACACTTATAATAAAAATCAATGAGAAACAAAGTATTCAAAAAAATCCACTGTCCCTTAACATCATTATTTTCCTTTTACAGAAGACAGATATCTACATTCTGGAAAATTAAAATTAACTTAAACTAATATGACATTAGACTTAAAAGGTCTACCTATCTAAATTCTACAAAAAAAAAAAAAAAAAAAAAACCCGACAACACAAACTATATTACATTCTGATTAAATACATGCAAACAGTGACATGAAAACTCAAAAATGCCTTACATGGATAGAATAAATAACTAAATATAAACATTGTTTGATCATCAAAAGACAGTTTTTGATGCAGAGAGAAATCCATATCACAACAAAATCATTACAGTACAGCATGTGGTAGGCAGCCAGATGAAAATCATCTGCTACTTAAGAAGCCTTCCTGAAGGCAGCTTTGTGCATAGAAAAGAAGCTCCTAGTTGCTGGATGCTGAACTGCCTGCAGCCCAGCTCATCACATCTTAGGTAACAGAGTCCTGTATCATCCACAGTATAAAAGAACCATTTGAGAAAAGCTACATTTCGTTACTTTTCTTGCTACTCACCCTTTTGCCCAGCAAGTGAGCATTTGAGTGAAAAGGAAAAAAAAAAAAAGAAAGAAAGAAAAGTAAAGCTACAAACATACTATTCTTTAAAAAAATAGACTTTCCTTGCAAGATATAATATCCTGTGGGGATTCCATATGCTCTTCAGGAACAGTGACATGTCAAAATCACATTTACAGAGATACATTCATACATTTGACAATCACTAGGGAAGAGTTATCTAATTTGTCTGTAAGGGAAAGCAGATGACTAATGCACTGAGGCGCTGGTCCATGACCCCATCACCCTCACTTTTACATGAGAGACCAGTGACCACAATAGTGACAAGTGGCCAAGAGGCAGGTATCAGGAGACTACTGCCCTCCAAATCACAGCCACAGCTCTCTCAAGGACTGCATCAGAGTGACAGAGCCCACAGAGGGGCAGGTCTCCTTCCACCTGTTCTGAAGCCAAAACACTCCCTGATCGGGAGCTTTCTTGACTTACTCATGTGATATACATGGCACTCTACTTTTCTCTCTAGCCCATGTTCCCAACCACCTGGGAGAACCACATCAGCCCCACCTTGATGCATGAGAGGCACATGCATCAAGTTGAAAATACAGTAGCTACAAAAGGAAACTTAGAAGATGGGTACCCATTTCGGGGAGTCTTGCAGTCAGATCCTGTCCTGAAGGGCCTGGAACAAGAAAAAGTTCTTTAAATGAAAAGGTTGCTACTGACACTGTTCTTCTATCACTGCAGAAGATGTTTTAGGGACTGAATTTCTCAGAAGACTCTCCATTCAGCTGATTTGTCTCTTGCTTCCAATGTGGCAAATGGTACCTGCTAGTATATGTATATTAGACTCTAGCCTGCTCGCCTGGAACAGATGCAGAGACCAGCTCTTACCTTCTCACTTGAAAAGTACATCTGAAGAAGTGCATTTGCACTTTGGGCAAAAAAGAGCCAGCAAAGGATGCAGACAGTCACAGCTAGGATGTTAAATGCCTATACAGAATGAGATTGACCGACTTGGACCAAACCCAGCAAAGAGATGACAAAAAGTCATTGGTTCAGGTTGCTAAATGTTTTGAGGCACAGGAAAGTTAAATTTTTCAGTGTAACTGATATTCCCATTAGGCAGGAGGGGAGGAAATGTGGTGGCGTTTCTCCAGGCCTCGTTTTGGTGGCCCCCCAAAGTCCAGTTCCCACTTAACTTCCTGTTCTAGCCTCTGTGGAGCTGACATCCCAAGCTTTTCAGTAGATCCCAGTCCTTTGGAGAGGTGTGGCCTGAACATCCACATCATTAGCAAGGAAACATGGGGGATGCTGCGGAGGGGCGTCTGTGCACAGCCAGCGTGGTCTCTGCTGCCTACAAGCCAGAGAGGAAGAGACACAAAGCTATTACACCACCGCCAAGCAGCGAACATAAAAGTAGAGCAGAATCTTTCCCCTACCTTCCCTCCTCCCTCAACCTCCTCATTCCCACATCCATACACATGCATGAATACACTGGCGTGCCTACACACACACCTTGACTCTGGGGAGTCAGGCAAACTCGAATGGCGTAGTCATGGGCTTCTTTCCCTGAGGAGCTGACCTCGTGACCATATTGGACCAGGCACTCCTTTCAGACCTGGACCATAAGCTACATATCCAAGATATGATGCAGAAGCAGTCAGGATCCCTCTGGTAGAAGGAGATCGTGTAGGCTATGTCAGCCAAAACACCATGCCAATAAAGTGACACTGTAATCAGGGGCTACTTGGCTTCTGAGGAGGGTCCCTACTGTTGTAGTTATACGAGTCCATTCTGAAATCAGTCATTAGAGCAGATCAACTTCTTCCTAGTAACTGGCATCTAACATTTTACCTTGTGGGAAATTTTTCCCCTAGCATGGTGCTTCTCAAATGTTAAATGTGCATATGAATCACCTGGTGGTCCTGGTAAAACGAGGATTCTGACTCAGGAGGTCTGGGATGCGGCCTGGGATTCTGCATTTCTAATGAGCTTCTGGTCTTTAAGGTAACAAGGAATAAGGCATGAGAAGGGTAAAACAATCCCATCTGTATTTCCTGTCTCAAAAGAAATTAAGTGCTGTTTTATACCCGTGACCATAATCTCTTTAGAAATGGGCAAATCACATTTTAGGAGGAACAGTCTACTAAGTGCTAAAAAATCTCCAAAAGTTTTCTTTATAATAAATAACATGAGTTACATATTGCTAATGGGAATTACTGCATAGTGCAGTGAAATGTAATTGTTTCTTAATTCTTGCATAAGTGCCAACAGGTACACATTAACTATTGAAGTTCATGTGCTTTCCATAACGTTCTTCCTGTCTTCCCCAGAAGGTGGCAGAAGAGAGCCATGGATACACCATGATCTTCAATTACAGTGAGAACTCGTGGCTTATCTTGAATCTGAATCCTTGTGCAGCATGAGGCAAAGTTTTAGGGGTGGGGAAGGGATGGGAAACACAACTGAAAATACTAAACAAAAAACCAGAAGCCTTCTGATAGGTTCAAGTTACTCAACAATTTTATTTACCCATTCTACACACACACACACACAAAAACACATTTCAAATACAGTTATGCACACTTTAAATGGATCTGAGTGGCATACTTTGTTATCAGTGTCACCCAATTAAATCAGAATGTTGCTAAAGACTTATGTTCCTACTTTCAATAGAGCAGTGCCTAGGAAATCTGCAGTAAAACTCTATTCCTAGGCTTCCCAATCTGGCCCATTCCCATTCAACCCAGAGATGCTCAGCCCCACATAGCAAAAGCATCACCATACCAGCGTAAGTTGATCTTCTTGTTACGTCAACATAATATAAAATGTACATAAGCAATTCAGATACAAAAACATTGCATAGGTAAACATTGGTCACAGATATCCAGTGAAAGGCTTACTGGAAATAATACTTTTGCCAACCCTTAAAATCAATTTTTAAATGCCAAATTTTCTGCTCATTTTTACTTACTAGATTAAGTGTTAAAGCCAAATGCATGGCTGACTAAAAATAGCAGCCCTATCCAATGGAATACAACATTCCAGAACAGGGTAAGCTGGCGACACAGAAGCTTCAGAAACGAACAGCGGAACTGAAGTTCTGCCCTAAAGCAGGGGACTGGATGAGATGACTTCAAGTAAAGGTAACAACTCCAGGCTCTAAACAGGCATTCCCTTAGCTGAGTTCACAAAATACCATAAAAGTGATGTATAACCTTTATCTTTTACAAAATGATGAGAATTTGGCCACTACTGTATAAGAAATGTCTATTTAAAATCATATCCCCTATAAAGAAAACATGTGGAGTGCTTAATTCCTTTCTTTGTTAGACACATTTAATAGAGAATTACCATAATGTACATACACTTCAGTGGATACAATCAGAAAGCAGGCAGACTGTGAGCTTACAGACCCTATAACGTTAGTCAGGCAACACCCAGATTTTACTAGTCTATCAGTCAGCTCACGGACACTACTAGAGTCTGTCAGTCAGTCAACACATAGACATTACTAGAGTCTGTCAGTCAGTCAACACATAGACACCACTAGAGTCTGTCAGTGACAAACAGATCCTACTAGTCTATCAGTTGGTCAACATATAGACACTACCAGAGTCTGTCAGTCAGCACACAGACACTGAAGTCAGTCAGCACAGAGATCCAACTAGAGACAGTCTCCTGGACAGTATGGGTCTAAATTAAATCCCTGGACACACTTCTGATATCTGTGTCACCTTCAGGGAAAGTCAATTCTACCCCACCAGTGTTGCAACCTGACTCAGTTGTTATATATTTTCAATAAGTCAAAATACATACTAGAAAAGCTGGGTAAATCTGTCAAATTTCTTGACAATGAACACAACGTGGCTTACAGGCTTGGCAAAGACAATGGAATGTGCATAAGATTACATAACCCAGATACAATTCTTCTGATTACTGGATACTTTTTCCCTTGCCCATTGGCCACTCCAACCACCAATGAGTTTCTGTCAATTAAGATCTCCTGCTCACAAAAAAAAAAGAAAAAAAAAGTAACATAGATGAATTTATTTCCAAACAGCTATATCATATGTTTCTTCAAAATGCCAGTGTCTCTGAAGACCAAATGTGGGTTGCAAAGAGGATTACCCAGATCCTCATATGGAATACTCACCCATTCAGTCTAGGGGTACAAATATATTGTGTCCTTAACTCCAACTTCTTCGGAAACAAACAAACAATAACAACAACAACAGAACACCAGAGGCAAAGATATAGGGCAGATCCCTAGTACCATGCAAGTTTCTAGAAGCTTGTCTTATTCTACTTTACAACTCAATGTAAAATCATCCCTTTACCAAAACACAACAACAATACAGATAAGAGCTAAATTCCAATTTAAGGATTAGGAGATAAGAAGAGAAGCAGGCTCTCTAAATCTGCTTTAGAATTCTCTTTCAAATCTGTCATAGACTTGAAGCAAGAATAAGAAAACAGAATAATTTCCCTTTCCCCACTTTAGACAAGTAAATTTTAAAAAAAAATTTTTTAGAGGTGAGGTCTCACTATTTTGCCCAGGCTGGTCTCAAGTGATCCTCTGGCCTCAGCCTCCCAAGTATCTGGGATTACAGGTATAAGCCACAGCAACTGGCTTGTTCCAGTAGATTAAATGCTAATGTCTTTACCTATTTCTCACAAAACAAAACTTACAGCTTCAGCAGAGAGTACTTTAAGTCCATTTTTATTTTGTAGGACTTGTGACAGACATAACCATAGTAATGTATACAGACTACCAATATGCATTCAAGTAAGAAAACCAGGAGAGAAAAGATGAGAAGTAGAGATGAAACTTCTCTAAAATTTGGAGTAAGAGCTCTTTTCCATTCTACATTCTCCTGGCTTCTTCCTGCTGGACTTTTCTGAAGGGATCTTGCTTTAGAAACTAAAGGATGCTGAAGCCCTTGCTTTTCAAATTCCAATTTCTCATGTCCTGTCTGAGGATAAGACCACCTCAGCTCCTCTTCTGGAGAAAGCAAACTAGCACGGGGGAGAGTGGGGAAATAGTGGCAGGCTGAGAGCCACAGTGAACATCCCATGACCTGTCTCTAACGCTGGGGTTAATGACAGATTAACACAATGCTAGCTTGTTAGAGAAGTCCCCTCTTGCTAGGAGTAGGTACAGTGTTAATCCAAAGTCTGTGGAAAAGTGCTCCCTCCTCTCATTCACTAGCTCTGAATTACTCTCACCTCACAGCAGAAGAAAGGCTGAATGCCCATTTGGGCTACAGATGCCAGCATCCAAGCAAATGTAGACAATGCAATCTTGTAAAAGTGCCAAACATGCCTCCCCAACCATATCTCATTCTCACGTTGGTGGTGGTGGGGGCATCCCCATCCCCTAATCCTTGTAGTCTCATAGCCATAGGACAACAGGAAAGTCAGGAGAGGCGATGTGATGGTGAACACTTCTAGACTCAGAGTGTTGCTATAATGTAAATGTCCACTTGTTATAAATTACATGTCCTGTCTCTTAAAATAACCTTCCTCTGGGCAAGGACCTTTTCTTCTACTTCTATGTATCTTTCCCCTATCCCTGCCCGCACTGGCCCAAAGCTCCACAAAGACACTAAGTACACGTTATATAACCACTAAACAAGAATAGCAGGTTACTTAACATATTGGACACAATTTTGAGAAGAATCTACGTAAGCAGCCTTTAGAAGCTGGCTGTGGTATCCTATGTGGGATACATGAGTAAAGGACTTGGGGTCAGGAGTCAGTTGCCAGTGAAGACAACCTTTATCATCCTGCAGGGTCTGTACCTCTCCCCAGGGTGCTTAAAATCCAGAGGCAATTATTTAATTCAGTGATTTGTTCCACATCACTCAGCAATGTAAAGGGTTAAAGATGGGACTAGAACCTAGAATAACCCTCAAACACAGCAGCCTGCCTTCCAGGGGGTTATATCATTTAACATTATGATCTGCTCAAACATCAAACCCAAAGAACTGTCCTTTCAGGATGATGAGGAATTCAGAATTCCTAGGCTGACACTTTTGTCTGAGGAACTATTATCCCAGTATTTTTCCACCTAACTTTCTAAGGTGGAGTTCTTAACCCGGGCTATGAATCAGAATCATCCGGGAAGCTACTTAAATACATGCAAGTCCAGACCCAGACCCCAGAGATTCTGAGTCAGTATTAAGCATAAGGTAGACACAGACATGTTTATGATTCAACAATTCTAAAGGAGATTCTTTTTTTTTTTTTTTTTTGAGACGGAGTCTTGCTCTGTAGCCCGGGCTGGAGTGCAGTGGCCGGATCTCAGTTCACTGCAAGCTCCGCCTCCCGGGTTTACGCCATTCTCCTGCCTCAGCCTCCGAAGTAGCTGGGACTACAGGCGCCCGCCACCTCGCCTGGCTAGTTTTTTGTATTTTTAGTAGAGACGGGGTTTCACGGTGTTAGCCAGGATGGTCTCGATCTCCTGACCTCGTGATCCGCCCGTCTCGGCCTCCCAAAGTGCTGGGATTACAGGCTTGAGCCACCGCGCCCGGCCTCTAAAGGAGATTCTAAGGAAAACTCCTGGATGAGAACGACAGCAAAAAGTCTTCCATTAACAAATGAAAACACCCTTGGAAAACAGCTAACTTCTTCTCACTGGCTACCTCTAAAAGACAAGCTGATAACTTTAAGGTGGGGAGTCACCTATCTCTTTTTAAAATCCCATAAGAACCCTAAACTTGCCTCTCAAAAAAACATACATATATTTGTACATTTTGCAGGCAAAATTGGGAAAGAGGATAAGCCATCAAGGTCATCAAGGGGCTAAGAATTTCTTCCCTGAAGATTTTACCTTTAACCCTACAAAGAAAATGAAATGACAGAAATGAATAGAGAAATACAAACAGTTAAGAGCTACATCCCACAGGGTTCCAAGGACTTCTCTGGACATCAAGATGAGATAGTTTCTCCTTATGAACAAAAGAATACTCCAATGAGAGAGATTAAATTCATCATCAAGCTTTTCCACATTTGGGGGGAAAAAATGCTCATGTAAAAACTATTGTGTTTTGATGTTTATTTCTTCCAAAGGAGAGTGTGCTGAAAGTATTCAAAAATAAGCAGTTTTAGTGAACTCTTCTCTGCCTCTTGCCTTGAGCAATTCAAACATCAGTGGTGACTCCTGAATCTAACTGCCCTTCTAAACAGCCCCAGAGGATACTGGATTGGCAGGAAAAGTTGCTGTGATTGGCAAAGAACCTGGGAGCCATGGGAGAAAAGATATGACTACTCACCAAGAGTCCTGTAAGAGCTAGAGCCCACCCTACTCTCCTAAACCCCACTCTGCGGACCTCAAAAGACCCAGGCCTGACTAAGTTAAAAATAAAAACCAAGACATTTCCCACATGCTCAGAGCCAGATTCCCCCAGGGCAACGAAGACTTAGGACTGTTTCTCATGAAAGGAGGCAAGAACTCTCACCCTATGTCCACTTGCAAGCTCGAGAATATTCTGTGGATGTTCTGTAGCCTAGGCTGGCCCTTGCAGGACCTAGCTGGAAAGAAAGAGAGAAAGGAAAGGAAAGACTCCTCCAGTCCAGATCCATTTAGACCCACTGCAGAAAGCATCAACTGGGCCAGACTTGTCTCTTGCCAATCACCCCTTCCTTCCTAGACAGACACCACAATGTCATGCATTACACTGGACAATCCAGAGGGGACATGAAAGTGGGGAAAGAAAGCAGTCAAGTAAGGACTGTGAGGAAAACACACAATGAAGAGACGAAAGTGAAGGAAAAATAGACTTTTGTCCCCACACTGCTCACCCGCCCTCCATCCCCCAACACTTCACCAACACGAGGACATTAGTGAAGTAAGACACCAGAGAACAGAGAGAAGAACCAAGAGTGTGGGGCATGCTCAGCCCCAAGGGGGCCTTTTTCCTCCTCCTCCAGACCATCCCATCTGATAATCTGTCCTAAAAGACTCAATTTGCTAACTTGCCCCTGGGTGGAAAGATGTTTCAAACTGGAGAACAGCTAAAGTTGTCCTATAAACACGTAACCTCATGTTCTGTGTTAAGATTCATGGTGAAGTGTCAGGGGTGGGGGTGGAGGGAGGAAGTTAAATGACTCCTTGGTGATTAGTGGCAAAGGCAGGAGGCCAGGGCTGGAGGGAAACACACGGTTACACCACCGGAATGCTGACTTGGGTCTTCGGCTAGTCGGCCCCTTCTTGCAAGTCCTGGGCACGGAGAGGGCTGAGGGGCTTGAGGGGCCGGCTCCCAACACTGTAATTTCTTGGACGCCTTATTGTATTCGAACTGGACAGAGGCGTAAAGCTGTTCCTTCTCATCCTTACAGGGGTTTGGTTCTTGGGGAAGTTGTTCTGATTGGAAATGGAGGGACACCACACAAATGAAAGCCAAGCCAAAAGCTCACTCATACAGTTAATAATGCGCTTGTAACCACAACAGCTTCCCTCACTCCTGCTCCTCTGCACAGAGGCTCCCTCATAGGCACAGGCCATGGTCTGGCCTCCTAGCATCAGGGAGCTAAAAGGGAGAAGCTTCTTGAGCATAACATTCTAAAGCAGGAAAAAGACCCAAAGAAAGGAAGGGGCTTATTGAAGACCACACAGATTACCAGGGACCGACTTAGGAACGAACCTACACCTCCTGACCCTCACCTTATAGGCTCCTCTGGACTCTGCTTTCCAAAGGGACACTTGGGGTTGGAGCGGGGTGGTAATTTGCATTTCACTTCAGCCAAACACTTTCCATATTTAATTGAATTTCCAGGAGCCAGCATTCAAGGTTAAGACTCATGAAAGGGGTACTAATTTTAAAAAATAATAATTCCAACATCACTTTCAGACGTAGCGAACTATGTTGGAAGTAAGTTCTGAATCTGTTTCCCTTTTGTACATAAAAGAAACCCCAGACTCTTGATGCCAAAGCTTCAAAGACTCAAGGTGGCAGGGAAACTGGCATGGTCATCGTGGGAAAATACTTACAGTTGGCTTGTCACGGTGCGTGTTCACGGCCTCCACGTTAAGTTTAATTGTTTCCACTTTGCACCCTGAGAAAACAGAGGAAAGAGAGGACTTAAGGAAAAAGGTTCAATGGAAAATTCCTTAGTTTCATTATGGGAAAGTATACCACAAAGGAATGTATGCTTTTTGCAATACACATGGTCATGCATACATCCCTTTCAAAACAGAAGGCACTGATGGAGCTTCCCTGGTGTATAGGGATAATGAAGCTGAACTCTAGACAAACCTTAGAGAAAATTCTGACCTTCCTCAATTCCCAGCTCCCGCCAGCCCCTATGCGCATAGTTACCGTAGGCCACAGGAGTAAGTTTGAAGATGGTATGGAGAGGGCATCTCAAGTATGGTAGCTCATCTGAAAACAGAAAGACCAGGTGAGGGAAGTCTCTTAGTATTATGGAGTAAGGTCAAGTTAGTGGAAGAGACAATCTACAGAGCTCATGAGTTTCCCTTACTCTGACCACCTCTTAGAGTTGTACAACTCCTCCCTTAAACTCCAGACCACAAAGCCAGCCAACCTTCTGAGTGGCTAAGGAAGGAAATAAGGCCATCTTAGATCCTTCCATGCAGGCAAAACAGGAAGAAGTACTGTAGCCAGAGAGCCCAATGGAAGGGGTTCACCTGCGTACAGCAAAGGCCCGTAATACCTGGCCACAACAGCTTCCCAGCAGCTCAGGATGCTGAGCTCAGCCTCCACAATGCAGGCTTCCCAGGAGCTCTGGAAGATCGGGAAGGGAAGTATGGAAGAAGGCAGCGGTACCTTCTTACTTCCCTTACCCAGAAACAACTGCTGCTTCTAAGATACCACCCTCCTAGTAAGCAGCGTGGCAGGCTGGGGATATTCAACCACTGTCCTGATGCTGCCAGGAATGTCAGCGTGACACTGGCCTTTGAGCCAGGCAGGATCAAGGAGCACCAGTAGCAGCCACTCTCCATTGGAAGCTCTTGTAGCAGCAGAGCGAACTCAGCAAGTCATTGACCTAGTGGCTGCTGGGAGCCCCACACTGCTGTCTGGAGAAAGTACTCTAATTTGAGTGGAGACAGGGAGGTCTGTTTCCCAGGAATCCTGGTGCCACTGCAAGTCCAGCCCTCTCCCCCTGGATGTGTCTCCCAGCCCCTCCCTCAAAGGCACCTGCGCCCTTATCCAAGAAGTAGGCCAGGAGGCAGCGCATGACAGCCTGGTGGGAGATGACGAGGACATTGCCCTGACGTTCCAGCTCCATGATGACAGGCTCCAGCCGCTGCACCAGGTCCTGGTATGACTGTGGAGGGAAATGGGGCAGGCTGGCAAAAGCCCAGGTGCAAGTTGGCAGCTAAGTCAGTGGCTGGACCTTGGAGACTAAAGGCCACTTCTTCTTCCTCAGCTGGCTTTCCTCCTGGAAGCTCAGTGAGTTCATATCACCTGCCCCCAGCCCTGGTGTCTCTTGAGAAAACTCAGATCTTTCAAGAGCAATATTTAGACCAAGAAAACTACAGGTTAAGAAAAGGAAGTGTGAGTTCAACCTGTGTGTATGTGCTTTTTCTTCCACCAGATTCATTCAGGCACTGAGACAACAAAAGATTCCTAGGGGTTTCCTGTACCTCCGCCACTCAGTTTTATTTACTTTTGCCTCACACATCCCTAGAGTATGGAAGCCACTTAGACAAGGAAATAGCCTAAAACACTCAAGACGAGAGAGAAATAATTCCTATCCCATATATTTACTTGGAGACTCCACTTATGAGGGGGTGGGATTGAGAGTACAAGGAAAAAAAGAAATAAAAATGATTGTGTTGATTCTAAAACATATTGAACACAGAGGACACCTGGTCACCCTTATCTCTGGGAATCTTAACAATTAATGAGGCATTCGATTGTCTAAGCTAAATGAAACCAAAATGACCCAAGGGAAGGAAGATAAATGATGCCTAGAACCTCCAAATCACGTTCAATCCTTCCCCCAAATTAAAGCTAAACCTTCAGCAAGGGGCTAGGCAGTCACTTTACATGATGAGGGTGTCTTACCTCCCCACCAGGATATCGATACAGATACTTCTCTTGATCTCGAAGTGCAAATTCTTCTGGGTACCGCTTCTCAATCTCGGCATAGGTCATCTCTTCACACACGCCCTGCAAAAAGCCACTTGAAGCTGGCTTGAGGAGATAGACTGTCCCACACCAGCCCCATCCCAAATAAGGAAGATGACACCAAAGAATGCTAGTTTCTTAGTGCGCGCCAGGCACTGTGCTGGATCCTTTCATGTATTGCGGCCACCTGTGACCAGAGTGTCACAGAGTGTCGCAGAGTGTCACAGAGTGTCTGTGACTCACCGGGTGAGGAACACTGCAGGGAGGAGGCAACTTCTCCAGCTCAAGCTACCATGTTCTCCTACTACTGGGCGGGGGAACTTACAGGTCAAGAAAGTCAAGAGGCTAAAAGGAACAAGAAGCAGAGAAGGAGGGAAACTGAAGGGACTGGAGACTTTGCAGGAAAAATAAAAGGGTAGAAGGAAGGAAAGAAAAAGAAATGTCGGCCAGGCGCGGTGGCACACACCTATAATCCCAACCCTTTGGGAGGCCGAGGCGGGTGGATCACAAGGTCAAGAGCTCAAGACCAGACTGACCAAGATAGTGAAACTCCATTTGTACTAAAAATACAAAAATTAGCGAGGCGTGGTGGTGGGTGTCTATAATCCCAGCTACTAGGGAGGCTGAGGCAGAGAATTGCTTGAACCTGGGAGGCAGAGGTTGCAGTGAGCCAAGATTGCACCAGGGCACTCCAGCCTGGGCCACAGAGCAAGATTCCGTCTCACAAAATAAATAAATGAAGTAAAAAGAAAAAGAAATGTCCACTTTTGTGCTCAAGAAGAGAGAAAGCCAAGAGAAATTTTGGGAAAAACTTTTCTGAATAGCTGACCAAATTATCTAAGCAGAAAGTAAAGAAGTAGGTTGTTAGCTATTTCTTTTTCCCAGGAGGCAAATATACAAAGGAACAAAATGAGTCCTTGTTAGCCCCACTTTCCCCAGGTGCCAGAAAGGCTGGCTCAAAAATTGGTTTGGGTCCCATGATTGGCACAGGTATTGAAGCAGGCAGGAAACCCCCGACTGGGGGTGCAATTGTCCTCCCTGAGCCCCCGAACCGGCCATAGAGTCAGCTTCCTCAGAGTTTTTACTTGGTGGTTCTAGTTTCCTAGATAAAAATGTCCAAATAGTGACTTCTGAGAGTTCCTGCCTGAATATGAGACTCTTGTTGGCTTTTCTGGGCCTTCAGAGCTTCCTACTCACAGCATCAATCTCATTCAGAATCTTCCACTGCTCATAGGGCACCCCGAGAGACTCAGCAGTCTGTATGGTCCTCTTCAACTGGCTTGTCCACACTTTGAGGTCTGTTATCTCCTGTTCCGCCAGAAACTTCCTTAGAGCTTGGGCAAACTGGGGTTTAAAAATGAAAATTAAGGGTAAAAAGAAAACACACACACACACACACACACACACTCAACACACACATACACAAAGCCTGCTAATGTGGCCTGTAATGGACAATGTGCATAGCCATGGTCAAAATCCATAAGGTGCTACATAGTTAATATAAACCCAAAAGGAAATGAACTTTAACTGGAGCACCCTGTACATTGCTAAGTACACAAGTTGTGCCCAGTGAATATCTGATGGCTGAACGATCACAGCAGAAATGGCTCCAAGTTATCTACACTTCAATACAGAGCTAGACGCAGTGAGCAAGAACACACCTTGAGCACTTGCCTGACTATGGAATCACAGCCTCCGTTCAAATGGGATTTAAGTAAGGAGATAAAAGAGATGACCTCAGCCATGCCCTTCTAACTCTAAGCCTAGAAAATCCAGTGTGCTGACTAATTACTCACCTGCTTTCCCCTCACGGAGAGGCCAGAGTCACCCCCAATCTTCCCCAGGAGATTGAACTCGCTTTCTCCATGCCGGCAAAGGTAAATGGTGCGAGGCTGGACGTGGATATTCATGAGGTAGTAGACTATCTTGCTCTGGATGTAGTCCTGGACTCTGTTGACTAAAAATCGCTGGCCCACATTTATCACCTTGATGAAAGAAAGATCCCTGGGACAGGAAAGAAAAAAAAAATTCCCTGGGTATGAAAATCTGAGAATAAGAATCAGAGGGAAAAGGATTTCTATAGGGACTTGCAGGCTCACAGCTGCTCTTCCTCCCCTCCTCTGTCACACCCACGTTTATGGAACCAAATGGTAGGAGATTAATTACTCCTTAAAACAAAGATGAAGTACAATTTCCTGAACTTCTAGTCAGTTCATACCATTTCCTCAGTGCCTGTACTGTGACACGCGATGTAGATAAATATGATAAACAGAATTCAGGCTTCCCATCAGGGGCTAGACTAGGTGACCTGAAGATTTTGCTGCTAAGCCCGAAATTTGGTGAGAAAAATAGGCCCCATTTGAGGCAGTCAAGACCTGGCCAGAATATGGCATGACGAGCAATGAGGGGAAGGGAAGAGGCAGCAGAAGCACAGACAGCAATGTTTATACACTCCCTGCATCTACCTAATCATGCTTCTCTCAAAGACAGTTTCAGACATTGCTTGCTTTGAGATCAACATGAGATTGTTCTCTTTATAAAAGTCGTACGTGTGGCTGGGCACGGTGGCTCATACCTGTAATCCCAGCACTTTGGGAGGCCAAGGCAGGTGGATCAGGAGATCAGGAGTTTGAGACCAGCCTGGCCAACATGGTGAAACCCCTTCTCTACTAAAAATACAAAAATTAGTCAGGCGTGGTGGCGGGTGCCTGTAATCCCAGCTGAGATCATGCTACTGCACTCCAGCCTGGGCAACAAGAGTGAGAGACTCCATCTCAAAAAAAAAAAAAAAAAAAAAAAAAGTCGTAAGTGCTTATTTTAAATCAAAAAATCAGAAAAAATGATGGAAGCATGCAAATCACGCATCACCCTACTACCAGAGATAACATATACAAACACACACGTATATGTAGATCTTCTGTATGTTTTTCTAGGTGGGACTTTGTTCCAAATGAAGAATACTTTTATGCCATATCTAGGAGGTCGTTTTCAGCCTCCATATTAAGGGGATTCTGGGAAACCCACTTGAAGGAACTGAAAGGCTCAAAACATTAAACAGACCACTGTATTCAGTGTGCCATGCACATTAAATGTGCCATTTGCTTGGCTGCAGGTCTGTATTGTCTGAATAGAGCTGTTAACTGCCCTGAATGCATCCATGCTCTTTCATGAGGCCACATTCTTGCAGATGTCCATGTGTACACCATCTTTCTTTAACATGAACTCGGTTTTGCTATGGCTCATATACGTCATACATGACAAGTTAATCTATAGTCTATGCCATTCTGCCAACAAATGCTTTCATAGTAATGACAGCTGGCATTGATCAGACATTTCTCTGAGTCAGGCATGTTCCTGAGGGCTTTGCATGTTTTTTATATATACACACACACACACACACACAGAGAGAGATAAAAAATATGCAATATGTAATATATATAATATGTTATGCTATAATATGCATGATATACACACAAGCATTAATATATGTAAAATATTATATAATATATATACAGTAAACTTTTTAAAAACTGATGACACATCTCCGAAGGGTATCCTACAACACTCCTGTTCAGATAGGGAGCGGTGGTTCTCAACCACAGATGATTGTGACCCCCGGGGAACATCTGCTATGTCTGGAGACATTTTGGTTGTCACAGCTTGGAGGTGTTAACTGGCAAAGGCCAGGGAAGCCGCTAAACATCCTAAACATCCTACAATACACAGGACAGCTCCTACAATAAAGAATTACCCAGTTCAAAGTGCCAATAATACTGAGATTGAGGAAATCACACTCTAGAGACCAGAGAGAAAAAAATTGATGATAAAAACCACTTCCGGCCAGGCGCAGTGACACATACCTGTAATCCCGGCACTTTGGGAGGCCGAGGCAGGTGGATCACTTGAGCTCAGGAGTTCAAGACTAGCCTGACCAACATGGGGAAACTCTATCTTTACTAAACATTAAAAAAAAAAAAAGCCGGGCATGGTGGCACAGGCCTGGGGTCCCAGCTACTCGGGAGGCTGAGGTGGGAAGATCACCTGAGCCCGGGGGCAGCAGCTGCAGTGGGCCCTGATTTTGCCACTGCACTCCAGCCTGGGTAACGGAGCGAGACCCTGTCTCAAAACAAAACAAAACGCTTCAGTTTTTCATGTACAAGATGCAAGCCACAAATGCATACCTTATTTCTCTGGGATGATGTTAACACATCTAGATCTATAGATGTAGGTTATCAGAAGGAAATTAGAGAACTGAGGGAGAAAGGTTATTTTCCCAGATGAGACCTTTGCCTTGGGCCCTTCAAACGATGGCCTTAAACCTTACTTGTCATAGTTGTCTGGGTCAAGGGGTCGGTAGGTAACTTTGTAGCACTCAATTCTCTTCAGGAAGTCCTCCATCACGTTCTCTCTGTTCCTTTCAGGGTAGTCAGGGCTCGACACCTTAACCTCCTGAAATCATAAAAACAGTAAAGGCCTCATCAGAGGTCTGCCCTTAACAGCCCTCCTACAAATAGCCACTACTAAAAAAAAGAAAAAGAAGTCCATAAAAGTCACCTTTCTCTGGAACACTGGCACTCCACTCATTGAGTACCCCCTCCCCCGCCCCACCCCGCCCCGTCCTGTGACCCTGGCAACCAAAAAAGTTAAGACAACTGGGGAGTCATGTGCCTGCACTTGGCTGAAGGACAGAGGCAGTCACGCAGCCAAAGCTGCTCCTGGGCCCCAATCCCTTTATGTACTTTCCTGAGAAAACAGAACAGGCTCCAATGTTTCTCCATTACCACTCAGAATAGAGTGCTTGACCCCAGTGCCTGACTTGGGACCAGATGCCTCTTCCTCAGATGATCCCAAGTTCCTATGGCTGGGAGAGCACCTGCATAAGACCATGTACAGATATCTGCTCAGCCCAGCAGAGCACAACCCATCCAATGGGGACGGTCGTACACTGTGACCCCACAGGGCATAAGAAGCCTGATGTATAGAACACTGACTAGAATATTGGACAATTGCTGGGGAGATAACCTTCCTGTAGGTAAGTCCTGAAATGAAGAGTCTGATCTATTCTTCTTTTTTTTTTTTTTTTTTTTGAGACAGGTTCTCACTCTGTTACCAAGACTAGACTGCAGTGGCACAATCATGGCTCACTGCAGCCTCAACCTCTCAGGACAGGTTCTCACTCTGTCACCCAAGACTGGACTGCAGTTGTAAAATCACGGCTCACTGTGGCCTCAACCTCCCAGGCTAAGGTGATCCTCCTAGGCTCAAGCAATCCACCTGCCTCGTCCTCCCAAAGTGCTGAGACTACAGGCACAAGCCACCGTGCCCAGCTGATCTATTCCAACATCTAGGTCTCAGCATCCAGATAATACCCAGAACACAGGGCCAAGACTCCTACAACCTAAAACCTGGTTTCAATTCAACAGCGAATTCTTACTTGATTCCTTAAAGCCTCAGTTTCCTCTCCTAAGAGAAGAGTGTAGAAGTACCAGATGGTGCTCTGGCAGATAGAAAAGATCTTTTTGTGATGTTAAACATGTCTATTTCTCTCTTTCATTACCCAAAACACCCCTCCCCAACAAAACACACACACACATACACACAACACAAAAGGTGAAGAGGAGATGATATGTAGGGGTGTTACCAACCAGAATATTGGCAGCAATGACATCAGGATCATCACAGACAGATTCCACAAAGAATACCTGGCCATGGAGAGAAGGCAGTGATGAACACGTCAAAAATGCCAGGCTGTGAATTAAGAGCACATGCTCATCTACCCCACCCAGCCACTACATCTCCCAGGATTTTCTTCATGAAAGTGGCCTTCAAGTCCTCCTCATAGCTCTCACCACATCCCCTGGGCCTCAAACATACAGGCTAAAGGTCTGAGAAAGGACCTGAATGAAAACACTCCAGGATGGGGGAATGCTCTGAGGGAAGAGATTCAGATATCCCATCCTGTCCTCACCCACTACAGTCAGAGATCCATGCCCATAGCCTGACTCCCCACCTCTGCTTATCCCTTTTCCTCCAGCATGGAGTCAGATCCTACCTTGAAGGAATTCTGTTCAGCAAAGTTCAAAATCATGTCCCTCCTCTCCCGGGTTGTATTGGTGGCATCAAACACCTGTGAAGAAAGCACGCAAGGTAAATGAGCAGGAACAGAGAAATGGAACCCCACCAGGGCAGACTCAAGGTAGGGCTGGGTAGCCAGGCTGCTGCAAGGGTGGGGACCAGAAAGAAGAAGTAGATAAAGCTTACCGCAATCTGACCATTCTCCTCAGTGAGATATGCCTTAACATCTTCCAGCGCCACCAGAGCACACTGTCTGCCATGAGAGCAAATGAAACCAGCAAGGAGAGCTAAGCTCAAACATAGTCAGAGACACAAACATTCCGGTGGCTACAGGAGTCACATCCTGCCCACTTAGTTTCCCACTGTTCAAAACCTTTCTCTAACTAGATCTTTCCACTTTCTCACTGAGGGTTTTCATACCATCCTACAACCCCTTCCTGCCCCTGCCCCAGTGCACAGATCTTAGCCCTCTTTAGACTTCTCCTACAAGCACACAGGTATCGCTGTGAACCCTGTTCTGCTGACCACCCAAGCCCAGGGTCACTTGCCCATCAGGTAACTTCCATTTCACTTCCCCATAAGATATTTAGTGAGATGAAACCAAACCCTGTCACACCAAGTCTCACGACAGCCAAGAAAGAGCTGACCTGGAGATCAGGCCTTAAACAAGACTCACTTGCGGATCTTCATGGCCTCCTCATTGTCATGCCGAAAGAAGTCGTAGGACTTATAGGACTTGACTGCTTCACGCCGATACACCCCAAGATTAAACACTGTGGAAGACACCCAAATCCTTCAGCAGCCAAACAATATGATGGCCCCACCAAACGGGACCTGTTTCTTGATCTAATGTCAGAGTGGCCAAGGGGATGAAAAAAGCAGCAGCATGGTAGGTTGGAAACAATATCAGATTAAGAGTCAAAGAGTTGGGTTCAAGTCCTGACTTTCTAGACCTTGGACAAGTCTTAAGCTGTCTGAGGTTTCAATTTCCTCAGGCACTCTGTCTATCTCACAGAGACACTGCTAGGGTTATATAAGATGATGTCCACATAAGGCCTCTGAAAATGTACAGCCCTAAGCTCATCTAAATCTTAACAGTCCTATCAAAGGCATTCCCTCAAAACTAGGCCAATCCACCCACGCCAGGAGGAGACAAGTCTGGGAATAGAGAATAACTCCAGTAAACCAGAAAGCAACTGCTATTTCTGCCAGAAGCACCCTATAGCATTGATGCCAGGAAGAAGAAGTCCCCTGGAGACCTGTGAGGCCCAGGAACTAATAATTTCCTTTCCTAGGGAATGAGCCACACCTACCTTTGGTGGGCACTCCAATCCAGTTGAGGTAGCGTGTTAGTTTCTTAGACACGTAGGTTTTACCCCGGGCTGGCAAACCAATCATAACGATGAGAGTCGGGGAGTTGGTCATGTAGGAGGCCCATGCTAGAAGGAAATGAAACAACATAAAACGAAATGACTAAGGTTTTCTGGTGTTTGTTTTTTTGAGACGGAGTCTTGCTCTGTCGCCAGGCTGGAGTACAGCGGCGTGATCTCAGCTCACTGCAACCTCTGCCTCCCAGGTCAAGAGATTCTCCCCCCTCAGCCTCCTGAATACCTTGGACTACGGGCACCCGCCACCATGCCCAGCTAATTTTTGTATTTTCAGTAGAGACGGGGTTTCATCATGTTGGCCAGGATGGTCTCAATTTCTTGACCTCGTGATCCACCCACCTTAGCCTCCCAAAGTGCCGGGATTACAGGCCTGAGCCACCACGCCCCGCTGGGGCCTAGTAAGGTTTATACACTGAGCTACGAACTTCATAGTCATAATCTCATTTTATCTCCATAAACCTGTGGAGCAAAGATTCAGCAAGTCTGAGAAGACAAATAAGGCGATATCAGGCAGGCCTCCTGAAATAGAGTTAAAAGGTTATGCAGGCTTCCAGAAAATGCCCAAACCAACACACATCTTTCCCACATGTCTGAGGTCTTCACTGAAGTACCCAAGGCAGAAAGAGGAAAAAAAGTGGCAAGGATAAGAAAGAAAATAACCATGCTGGAGCCAGACATGACAGCTCATGCCTGTAATGCCATCTATTTGGGAGGCTGAGGTGGGAGGATCACTTGAGGCCAGGAGTTCAAGATAAGCCTGGGCAACATAGAGACAGCCTTGTCTCTTCAAATATAAATATATAAATAAATATATATAATTATATATTGTATTATATATATATTTATATTAAAATATATTAATATGTTATATATTTATATATCAATATATTAATATTTGTATATAAATATATTTATATATAAATATATATATATCACTTAGCCACATGTGGGAGTGTACACCTATAGTTCCAGCTACTCAGGAGGATTGCTTGAGCTCAGGAGTTCAAGGTTGCAGTGAGCCATGATCACGTCACTGCACTCCAGCCTGGGCAACAGAGCAAGACTTCATTTCAACAAAAGAAAGAAAAGTAATAATGACATCATCCTTAACGTAAGAATGCCTAGAAATATAAAAATGATATAGCTGTGAAGGAAGGTCTAATGCTTACAGATTCTACCAGTGCAGAACTGAGCTGGCTCCTATAATAGGTCCAACAGAGTTTCTGTCTCCAGGATCCCACTCATCCCTTCAGAACCATGGGTAAGAATTAGCTTGCCCACTGCAAAAAGCCTTGCCTCAAGCTGTTTTGGCCTTTTCACTCAGGCCATGAGCTCCTCTTTAAGCCAGAATTTCTAAACCATAGTGAGATTGAGTTGGCAAAGCCTACTTGATACACATTCTGAATAGACCTCAGGAAGCTTCAGGGTAGAGCCAGCCCACATAGGGCATCAGGGCCAATCTGCCACCATGGCCCATGTAAAAGCAAGACAATTGAGAAGCATTAACAGTCCTCAGTCTACCCTTCCTTAGTAAATTAACTTACTTCAGGAATGCTCATTTGCAGCGATAAGTCTCACTGGACAGGCAGGGCAAACTAGATGTTCAGGGGACAGGTGACTTGTCTAGGGACACATAATGAATCAAGGGTATAGCTGGCACTAGAACACAGATCTTGTGCTTCCTTGCAGCTTTTCTCCATAAAAAGAGGTTCCTCATCACTTTGCTCACAGGGGCTGGCTCCTCCTGGCCCATCTTGCTGCAGAGGAGAGGTGGGAGAAGGACCTGCACTGCTGCCGGCCACTGTCCGGGGGCCAAAAACCACACTGAGGTCATCTGGGACAGCTCAGGCTCTGCCGGCTCCAATGAGGGAAGGCCCTGCACAGGATGGGGGGAAAAGGAAGAAACACCTTCACCTCCCACTTCCCACCACTGCTTCCCAGAAGGTGCCCTGCAAGTTGCGGCTGCCCCTCTGCCTGGTACTAAGGGACCTTGTAAGATTAAGAAACAGTTCTGTAAAATGGAGGTACTGGATGGGAAACACAACTTTCATTTTTTGAGAAATAAATGTAGAAAGATCTCAGTGGAGAAGTGGGAGGAGGGGCCCCGGTAGAGAACCAACCTCGGAAGGAAAAGAGTTTCCTAAGGGCGTTTGGCAAGAAGTACTCAGAGTGACCCTAGTGGTGAGGAGGAATAAGTGGAGGCCCAGACCTGGGGTCAGAGGGCTTGGCTTTTAGTCCTTTACCCACTGTACACACGGAAAATTCCTGAGTCTCAGCAGGAGCCCCTCCAAGGGAGGTAAAGGAGCAACGTAAGTGATTTTCATCTCTGTTCAAATAGGGAGCTCAAAGGCAGGCAAACTGTACCCTGAAGCCTCGGCTGGCATTAATCCCTAATCACTGGCCCCTAACAGGCAGATAGCCTCTGCATGGGATCAGCTGTCTCAGGTTTAAGTAGTAAAATCCCCTGAGTCTTCACTTTCACCAGCTCAGCTCAACGCCTGCTCTCAATCTCCCATGATTTGGCTCATTACCTGCACTTCTAGGCCTGCTTTGTCCGTACCTTCCAGCCCATTAGGCACATCCCCCAAAGGTCCTATTACCCTCCCAAAGCTTAAAATGAACCGATACTTGGGAGCTGCTCTGAAGGCAACCAGGGAACCAGCTGCTCTCTGTTTACCCATGTGGACAAAGAATGCTAAGAACAACAACAACAAAAAAAAACCGTATCCACCTGGGACCTCCCAAGAGCCCTCCAGCAACGCACCTCTCGCCTCTGTCCAGAACACATTTATACACACCTGCTACAACCAGGGCTTCTCATTTTCTGGAGTACAAAACTAAACCACACTTCCTATCTCAAATTACCACACTGGCAATAGTAGGAACATTCTGTCCTGCCTGTTAAAAACACAAAACCACCTCCCACTACCACCTGATTAATTTCAGAGACAATGTAACCCATCTCTTGATATACATTGGAAAACTGTTTCATCCTGAAATTCTCTTCTACCTTCTTTAAGCCAGGTTTAACTCCTTTTCTCAAACTTAAATTCATTTTCCTTTCATAATGAAGGGGTGGCCTGCCCCTCCACACCTATGGGCGTTTCTTATCAGGTGGGCATTTCTCCACAGATGGGAGGAGAGACTGAGAAAAGAAAGAGACACATAACAGTCTGATCTCTCTTTTCCCCACATATAAACTTGCTTAGATAAAATGAAGACTTGAGGGTGAGCGGGCGCGGTGGCTCACGCCTGTAATGAACACTTTGGGAAGTCAAGGTGGGTGGATCGCCTGAACCCAGGAGTCTGAGACCAGCCTTGGCAACATGGTGAAACCCTGTCTCTACTAAAAATACAAAATTAGCCAGTCTATAACCCAGTCTCAAAATAAATTAATTAATTTTTTTAAAAAAGATGGACAAAAAAAAAAAAAGAAATGAGGACTTGATAACTTCCCTCATGTAAATGGAAAAACTCAAGCCTGGAGAAATTAAGAGCTTTGCCCATGGTCCCACAATAGACAGTCAAGGTCAGGGCTCTGACCAGTCTCCTGATCTCATGACTGCCCATTCAGTCCCAGCTGCCAGCTCCTGTGCCTCATGTCAGCACTTGACAAAGGTACCTTCATGGTAAACACAACTTGCTCTCCATTCTAATCCTGAAGGATGGCCTGGGAGAGCAATGGTTCCCAGCCTTTTCAGTACCCAGGTTCTCTTCTTTTATTGGCTCTAAAGAGGCCTAATATTTAGAAATATGCTGCCCATAAAGCATGTTTCATTAGTGATATTTTATCTTTATTCATCAGAAGTCAGAACTGCTGATTATCTCCTGCTGGTTGACAGGCATGAAATAACCAAGTTCATATAACTATGGTCAAACACTAAGAAAGATGATGTTTCAGTTAACCACTATGGCTATAGTTGATGCTGCCCAATTTCCATCAAATATCGTGAAATACTGAAAACAGCTTACAATATAGAACTTTTCAGGAAAGCAAATTAGTAATACTGATGAACACTTCCAATGTGTCTATCTTTCCTATCATTTCTGTAGGAAAAGTTGCTGGCACAAATGTGCAAAGGTGTACGTGTAAGAATGGTCACTGCAGCACTCTTTGTGATGATGAAAAACTGGAAACAATTTAAATGCCTATGCGTGGAAAGCTGGCATATCCATACAATGCAGAATGAGGTAAATCTGGATTTATCAACGTTAAAAGGATGTCCACAAGACAGTAACTTGTTTAAAAAAAAAATGAACAATATGAAACTACCTTTATTAATAGGATATACAGAATAAGATGTCTAAAAGAAACAAACTTGGAAGAGACAGGAGTTTTTTACTTTTCACTTTCTAAATCCTTTCTGTTATTTGAATTTATGAACATACGTTGCTTTTGTATTTAGGAAAAGGTACATGGAAGAACTTGTCTGTTCCAGAACTACTCAAAAAAAAAAAATTAAAGAAAAAAAAGCATGTAGATTTCCCCATTTCTGCTTTTTAAAATTTATTGATTGATTTATTTTTTTCTGAGACAGTCTCGCTCTGTTGCCCAGGCTGGAATGCAGTGGTGTGATCTCGGTTCACTGCAAGTTCCTCCTCCCAGGTTCACGCCATTCTCCTGCCTCAGCCTCCTGAGTAGCTGGGACTACAGGCGCCCGCCACCATGCCCAGCTAATTTATATATATATATATATATATATATATTTTTTTTTTAGTAGAGATGGGGTTTCACCATGTTAGCCAGGATGGTCTTGATCTCCTGACCTCATGATCTGCCCGCCTCAGCCTCCCAAAATGCTGGGATTACAGGTGTGAGTCACCGTGCCAGGCCTTCCATTTCTGCTTTCATAAGCCCTGAAACCAGTCCTCTGAGCACCTTAAAGGCACCTCGGCCAGTAGCCCCTCTTCACCCCATCCCAAGAGCAGTTGAAGTCCCAGCAATGCTCCTTCGGAGGTTTTGGCTCCCTAAAGTCATTCTTCAGCCCTGAAATCCTCAAGCCCAGTCACTTCCCGGAGTCAAAATTAGCCAACACAGGTGTAATGAGCAGCAAGGGGACAACGGTTAAGCTATTAATAAAGCAGCTACTGATGTGAACACTAAGCAGCCAGGGGAACCAGCTCCAAAGTACAGCTCCATAGCAGAGGAAAAAGAAGTAAGTTAACACATATACTCATAACTTTATTTTCTCCTTTGACTATGTCTGCAACAGTCTCACAGCCCAACTGTGACGTGAGGAGAGAATGAGGTAAATAAATCACAGTGGCTTTAGGAAACCTTCTTCTTCTTAGAGAAGAAAAAGGCATTTAGAGAAACTAGAGCTTGCAAAAAGAGATCAGAGCCCAGAGCAGGAATTAGAGTCTAGAAGACAGGAAAGAAACCAGGGATTACTGCTTCCTTGACTAATTGAAAGCCCTCAAGGCAGATGAACTACTAGAGTTAGGAAAGCAGGTAGAACAGATTCCTACCATGGAGAAAAAAGCAAATTAGAAGGACTGACACAATTATCGACTCTGACCCCCAGCCCCCAGCTTTCTTTTGGATCAAGCACCCTAGTAACACGAGTGTACCTCCCTGTAAGGGGTGCATCCCAGATCCCCAAATCTGGGTTACAATATTGTCAAACAAAAGAAGGAAACATTTTTTACTGAAAAACTAATTCTTCACTGGTCTCTTTTAAATAGTGAGCTTCCAATACAGCATTTGAGTATGATTCAATATAAACATTTCAGGAATAAATACAACAGGCAGATTGAGTCACCTGTGAAAAATAGCACACATTGGCTATATGCTCAACACTCTTCTGAGTGCCTTCCTACATTTAGTCATTTAATCCTCACATCACTTTTGGGGGAGATATTGTCAGTATCTCCACTTTTAAAAGGAGTAAACTGAGGCATGGAGAGGATAAGCAACTTGTTTAAGAGCTAAGAAGTCATAAACCCAGGATTCAAACTCAGGCAGTCTGACTCCAGAGGCTACACTCAAACATCATGCTATACTAGTTATTTCTCATGGGGTATTCTGCCCTTAGCACCTGGCTTCTTGACCTGGCAGAGAAAAGAGACCCTAATTGTAGACCCTAACTCTGCCAACCCCAGTATCATGTCCAGCCAGCTGCTTCTGTCCAGCAGGCTCCATGGGTGCTAGGTGAAGAGAGATTATCATTGTCAATCAAAAAAGTGACAAGGGCATGACATCAAGGTCGAGGCTCTGGGAAAAGCTTTGAACATGAGATGATTCCTGGTCTCATGCTGGTCGACTGTTTCCACCTGCTGACATATATATAACTGACTTGACTAATGGTTATATATACATATATATATATGTATCTCCACTGATGTGAGAAGAACTGACAGGATTCCACAGGAAAAGTGCCATCCAGAAGCAGAGGCAAGAGTTAGCATTCCTTGAAGTTCCCCAAAATATATGGGGAACAGAGTCCCAGACCTTTTGGGGAGCTATGCAGCCTATAATGACGCTTAGAAATACAGATGCATGGGGACAGGAAATGATGCTTCATCTCCTCGCAAACCCTCCTGCTGTCTCTATCTAAAAGACAAGCATGGAAATGCTCAGGTGAAAGCTATCCTCAAAAAAAATGAACCTACAGGGAAAATAGTTTACAAAGTACAAAGCCTAAACCTGTGAGAAAGTAAGATGCCCAAGACACTGTGAGAAGCCAAGTGTCAGGGCTCATTCCCCTGAGGCCTGAAAGAATGAAGCCAAACAGCACTGGCTCCCATCTGTAATTTCTACAATGAGCAGCACTCTCCCAAAATTTAGCCCAACAGATAAAGCTGGTAACATTACCAGCTCTAAGTAATTCCTGCACCTGCAACTGTGTCTTACTCATTGTGTGTACAATAATGTTTGTTCTAACTTCCATCAGCAAGCCAGTGTGCAAATGTCCCAGGAGACAGAGATTCAGTTAAAGAAAGCAGTAAGAAACTGCTGGACTACACCAGTAGTCTAGCCCCAAGAACAGACATTTCGCTAAGTCTACTTGTTTTAGACAGGACATTCCACCCTGGAGACTTTGTATTAAATTTCCATGTCAAAGAATTATTTATCACTCCCACCAAGCAGTAGAGTCTAGGATTATAACTATATTCCCAAGATAAAATGCTGAGAGAGAGCAGTCCCTCCTCTCTGCCAGAACTCACAACATTTCTTCTCTGACATTCGAAGATTTGGGGTTTTAGTTTCATAGCTGTTGTTGTTCTGTTCTGAGACAGATGCCCCAGACATGGCAGCTCTTCAGATGTCTGAAAGAGAGAAGTAGAATGTAAAAAAGGGAAGGGGAAGAAGGAAGACATAACTTAAAAGAAAACTCAGTGCATTGGATCCGTGTGGTATAAGTAAAAGCACCCTGGGCCAAGAGTCAAGTTCAGTCTTGTTTCTCCCAATTAGCAGCTACTTCTCTAGCCCTGTTTCCTCACCTATAAAAAGAGTAGCGCTAGAACCTTACATTTATCTGCTGACTTACGAGTCTACATTTACAAACGTTATCTTCTTCAGTCCTTCCAATAATCTTGTAATTAGACAGATTTTGCTACCATTATTTCTTCTCCTCCTTTTACAGATTGAAAATTTGAGATTCATCGGATTAAGTGGCCTGCTCAAGGTTTCATGACCTCAGATTCTAGTTTTAAGAATCTGGGCAGAGTAGTGGCAGCAGTTGGGGTGGGGTGGGTTATGAATAGACCAAGTTCATTACCAAGAAAGTAACTCCAATCTAATGGTAGGGCTGTTTCGAAAAATGTGGGGCCGGGCACGGTGGCTCACTCCTGTAATCCCAATACTTTCGTAGGCTGAGGCGGGCGGATCACGAGGTCAAGAGATAGAGACCATCCTGGCCAACATGGTAAAACCTCGTTTCTACTAAAAATACAAAAATTAGCTGGGCGTGGTGGTGCGCGCCTGTAGTCCCAGCTACTCAGGAGGCTGAGGCAGAAGAATCGCTTGAACCCGGGAGGCGGAAGTTGCAGTTAGCCAAGGTCGCGCCACTGCACTCCAGCCTAGCGACAGAGCCAGACTCCGTCAAAAAAAAAAAAAAAAAGGAAAAATGAAAAAGAAAGAAAAGAAAAAAAGTGAGGGACGTGGGAAAATCTCCAACATATTCCCTGAAGGAAAAACAGTAACTGGACCTCAAGACAGCCCTAGCTAGCACGTCACTCATTTCTCCTCTGGTGCATTCTCAAGCCCTGCTCCGCACCCTCTCCCTAGTTACCTCCCGGGCTCAGTCTAAAGAACACCGGAGAGCTGAGGTGGTAAATGACTTCCCCAAGGTCACCTCGGGAAGAGGGGTAAGCCCTGATTCGAACTGGAGTGGGAAAGCCCTGAGCTCATGCCCCCAATTCAGACAACAGGGGGCTGGTGAGGACGGAAGGTCCTGCGCCTTCAAGAGCCTTACACGATTCCTTCACTGACCACACAAATCCTCCAACCCAAACACCGGCTCTGGCTCCCGGTCCCAGAATGTCCGCGCTCCCTGCCATGCCGGGCGACCAGTAGTACCTCGCCCCGCACTTCATCCAGGGGCACGCAGCCCCGGCATCCCGCCCCGCTAGACCCCACCCGGCGCTGCGCAACTGTGGCTCACCCTACGATCTCTCCTAAGATCCCTCCCTGCCTTGGCCCCGGCGCCTCCCCTGTAACACTACCGAACCGAGCCGACAGCTTGTGGCCGGGGCCGGCGCTACAGTAGCCGGCAAATCATGTGAGCCCGTCTGGCCCCGCCCCCTCGCGCGTAGGTCCTCACCTGGAGAGAATCATCCACCAATCGGGCGCCTGCAGGGCCCAGGGGGCGGGGCCGGGTCGCAATAGCCTACGCGGGCTCGGGAAGGCTGGTGTAAGTGGGAACCAGAGAGATCACAAGCACCCGAGTTTCCCAGTGCCGCGGAGCCTGGTGGCATTGTTGCTTGGTAACTAATAGGGCTGGGGGAGGGGTTAATAAAAAGCCTGGCTTTTTTCTGACTCTCGCGAGAGTGGACTATTCAGTAGGCGCCTTGAGAGGGGGTGTGCCCTTTGAGTGATGAGAAAATGCTGCAAAGATTAACGCTCTCATTACTGAATCCCAACAGAACCTCATTAGATCCATAAAAGGGAACGTAAGCTTTAAAGATGTTTTTGCTAGAATAAACTACCACAACACTTGAGCTAATTATGCCTTAGGGTGTATACATACCCCGTTCCACAGGTCAGACGCTGTAACCTAAGAAACTCAACCACTCTCATCGTTGAACCAGAAGCTTCCCTGGACCCACCCATACACCCCAGTGGAATTTTTTTTTTCTTTTTTTGAGATGGAGTTTTGCTCTTGTTGCCCAGGCTGGAGAGAAATGGCACGATCTTGGCTCACCGCAACCTTTGCCTCCCGGGTTCAAGCGATTCTCCAGCCTCCGAGTATCTAGGATTACAGGCATGCGCCACTACGCCCCCCTAATTTTGTATTTTTAGTAGAGACAGGATTTCTCCATATTGATGAGGCTGGTCTCGAACTTCTGACCTCGGGTGATTCACCCGCCTCGGCCTCCCAAAGTGCTGGGATTACAGGTGTGAGCCACCGCGCCCGGCCACCCCAGTGGACTTCTAACCGCTCCTACCTTCCCTCCTACCTACCTCCCAACTCAGGCTGTATCATCTGTTGTAGTGTCTTGAAGAACCAAGGAGGAAAATTGCACCAGCAGAAAAAAATTGAGTCATGAAAGATGTGAAAAGATAGAAACATTACATATCATTTATTCAGAAGCAAAGTCTTTTACAGTGGAGGTGAGTTTGGACCAAGTGAACTACACTTTTCATAGTTGCCCCAGCGGGCCCGTTTGATGCTTGATAAACACACTCTAGACAAGTGGGACTTGCTGTCTGGATACCGGCTGGATAAAGAACAATGAGTATAGATTTCTTGGAAAATAGACATATAAATTCAGGGATGTCTTTATTCCTCCTTCGCCTGGGAATTAAACTCATTCTTCCAAAAGTTCAAACAGTTATCTCCTCTTTGAGACTTTTTACAACTCCCAGAGTGCTCTAGTTGCCCTCTCTATGTCTATACAACTCTGTCTTTATTCTTTCAGCAAGTATTTGTTGAACATTTTTTATTTGCGATTCACAGTCCTGGGTGCTAGGCACACACGGTTGAAAAGGTACACATAATCTAGCATTATCACGTTGCTTTGAAATTCAGTGGCTGTGTGTCTCACACCCCACCCTGTCTCCCAACTGCAATCAATACTTGTTACAATGAAGGCAGGAATGAAGTCTTCATATTTGCATGCCCAGGAACTGAACTGGAATCTGATGACACGCACTACATGACTCCTCCTTACACTGCCACCACCTGAATGAGGCAGCTGCCCTGGGCCCAGATGCTGACCTCATACTGTGCTTTCTGATGTGGCAAATAGACGTTTTCAAGCAGTCCCAGGGAGGCAGAAAGGCCAGTCCTTTGGCCCCTGGAACCTCAATGAGTCAATGTTTAATGCAGCCACGAGTCTAGTCACAAGTATAATTGTTTTTGACTGGTCCTTTGACTCAGTGACCATTCCTGGCATTCGTTTGCGTTGTGAACTATGATTCTGTTTCTCCTAATGTAGTCTGGGTGTAGCGTGGAAGCCCCAATTTAATAATTTCCGACCTCACTAAGTGCAAGGTCACATTCCAAGCTCCAGAGCTTCATTAAGGAACTCCTTCCCCCGCCCTCTTTTCTTAAGCATATATGCTACCGACGCGGAGGGCACCTCACTCGCTCTACAAGTAGCAAGACCCGTTGTCCTTTAGGAATACGGAGGTTTACATCTTCGTTCTGAGGGTGGGGGAAAAATCAGTTGTCACTTTAAAAGAGTTCGCGCTTAAGGCAGAAGCCGCGCCGAAGCGTCGCGAGAACTGTAACAACCCGCAACTTCTCGCGATGTTTGGCCCCGCTAAAGGTCGCCATTTTGGAGTCCACCCGGCGCCTGGTTGCCCCGGCGGCATCGCTCAACCGGCTGCCGGGACCAAAGCTGGTCCCGCGGGTGTCTGGCCTGTGGGCAGCCGGACCGACACGATGTGGCGGCTCCGCTGCAAGGCCAAGGACGGCACCCATGTTTTGCAGGGGCTGTCCAGCCGGACCCGGGTGCGGGAACTCCAGAGCCAAATTGCCGCCATCACCGGGATCGCCCCCGGCGGCCAGCGAATCCTTGTCGGATACCCTCCCGAGTGCCTGGATCTCAGCAATGGGGATACCATTCTGGAAGACTTGCCCATCCAATCTGGTAAGGAATCAGGGCAGGGGCCAGGGAAAGTCCCGGGAGGACGGAGAGGGGCGTGAGAGAGAACAGAACACTAGTCAAGGCAAGGTGGCTGTGGGTCGGCGGGGGACTTTGAGGCCAGGGGCGAGGATAGATCAAAGAACAGAGAACTCTGACGGGGGCCGGGGCAAGTGTCTAGCAACTCCTTGTCTTGACACAGGGTTGAAAGGGAACCCAAAGGCTTGAAGTCCCCCTTCCCCAATCCGCTTTCTGCTCGGCTTTGAAACTATCCCATTTTGTTTTCCGTCGGCGTCCACAAAAATATGAAGAAGTAGGGCCTATTTTCTCTGTCCTTATGTCTCTTTTCCCCTGTATCATCGATGAGATCTCAAGGATGCAGAATTTTTTTTTTCTTGGTTCATTTTTGCAATCTCCTTCATAGATACTTCGTTTGACAGGCATACTCATTTTCGAGTCAGCTTTTAAACACCCACTGAAAGCCCTTTCAATTTCTAACCAGTAGCAGTTATTTTTGTGCCATATCAAAACTTGAACATCAGTGTTTATAATTAAAAGCTTTCAGTTGCTGTATCAAGGACGCTGTGAACACTCAAGAATAGATAAGTTCCCAGAGAAGGAGACCCCCCTAGCGGCCTACTCTGTAGTGAGCACCTTCTGTAAAATACTGTATAAGGAAAGGAAATTTTCTTTTTGAAATGTATCTTTTTAGGTAAGCTTAAAGTTGTTTACTCCAGACCCCTTCACTAAATTGGGATGCAACCTGAAGTGTCTTTGTTCTTTGTTCTTTTTTCATCTTTATGAAAATTCAGTGAACAAAGATTGTTACTGGTAACTTATTTGCAAAGCTGTCTTCTCTTTAGTAACCCCAGTTTATGCTTTAACTCCTTCAGTTTGTAATTTACAGACTTGGCTAGTGAACACTCGGTTTCTTCTATAATTTCTCTGCAGATCGGGATTTGTTTTATTTTTAACAGGTGACATGCTGATCGTTGAAGAAGACCAAACCAGGCCCAAAAGTTCACCTGCATTTACTAAACGTGGTGCTTCTAGTTACGTCAGGGAAACTTTGCCTGTGCTTACCAGAACCGTGGTCCCAGCAGACAATTCTTGCCTCTTTACCAGTGTGTACTATGTCGTCGAAGGAGGAGTCTTGAATCCAGCTTGTGCCCCTGAGATGAGACGCCTCATAGCACAAATTGTAGCAAGCGATCCGGACTTCTATAGTGAGGCAATACTGGGAAAAACAAATCAAGAGTACTGTGACTGGATCAAAAGGGATGACACTTGGGGAGGAGCAATAGAGATATCGATTTTGTCCAAGTTTTACCAATGTGAAATATGTGTAGTGGATACACAGACAGTAAGAATTGATCGTTTTGGGGAAGATGCAGGATATACTAAAAGGGTTCTGCTTATTTATGATGGCATCCACTATGATCCACTTCAACGTAACTTCCCTGATCCAGATACACCTCCTCTGACCATTTTCTCCTCTAATGATGATATTGTTCTTGTACAAGCACTGGAATTAGCAGATGAAGCTAGAAGAAGGAGACAGTTTACTGATGTCAACCGCTTCACCCTGAGATGCATGGTATGTCAGAAAGGATTAACTGGACAAGCAGAAGCAAGGGAACATGCCAAGGAGACAGGCCATACCAACTTTGGAGAAGTGTGATCTATGCATGAATGAGGGTTGAAGTCTACTACCTCACAGATCCAGAAGGCTCTGGGTTTTCCAATAAGCTGTCATAACCCTAAAGAACAAAGGACACAATGCTTGAACCATCCTTTTGACTTAAAACCACTAAGACACTGAAATTCCTTGTTAAGATTAAAATTAGTGTGCAAGTTTACAGATGTGTGTCTACAGTGGTAAACTGTACATACATGCCTCTTTCTGCTGGAGTGACAGAATAGGTGATCCTTGCCACCTACTGACACTGACCTGAAGATTGAGATTGAGTATTATAAACTAGCACCCAGCAGCTTTAACTTGTAGAAGAAAGCATCACATTTTGGGTAATGTGGAAGGCCTCCTGTGAGTCCACTGGACATTTACCACAGTGTCTCCAGTAACCGAGTCTTTTTAAAAACTCTGAATCAGTTAAGTTTCTAAATTATGAATTGATTCATCAAATGAAGATACTCAGAATTGTCCAAACTGATTTTATATTGCAATTTGGTACACTTTATAAATGTGTGCTTAACCACTGATAAGTACATCACAAGCAATCTTTACAGGGATGAGTCTCATCCTTGAGAATGTTATCACAAAACAGGAACTGATTGTGCCCTGTTTAAGATCTCTAGTGTATAAAAAGTAGAATGTATGAGGGAAAAGGTGCCTGAGCAGCTTTCTGAAGCTTTAAAAGACCGTTGGCCTCGTGTTTTAATGCAATTCATGTACTGCTCTTTGTCACATTGGATAACATTTTAAAGTTAAGCAGGGTATTTTTTTAAATTGGAAATTCCTTGAAATTTGAGTCCTCAGTTTTTTCTTCATTTGCATAAAGATTTGTCTGGGGGGATTTAATTTTCTCAGCTTTTTGTTAAGAGCACTTCCTCCAAAAAATTTTTTTCAAGTAATAATGCTCTGCTTTGGGTTGGTTTTTGTAAGATTTTTTGCACACCTAAACAGTGTTTGCTTTTGTGCTAGCCTTATCCCTCCACTAAAGTTATTTTAAATAATTTCACATTTCTGCAAATTAGCACTTTGCTTGTCTGCAATCTGTTACTTTGATTTTTGAAGTTTTAAAGTAATTGGAGTAATACTGTTGAATGAATTTGTTTCACTTCCAAAATAGGAAAAATTGTAAATCCTTGCCTTATGCAGCTTTCTCAGAATTCTGCTTCTTCCTAATACTAGATGTGTAGCCATTTGCTTCGTGGACTAATCCGCAAGGCACACCCTCTAAAACTTAGCTTCACTACAAGATCTTCCAGATAAAGTTTTCTACCTCTTAATTATTCTGATCAGGGATGCTAAATTATAATTTGTTATGTATTATCTCATATAATGTGAAGAGGCTTAATGTTGTGAAGTTTTGTTATTTTGGTCTCATTTTTTATTAAGTATCTCACTTAGAAATTCAGTGGTATACTTTAAAGCACTTGGATCTTTTTCAGCATATCTTCCTAGCAAATGTTTTAAAATTAACATTTACTTTTAGCACTTCCACTTGGTGAAGGTGGCCATATAAAATTAAGGAACATTTGAACAATATAGGAGAAAAGTACTTTTAAGGGACAATTCACAAAGTATGTTTGAAATTGTCAGATGACATTTCTTGAGTACCTTTTGTGTGCATAGTTATTTTAGACAATATAAGCTGTTATGATCAGTATAACTTAAAAGTGTTTAGTTTTCTATTTTACTGAGCCTTAAAAATAGCACTGATAAACTTATGATACTTAATGTTTGGCAATCATAATATGTTCAAATTAATAGGATTGAAAATCTCCTCTCCACACCTGACTCTCATCTGGTCTAGATGAGAGTATCATCTAGACCAGATGATACTTGTATCTTTTTTATTTTGTATCTTTTTTGTATCTTTTTTATTTCTCCCAGAAAATATTAAATTTAAAACTGTAAATTAAGAATATACCACTAGATAACAATTATCAAATTGAGCTTTATGCATCGTTAGTCAGAATGCTTACCTTCCTTTCTTTGCTACTTCAGGAGACAAAGTTGACATTTGCTTACTGCAGCTTTAGATGTAGAAGTTTATTCATGCAACAAATATTTATTGAGTAATTTATACTGTGCCAGGCATGTTTTGATATGTTTCTGTTGTATGTTTTGATATGTTCCAACATAAGTTTCTGTCACTTTAAAATTCAGTATATATTTTCTACAGTGGGTAAATTTAACAAATGGAAAGGAAAATTAAACCCCTTCATTGTAAGTGCTTTGTTTACATATTAAGTGTCAAGTATTTATTCAGGGGATCTTATTTCATTCTATTTTATCTGTCATGTAGGTTGTCCATTTACCAGTTGGACACAGATACTCTGTCAAATTCCTTTCAAAAATGACTTTAATCTGCTGAAATTTAGCACTAGTACTTTAGTGTTCTGATCATGGAAAATTCAAGATGAAGCTTTATTTGCGGACCATCTGATTTAGTTATTGAGCATTAAAAACCTAAACCTTTCCTCATTCTAAACTCAAGCTTTAAAGCCTCACAGAATTTACAGGGGTTTTTTGTTGTTGTTGTTGTTGTTTGTTTTTTCATTTTTTACTGTGCTTATTAAACTCTTGAAATTAGTTATTAAAGGGAGTAAATTCTCATCTTGGGAATTTTGAAAATCTGTGGACTTACAACTTTCAGGAGGATTAAATGTCTTTAAGTTTTGTACTAGAGCAGAGTGAAATCCTTCTTCCTATTCATTCAATTTTTGCCTGCCATAGGGGAGGTTTTTTTTTTTTTTAATTAAAATGAGGACAGTTTATATCAGTGGCAAAGTGAATAAAGACCTCACTTTCCCACCCCACCCTTCTTCCTTTCTTTTACTCTTCTTTGGATTAAAGGTCAGGTGTAGTGCTATGAAGATTCACTCCTGAGTAAAGTGATTTCAGAAGCGAAAATTGAATATACCTGGAAATTTTGTGATGTGTTAGCCAAGCGAAGATATTAGTGTGTTACATCTTTTGCTAATGGTTTGTGGTTGATTTCTTCATTGTTTCCCATGAAATTAGCATAGTCAGGTAGTACCCTTGAAGCTTGACTGCTGGTCAGTTTGACCCTGTTTTTAACAACTAATGTAGTCATGCCACTTGATTATTCCATGAAGTCCCAGCAAAATAATAATCAGGAATTAACTAACATTATATTATCTATCTAATTTGTCTGTGGCCCCAAATGCCCATGCCTAACTTGCTTCTCCAGTTTATTCCTTCTGTGTAGGGATTAAAACGTGGGTGTTGCAAGTTGCCCTAAGCTAAACATAGTTTTCTTACATCTTTTTGAAAAAAAATGGAATGGGAAGTATGCAAGATTAAGCAACAGCGATTTTTTTTTTTTTTTTTTGACGAATCAGGTGACCTTCCTAAACATACTAAGAATTACGTTCTTTCATGTGTTAAGACACATTTAATTTGTTTGCAGCACTTTAACAAAAATATGGAATAAAAGTTTACATGTTGGCCCTCTAGGGATCTAATTAAGGACATTAAAGTACAATTCTTGAGCTACTATCCATCAGCTCTTCTTAATCAAAGATTGCCATCAGTATAGAGTGTATCTAATGGCACAGCATTCTGGTGTTTTGATAACAGTAGAACTCAATTTCAGTAACTATTAGGAGCATGGTCTGTGCTCTAGCATTAAAAATGTTATTATAATGTGAATATCTTGTATTCATTGTACAATGCAGTATTCAAAATTGTCCTTGTAGTGCAAAGATGACTGATAATTTCTAAAAGATTTGATCCTTAAAACTTGTTTGTTTCCAAGCAGACTTATTTTAAGGAAACTGATTTTTGAGTCAGAAGCCTTAAAAGTGTCATATACAAGTGACATCATTTTAAGTCCAAAGTGAAACACTCGATTTGAATAAGCTAGTTTTGTTATGAAGTGTTACAGTATTTCAGCACATGTCATTCAACATAAAAAGAATATTAAATGTCCCTGGTGTGGGAGAGTGTTTATTTTTCTCAAAATTAGCATTTTGCTTACAGTGCTTTGAATATTTGACTTAAAATTATTATTGATGTTGAATTGTAGGGTGCTGATTTAGGTCTTGATTCACATACATTTAAAGGAGGTTGGTAACCCCCTCATGGTAGAGTGAAGGGAGAAAAGGGCCAAGAGGACAAAGTACCACTGAAAAAGAAGACATTGTCAAATAGATGCATTCCTAGTCATGAATTATGCTTTTCCAAACATTTTTAAAGCAATGCCTTTGTGTCAACTCAACCCTTCCCCATTTCTTATCATAGAATATAGCATGGCCATAGGTGAAAAAGCTTGTCATTAAAGTATGAAACCATGAATTATAAGCATTTTGCCATGATGCCCTTTTATACTTATGTTTTTAAAAGTACTAACCAACATACAGGAGTTTAGGAATAGTGAAGATATAATTTGATTAAGTTGTAGGTAAACAGAAAGGATAATCTTAGGCTCAGAATTTCTACTGTGATTACGAGTCTACTTTATAAACTGGTATAGGCTATGTAATTAGCCCGTAAGTTACCTAAAGGACCAGGGGACCTAATTTTTATCAGTTTTCCAGTCACATTGGTGCCATTCAGGACTCCAGCTGTTTACAGGAAATATGTACTTAGCAGAGTAGTATTTTTCCTTGAAAAAAATTTAAATTCAGCCTAATTACAGAATGAATATGAATAGCTTGTGAAAAGGGTTAGAGAACAACAATATTCCTATAATTTCTGTATTAATTCAGTAGAGACAGGTTCCTGATGCAAAAATAAAACCACAAGACTGTCAAATTAGAGCTTTAGAATATGACTTGAAAAAATAGGGATGGGCAAAACAGCATAAGAAAATATTTTTTCTTAAGATGGACAGTGTTTTCTTGTTTTAAAAATGTTTTGCCTATTTGCCAGCATTTTTTGAAGTAATGCACTGCTGCTACCTGGAAGATGTCTAACTTCATTTTCTACAACTCTTACGTGATTTTGCCATTGTCATTAAGATGCATTGATTTTATTTATGAGGTGTATGACTTTGAATATCTAAATGCTGTATTAAGTGACTTGTTTCAAAGGAATAAATGAAGTGAAAACGTTGTTTTGAGTTTATTTTGGGATCAGGGCAGAGGGCCAGTGAACAGCTATTTTACTCAATATACATGTTATCAAAAGCTTACCGCATCTTTACCAAAATCTGCCTAATATCACCATTTAGGCAGACTCAGTGAATGAGATAGGAGAAACTAAGGTATTTCTCCTTAACGCCGAAAGGCATTTGAAATTCCCATTCATTGACTAAATTTTTTTCTAAATCAAATGCTGCAAGTTGTAATTCAATATTTGTTGCTGACAAATTGTCAATGTGGAAAGGCTTAATATTTCTTTTATAATAGACTGCAATCTTTGTGAACTTAATCTGTTTGAAAATAGCAACATCACTATGGTAGGGTTTATTTCATCTTTGGTAGTGTCAACATTTAAACATGTATTTGAAGCAACACTGTGGCTATTAGAATTGGCCAGAGTTCAGGTTCCCTACCTAAACGAAACTACTTACCCATTCTTTCACATTGAAAGCTTAAAAATTAAGGAAGTGGAACTAATAATATCTAATCAAATTGTACAGCAGCATAAAATATATCTCTGGGGGTCAGCATACATCCAACATAAGAATAAGTCAAGCCAAACCTCACATTACAAGGTTCATAAAGAATTGCTTGGGTTGTGTGATGGAAGCTTATTGAATAATTAATTGTGCCCATAAAGCAATACTTCTCAAAGTTGGTCATCACATTACCTGGGAACTTGTTAGAAATGCAAATGCTCAGAAGGAAATCAGAAATTGGTGAGACCCAACAATCAATTTTAATAAGCCCCCAGGCGATACTAATGCATGATTTAAAAAAAAAAAAAAAGTTTTGGAATCGTGCCTATCACTATGGTTGTTTAAATGAACCTTTAATCAACTTGCAAGAGATCTCTTATGGCTTATACCAGTTTTATGTCCTTAGCCTCATGCAATTCATTTTCACTAACCACTTATAGTCATTAAATTTACAGATAATGTAAAGCCAGAGAAGACTTATAGAACAATGAATGACAATTCAAAAATCTCAACAAGCCAAAATCGCCTAACATTGAATATTCCTAAATGTGAAGTCCTGCCCTTGAGTTCTAAACAATCCATTATGTGAATTCAGCATGAGGGAAAACCTGGCTTTATAGTTGTTTTGACAAAAGATGTAGCAATGGTACTTAATTCTAATTCTGATCCCAATAGAGTGCTATGGCTTAGGTTGCAAAAATAGCTACATCTTAGTACTTGAAAGAGCAGGAAAAGGAAGCAATAGTCTTTTTTTTTTTTTTTTTTTTTTTTTTTGAGACAGAGTGTTGCTGTGTCGCCCAGACTAGAGTGCTGTGGGGCAATCTCGGCTCACTGCAAGCTCCACCTCCTGGGTTCACACCATTTTCCAGCCTCAGCCTCCCAAGTCGCTGGGACTACAGGCGCCCGCCACCACACCCAGCTAATTTTTTGTATTTTTAGTAGAGATGGGGTTTCACCATGTTAGCCAGGATGGTCTTGATCTCCTGACCTCGTGAACCACCCGCCTCGGCCTCCCAAAGTGCTGGAATTACAGGTGTGAGCCACCGTGCCCAACCGCAATAGTCTTAATGTTGGTCATGTTGCATTGGAGGTTTGGATGTGGGTTTTACCTGTAAAATGTGGTGAAAAACAGGTTTGATGGCCATCGTGGAGGCTGACGAAATGAGGGGGGAAGAAAAAGAGATTGACATGATAGCTAACTTCAAATTTTGGGAAATGTATAAAAGATGAATTAGATTTATTCTCTGAGGTCCTAGAGGAAAGAACTCAGACTAAAAAAGGATGGATATTGTTGCAAAATAAACTTACGTTGAAAACCTAACAAGAATGAAAAGGGAAGCTATAATATTAAAAAAATAGTAATGGAGGTAGTCTTTTGCATAATGAGAAATAGTGCTAGAAGTCATTAGGTCCCTATCATCTTAAAAAAAAAAAATCTGTTTTACAGATGTTGGGGAGAATGTGGGGAAATAGGGATGTTTTACACTGTTGGTGGGAGTGTAAACTAGTTCAACAATTGTGGAATACAGTGTGGCGATTCTTCAAGGATCTAGAACTAGAAATACCATTTGACCAACAATCCCATTACTGGGTATATACCAAAAGGATTTAAATCATTCTACTATAAAGACACATGCACACATGTTTATTGCAGCACTATTCACAATAGCAAAGACTTGGAACCAACCCAAATGCCCATCAATGATAGATTGGATAAAGAAATGTGGCACATGTACACCATGGAATACTATGCAGCCATAAAAAAGAATGAGTTCATGTCCTTTGCAGGGACATGGATGAAGCTGGAAACCATCATTCTCAGCAAACTAACACAAGAACAGAAAACCAAACACCATGTGTTCTCACTCATAATTGGGAGTTGAACAATGAGAACATATGGGCACAGGAAGGGGAACATCACACACCGGGGCCTGTCAGGGGGTGGGGTGTAAGGGGAGGGATAGCATTAGGAGAAATAACTAATGTAGATGACGGGTTGATAGGTGCAGCAAACCACCATGGCACATGTATACCTATGTAACAAAATTGCACATTCTGCACATGTATCCCAGAACTTAAAGTATAATTTAAAAAAATATATATCTGGCCAGGTGCAGTGTCTCACGCCTGTAATCCCAGTTCTTTGGAAGGCCAAGGCAGGTGGATCACAAGGTCAGGAGATCGAGACCATCCTGGCTAATACGGTGAAACCCCATCTCTACTAAAAATACAAAAAATTAGCCGGGTGTTGTGGCGGGTGCCTGTAGTCCCAGCTACTCGGGAGACTGAGGCAGGAGAATGGCGTGCACCCAGGAGGCGGAGCTTGCAATGAGCCGAGATCGCCCCACTGCACTCCAGCCTGGGCAACAGAGCGAGATTCCATCTCAGAAAAAAAAAAAAAGCGTTTTAAATGCTAGTTATAACTACAAAAAGAAAAACTTTTTTTCTGTCCTCTTTACCATTCCATTAGAGCTTAGAAAAAGAGTGACTTGTGCTCTTAGTTATGTGGCGAAGGCTACAAAGCAGGACTTACGTATTTGGCAAAGTGTATAATTACTGGATGGGTAAGTATCTATGCTTATCTTACATCTCTAAGCCTGAATGAGACATTCAAGAACAGAAAAGCAGGCATTTCAAATATATTTTCTATTTTGTTTTGACTTGGATTATCTTTGTCTCTATTTTGTTTATAAATTTTGAGGATGTTTACCAGATGAAAACAAGGCACAAACATATTCCCCTAAGCTCACTGAAACTTTTATGATTTCCTCATAAAATGAATTCAAGAATTCCTAAGAAACTATTAATAGCTCTCAGAGAATGAATAGCCTTCTCTCTCTTTGCTTTAGCAGCTGCCACTCTTTTAACTTCTCTGCCCTTCTGACCTCCTAGAATTCCTTCCTTACACGAAGTGAAGTTTTCTTATCTTATTCCTATGGCATTTCTCTGTGTTCAATTGGAGGACTTCATTAGTGAATCCTGAGGTATTGGAGTAGATGTCATAATGACTTGGCCGTGTTCTAAAACCCTAAAGATGGCCCTGTTAAATCATACATTAAGCCAAAAAGCTATTAATCTGGAGCTGTTTGCAGTTGTTGCTGACTCAGGAGTCAGGTTTGAAATAATACCAAAGTTAAGTACAAAATGTAGACAAAATTATTCTCAATAACCCTTACCTATCTCACAGAGTGCATAGACATCACCATAACTTACGTAAGTCCAGCACAGCTAGTCCCCACGCCAGTGTTGGAAGAGTTCATTCTCACTCCCGTGGTGCAACTCTCTGAGGTCCCAACCTGCAGTGAGCGTGGCTCACTAGAGCACATTCATTGGTGGACCCTGAACTCCAATGCCTGTTCTCCTTGTTGTCTTAAGCTGTCAGAAGTACCACTCAGCCTCTCAGCATCTCAGACACTCATTTTGGAATAGACAAATGTCTCCAGAGGAAAAATGGCTGGCCTCAAATGTTGGACACAACACACCAGACTTCTGTCCTCACCTTGATCCAGGCCTGTGTCCTTAGTGCTGGCCAAATTCTTCACTATCTTTTTGGCTCTCCACTGCAAACGGCAGGAGAGTTTGTCTGAATTACCCAGTCCAGCATTCCTGGAAGTCGAAGTCATCAGCAGCACCTTTCCTATGATAATCAATAAACAACTACCATAAAATTGTGGGTTGTTTTTTTTTTTTTAAAAAGATGTAATCTTGGAAATATCAGGTATGAAACAAATGAGGTAATAATTTTTCTGTCAACAATGGAGGAAAGAAGGGTTTAGTAAGAATTTGTCAGGGTTTATTTAGAACTGTCCAATAGGAAAAGGCACTTTATCAAGTAACCGTGAATATTTTTCTAACACAGTTCATTTCCATTCTGTTGGATATTTATATTGAATTAAATAGAAATGTCCTTTTTATGGAATAATAATCTATTTTTAGAGTCTATTATGTAGGACATTTCATAAAATTACTCTTCCTAATTATGGACAAAATTTTACAGTTGCTGGAATTCCAAACTTTCTTCCACTATGACTTAACTGTTTTGTATTGGGGTTGATAACTCTTTCTCTAACGAATTTTATTGGATTGAGTTACTTCTCCCAGAGCATTAATATTATGGAGTAAATTGATCAATTTGAGTTTTTAAACCTACAAAACTAAGGAGCAGATTTTGCATTATGTTGACATACTGCCAAAGTCACCCTCTCATTAGGTTCATCCTTTAACATCCAAAGATCTAGCCTTATTTTTCTTACTCTTACGACGAAGACCAAGAAAATGATCTTGAATTTGGCTAGGAAAAGCTAAGGTAATAATTTATCTCTGAAAAGTGTTAAATGGTTTAACAAATCCTTATTGACCTTTTACTTATTGCAAAATATGGTGTCAAATACCTCAAGATTGAGATAATATTAATTCATTGAATAAACATTTTTGAATGCTAATGTCATGCCAGGAACTTCTCTAGGTGGTGGGTATAATTTGGAGGCGAAAAAAAAACAACACTACAAAGAAATAAAAATGCAAGTGCCATAAGATCCTTTTGGCCGGGAGCGGTGGCTCAAGCCTGTAATCCCAGCACTTTGGGAGGCCGAGACGGGTGGATCTCGAGGTCAGGAGATCAAGACCATGCTGGCTAACACGGTGAAACCCCGTCTCTACTAAAAAATACAAAAAAAAAACTAGCCGGGCGATGTGGCGGGCGCCTATAGTCCCAGCTACTAGGGAGGCTGAGGCAGGAGAATGGCGTGAACCCAGGAGGCGGAGCTTGCAGTGAGCTGAGATCCAGCCACTGCACTCCAGCCTGGGCAACAGAGCGAGACTCCATCCTCAAAAAAAAAAAAAAAAAAAAGATCCTTTTGTAGTTCATAAGTGTGATGATGGGGGTTTTGCACTTATGTGTGGGATGTGATGACTCCCACACATGTGGGAATTATTTTAGGAGAAAGGTCAAAATGACGATGCAGGAGAGAAGGTTGCAGGGATAGAGCTGGTGAGATGAGATTCAGAACACACGTGGATGATGGGGTTTTATAGGAAAAACGTTTTGCTGTTGTTGGACCAACAGAGAAAAAGAAGAAAATGGTGCAAAGGAAGGTAGGTTTGTAAATTTGGGGATGCGAATGTGGCATTCCTGCCTCTTGACTACTGTTGTCTTACTGAAGCTTTCAAAATTGATGACAAAGTTGTTATATCAAACTGGAGCAAAAGAGATGTGGACAGTTATGGAGAGAGAAAAAGAGTGGTCTCAGAAAATGGGAAATGCAGCTTCCTAGAGAAAAGTAGTAATTGCCTGCAGTATAGAGTACCCATTTGAGGTTGTTACTCATGAATTTATAGCGGTACCAATCTGCCTGTTATGTGATCAACATAAAGATGTTAGTGACTCCAAGGAATCCAGTAACACCAAATCAAAAGCAACAGCAGGAAATGCTGATATGTGGAGTTGACCATTAAAGGTGACATTTCTGGGAACCAAGAAACCAGCAGGTAGGAGACAAGTGGTTACAGTCTATTCAGTCTGCCTTGCTTAGAGCTGTTGGCATGTGATATAGTGTGAATGTTCTGTCCCCTCCAAATCTCATGTTGAAATGTGACCTCCAAAGTTGGAGGTGGACCTAGTGGGAGGTGTTTGGGTCATGGGAACAGATCCCTCATGAATGTCTTGGTGCTGTCCTTTTGTAATGGGTAAGTTCTAAGTTCTCACATGAGATCATGCCCAGCCATACCTCTTTTCTGTATAAATTACTAGGTCTCAGGTATTCCTTTACAGCAATGCAAATGGACTAACACACTATGTGGTAAGTGTATATTCCATGGCCCTATCTACTGTTAATAATGAGTCATTATAGCAAATAAAAGAAATATTAATAAATGTATACAGCGTATGCATGTTAACACCTCCTTCCTCTTTCTTGCTCCCTCTTTCACCGTGTGACACTGCCGGCTCTCCCTTTGCCTTCTGTTATGTAAGCTCCCTGAGACTCTCACCAGAAGCTTAGCAGATGCTGGCACCATGCTTGTACAGTCTGCAGAACCATGAGCAAAAAAATCTCTTTTCTTTTTTTGTTTTTTTTTTAAGACAGGGTCTTGCTCTGTCACCAAGGCTGGAGCGCAGTGGCACAATCATGGCTCACTGCAGCCTTGATCTCCCAGTCTCAAGCCATCCTTTCACCTCAACCCCATGAGTAGCTGGGACTACAGGCACGCACCATCATGCCTGGCTAATTTTTGTACTTTTAGTAGAGACAGGGTTTTGTCATGTTGCCCAGGCTGGTCTCGAACTCCTGAGCTCAAGCAATCCCCCTGCCTTGGCCATCCAAAGTGCTGGAATTTTAGGCATGAGCCACCATGCCCAGCCGAACCTCTTTTCTTTATAAATTACTAGGTCTCAGGTATTCCTTTATAGCAATGCAAATTGACTAACATACCATGTGGTTAAGTGTGTATTCCATGGCCCTGTCTACTGTTAATAATGAGTCATTATAGCAAATAAAATAAATATTAATAAATGTATACTGAGTATGCATTTCATGCAAATTTAATGAAGAATGTTCTAAGAAATAACAAATTTGGAAAGCAAAAAATAAAAAATTAGATTGGGAATTTCAACAAGTGATTCTGTGTAGAGCTGTTGGGAGCTTCCTAGGAGATCCAAACAGAATCTAATAAAGTTACCTGACATTTCCACTATTTGAATATTTGCTATAAGCTACAATTCTTTATAAATTTTATTAATCCTGATATTTCTTATTAATTTTTAGATATCCATAATAGTTAGTAAAGAACATGAAGAATGGTAGGAGCATTTTGTTATAAGAAAGATAAAGGAAATCAGTCATCCCATCACTAGATATGTGTTCAATCACTGCAGTGTGAAGCATCATCAACTCAGGGCCTTCATAGGCATCTTAGATTGATAGACATATTCATGACATCAAAAGGTCAAAAGCCTCTGAAAACAATCCTAATGAGCCAATGCTCATTACTTCTAAGAACAACGCAGAGTTTAATAGCATGTCAAAGGACAAGAATCGGGAAAAAACAATACAAGTAAAATTGTAGTAGTAGAAGGATTATCTTTCAGCTTGATCATGAAGAATAAACTTTTTAGGGCAAGTTTCTTAAGGAGTTCAGTTGCCAAAGAGTTTATCAGCAGTTTTGACATTAATATATAACTATTACAATAGAAAAGAAAAGTAATATATAGAAAAAAAAATTAGTGCCTTTCATGAATCCGAAATTTACAGGGAGAGAAAGAGGACAGTTATATCCTAGTGGGCTGAACATACAGATGTGTACATTGTGTTAAGAGACTACAGTGAAGCTGCACCTAATATTCTATTCCAAAAGAAGGTCATGCTTAAGCTGAACCCTGAAGGAAGCATAAGACTAAGCCAGGATGCCAAGGGTGGGAAGAGATCCAAGAAGAGTGTACTGCATGGGCAAAGGCCCAGAAGCACAGCAGTTTCAGAAACAGTGGATGTGGCTGTAGTCCAGAATATAAATGAAGATAGGCTAGGAGAAGCATGTAGGGCCAGCTCATGAAGGTCTTTTTATGTCATAACAGGGACTCTGAAGTTCATCCTGAATGCCATGAAGACCCATCAAAGTATTTTAAGAGGAGGAATGACTACTCAGATGTGTGTCTGTAAAATGGAAGAGGGGTAACAAGTAATTTCTGTAGCCTCCTCCATCTCTAGTGGTCCATGATCTCACTGACAGTGAAAATCTGAACCAGACTAGGGAGGATAAAGAATTGGAAAGAGGTATGAAAGCTATCTCACAGGAGGTATTTGAGAATAACTGTGAAGTATTCTCGAGCCTGGGTGAGAAGAAGTGTGGTGATGCAATTAGCTGGGATGGGGATAGAGGAGAGAGGACATTTGAGGGGTATGGACATGGACAATGTAACTCCAATTTTGAACACATTAAGATTTGGTGTTTCTCGCAGAATTCTCTGATGCTAATTGGTGACCTTAGCCCTCGAACTTTCTTTAGTTCTAGGGAGAAAGGGGCAGCTGAATCCTCCAAATTTCCATGATAGATGGGCTGAAGAAACACTGCTCTCAACAAAGAAAGGAGAAAAAAAATACTCCCTAAAACTACTTAACGATTAAGTGATTTCAGAACTCCTTCATCCAAATTTACTTAATTACATGCTTTAGTTCTCATCAAATTATTATAGTCTTAACACTAATATCACTTCAGTGAGAACTTGGTGATCTATTTGATGTCCTAATCTGTGCTATCCAGTCCCACATCTTACAGCCAAATTATAGTTACCCTCATCTGAATTCTTCCCTAGCTGTGCTCTCTTTAAAGAAAGCTCTTGTTCCCCCAACCCCTATTTGAGGAATAAAACCTTCTCTTCCCCCAGTATTTTAGAGGTCACACTCAGAGCCCCAGCGTATAGTATCACGCCCAAACATGAACGCACTGAGTGCCAAGTGTTTCCTAAGGACGGTGACAGCATATGTTCAAAGTAACTTAATTTTTCCTTTGGAGAGGAAAGGGAAAGGAAGACACTGCTAGGGTGTAACTGCAATGTGAATAAATAAGTATCATGAATGGTTAGAATGGAAGTCCACAACTATTTTGCAGAGTCTAACTTTATAAGGGGCCTAAGAGGAAAGTTTGGCCAATGACTGTTTGTGGTATATTTCAGTTTTGAAATGACGTGTGTGTGTGTGTGCACATGTGCGTGTGTGCACACTTACATGTGCACTTAGGGGGAAGGGAGGTGCCTCAGTGGGGAGGTTGTACTCAGAAAGGAAATCATAAACTAGCCTCTGACAAAGAGATGACCTGACCACAACAGCATATGCAAGAATGGAGAAGGAGGGAACAGATGAATCAGGTGAGCTGGGCTGTAATTAGTTTCCACAGAGTCTGGTCATCAAACAGGCATTTACATACTAAGAGCAATGACACATATACCCCCTCAAATGATGACCGATATCAACCAGGAAGCCTTATTGTTTCAGGCTTTTGACTGACTTAGGAAATCCTTCCTTTTCTGTAGTCCAGGCCTCCTTTCCAATTATCTTGGAATGTTAGAGACTTGGTACGTTTCTAAGCAAAAATAAAACAAAGCAAAAACAATATGAATTCCAGGGGAAACATTTAAGTACATGGAGAATGGGAAACAGAAAATTTGAGATAGTGATTTATTTCAGCTAGAACACATGTGTGTTTGCGGGGAAGGGAGGCTCAAGGCTTGTAAGTAACTTCGACTATGATGTTTATGTTTTATTTCCTGAACTGGGTGTTAGGTACAGTTGTGTTTGTTATGCCAGGGTATCTGAAATATTTCATAATTTACAAAAAGAAAACGTTTTTGAGAGGAAAGAGAGGAAAAGAAAGATGATTTTGTCTATGTCCCTGCTTCTACCTGGTAAAAGATAGGGGTTCCTCCTAGTTATCCTAATTTTATTATAACTGAAAAACTGTCTGTTCACAAATAAGACTGCCTACTGTCCTCTTGGAAGTTAATTCTCATAAGTCAATTCATTTTTTTAGCAAATGTTCAAATCACACACCTATGGAGCTGGATCAACTTCATTGACTTCATCCATGGGTGTGACTCTGGTTGCATGGAACTGCTGATTTGGAGATGCCCTTCCTGTTTTGTTAGTATTATGACATCATACATGTTTGAATGACACACCCGGGAGAGAGGTCATAGCCTGAAGTGTTCATTCAGCTGTGATATCCATAGGCTGCTGACAGGGGACTGGGTTATCCCAAGCTTCCTCCAACCTCCTTCCTATCCATTAGTCCTGCTCCACCTCATCTTTACCTTGGCCCCAGATCACTGTGCTTTTTATTTCCTATCCAACCGTGATCACAGAAAGAGAAAAGATGAAAGCCATGTGTCGTCTTGTTATAAAACATATTAATAGCTTTAAGTAGGAAATGAAATGGAAAAGGACGAATCTAATTGCTAGAATTACACTTGCAAATTATCTGTGTATTTCATGATTTCCACTTGAGATTCTCTCCAAAACAGAGGCGGATTGGCATTATGCTGATTCATGGCAATCTTGATGTTATATTGCCTGAATTAAAATCCCCACCCTGCCTCTTCCTAGCTACATGGCCTTGAAAAAGTTTTTTAACTTCCCTGTAAAATTTAGATATTAATAAATGTCTACTTTTTTAAGTTAAAGACTAAAGAATAAGATACATGAAAACGCTCAGCACAATACCTAGCAAATAGCAAGAACCTAATAAATTTTGGCAATTATTGTGTACATTGATTTTAAATTTTCTCCCTGCCCTTTTAATGCTAGTAAGTGGAATACCTCTAATCCTGATAGGTGTCAAGGATAACCAACCTCTAGGAAAAACCAGCTTCCAGTCAAAAATCATATCTGATAAGAGTGGTCTCTGTACTTGGAGGGAGATTTCTTCCCAAAAGCAGTAGATTCTTCTACCTACTCTCTTCTCCCTACAAGTGCCAAATGTCAGTCCACGAAAGGAGGTAGGAGTTGCTAAACTGGTTAGAAGTTTGTTTTGTTTTTATTTCATAATATGTATTGCCACCTTCCATGAACAACTAAAAGAGAGCAGAGGACCAAATGACAGAGTGCATGCTCTCCCCTTTCAAGCTGTCCAGTCACTCTTCCATCAGGATAGGGACCTCTCAGGGGATGAATGGTTTTATTTCCCCAGAAATAAATTAGGCCAAGGAGATTGTTGTCAAGCACTGGGGCGAGACTGGCCCAACTACAGCAACCCTAGCCTTGGGACACCCTCCTAAGTGGACATGAATGGAATTGCCAGGCTTATGAGCTAGGAGTGGGCTTGGGGAAGAAAGTGACTTTCAACAGCTAGAAAAGCTAGCAGCAAAACTGACCACAAATGAGTTTAGCTTAGATAATTCAGGGGAAAACTAATCTCCTAGTGGAAGAAGGTAGTTCTAGATGAAAAACCTATTTCACATAGACCTATGGAAAAGCACACTGCCCAGAGGACTGTCTGCGTTCCTTTATATCAACATTAAATATATATACTATCTCTGCCTGCTCCCTCCCTGCCACCTGTCCTTCCAGTCTCAGCCCAAACCAGCTCCTCCTCCTTCCAGCCCTCCTTTTTTAAAGAGCTCTTTATTAGCTCTAAACAGGGAAGGGGAGGGCATGAGATGATTGGCTAAGAGGGAGCAGCACCACCCTGCTCATTCCCCTCCCATTCCCTCCCTGAGGAAACAGCTGGAATGAGAGGTAGGGAGGGGAGCCTAGGATTGGCTGAGTCAGTGGCAGGGTGGGGGCCAGGCAGCACAGATGAAGCATTTACCTGTCTAGGTAAGTCAGGAGGAGGTCAAAAGGAGAAGAAAACAGTAGGAGGCAGGGGAAGCAGCCTCTGTCTCCATCTCTGCCCTTTGAAATAAAAGGGTATTTCTTTCCTGTCTTCAGCCCCCAACCCAGTGGAGGTGAGTTAATCACTAACCAACTACTGCTTATCCTGCAGCAAGAGGAAGGGGTTTCATGGGAAATCAGAACTACAGAGGAAGGAAGGTGTCCCTCTATACCCGAGCTAGGGAGCTTTCCTTTCTGTTCCCCAATTCTCTGAGTTCATTCTGGGATCAGATCAGGTTGGTAGTGACTTGAGATTGTAGTATTTTTGTGGAGACCGGGGCTGGGAGGACCTTCTTTTTCATTTACCTCCTTAGGTTGGATAGGCATATTGTGCAAACAACACGAAAAAGAAAATAGATTTGTTTTGGAAATTTCCATCTCTGAACAATTGAAATTGAGTTGTGATTTTGGAAAATAACAGTTGAAATAGAGGGAGTCAAAACGGGGGAGAGTATCTTGTTTTTCCATTGCGATTATAACCGGAAATTCTCCCGTGGCTTTACCAACTCGGTGTCGATCTTTGTTTAAATAATGGGTGCAGTGTGTGTGTGTGTGTTTGATCATGCTCGTTTGATAATGGAGCTCTCTGTGGACAGGTGTGTTAGGCATGAGCTGCACTAGGTTGTTTGTAAAGGGATATAAGGTTTGGGCATGTGGGGAAAACTTCAACTCCAGCTACCAGCTCATCTTTGGAAAACCCATGGATAATCTAGCTGCAAAGCCAAGTTTATTTGGGTTCTACTCAATTAACTTTCTGACTCTGCCTGTTAATAGATGCAGAGACTGGCAAACAGAAAGCTACTTGGCTGTGCTGGGCCTCACCTACATGAATATTTCGCAGCTGCATGTCAAGTCTAGTTAGAGTTCCAAGTGGGGCTCAGGCCAAGGTAGTGTGGCAGAGTCCACAGACAGAGAATCAGACCAGGGTGGTGGCTTTGTTTTGTTTTCCTGCAGGTGTCCAAGTTGGCAGTTTGTGTGGCAGATTTACCTGCAGAAGGAAGGCAGATGTAGGAGTCGAGTCAGAGTAGCAAGTCGCCTCTCCATTATCCATCTTGGGAGGTTTAACCCTTTGGTCCCTAACTTTGATTCTTTCCCTCCTGCTGCAGAGAAGAGGGAAGTGGGAAGACCTCAGTGCCAGGCTCAAGGGCCTGGCACACACAGTCCTGAGTGAATATATGGGTTTTCCAGTCCTGACAACTGGAGATTCAGACTTGAGCTTACCTCACAACACAGAGCCAGCACCCCACACTCACTGACTGAGGGCTGCCCTAGATGGTGAACTTAGGAGTAAAGACCACCAGCAGTGTCTAACAAAGCTCTCCTATGCAGAGAGTATTTCTCCCTGCTCCTTGCCTCAAATCTACTGGTGAAAAGGAAGATGATAATGTTGCCTAAACACATACAGAAACTTGCCCATGTGCTCATGGAGACGGATATGCACATTGTGCAAGTTTTAGTCTTTCTGATATTTTTCTTAGGATATTTTCCAGCCCAAGGCACATCTCTGGGTAGTCAACAAGAAGCAGAGACACCTGGATTGAAAGATAGGAAACCTCTTTGACTAGTAGGCAGAGAGGCAGAGCTCTTGGAGGACATGTGGGTGAGTTCGTTGGAGGAGGAGGATGAGAGAGACCTGGGTCTGATTAGAAGGTGCAGATAAGCCAACCTGGAACGGAGCTGGAGCCCTCTCTCCACCCCACCCTCTCCAGATGCCAGAACTTCACCTGTTCTTTATTCCCTCTCCTCCAAGACTTGGCAGTATTTAGTATTTTAGTCAGTGGAGTAGTTAATATTTAATTCAGGATGGATGGCCCTGACTATTTAAGTGCTATGTATTTCTTAACCCATTCCCTCCTCCCATTAAGTTCCCAAAGAGGTCAAGGGTTAAAAGATACCAAACTCTCACCTTGAGTGTTTTGTTTGTTTCTCAGTCTTCTTATCAGGGTTTCGATGGCTGCCCTGAGACAGCCCCCATCGTTCAAGGTTGTGAAGTCGGTGAAAGGAAATGCAGCTTTCACCTTTTAGATTTTTTAGGTCAGAAAACTAGGTATGGAGATGAGGTGACAGCACCTCACTCAGCTTTGGTTTCAGGTTCAGACTCCTCTCTGCAGGGAGTATGTAATCCCTAAAGACATGATTTTCCCTGGCAGTTGGTGTCATTTCTTTACTGTGGAAATAGCTGCTGTTGGGGCAATACACCGGCCTGGAAGTATAAAGCTGAATCAGATCATTTGCAGGGTTTAAGGTATGAAGTAGAAGGAGAAGGGGGTCTTAAGGCTTTTAGTATTTTAGTCAGGGGTGACTAGTAACCATTCTCAGGGGCATGCCCCTCTTGCATCCAGATAGTCCCTGAGATGCCCAGTGGAGGGCTGTCCTGTGTATGCAAGTATAGGTCATTTCCTGTGTCCCTTAGGAAGGGCTAGTGGTAAGAGCCATAACTTTCTCACCTGTAAAATGAAGAAAATGTCAGATCCTGCCTATGTTTCCAGTTTATGCTGAAGATCTAATTAGCATATCTGAGAGCACTTTGCAAGCTATGGCATGCTGTGTTCTTGTGAAGCAGTACTTTTCCTACCACTTTTATCTCTTCCAGCTACTTGAAGGTATCCTAGGTTCTGAAACGAAAGTGTCATAGGCTTCACTGGTAGGAAGGAGAGACTAGAAAACCTCTGTAAAGTCTAAAGCATACTTAGAAGCACAAGGGTAGCAATTTTCTCTGAAAGTAAGAGGCATCATCTGCTCACCCATTCATAGAGAATATTATGCTAATTACAGTGAGTCACTTTAAATATTTACTGCCCTGATTTTATACAGAAGAAAATTGGAGCCCAAAACTAGACCCTTAGATTTACACTGACTTTTTGACAACAATGCCTTCGTCTTATACGGTTTTGTACCACTAGCACCTATTATTAGGTGCTCACAAATGTTAGTTTAACTGAAAACATTGCCCAAATTTCACTGAGCCATATATTATCCAGGAAATTAAATATTTAAGAAAAAGCTCACAGTAATAGGTTAGAAACCAAGAGGAAACCTTCCAAAAGCTCAACCCAATAGACCCTAGAACAGATGGCAAGTTCATTCATTCAGCATTTTTTGAGTGTTTTCTGTGTGCCTAGACTTACAGAGATGGATCTCCTTTGCTACAGTGGCCTCAGCCCTACAGAATGTTAGGAATGGGTTAGTCCTCCCTGAACTTGAGCATCATTCATGGAGTGGGTAGCTGAGATGACTGAACTTCACCCACATGGTTTCTCATGTTCCTGTTTCTTTGAGTTTCTGGGTACTGGGGAGCTTAACCTCATGAAGAAACCCTAAGAACTTCCTCACCCCACGTTTATTTATCATTGGGCTTCTTTGGTGTCTCTGTCCCTCCAGTCCCCTCCTTATCTCCTAGGAGGATCTGGACCCCTATGAACCAGATGTCTGGCTCACTAGGGATCTCTCCTCTTTTCCCCCCACTGTCGTGCCCCTCCCTACCTGCCCCTTTTGAGAGACTCCTCCCAAGCAGAAGAGGAGCTCTCTCCATGGGGCTCCATACTTGCCAGCTCTATAGGGCTGGAAGGCTGACTCACCCAACCCAGCCCAAACCTGACTTTGGCACTGGAAGTGATTATTACCGGAGGCCAAGAGGACATCTGCCCTGGCATCCAAAGCCCAAGCCTCCAGATCTCAAATAGATCACGTTTTCTTCTAGGACATTTTACCTAGTGTTGGGAGGGTTGGAAAGATGAAAGAAAATACAGGATGGCATTAAAGGGAAAACATGGATTTGAATCAGACAAACTTTATTCTAATTCTGGCTCTCCTCCAACTCTCTGTTTGATCTTGGAACGGTCTTTTCATCCTAATTCTTTTAGAATTTCATTTTAACAGCAGACTCACTTCTGGCCTGCCATCTCCAGTGGAGTATTTCCCACAAACAGCCACATCAAAATTCTTGGGACTTTCAGAGGGAAGATGGCACTGCCTTCCTTTGCTACTACTTTTGTTACAATGATATTGAAACTTTTTTCCCCTAAGGAATTGGAGTTGGGAGGAAGCTACATAGGACATTTCTCTTGTTCATTTGACATGGGCTCGGGAATCTCATTGGGAATATGTGCAACAACAGAGGCACTAGAAAGAAAGAAATTCACTAGAAAGAAAATAGGTTTGTGTCAACCACTGCAGGTGCCCTGTTTATGCCTCTAGGCTAGGGAGTTAAAGATGGACATCGTAGTGGTGGTTGTGATGATGTTGGTGATATTGACTATGATAGCAGGTGACAATTTGCACCATGCAAAGTGTTTTACATGGTCTCACAATAACCCTATGAGGTAGGTATTATTAAGGGACCTGTTTCGTCTCTCAAGTCTACAGTCTCCCGTTAAACTAAAACCCTTCTTTTCTGAGCTCCTCTTTTTCTTGTTTCAATTTAGTTTGATCCTAGATAGATCTTGTCTTTTTCTTGTTACAAGAACAATAATGTTAATTATTGACTCATGAGGTCTTAGGGTATTTACTACCAACTAAACTGTGCTAACTGTCCTCTCATTTAATCCTCATACTAACATTATTTAATGAGGAAAAACAGACTCAGAGTAATTTGCCTCAAGTCACATAACTGTAAACGGCTAAACTGGGATTTGAGCCCAGACCCAACTAACTCCAGAACTCAAGCTATTGACCCCTGTAATATTTATTGCTTATAGTAATGAAAATGTAGGTTAAGCTCCTTGGTTCAGAGAAAAATGTAAGAGAAGTAGTAGAAGCTTCTTTCTGACTAGACTCCCTCTCCACCACCTAAGTCTGTCCTTCTGCATGTATTTGAGCCACCTCCAGGGTCCTTCCATGCAGGCTGGGGGTTTCACGCCCCTCTTCCAGCTCTCTGCTTGCTTGGTGTCCTTCCCGCCATGCCACCCAGGGCCTGGGCAGAGCCTTGCCGAAGTCTTGGCTCACATGTGGCTTTGATTCTTCTCTTTTCAGGCCCAGCTTGGGACATTGTTCACTTCCCCTCGCTTCCCCTCTGGGAGCCCCCTTTGCCACCCCTGCAACTTGTTTTGGGCGATGCCCGAGAGGGAGCTGTGGCCAGCGGGGCCTGGCTCAGAACCCGTGACTCGTGTCGGCAGCTGTGACAGCATGATGAGCAGCACCTCCACCCGCTCTGGATCTGTACGTAATACTCTCCCTCCCGCAACCTGGTCTGCTGTCTGCACACCTGCCCTGCCCTGCCCTGCCCTGTTCTTTCCTGCCACCCATCCTGGCTCACTACACCTTCTCTTTCATTGTTGGGGAGTGAATCACAACACCAGTGGGTGCTTTCTGCCTGAGTCAGCCCTGGCTCTATAGAGAATAGGATGGGACGACCTTAGAGATCAACTGGGCAAATGAGACTTTTTCCCCCAATTTTCATTAGGTTGGGGGTTGGATTGAGCAGAAAGAGTAGGCCTGTAATCTGAGGTCATGGTGGAAACCAAAACGTAGATTTTCGTAGCACACGGATTATTGAAGTTCTCTGCAATGAGCAGCATTACTTTAGTCTCTTACAAAGATAAAAGAAAATAGGTAATTAGGAGTCTAGGTTCTGGAACCAAACAGATCTAAGTTCTCTACTTATAAGCTGTATGACCTTGGGCAAATTACTTAATTTCTCTAAGCTTTAGCCTCCTCTGTTTTCAAATGCGATAGTGTTCATATCTAATTCAATTTGTGGGGAGTAAATGAGATACAAGTAAAGCACCTATCACATGCCTCCATGTAGAAAAGAATCAGCCTTTCTAGGAGCAGAGACTGAGAATCTTCCAAAGTCACTGTGTTTAGCTACTTGTGAGTGGCATTTAATAAACTGTAATTTTTCTGGGCATGAATTTAAATCTCAGTTGTTGTAAGGTTGGTGAAAGAGTAAATCTGTGCTGCATCCAGACACAAACATTTGTTGTTCATGCTTGTCACATACATAAGAATCCTGGAGAATTTATGCTTTTTTGCATTATATCCTATAGAAGTATTTGAAAATTTAAGGATTTTAAGGGTGTCTACTGAATATCAAGGCTGTTTAAGACAACCAATGGATTTTGATATGTAAAAATGGAGTAGAGAAAGAAACATACACGCACAAATCCGAAGTGCAGACCATCAGACAAATTTCATTTTGACCCTAGATAATGGGTCTGTTAGACTGAGGCCAATGTGAATAGTCACATACCATTGGACACAGAATGTGACAGGGATTAAAGGTTTTCAAAGTGAATCATTCATGAAGGAGAAACTAAGAGTCAGCTTATCCTTAGCAAGGCTATTTTAGAAGTAAGAGGACAATAAAGATATTTTTCTTCAAGAAACTCTTGGAGTCAGCTTCAGAGCTTCCAGGGGTTATATTTGGGGCTTCCTTTCACATGTAGGCCCACATCAATCAACAGACAGGTGGCTCTTTAAGGGGCAGAGGCAACTGGAAGGGTTATTCCGCAACCCTCTCCCCTCCTTCCAGGATATTTTTAGAGCTGTCTCAAAATCTTTCCTGGCCATCTGAGTGGGCCTGAAGAATGTACAACTCTGAAGTGTCCCAAATATTAGGAAAAGGGGTGGAGGTGCCAAGAAAAGACTCAGCCCAAATTTCTTATATTCTAATTTGCCTTTTTGTTTTCCCTTCAACTTCCTCTGTGGAAGAGCAACTGTTCCAGCAACCTTCTAGCCCCATACAACATAGACAGTAACTGTCTGAGATGACCGTTATCATTTTCTTCCAAAAACCTCTATGTACCCCCTCATAATGGATATGATCTACTTTCAGATCTACTTAACATTTAATACTAAGCTGCTTTTCCCTCCTCCCATACCATCTAGTTTCTCCACCAACCTCCCCCTTTAAGTTAATATTTGCTTTAGAAATGCACACTTATTTTAATATTAGCCGGCCAAATGCCATCACGAAAGTAAATATACAAGGGGAAAAAGTCCCGTATGGAATGCATTTCAAAGTCAACTACAAATCATTTAGTACATTTATCTATGGCCAGTCATGCCACAGTTCCTACTGGCCTGGCAGCTTATAGCTGGCTGCATTTCCTGCTTTTCCTCATACTGTCCTTGACATACCAGATCAAGTATGCAGAAGTACTTTTAAAAGTTAAAAGCAATACCACTGAAGTTTCAGGTCAAATGGTTATGTTGCCCTTCTTATTTGGAGCTAAATCAGAGGTGCCCAAAGTGAAATGTTTGACAAAGGCTGTCAAACATTGGAACTTGGGACTGCTTCTAATCTGTGCCCCTAAGCATTCCAGCCAGGACTAAGCAAAAGAAAGGCCCCTGCCATGTGCCTGCCCAGCTCCAGAGCTGGGTGCTAGCGGGCCAACCTCCGGACACACTCTGCGCTCCCTGGTGCCTACAGTTTCAGGAGGCAACTCCAGCAGCTTTGCAGAGTAGCAGGAGGGAAAGGTTTCCAGCTCTTCAACATTCCTTCCCCTTCGCAGGGTGGTTCTCAGGCCCCGCCAGTTTCTGCGGAGGGAGCGCTTTCTCACAGCTCTCTCTCCCTCTCCTGTTCTCACCCTTCCCCATCCCCCTGCCCCCAACAGAGTGATAGCAGCTACGACTTCCTGTCCGCTGAAGAGAAGGAGTGTCTGCTCTTCCTGGAGGAGACCATCGGCTCGTTGGACACGGAGGCTGACAGCGGACTGTCCACTGACGAGTCTGAGCCAGCCACAACTCCCAGAGGTTTCCGAGCACTGCCCGTAACCCAGCCCACTCCCCGGGGTAAGGCAGACCCTCTGAGGTAGAACCCCAGCAGAGGAGGGAGTCAGGGAGGGCTGGGTGGTTGGCTCTGGAGAGACTGAGTCAGTCTAGGGAGCTAATCTGGGTGACACAGAGGACAAGGGTAAGAGAGATAAGGAGAGGGAAGGGCTCCCCAGCTGCAGTGGGAAGCACCTCGAGGCCCTCGTTAGAGAGTGTGGAGAGCCAGTGGTGCTCAGGCTCAGCAGAAGGGAAACAAAACAACACACAAGTGTGGCCATGAGTGTGGGGCCGCATGTCCCAGGGTGTGAGGAGCATTTTACTCCTGAGGACAGTCCCTCTGGTATTGGGGCTGCAGTTTTGTGTTGTTTCATTTAGCAAATATTTATTAACAATTAGTTAGCCCCTCCCTGGAGCTAGAGCTCTGCAGCAGGGCCCTCACCTCTGTTCACTCTTTTATGTTCTTTCTGACCCTCACAGGAGGTCCAGAGGAGACCATCACTCAGCAAGGACGAGCGCCACGGACAGTGACTGAGTCCAGCTCATCCCATCCTCCTGAGCCCCAGGGCCTAGGCCTCAGGTCTGGCTCCTACAGCCTCCCCAGGAATATCCACATTGCCAGAAGCCAGAACTTCAGGAAAAGCACCACCCAGGCTAACAGTCACACCCCTGGAGAAGCGGGGAGGCTTGTGCAAGAGCCTGAGAAAGAACAGGTCAGCCAGAGCAACCAACCCAGTCAGGCACCTGCCAGCCCCCAGGAGGCTGCCCTTGACTTGGACGTGGTGCTCATCCCTCCACCAGAAGCTTTCCGGGACACCCAGCCAGAGCAGTGTAGGGAAGCCAGCCTGCCCGAGGGGCCAGGACAGCAGGGCCACACACCCCAGCTCCACACACCATCCAGCCCCCACGAAAGAGAGCAGACTGCTTCAGAGGCCATGTCCCAAAAAGCCAAGGAAACAGGTTCAACTGGGTACACACAACAATCCCGGCCTCCTCCTGCAGTGTTGCCTCAGAAAGCAAGAGCTGAAGATGTTCCCTTCCCATTAGGGGAGGACCCAAACAGCCGACTAGCTCCTCTCACAACCCCTAAGCCCCGGAAGCTGCCACCTAATATTGTTCTGAAGAGCAGCCGAAGCAGTTTCCACAGTGATCCCCAGCACTGGCTGTCCCGCCACACCGAGGCTGCCCCTGGAGATTCTGGCCTGGTCTCCTCTTCACTGCAGGAGCAGAGAAAAGCACGTAGAGAAGCTCTAGAGAAGCTGGGGCTACCCCAGGATCAAGATGAGCCTGGACTCCACTTCAGTAAGCCCACCAGCTCCATCAGACCCAAGGAGACACGTGCCCAGCGTCCGTCCCCAGCTCCAGATCTGGCTCAGCCTGCAGCTCCAGCCCAGGCCTCAGCAGCTATTCCTGCTGCTGGGAAGGCTCTGGCTCAAGCTCCGGCTCCAGCTCCAGGTCAAGCTCAGGGACCTTTGACAATGAAGTCTCCAGCTCCAGGCAATGTCGCAGCTACCAAAACTATGCCAATTCCTATCCCTAAGGCCCCAAGGGCAAACAGTCCCCTGACTCCACCAAAGTCAGACTCAGGGCTGACTCCACCAAGGCCAGAGTCAGGGCTGACTCTCCAGGAGAGCAACACCCCTGGCCTGAGACAGATGAACTTCAAGTCCAACACTCTGGAGCGCTCAGGCGTGGGACTAAGCAACTACCTTTCAGCTGAGAAAGACGCCAGCCCCAAAACCAGCACTTCTCTGGGAAAGGGCTCCTTCTTGGACAAGATCTCGCCCAGCGTCTTGCGTAATTCTCGGCCCCGCCCGGCCTCCTTGGGCACGGGGAAAGACTTTGCAGGTATCCAGGTAGGCAAGCTGGCTGACCTGGAGCAGGAGCAGAGCTCCAAGCGCCTGTCCTACCAAGGACAGAGCCGTGACAAACTTCCTCGGCCCCCGTGTGTCAGTGTCAAGATCTCCCCAAAAGGTGTCCCCAATGAACACAGAAGGGAGGCCCTGAAGAAGCTGGGACTGTTGAAGGAGTAGACTCTGCCACCAGTGCGGACTTTGTCCTGGCTGAACAAGAAGAGACACATGCTCCACTTGGGAGCCTTTGCCACCGCACAACTGAGGGCTCAAGATGAACAGGAGGGAGAGATTTGAGTCCAAGCATACATTTATATTCAGAGTGTTGTGCCGTTGAGTGCCCACATGGATCATTTCTAAGGTGATCTCCACAAGAGGGGGTGTGTGCATGTGTGTTTGGTGTGTTGGGGGGGGGTGCTGGATACATCACTGAAACTATTTATATAACACAATGAGTCACTGTTCAGAATTTTGCTCTTGTTAGAGGTTTTCTTACATTGGGTAGAGTCCAGCCTAGCCAGAGCTGAGTGAAGGGGCTGGCCATGCCTGAGAAGAAAAGTCAAATGAGACAATGGACATGTCCATGACTTGGAAAAAAGTTACATCCAGAAAATGCAGGGTCATGTGAAATATGGGCCTCCTGGAATCCCTACAGTGGATGGAGACTGGCTCATACCTTGCCAGATCCCTCTCTCAGTTCCAGCCTTCTGGACAAGGCCTGGGCTAAGCAGAGCTGATTCGTTATCTCTTCACCCACTGCCCTCTCAGTATCACCAGTCTCAAAGACAGGGTACATCCCTGTAACCCAACCTCTCGGTTGACTGATAGCAGAACAGCTCTTTTTGGTCTGAGAAGGCAGGATAAGTGACCACGTATTTATGCCACTACCTCCACCAGGGAGAGTCCTTCTCCACAGGCTTGATAAATTCAATCACTAACTGTGCTGTGGTCCCTGACTCTGCTACTCCCGTTCTTCCTGCTTTCCTGCTCCCTATCTCAGTGTGCACTGACCCCAGGGCTGGGCTGACATCAAGGTGGGAGCCCAGCCCATGGGCTTTATAAACACCCAAGAACCGTTTCAGATCTTCTCTGTGCTGATGCAGGTAGTTTTAAATTTTTCTCCGTTCCAGTGATAGAAAACCCACACAATACATCCTCTGCCAGTCTTAATAGAATATCAGAGGTCAGAGGGGCCTCAGAGAAGTTCTGACCCAGTGCTGCTGGGGAAGGGAAGTGACTCACCCTGGGTCAGCCTGCCATTTGGGGAAAGAGCTGAGGTTCTTACCCTCGTTGCATGCTGCCACCTCTCCTTAGTCAGTGCTCTTGTACATCCACACAGCACCCTCAGGACCCATAGTCACCACCAAAGACTCAACCCGAAGGCCCTTCAAGATCTCAAAGTGTCTTCTGAAGCATCAGAGATTAAATATTGTTCAAACTAATAGTTATTGCTGTGGCTTTTAATTTTATATTTGGAAGATAGCTATATGGTAACTCATCATTAACCAGAACACCCCTCCCCTCAAATTCCCTGACCAAGTCGTGCAGCTTGAGCAGATGCCGAAAGAGGGTATTATGGGTGGGCGGTGTGGGCTTGCAAATACAAGCTTGGAGGTGAGACATGGCCAGATATGACTCCTCCTTCCCCTTAGGAAGTAAATCTTACTTATAGGCTGTGAACTGCGTGGAGTCCAGGATGCCCAGATGTGAGGGGTAGATAAAGGGAATGCTATTGGAAAGGCGCCTTTTAAGGCTGCTGAGAATTTCTAGGCTGTGTCCTGATGGACACAGCACCATCAAAGTCCAGAATTTCTGAAAATGGTGACAAGGTTAAGGTAAGGACAACAAATACTCCACCCTGTCATGGTATGTGGGGTGTGGGTGTGGCGGTTTCTATGTACATTTGCTTATACACACACATCCAAAAGCCTGTGCCTCATTCCTGGCCATGGGTGAGGACTTAGTCTGTCATGGCTGATGGGGGTTCCCACAACTGGTCAAGTTATGTCTTATTATACACCCCCAGAAAGAGAGAAAATTGCCTTCTGGAGGACTGATTCCGCATGCTGTATTCAGCTGAGTTGATTTATCTGTCTATTTCAACTCAAAAGCTGAAGAATGATCACCTTATTCGGTATTCATTAATTTCCTTGATTAATAGGGAAACTTGGGAATAGCTATAAAGTAAAACTTGGGTGGAACCTGGGCCCTGGCATCACACAAGAGTGATTAAGATGGTCAAGGTCATCAGGAGTACAACCTATTATATTCCCACACCCTGAGAAAGGTCATTTCTCTCCCACACATGACAAAGTCACAGACAACCTGTACCTGCCACTTGGCATCCTCATCCTAGTAACATGGGCATTTCTCTAGTTTTCCTAATCTGAGTTTCCCTTCCCTTGTTATTTAAATATACCGCGCTTCTCCACATCCTCATCCTTCAAAGAGTATATTTTGCTCTAAGGATAGTCTTTGGGATTCAAGAACAGAATGATAAATTCAAACTTGGTCATTCTCATTTTGAAGAGATGCAAGAGGGCCCAGTGAGGACATCCACCTCCCTGAAAGTGGTGCTAGACCCAGCTGAGGTCATTGTATCTATCCTCTTGTATTCATATAGGGTTGCTCTTCATTCAGTATGAATTGATGAAGAGGGAGGTAAGAGTAGGGTCAGAGTTATTCTTATCTCTTTTCACAGAATTGTGGGTGGAGGTTTGTAAAAGCCATTCATTTGGTTTTCAAAACCAAAGCAACAGCTCCACTTCCACTTGGTCTTAGATCTCTGCTATACCCTGCCATAGCCTTGAAGCCACTGGGCACAAGCCACCTGCCACATACAGGAGTGGCCTCTCCCAGCCTGGCATGGGAGGGGGGTCTGTGCCCTCAGATGCATTGACAGCTGCTCTTCTGAATTACCACACCTGTGCTACCCTGGGAACTCTGCACTCTGACTCCGTGGGATAGGCCATCTCACACAGAGGTCAAAGGATGAGCCCATTCACTCATATGTGCCTTCTTCCACAGTGGGAAGCGTGATCTGGCAGGGGCCACCTTGTAGGCTGGGGGTGGGCTGGTGAGTGAATGTTGACATTTATTTCATGGAGAAAGGGGAGGTGAAAGATTGGAGAGCAGGTGCCCATCAATGTTCTGAGTTCTAGCTGGAGGTGTAGATTGAAGAGTCTACATGGTCTGTGAGTGTGTGAGATGAACCCTTCCATCCTTTGATGCCTGGTTGTATGTGTAGGCTAAGAAGGACCCTCTTGTCAGTCTGCAAAGCTGTAATCTCATGGACTAGATGAGAGGGGGCCGAGGGAATGGACAGGAGAAGTCGTGCAGAATCTAAGCAGGAATGCAGATAGAATACATCTAGGCCGTTTTCCCCAGGAGAGTGATGATGGAGCATATAGATGTGGCTCAAATTCAGCCTCCATCACTTACCAGTCAGGAACCCTGGCAATATCACTTTAACTTTCTGAACTTCAGTCTTCACCTATAAGATGGGGAAAACAATACCATCCTTTCAAGATTGCTGAGATAAATAAGTGATATAAAACATGTAAAGCTCAGTTCTGGACACAGTGTAGCTACCCAATAAATGATAATATTACCTTCTGGGTCTTATTTTTTTCTTCTCAAAGGAGGTGAATGTAGGGAGGGTTGGATGCCAAGGGCTGTCTCAACCCACTTCTGAGAGAAAGATAGAGTCTGCTGCACATAAAACTTATAGCACAACCAGGCTTCGGCACAGCCTCCAGGTGACTCAGCTTCACCCACGCCAGGCTTCCTGGAGTTTGAAAAGACAGCAATTGGCATGGATGTAATGTGTATGTTCTGGTGCAGCCTGAACCAACTATTTCCAGCTTTCATATCCTCAAACTCAACTTCTTTATCATGAGTCTCTTACTGCCCATGACCATAGAGCTTACTTCTTTTTGCTTCCTCTTACTTTCTTTTGCTGTGTGGCTCAGAGAATTATATGCTGTTCTACAGTTATTTATTTTTAAAATGAAGGTAAAAAAAAATAAGCATTTAACAGGAGGAAACTCCTCAGAAAGAAATAAAAGCTAGAAAAGATTTTAAAATTCCTTTTTTTCTTTTAAATAGCACAGTCTTTTAAATTCGTTCATCTCTGGAATGAATCAGGCATTAGTTATCAGGAAGCAAGAAGTGCATTGGATGAGGTCTCTAAATCTCTTCAGGTATGGGGACCTGTGAATTGCTGGAATCATGACCACTGTCATAATCATCACTGACTGTTAGCATACACATGTGGTAAAAACAGATTACACTCTAATTCCAGGCTGTCATTCTCTCTTACTCATTACCTAGTTGGATTGTTGTCCTTATCACCACTTGCCACGTATCCAGAGTTCAAAATCACGTGAAACAGGCAGGGGCCTGGACCAGGTGAGCTTTAGTGGGTCACTTCATCTCACTCTCAACATGAGGGACTTGGTCTTTCTCCTAGATCAATGCTAGCCCTGAAATGTATGTTTCGGTAAACCCAAACAAGTTAGTTAGGAAGATCAACAACTGCCAAAAATAATCAAAATATAATCTAAATTAAACTAAACTTCAAAGAACTTGAGAACTTCAAGGAAACTTTTAGGTTCTGTAATTCAACCTCCCACCTAAAGTGGAATTATCTCTATAGTTGGAGATGCATATATTTCTCTCTATCATCTATCTATCTGTCTATCTATCTATCTATATTTATGATCAGAAATACACACACACACATATATATATGTAGGACCAGAAAGAAGGGAGGTTCAGTTTGGGGCATACTGAGTTTGAGGTTGCTGTGGAACTTCTAAGTTGACATGGCCCCTGGCATGTCAACTTAGACATCTATCTATATCTATATCTATATCTATATCTATATCTATCTCCAACTATCTAAATATAGAGAGATATATGGTCAGAAATATGGATGGATAGATGGATGGAGGCTTAATGGATGAATGGATGGATGGATGAGTGGATAGATGGAAGAAGACAGAAAAGGAGGGAAGAGGAGGGGAGGGAAGAGAGATTGAGAATGTACAGTGGCCAAGAGCATAGGCTCAGGAGCCAGACTGCCGGGGTCTCTGCACTTCAGTTTCCTTTTCAGCAATTACCTTTTTCATCTTTTAACTTTCTTTGTTGTGTGGTTCAGGGAACTTTATACTGCCCTACAGTTATTGTTTATCTTAAAAATGGAGGAAAAACGAACTTAGATTATAACAGGATGGAACCCTGTAAAGTAAGGCAATAATAATACTTACCCCTTGCAGTTGTTATGAAAATAGAATCAAATGAGATACTACATATAAACAAAACCACAGCACACTGCTGAATAAATGATGTCTATTCATATTATTGTCACGTAGATGTGTAATTCAGATGTCAACTGGGACCCGCATGAGGACTGGTTCATCTTAGCCTGCACCTAGATTCCTCAGAACTGAAAGAGTCAAAGCCCTTCTCCAGTTTTAAGAGCCTCCTACAGTTCTGTCCTATCTGCATCTGTGTGTGCTGCTTTGGAGTCTCCCCACACCTGCCTCCTTCCCAATCCACACTCTGCCCTCCCCACGCCACACTCTCTGTCTCTGCTCACTGTTGGTCTAGACCCAAAGCCCAGGCCTTTCACAGATTCCCATGGGAAATCAGGTTACGTTAAGCATTTTGTTGTTTTCTGAGTTTTTTACTGAAGGTCAGTGTGGGGGATGCCAAGGGGCCTATCACAACCACATGGCCTCACATCATCTCCCCTTCCACCCTTTCTTTTTCTTTCCCAACTTGTAGCACAACCAGCAAATCCTTCTCACCTCCACCTGACACTTGAGAGCTCTTAGGATCTGAGCATCAACTCCTAGAGACTTTTCAAAAAATTCCTCTTACATGAAGAGAGTTGCTGCACCGAACTCTGTACATGTCTACAGATGGAAAGATTGTTCTGGTGGCTGGGTGGGGAGGGGACCAAGACAGGCTGGGATGGGTGTGAAGGGAACAGTTAGAAAGCTACTACTGTAGTCTGGGAGGGAGGCGGTGGGGCACTGTGCAGCTGTGGTGGTGGCAGAAAGAAGAAAAGAAAGAAGGTTTGAAGATGTTCATCACTGACATGATTTGGTGGACATATTACTGAGGGCGAGGCAGAGTGCGAGGTCATGAGTCATGTTTTGGTTTCATTCCTTAGCGACTGGATGGATACTAATACCACTCACTGAGACATAGACCACGGCGAGAGGCTCAGATCTGGGGGTCCCCTGCATGGGTCTGTGTTTGGACATGTTGAGAGTACAGCACTCTCTACCTCCTGGGACTTCATGCCTGAAAGTGGGACTGAGGCTACAGCACAAGTTGACTTGCAACATCAACACCTCCTCCAACTCACATCAACCCTGCCACACTCTGTTTTCGGGGGTAGGCAGGACTCTGCGAAGGCGTCGTTTGGATTAGTTCCTGGCTCTGTTCAGTTGCTTGGATCTGGGGAAATGTTTGTCATCTCCTCTTTGAGGGACTCTCCTGCCCCCATCCTTTAGGCAGAGGCTCCTGAAGGATCTGTCTTCATGTTCTCTATTAAATGCATCAAGCTTGTCCCACCTCTGGGACTCTATCTTGGCTGTTCCTTCTCCTGGAGTTCTCTTCTCCTCATCTTTACATAGCTAGTTCCTTCTCATCCTTTAAGTCTCAGATTAAATTTCAGATTTTCTGAGAAGCCTTTGCTGAATGCTCAAGAGAATTACATGAGATATATATTTATGGACGCATCGGAGAATCTTTTCAGTGCTGTGTAGATGGTCGTGACTCTTCTTATTCCTCCAACCTAGGGACGGAGACCCGGAGCAACTCTGCATGGAGCTGCTGGCATGGTGCCTACTGTCTGCACAGTGAAAGGAGGCAGGCACAGGTTTGGGCTTTGGCTGCCCAGCAGCATGGGAATCACAGCTCTTGTCCAGGAACTGGGCATCCCAAGCGGGATCCTATCAAGACTGAAGACCACCTCTTTGCATGTCCACTTCAATTAAACATTTATTGAATCCCTCTTATGAACCAATAATTCTCATATTCAGTATCTCAAGTAATCTTCATAACAGCCCCGCACATTTCTATCTAACTTCCTGTCAATTAGGGAACTAAGGCTCAGACAGTTTACTCAATTTGCCCAAGTTCATAAGTTAATAATTATTGGAGTCATGGATTTGAACTTGGGTTGACCTCTCACCAAGGCCAGTGCTGTTTTGCTATTACAAAGCTGCCATATAAAAATAATTTCATTGACACCTCAAACAGCAAAGATAGAATTGCTCTGTTTTACTATGAGGAACATGAGTTTCAGAGAGCTCATGACATTATAAGAAGTAGAACTAGAGACAGAATCAAGGTCCCTGGTTCAGCACACTTATTCATTTGTTCTTTCATTATTTCTCAGTTTCCTGAGTTCAAACCCTCTATCCAATATTAGGAAAACAAAGATAAATAAGACATATCAGAAAATGAAGGAGCTCATAGTCTAGCAAGAGGAAGAGACAATAAGCTATAATTATATTCAAGATATAAGGATATAGAACCATAGAGGGTAGAGCTCTAAGAGAGGAGGGGAAAGACCTGGAAAGAAGAAGGTGTTCCAGACAGAGGAAAACAGCACGTGCCAAAAAAGCACAAAGATGTGTGGTGTATCTGGAGAACTGTCCGTCATGCACAGTACCCAGGGATGAGGCCAGAGGAGCAGGCAGCAGGAGACTGTGGAGGGCTTATGTGTCATGCAAAGCAGTCTGATCTTTATCCTGTGAGCAGTGGAGAGTCAAAGGAAAATTTAAAGCAGGGAAGTAGCAAGGTCAAATTTGCATTTTATAAAGGCTCTGGCCAAGGCTGTGGAGAATGAAACATACCGTAATGATACTACAACAAAGAAACTAGCTAGAAGACTTTATCAGTCAAAGATGCTTTTGGCTGCAAGTAACAGAATCCCCTGTGGCTTAAATAAAAGGGAGTTTACTTTTTTCTCCCATAGTGAGAAATATGAGGGTAGGTGGCTATGGGCATTGTTCAGGGCAAAGGCACAGGAATTCTCTTTGCCTCCCTTCTGCAGTTGCAAGATGGTGGCTCCAGTCACAAATCTGGCATTCAAAGGATGAAGAAGGGGAAAAAGCTGGGAGCATCTGTATCTGTCTTTTTAAATAAGAAAGCAAAGTCTTTCCCACAAACTTCTGAACAGACTTTCTTTTCTGTCTCATTGACCAGAATTACATCACAAGCCATCTCTAGCTGTAAGAAAGCCTGTCTTGTCCCCTCTAATAGAGGCCAGCCTGGGAGAAGGGGGTGGATGTGAGTCTTCTGCTAGCTAATCCACAATGCTCCCAACAGTCCAAGTGAGACTTTAAATAAATCAGCGAAGATGGAGGTGGTGTACAATTCTAAATGTGCCCACAAGCCAACCAGCAGCTTAGTGACTAACTGGATATAAAGATTAAAGGAGAAAGAGGAGCTCAAAATGATGCCCACTTTGCTGGTCTGAACAAGTAGACAGAATTCATGAAGGTGCTATAGGGGTAGGACCAGGAAGAAGGGAGGTTCGGTTTGGGGCATACTGAGTTTGAGGTTGCTGTGGGACTTCTAAGTTGACTTGGCCCCTGGCAGGTAGACTGTGGCTCTGCAGTTCATGGGGGAGAGGCAATAACAGAGCCACTAAATGTAGGTGACAGTTGATCATGAGCATGGATAAGGCTGTCCAGGGAGGATGGGTAGAATAAGAAGAACAGAGCTCATGGATGGATCTCTGGGGCCCACTGACATCTAAAGGGAGGTAAAGAAAGAGAAGTCCAATGAGAAAGCAGCACCTCCAATTTCTACTTGATCACTGTTCTGTCTAGTATCTCTCAAATTAAAAAATTAACAACAACAAAAAAATTAAAACCTTCCTTAACCCTACATCTTCTAGAGCAGAGTTGTCCATCAGAAATTTCAGCGATGATAAAACTATGCTCTATCTGCTCTGCCCAGTTGAGCAGCTACTCCTCACATGTGGCCCTCAAGCACTTGATATTTGGCTAGTGTGACAAAGAACTAAATTTTTGATTTTATTGCATTTTAATTAACATAAACTTACATTTTTTAATTAGACAAGTGGTTATGGTGTTGGACAACACTGCTCTAGCACCCTGGCCATCTCTCTGCTCCCCTCTGGAAATGTTCCTTGAAATAATCACAACCTCTCCTTTCTCACCTGAACCTCACTCCTCCTCCCACTTCAAACAAGCATCTTTCCCCTCCACGCCCCCAAGACTCTGTTGTCAAAGTTACCAATGACATCCATGTTGGCAGAACCAGTAGTCTGCTTTGCTCCCGTTTACATTATTTCTCTGCACATTCGACACAATTGACAACTCCCTTCATTTTGAAATACTGGCTCCTGGGTAGTGTGCTCCTCCTCAGAATCCTTTCCCTGCTCATCCTCTTGGGTTTCAAGGCTCTCTCCTGTGCTCCCTTCTCAGATCTGTCTTCATGTTCTCCTTTAAATGCATCAAGCTTGTCCCAGCTCTGGGACTCTACCTTGGCTGTTCCTTCTCCTAGAGTTCTTTTCTCCTTGTCTTTATATAACTAGTTCCTTCTCATCCTTTACATTTTAGATTAAATTTCAGATTTTCTGAGAGGCCTTTTCTGAATGCTCAAGCTAAAGATGACACTTGATCTTTGCTTTCATAGTACCACTCTTGAATTCTCTGCATAGTACTCACCACTGTTCAGAGAGAGAGAGAGAGATTTTGAAAGCTAAGGGGAAAAAAGAGTTTCTAGAAAAGCACATGGTCAACAATACCAAATACCCCAGACACATCAAATATGATGAAACTAAAACATTTCTATTGGATTTTGAAATTAAGAGGTCACCAATAATTTCAGCAAAAGCAGTTTCAGAGAACTGAGTGTGAAAACCAACTTTAGCCAGTTGTAGAGTCAATAGAAGTGAAGACAGTGAGTATAGTTAAATCTACTTCCCTCCCTTTATAGCTTAGCTAGGGAAGAAAGCTAGGAAAATTGGGGAAAAAAATGTGATCAAGGGTACAGAAGGGTTTTTTTTTTATTGTTTGCTTTAAGATGGAATAGATTCGAGCATGACTATATGTTAGAAGGAAAGACTCTGTAGAGAAAAAGTTAAATATATAGGAAAAGTGATCATATAGAGGAAGGCTCTTGAGGAAAAGTAAAGGAGAAGAGATCTAATGAACGAGAATAAATTCTGCTGGGGAAAGAGGGTCAGCAACTTCTCCAGGTCAGGGAAGAAGAAGGGAAGGATGGGCCAGGCGCAGTGACTCACGCCTGTAATCCCAGCACTTTGGGAGGCTGAGGCGGGCAGATCACCTGAGGTCAGGAGTTTGAGACCAGTCTGGCCAACATGGCGAAACCCCGTCTTTAAACTAAAAACTAAAAACACAAAAATTAGCTGGTCATGGTAGCGCACACCTGTAATCCCAGCTACTGGGGAAGCTGAGGCAGGAGAATTGCTTGAACCCAGGGAACAGAGTTTCAGTGAGCTGAGATCATACAACTACATTCCAGCCTGGGTGAAAGAGTGAGACTCCATCTCAAAAAAAAAAAAAAAAAAAAGAAAAGAAAAGAAAAGAAAAGAAAAAGAAAAAGAAAAAAGAAAAAAATTAAAAAAAAAAAAAAACCAAAGGAAGGAAAGGATGGAGAGATGTAAAAAAAAAAAAAAAAAAAAAAAGCAAAAAATCAAACCTTTGTGGGAAGAGGGTGGGAAATGGAGGGAGTTCCCTCCTAATAGATTGCATCTTCCCTTTTAATTTGGAGGCAATGTGAAAGCAAGGAGAGTAGGGTAGGGTGAGGAGTTTAATAAGAGAGAAGGTACAGAAGAGCCATTGTGGGAAGGGATGAGAAATAAAGTTAAACAATGACAGAAAAAATGTGTGGTGACACTGAGAGCCCCAGTGAGGTCAGAGTCACCTATGTGTTCCGCAGGAAAGTGTAGGTTCAGAAAAAGGAAGGTTGGGTTGATTCAGGTTCAGAGGAGTGCAAAGTTATCTCAGTCCCTGGTCCCTCAACCAGGGCCACCTCATCCACCATTCTACAGCTACCATATGAAAACATCCCCAACAGAAAGTAATTGTTCTGAACAATTGCCCCAGTTTTTGCCTGCTTAAGCTAAACCTACAGCTCTTGCCGCATCCTTGCTAATTCCTCGAACCTGTGAGAACCACTCCAGTATCCACACAGTACTTGAGAGAGCTGGCAGTACCTGAAGGATGCTCAAAAGGAACTCTAGGATACTCTCTCAAAGCACTGAGGAGCAGTGCTACACTTACAGGGGCAGAAAAGGCATGTTCTGGAATGGCCTGGGGTAGCGAGAGCTGACACTACTTTCCAGTGTCAGCCCAGCCCCCTGACATAGGTGGGGTGGGAGGACTGGGGAGGTGTGTTTCAATCAGGACAGGAGGTAGAAGGCACACTCTGTGAAATGCTGAGGATGCATGGGAGTTTTGTACGTAGTAGAAAACATAGGAAATGGAGAAAGGACCCAAAGGAATGTAGAGGGGCCTGCATTTGGGCACAGGTTGCCCTCCCTCGGTGGAGTCAGTGTTAAACTAGTCTGGGGCTTGGACAGCAGTACACCGGCCAAGGGTAAACTCTTACTCCCAGGTGTTCACTTCTCGGTAACAGGAGTTGTGGTGTCAGAGGGAGAGGAGGTGGTTAATTAGGTTCAAAAACCCTTCCTCCTTACTGTAACAGGCAATAGCCTTCAGGGCTTGGAGGAATCCAACCAAACTCATTTTCTATCATATATTATAGTCAAGGCAGAACTATAGGTGAAATATATATGTGAAATAGCATGCTACTTATTCCAACCCTGAAAGTGAGAGAGCAAAAGAAAGAGAGAGAGAGAAAGTGGGAATTGCCTCTCTAACTTTCTAACTTCTCTTCCTTTTGCTGAGTTAATATCTCCTGCACAGAGACCTTTCAAACACTATCCTTGGGAAAGGCTTGGCTAGAATCAGTGTTTAACAAACATTTAAAGAACAGGGTGTGCTTTATTCAGGCTTTGAGTAGAAAAGAAGGGAGCTCTCAGTCAAATGGAGAAGACAGGAATTGCGCCCTTGGAAAGCATTCCAGAGCCAGAGGTAAGCACACAGATGAAATGCCATGGAAAGACGAGGGCAAATGAACGCACTGCAGATGGCTGCATAACTGCTGAGAGGGTGAGGAATAGAGTGCTGAAGGAGCTGGTCAAAAGAAGCTGATGGAAAGCAAAGGATGTTGAACTCCATTTTGAAGGATGGTGTGCTTATTCTGGGAAGTGGGGGAAAGCATTCTTCAATAGGCTTCGGTGTACAAGGGAGGAAGGAAAATGTAAAATCCTTCATCTCCAGGCAGGAAGTCCTGAGCAAATGCATCACATCAACCTGTCCCTGGGTTTTTTCTTGCCCATTAATTGAGCCTTTCCTTTTTCCTGAACTGTTGCACTCAGAGGTCTCAAACCGAAACTGGGGGCTCTGGGAGGGCTCCCACCTCTGGAGGCATCCAGGCAGGGAGGTAACAAAGGACCAATGTTTAACTCAAGGAATAGAAGTCCCTTTGATAGGACCTTGGCCTTGGCACACACTTCCTCTGTGCAGATAAGCTTGGATTCCATTCACGAAAAGCAAGAATAGGAAGCAGTGGTTAGCAGGGAACCCCTTGGTTTTTCAGATGCCTTACCAAGGTAAAAGGTAGGAGAGAAAATGACACAGATGTTGGGTAGCTCTACAGAAAAATGGTGGCACTGAGTGAGGTCCACTGGCTTGAGACGCGGGCACAATATGCTGAAGATGAAGCCACCTCCGTATGGGTGGCTGAAGAGGGCTGGTGAGGGCACAGTGGTGGGAAGCTGCGAGCAGATTCCGGGCAGCTCCTGGAGGTGGTACTGCAGGCCCATCTACCACGATTCTAGAATTGCCCTCCCTGACATCCTTTCAGATCCCTCTAAGAGGTGCAGGAGGATCCCCCCCTTCTCTCTCTTCATGTTGTCCACCCACCCTCTCCCCCTGGATTTTTTTCTTGGGATAGATAGAACACCCTCTCCAGGATTGGGCCATGTTATCCCAAGGAAGCCAGCAGGGCCAGTCCTGGACCCTCACAGCAATGCTGCACCCACCATGTCAGCAGAGTCCATGGCAGAAGAAAATCTTCCAGAGCACTGTTGGCAGAGCCTTTATTCCCTTCTCACTTGGGGCAGGAGAGCAAAATTTCCTATCAGGCTTTAGCAGGAGAGGGAGTCAGCCAAGTTCAGCTAGTTTCAGGAGTAATTGGTCAAGAATGACTCTGGGAAGAGGGAGAAACTGTATTGCAGATTATCAGCCATCGTTTGGGCAATTTGGATTTTATCAACAGGGGTGCAGGGGTGTTAGGGGCTAAAGTCAAGTATAGTCAAGAGGAGTTAGGAAAGAACTGCCACTGCAGGGGCCAAGGATATAGGAGGGCCACAGGGGAAAATTCTCAGTCCTGTGTTTCTCACACTATTAACAGTTGTATAGGAATGAATGAATGTGCTCCTTTCTCTGTCCCTTTGGTGTCAGCACATGTGCCTGGATGTAGACAAGGCGGCAATCTGAGATGGGAGATAGGGGAGCCTTGTGTTGCCTGGGAGAGGGATGGTCTCACTGAAGGCAGAGAGAGTCTGAGGGTCCTTGACGACCACTCAGCATTCTGTTATGTCCAGTTCCAACTCTCTGGGCTGTTGCCAGCCATTGGACAAAGCATCCAGAGGTACAAAGCATGGAGGCATAAATATCCAAAGCATGGAGGTACAAACCCAGGAGGTGTAGCAAAAGAAACACTCCAGACCAGCCAGGGCTAATGGTCCCAGCTCCTCACCTGACCTCTGTCCTGGTACTCTGGGATGGCTACCATCACTTTCATGGCTGGCCTCTGCCCATCCTGCCTCTAGGGGCCCCAGACCAAGTGTAGACTATACCTATTTCCTCACTGGTTTAGCTGAGCCAAGGCTAGAATTTCCAGAGAATTATTTCCAGAGAATTGTATAGAAAACTATTTAAAAAGGCAAAACCCCTTGATATGGTTTGACTCTCTGTCCCCACTCAAATCTCATCTTGAATTGTACTCCCATAATTCCCACATGTTGTGGGAGGGACCCAGTGGGAGATAATTGCATCGTGGGGGCAGTTTCCCCCATACTGTTCACATGGTGGTAAATAAGTATCATGAAATCTGATGGTTTTTTAAAGGGTTTCTGCTTTCACTTCTTCCTCATTCTCTTCTCTTGTCTGCCACCAAGTGAGACGTGTCTTTCACCTTCCACCATGATTGAGAGCCAGCCACATGGAACTGTGAGTCCAATAAATCTCCTTCTTTTGAAAATCTCCCAATCTTGGGTATGTCTTTATCAGCAGCATGAAAACAGACTAATACACCCCTAAACAAACAAAACAAATGCAGAATCCATGAAATAGAAGTCTTCCGAGCCCCCATTCATCACTCAAGTCCAGCCCCAGATAGACTTGGCTGGCAGGAGTCCGAGTGATCCTTTCTGTGGCTTCGTCACAAATGACTGGGTTCATTGTTCTCTGCTCAGAAATTCAGTAAAATCATGTGGGATTAATCCAGGAGTGAATTCCTAGCATACAAGAGTAAGGAGTGGCTTTAGTCATAAGCCACTTGTCCAAATGCCTGGCTGCCCTGAGAGAACTCAGCTTTTCTGTCATCTCCGAGAGTCCCTACCTTCAAGGAGTAGAGAATATCCCAAACAAACTGACAGTACACAACTCGGCTACAGTATTGGGAAAGAGTCAAGGGTATCTAGAATGCTCTCCTGGAGTGTGTTTCATTTTCAATGAAGTAAAACCCTCCTTGCTGGGCCCAGGGCAATGTCCCTTTTGACCTTCCCCTGGGGCTGTCTTTCCAGGTGGGCTCCTGCTCTCCCAGCTTTCTGTCAGCCTTTGGCATTTCAACCTCTCTGCCTCCCCTCTATCTTCCCCCATATCATGGGCCTGATCTTGTGTCTAGGATTCACTCCACACCAGCCTCTCTGGCCCTGATCTCCAGAGAAACCCACAGTATTTCCTAAGTGTTCAGGGCTGAGCAAGCATGCACAGGCAACAGACAGTGAGCTGAAAGGTGAACATTCCCAGCTCATCTGTAGGGACACATGTCCCAAAGACACCTGTGAGCACTATTGTCTTACGTGGCACTTATGCCTAGGATGGATCTGGTACATCCAGACACCTTGGGGTCATTGTGTTTTGTAAGAGTGGCACATGCACTTGAGCAATACACTGGCCCCTTTATTTTTCTTCAGAGGCTTTGGTACAAGTAAATGAAAACAGCTATACCCACTAATGCATTTTCTGCAATAAGTAAATTCATGAGCCATTATGCTGGCCAATGCATAGCATGTACTCCCTCCCCCACAACATGTAAAATGCTTCACATTAACTTAACCAGCAGCATAAACATTTCTGTGCCTTTTTCTTCTTTCTATAACTGAATTGGATGAGTTACACCTACAATTGATGACACAAATGTGTCACAGATGATGAATTTGGTGGAGAAGAGAAATAGACTGGGGGAAATCTGAAAGAATTTTAATATGTGTTAATATTTAATATAGGTAACTCACTTTTTGCCAAAGGCACAGTGGATTTATCTCACTAGCTCTTTTGATATTCAGTGAAGAGGAAAGATAAAAGGAAGGGTATTCAGAGGACTGGAATAAGAATTGCTCACGTCGGTGACTTAAGTAGAGTGGGAACTTAATAAGTGAGCAATGGATTAATTGGAAGTGATAAAGTCAGAGGGAGAAATGGCTGATGGCAAACACCCAGCACAGGCAACAGCTCAGGGAGCACGTGTGGCCTGTCCTGGGTGAGGAAATGCCCACCTGTCCTCTGCCCTCCTCCAGCCCTGGGTCTGCCTGCCCCTCACTGTCACCATCCTGCCATCTGATAACAATCACCATCTCTTCCACCAACCTAGCGCTCCTGAGTTAAAACAAAACAAAAACAAAAACAAAAACAAAACCAAAACAAAACAAAACAAAAACACACCTCCATAGTCACAAGCTCATTTGGGTCTCAAAACAAAAGATAAGGAAGATTAGATTTTAAATGTTATTTTACAGATGAGGAGGACTGAGGTTCCTGGAGGCTAAGTGACCGACCCGAAGTCCCAGAGTGGTACTTCCAGGGCTAAAACCTAGCTGCCCTGACTTCCCGCCCAAGCTGCTTCCCCAGCTCTAACTGCATCTCCTGAGACTTTGCTTTGGATTCTACTCTCCACGTGGCTCCACACTGGACACTTCTCCTAGGATGGGCCCTTCACTGCTCCTGACTTCATTGCTGGACTTGTTAGAACAGAGCCCACCTCAACGTGCCCATCGTCAGGCTTTTAGAGCTGGGCCCTGGAGGTGGGCACACTTACTTTAGCTCAGGAAAGTCTCTGTACCCAAATCCACCACCCTGTGACTTCCCTGCTGCTGTAGTCACTTCCTAACTAGGCTCCCTGCCAGCCGTACCTTGAAATATAGAGGAAAGGTTGCTGGATTAGGAGGCAAAACACTCAAGCATTAGTTCTGGTTTCTATCTAGATAAGTAACCCTGGGGGAGTTAATAAATTCTTTTAACTCTAGCTTCTTTATTTGCAAAACTGGGATAATAATACATACTCAGTGTAGTTGAGAAGATTAAACAAGCTATCCTTTGGAAAGGACCTGCAAGGTGGACAACAAATGCTACCATTCTTTCCCTCCATTGTTCTATTCTTCCTCCCTCTTCTCCTCCCCCGCCTTCCTTTTCTTTCCTCTTTCTTACTTTTATCCCACACAACACTCTCAGGCTGATCTTCCCTGAACTTTACTCACAAGACTGCTCCCTTGGTCAGAAATCTGGAATGACTTCCCATTGCCAAGCCCAATGGCATCTCTGTCTGCCATGCAGGTCCCATGGTTCCTGGCACCACCTCTCCTCCCCAGGCTTCCTCTCCTACTAACTCAGGACGTGCATCGTCCAGTTGGTGGGGTGCCCATCCATACTGACTTGCTCCTGTCTGTTCCTGCTTCTGTCATCTCATCCTCTAGGAATGTCCTTTCCCACCTCTCTTTCCCTGGAGGCTTCACTCACTACTCCCTGGATCTCTCTCTTCTCTGATTTCCAATTTCACTCACTGTCCATATCAATTTCCTTGGCATGAAATCAGAGGAAACCATGTCTTCAGGTTGTTTCCTATGTGCCTATCTTCTTCAACTGTATGGCCTGTTCCTTGAAAACAAACCAAGGTCCTTTACCTCTCTGAGTTCCCCATCAGGCCAGGAGAGCTCAGTGGTAACAGGGGATGAGATCTGGACTCACAGCTCTAGGCCTGGGTTCAAATCCCAGGTCTAGCACTTATAACCTATGTAATTTGGGAAATCCTATGTTTCTCAGCTTTAAAAGAAATTATTTGGCCAGGCATGGTGGCTCACATCTGTGATGCCAGCCCTTTGGGAGGCCGAGGTGGGTGGATCACTTGAGGCTAGGAATTTGAGACCAGCCTGGCCAACATGGTGAAACCCGGTCTCTACTAGAAATATAAAAATTAGCTGGGCATAGTGGTGCACACCTGTAATCCTAGTTACTCAGGAGGCTAAGGAATGAGAATCACTTGAACCCAGGCGGCAGAGGTTGCAGTGAGCTGAGATCGCGCCACTGCACTCCCACCTGGGTGACAGAGCAAGACTCTATCTCAAAAAAAAAAAAGAAAAAGAAAAGGAAAGAAAGAAAAGAAAATATTAAACTTCTTTATCAGAAGGTTCTTTGTTAACATATTTGTCCATTGAATAAATATTTGTTAATTACCTACTTGTGCCAGGCCTATGCTTTTTAACATATATGAGCTCATCTAATCCTCATAACCTAATGTGATAACTTTAGCCCTGGGACTCCAAGCACTAGCATAAAGTTTGTGGAAATTAATTAAGAGTTCATATGAAGGTGCACCATGCCGGACACATAGTAGGTGCCCAGCAAGTCTTTGCTGAATCTGAGTGTTAGGTCCTCATAATTATTAAATTGAATCAAATTGACTCACTCATCCACAGTACTGAAGATATTATGGTGAATAAAACTACAGGCCGGGTGCAGCGGCTCATGCCTGTAATCCCAGCAATTTGGGAGGCCAAGGTGGGCAGATCATGAGGTCAAGAGATAGAGACCATCCTGGCCAACATGGTGAAACTTCGTCTCTACTAAAAACACAAAAAATTAGCCTGGCGTTGTGGCACACACCTGTAGCCCCAGCTACTCAGGAGGCTGAGGCAGGAGAATCGCTTGAACCCAGGAGGCAGAGGTTGCAGTGAGCCGAGATTGTACCACTGCACTCCAGCCTGGCGACAGAGCGAGACAGAGCGAGACTCTGTCTCAAAAAAGAAAAAAAAAAAAACCACTACAAAATGCTTCTGTCCTCATAGATTCTGTCTTCATAGAGCATTCAGTCCAGCAAATGAGACAGTAACAACAGTAATTGTAAATTACTCTTGTAACACATGCAATAGGGAAAGCATGGTGTACTCTGAGAGCCCATAAGGGAACATAATGCAGGCTACAGTGTCAGAGTAGATTCCTCTGCAGAAGATCCTGAGCTCAGATCTGGGGATCTGAATAACCTAAGTGGGAATAGACAGGGGAAAGAGCTTAAGGAAGGGAACAATGGGAATTGCAGGCAGTGGAAACAGCAGGGTGCAAAAGTCCTGGGTGAGAGAACAGGGGGCCCTGTCTCGAAACTGGAACTTAACAAGCAGCCAGGAGAGGGAGCAAGGTGGGGCTGAAGGCGGATTGCTTCAAGCCCTGCTGGCCTTGCTGAGGAATCCAGATTTGACACACAGTGGGGTGCCCTTAGGGATCTTAGGCCTGGGAGTGACATGATCAGGTCTGTTTTTGGAGGCTCACTCTGGCTGCTGTGTGAAGAAAAATGAAAGAGCAAGGCTGATGCAGGAGAACAGAATGGAGTTAAAGAAAACTGATGCCTGAAACACTCCCAATAAAGACTCCAGAGTGTGGGCCTGAAAGTGACTTGAGGGGCCTGTGCTCCAGGGGGCAGAAGCAGCCTCCAGTCCTGAGCGCCCTCTCTTCCTGACTTCCTGATGCACACTGGCCCTGACCCACTGCATCCTGTTTTATCCACTCTCTGCCTTCTCCATGGGACATTCTGGTTTGGTGTGGGGATGAGGCAAAAACAAATAAACAAACCTTTAACCACCACCCCATTCTGAAGTGCAGGCTAAACCACAGATTGGTTTGAACCTGTCAGTTCAGAGCTGGCTCCAAGGCCAAGACCCACCTGGCCTGGCTGAGAGTGGCCTCTCCACATTCTTGTCTCACACTCACCCTTTGAAGGGCGGAGGCAAGGCCCTCCTCCACCCCTTCCTGCCCAAAGGGCTGGTAGCAGCCCAGCCTCTGCTTACATAACCCGAGCCCAGGCATTGCTCCATTTGCGTCTGCGGGGCTGGGTGGCTTCTGGGGATGGGATTAATAGGTAGGTTCTGTGTGATAGATGGAGAAACAAGAACGAATTTCCAGTTCCTCTAGTTCCACCCACTAAGACCCAATGGTCTAAACTTTGGCCCTATTCACAGTTCAAACATCCTAGGATCAGATGGATTCCCAACACTCACTATTCAACACTCACCCCTTCTGGTGTGAGAAATTGGAGTTACTCGTTGCTAGGGTCAAGACACTTTGGTTTGGACTTTCACTCTGTCACCAATGTGGGCAAATCCCATAACTTCCCCAGGCTTTGATTTCCTTGACTATGAGATGGGGAACTTATCACTCCTGTTGTGTAGACCTCACAGGAAACAAAGAAAATAAAGATGAAGGTTCTCGGAAAAGTTAAAAACACAATACCAATTTAAAAGAGCATTAATAATAATATCAATAATAATAATAAACCTTATATCCACAGTGACTCATCGGTGGCCCTCAAAGCCCTGGGAACTCTTTAACTAGAGCTTGAAAATAGTGCTCCAACAAGCAAGGCTGATGTTCCCCACCCCCAATTTTCCCTCCTGTCCCCAGCCCCCAGTGGAATCAAGGCTGGGGCAGAGGCTCAGCCCTGCTCACAATTCTGCTGCACTAGGTTAACAACACTGAACTCCTCCTAAGGGCTATGCAGCCCTCTCTCCCAGCTGAGACACCCGGAAGTTCCATCTGACTAAAGTTACAGGTGCTTGCTAGGTAAGGGCGTGGAGATTGTTACCTCAGAAATGGTGGTTGCAACTGCCTCAGGTAGGATTAAAACCAGTGCCTACAACTGAGAAGATTCCTAGAAGGATTCAGTCCCAGCGACCAAGCAAAAAGAGGGTACTAAGGCTAACCAGAGGGTAAAATACAAAGTAGCTACATGTGCCTTGCCAGTCTCAATCTTTCTTCTCCCCGAGGACTGCCTTCTCTCCCAAGATTCATTGAGGTCTTTTGTGTAAGAAAAGTCATTAGTGTAAGCCAAAGGAATGAATCTCTAAGAATGCACATACCTACATTAATGCACAAACCTACATTGGAAGTGATGAAGTCAGAGGGAGAAATGGCTGATGGCAAACACCCGGCACAGGCAACACCTCAGGGAGCACGTGTGGCTTGTCCTGGGTGAGGAAGCGTCCACCTGTCCTCTGTCCTCCTCAAGCCCTAGGACTGCCTGCCCCTCACTGTCACCATCCTGCCATCTGATAACAATCACGGTCTCTTCTACCAGCCCAGCGCTCCTGAGATAAGACCACCAGGTACACAGCTGAAATCCAACAAAATCGGATCTATTACCTCAATGCAGCGAGGGAGGGCATTCCAAAGGAACGGTAGAATGATGCTCAGCAGGAGTAAGGGAGGGACACATCTCATGTAAGGTTTGCTGTCCTGCTGTAGGATTTAGAGGAGAGTCTCAAGGAAGTGGGGATCTGTTCTGAATTGGTTGCCGTTTCTGACACAGGATTCGTATATATGGAAATTACTAGGGATTGGATGATGTCATGAAGCTAGGGCAGTTTAGCAACTGGATATCCCCAATAATAGGACCCATTTGAACAAAGTGGGCCTACAAGCATCATTGCTAAGACAGCGGTAGTCATCACTCAAAAAGGGAGGCTTCATGACATTTTGCAGCTGCTGCATGACTTTAGGAGAAAGAATGTTTTCTGTTAATGTTGCAGCTGGCTTTATCTGTGTCTGTCCTCCCAGCTTGATTACCAGCAGGGCTGCTTTTTATGTCTTCATTGTGAGCTGATTTTTCACTCTTCAGTTGGGTACAGGTTTCATACTCTTTCACCTACCACCATTGCTTGTAGGACCTTTGGGTTGAATGACTCTCTCCACACACAAATGTCACCTGATGGTTAAGAGCACATTTCCTAGATTCAGATTGACTGTATTCATACTCTGGTTCCACCACCTGCTTATCTCTGAGATCTTGGGCAAATTACTTACCCAAGATGTCAGATATATTTGTCTCTGATATCTTGGGCAAATTATTTACTTGGGCAAATTATTAGATCTCTTAGTTTCCTCATCTGTAAAACAGGAAAAAATAAAAGCTCTTGCCTCATAGGGTTGTTGTAAAGATTAACAGAATAAGACATGCAAAGTTCTTAGAACAGTTCCTAGCCCTTCATTAGTATTCAAGAAGCCTTAGTTCTTTTTCTTATTAATTTTATTTGAAAGATAACCTAATTTCTGATTTAAAATGATGGATTTGCTATACACATTTTCTCCTTTCCCTTCAAAGATTCCCTCCAAATAATAAACAGTATTAAAATATATCAACTCCAAGTAATGAAGAGACCAGTACAGAGATTATCAGCAGATGGGAGATGTCAACAAATGCTTGAAAGAAATGAAACTGATGGAGGAGTGACAACGGATGAAACAGAGAACAGAAACACAAATGGAAAAGGAGATTTGATTTTTAGAAATTAATAAATATACACATAAATAAGTATGTGTATATCCAAATAGATAGATGATAGACTCACTGTATATATACATTGTGTGTGTGTGTGTGTGTGTGTGTGTGTGTGTGTGTGTGTGTAGGGAGAGAGAGTTTAAACTCACTTTAAAGAATAATATGTACTGTTAGAATAATGCCATGAACACTGGTTGATCCATCCACCACCAAGCGTAAGATAGAATATTATCAGACCCTGTGCCATCTTTGTGACTCTCCTGTGGCCCTTCCTGACCACATCTCTCCCTCCTCCTAAGGTAACCACTATCCCAAATTTTGTATTATTTATTCCCTCGATTTTCTTCATACTCATTCACATATATAGCTAGCCCTGAACAATGCATTGTTTAGATTTTCTCTATTTTTGATCTTTATATAAATGAAACCACACTTCGTGTACTATTTTGCATCATGTTTTTTCACTCAACATTGTTTATACATAACAGTTTTATTAAGATGTAATTTACATAACATCAAATTCATCTTTTTGATTTTTTGTTTGTTTGCTTTTTGAGACAGAGTCTTGGTCTGTCACCAGGCTGGAGGGCAGTGGCACAATCTCGGCTCACTGCAACCTTTGCCTCCTGGGTTCAAGCAATTCTCCTGCCTCAGCCTCTCGAATAGGTGGGACTAAAGGTGCACGCCACCATACCCAGATAATTTTTGTATTTTTAGTAGAGACAGGGTTTCACCATGTTGGCCAGGATGGTCTTGATTTCTTGACCTTGTGATCCACCCACCTTGGCCTCCTGAAGTGCTGGGATTACAGGTGTGAGCCACCACCAGCCCCAAATTCACTGTTCTAAAGCATACAACTCAATGGTTTTTGGTATATTCACGAAATTGTGCAACCATCACCACCATTTAATTCCAGAATACTTTCATTACCCCCAAATAGAAACTTATTAACCGTCACTTCCGAATTCCCACTCAGCCTAACTCCTGACAACCACTGATCTACTTTCTGGGTCTATGGACTTGCTTATTCTGGACATTTTGCATGCGGTTATGTACCCATATAACAACATTTTGGTCAACAATGGACCACATACACAACATTGGTCCCATAAGATTTTAATGCTGTATTTTTACTACACCTTTTCTATGTTTAGATATACAAATATTTACCACTGTGTTATGCTTGCCTACAGTACTCAGTACAGTAACATGCTGTACAGGTTTGTAGCCTCAGAGTAATAGGCTATACCATGCAACCTAGGTGTGTACTAAGCTATACCATTTAGGTTTGTGTAAGTGCACTCTATGATGTTCACATAATGATGACATTGCCTACGAATTCAATTCTTAGAACATATACCCATGCTTAAGTAACATATGACTGTAAATGGAACCATGCAATGTGCAGCTTCTTGTGTCTGGCTTCTTTCACTTGGCATGTTTTCAAGGTTCAGTCATACTGAGCATGTGTCAGTACTTCACTTTTATAGCCAAATAATACTCCATTATATGCATATACTACATTTTTGTTTATCCATTCTTCAGCTAATGGACATTTGAGTTGTTTTTTCTCTTGAACTATTATCAATAATGCTGCTATGAACATTACAGTCTCTTGCATGAATATATATTTTGATTCTCTTCGAGAATACCTAGAAATAGAATTACTGGGCCAACTGGTAACTCTGTATAACTTTTTGAGGACGTGCCAGACTGTTTACCAAAGCGGCTACACCACTTTACATTCCCACCAGCAACATAAGAGGGTTCAAATGATGTTTTGAGAGCCATTCACGTGGATGCCTGTGACTCTTGTTTACCCATTTTATGTATATATCACATTTTAAAAATGCATTCCATGGTTGATGGATATTGGGTTATTTCCAGTTTGGGGCTGTTATGCACAATGCTTCTGCGAATATTCTTCTACAGGTCATCCGGTATAGAGGATCAAGCACTTCTTTAGGGTGAGCACAGTGGCCCATGCCTGTAATCCCAGCACTTTTGGAGACCCAGGCACGTGGAACGCCTGAGCTCAGGGGTTCATGACCAGCCCAGGCAACATGTCAAAACTCTGTCTTTATCAAAGTATACAAAAAAATATTAGCCAGGCATGGTGGTATGTTTGTGTAGTCCCAGCTATTCGGAGGGGCTGAGGTGGAGGATCGCTTGAGCCTGGGAAGTGAAGGTTGCAGTGAGCCAAGACAGTGCCACTGCACTCCAGCCTGGGTGAAGAGTCAGACCCCATTTCAAACAAGAGAGAGAAAAAAAGAGCTTCTTCAGAGGTGGGATTGCTAGGTCATAAAATAAGCACATTTTAAACTTTCTTAGCGAATGTGAAATTGTTTCTCAAAGTCTCATTCTTAGTCACTTCTAACCTTAGTGTTGAAGAGTTTTTGTTTCTCTAAATCTCCAGCTGGAGACATTATCAGATTTCTTAAAATCTTGGCTAATGTAATGAGTATGCAATATTCTCTCATGGTGGTATTTGTTTATTTATTTATTTTTACCTGTATTATCTTATTAGAGCTTCAGAAAACCTCATGAATTAAACAAGGTAGCTACTTCTTTACAACACAGTGTGGTGTTACTATCAAAGATTAGACAAACAATATGCAGATCTCAGACCAGAATTCAAATCTTCTGAATTACCTATTGTGGTCCTTTCCTTATATTGCCTATTAACCAAATTACACTCTAATAAGTGATAAAACCAGAAACATAAGCAAGTCCATGCAAGGTTTGGATACATTCTTGAATATTTTATACACTTTATTAAAGGAGATAAGGAAATACATTAGCAAGTTTTTAACTTTTATGGCCAACACTCTGTTCTTCCACCTAGTTAGATATAGCCTCAATAGGATCCTTTTCATGATTTGAATCCCTATACAACAGTAGATTTATACGTGATCAATACAGGGTTAAATGGAAATTTGAATATATTCTTTTCATTAACCCTTCCAAAATATACACCAAGCTCCATGTTATCTTCTGCTACGCTTTTCTAAATAATTGTTTATTTTAAGGAATTAAGTAGCATTTTAAAGAATTGGGGCTTTTAAAATTTGATTTAATTTATTAGAATCTGCTTTTTTTTTTTTTTCTTTCCAACTTTTATTTTAGGTTCAGGGGGTATACGTGCAAGTTTGTCATGTGAGTAAATTGCGTGTCAAGGGAGTTTGGTATACAGATTATTTCATCACCCAGATAATAAGCATAGTACCTGATAGGTAATTTTGGATCCTGGCCTCCCTCCCATGCTGCACCCTCAAGCAGACCCGGATGTGTATTGTTCGCATCTTTGTGTCCACGTGTACTCAATGTTCAGCTCCCATTTGTCAGTGAGAACATACAGTGTTTGGTTTTCTGTGCCTGCATTGATTTCACTGCGGTTTTTAAACTGTGTTCTCCTGATCATTCTTTTCACTGACCATCTTTTCTCATGATCCTGGGAAATTTAGGTTCCTTCTTCAGTGAAATGTGAGATGTCTTTTACCAATCTTCCTCCTGGTTTATTTTTATTTTTCTCATTGATTTGTGGGTATTTTTCTTATACTCTGGATCTAAATCCTTTGTCAGTTGTATGCGTTACAAATATATTCTCCCAATTTGTGACTTTTCTTCCCCTTCTTTTCATGGTATACTTTCAGAATCAGTATAAAACTATTCAGTGTATTCAAAAGTATACAATGTATTAATGTATTAAAAAGTATCCATCTTTTCCTTTAGTCTGTGATTTGTGTCTTATCCTTTTAAAGAAACCCTTCTTTGCCTTGAAGCCATAAACTTCTTCCATATTTTCTTCTAAATGTTTAATTTTATTGTCTTTTATATTCAAGTTCTTAATTCACGTGGAATTGTTTTTAGCTTATAAACAGTAAAATGTACTTCTTACAGCTCTGCGAAGTACAAGATCAAGATGTCAGCAGATTTAGTGTGGGGTGAGGGCCCATTTCCTTGTTCATAGATGGTCCCGTCTCACTCTGTCTTCACATGATGGAAGGGGCCTGAATTCTGTGTTTGTATTTGGAGTGAATTTAGGGACTTAATTTTTTTTCTTCCTCATGGGCAAAAAAATCATCAATGTCAACCCTCTCATATACAGTTTCCATCCATATGTGGGCTGTTTCTGGGCTCTCTTATCCTTTCCATTGTTCATGTGTCCACCCTCTTCTAATATGACATTGTCTTAAATACTGTAGTTTTACAATAATCTTTTTTTTTTTTTTTGAGACGGAGTCTCGCTGTGTCACCGAAGCTGGAGTACAGTGGCACAATCTTGGCTCACTGCAAGCTCCACCTCCTGGATTCAGGTGATTCTCCTTCCTCAGCTTCCCGAGTAGCTGAGACTACAGGTGTGCACCACCGTGCCCAGCTAATTTTTGCATTTTTAGTAGAGACAGGGTCTTACCATGTCGGCCAGCCTGGTCTCGAACCCCTGGCCTCAGGTGATCCACCCGCCTCAGCCTCCCAAAGTGTTGGGATTATAGGCGTTGGCCACTGTGCCAGGCCAATTTCACAATAGTCTTGATATCAGAGAGAACATTCTGTCCCACCATCACCACCAATCTCATTCTTCCTCAGGATAGTTTTGGATATTCTTGGCCCTTTGCTCCTCTAAGCAGACTTCACAGTAAACTTTTGAATGGAATTTTTGTAATGTTATCGAATTAAGACAGAGAAAATGGACGTATTCACCAACTTGATCTTCCTTTCCCACAAATATATTGTGTCTTTCTATTTATTTAGAAAGATTCGCTAATAAATCTCCAAAATTTGTATTGTTTTTCATGTGAAAGACCTGCATATCCCTTGGTAGAGTCGTTCCTAGATACCATTTTCTTTATAATTAAAAAACTTTAAAATGATATTTTTCTGCTCATTGAAATTAACATTTGTATATTGATTTTATATCTGTGGGCTTTGCTAAACTATCTTAGTAATTCTAATAATAAATCTATAGATTATTTGTGGTCTCTCATGTGGCTATTCACATCATTGGCAAATAATGGGAGTTTTATTTTATCCTTTTTAATTCTTATACCGTTTCTCTTATTTTTCTTGCTTTGTTGAGCTGACTAAAGCCTCCACTGCAATTTTTATTTTGTTCCTGACTTTAATGAGAATACTTTTGATGTTTCACTGTAGATTTTTAAAAGCAGATTTCCTTGCTGAGGTCAAGGAAATTACTTTCTATGTCTAGTTTATTAAGAAGTTGCTTTTCATTAACAATAAATAAATGTTAAATGTCACCTAATGCTCTTTATAAACCTACTGAGATGATTATCTCTTTAAATCTCTTAATGGGATAAATTACTCTAATATAGTTTTCAATGTAACTTTCAATAATAGACCTATATATTAATTTTTTTTTTGAGATAGGGTCTCACTTTGTCACCCAAGCTGGAGTGCAGTGGTGCAAATATACCTCACAACAGCCTCAACCTCCCAGGCTGATATGATCCTCCCACCTCAGCCTCCTGAGTAGCCGGGACTACAGGTGTGCACCACCACACTCGGCCTAATTGTGGATTTTTTTTAGAGATGGGGTTTCTCCATGTTTCCCAGATTGGTCTTGAACTCCTGAGCTTAAGCAATCCTCCCACCTCAGCCTCCCAACGTGCTAGGATTACAAGTGTGAGCCACCCTGCCCAGCTCATATACTAATTTTTTTAAAACATACCTGGATTAAATCCAGAATGTTTTAGGTCCTTTTATTTTCTTCTATATTCATGAATGTGACTGATCTGTAATTTTTCTTTTCAGACTGTCTTTGTACAGTTTGGGGATCCATGTTCCCTTAGCCTCATAAAATAAATTTGGCGATATTGCCCCTCCCACTATCTTCTGTAAGAATTTGAGTAAATTTGGAGTTTCTACCTCTGTCTCTTGAACACCTGGTAGAACTCACTTGTATAATTGCTTGGGCACAGGGTTTTCCTTATGATTCAATGTCTTTAGTAGCTGTAAAATCATTCCAGTTTTCTCTTTCACATAGAAGCAATTGTTGCCAGGTTTCTTCCTAGAAGTTTGTCAATTTCATCTAAGAATACAAGTTTACTGGTATAGTTACTTATAACATTCCCCTGTTATCTTTAATCTCATTAGCCCCTCTTTTCATTGCTGACACTTTTTGTGGGTACCTTTGCTTTCCTTATTTGAATGATTTTGTCAATGTTTCATTAATTACTTTGACGTTACTGGGTCTCTCATTTTACATTTCTTGTCTATCCCATAAGTGTTGTTCTCGTCTTATAGTTTTTTTCTAAGACATCTTTTTGTAGCATATTTTCATTCTTCTCCTTCCCTTGGGTTTCCTCTGTGATTCTTTTTCTAACATCTTTATTTGGATACTTAATCCAGCTTAATTATTTAATGTTCAGCCTTTCTCCTCTTCTAATACAAGCAATATAAAATTAAAAATTTCCCTCAAATTTCTACTTCAGTTTTGAAGCAGCATTTTTTAAATTTAAATATTTGTCTAATTTATATTATTATTTATATTTTAATCCTTGATATAGTTAGAGGTCTTTTTTAATACTCCCAAGTATGTCACTTTTTAAAAATAGGTTTTTGTTATTGAGTTTTGACATAATTGTTTTGCAAAAGATAATGAGATGTGTTTGATACTGATTCTTTGAAATTTGTTGAAAGTTGATTTATGACATATGATGGTGGTCAATTCTTAAAAATTCAGAATTTTTCTTTAAAAGAGTGTGTGGTGTTTTTTTTTTTTTTAGTGAAGTAAAATATTTAATATATGTCCATTAGGTCAACCTTGTTTTAGTCATAAAGATATTTTTAGAAATGCAAAGACTGGAGAAATGTATTTATCAAAACTTCTTTGGTTAGTAAATCATTAACAAGGTGCTACAGCAAATATGGGAGAGAGGCAAGGCAAGGAAAACATGGGACCCAGGAAACAGTGGCTCTCACTCAGGAAAACAGTGATGCCCCAGGTGACAGCTATGCAGCAGGTCTTATGAGCAAATGATATCTACCGGAATAAGACATTCCAGGCTCCAGGAGGAAGGCGTGCAGCAAAAAGCAGGATTCAAGCAGTCTAATATTATCCTTAAGACCCTGGGAAAATGTGACCCAAGACAAAGTCCTATCCACTGTTATGCCAAAGCCACAGTCTGTTAGAGTTGGGGGCTTGAGTTAGCCTCAGCAAACTAACGCAGGAACAGAAAACCAAACACTGTATGTTCTCATTTATAAGTGGGAGCTAAACGATGAGAACACCATGGACACATGAAGGGGAACAATACTTACTGGGGCCTGTTGAGGCCTATCAAAAAGAATAGCTAATGGAGGCTGGGCTTAATAGCTGGGTGATGGGTTTATCTGTGCAGGAAACCACCATGGTACATGTTTACCTATGTAACAAAGCTGCACATCCTACACATGTGCCCCAGAACTTAAAATAAAAGTTGAAGAAAAAAAATAAAATTAAAAAGGAGAAGAAAGGCCGGGCGCGGTGGCTCATGCCTGTATTCTCAGCACTTTGGGAGGCCAAGGTGGGCGGATCACCTGAGGTCAGGAGTTCAAGACTAGCCTGGCCAACATGGTGAAAGTCCATCTCTACTAAAAATACAAAAAATTAGCCAGGCATAGTGGCACACACCTGACAACTCCCAGTTACTCAGGATGCTGAGGCAGGAGAATCACTTGAACCTGGGAGGCAGAGGTTGCAATGAGCCGAGATCATGCCACTGCACTCCAGCCTGGGCAACAAGAGCGAGAGACTCCATCTCAAAAAAAAAAAAAAAGGTGGGGGGAGAAGAAAATTTTAAAAAATTATTATATAAGAAGAAAAAAAAAAGAACTGGGGGCTTTGAGTTTATCAGGACATCCAGAGCTCATGGCCCAGGCTGCTGGGTTCGCCTCCATAGAGTGAACTGGGTTGAGATTGCATGAACTGTGGGGAAACTGATCAATAGTCACTTGGTCTCTAACTACAGCAGAGATCACACAGTTAGGTGCTGGCCCCTCTATCCTTGTCAAGAGTGGTCAACCCACTGGGGTTCACAGAAAGAGCCATTGGAGTGATGGGAGAAAATGTTCAAAATTCCATTTATCTCATTCTTTTTATTTGATTTGTATGTATATTCTAATGTATATGATACATTAGGAAAGTAGAAAGTGTATATGTGTGTATGTGTGTATATCTCTGTGTACATACGCAGAGCACATGCATATTCCGAAATTTTTAGGTCATGAGGTGCGTAATTATAAATACTTGGAGACCCTTAGTAAACAATAGCTATGTAGGGGTGAAACACTTAGATACTCTCCCACAGTCAGGTAGAAAAATCATGATGGCAACAATGACTGCACAGTGATTGTGTGTCAGGAGCTCTGGAGATGCTTTTAATTGATTATTTCAGCTAATCCTCAAAACTGCCTTTCAAGAAGAATACTGTTTTTCTTACTGAATAGGTGAGAAAACCAAGGCACAGAGAAGTTAGACAACTTGCTTAAACACACATAATAAATGACATATCCAGAATTCCAATCCAGTTGGTCTCCAGGGTGCATGCTATTTTCTATTAGCCAGATGTTCTTTTTAAAAATTTCAACATTTCTACTTGTTATACATTGAATTGTGCACGCCTGAAATTCATATGCTGAAGTCCTAACACCCAGTACCTCAGAATGTGACCTTACTTGGAAATAGGGTAACTGGAGATGTAATTAGTTAAGGTGAGATCATATTGGAAGAGACTGGACACCTATCCAATATAACTGACGCTCTTATTAAAAAAAAAAAAAAAAATCCAGGCCCAGTGGCTCATGCCTGTAATTCTAGCACTTTGGGAGGCCAAGGCAGGCGGATCACGAGTTCAGGAGATCGAGACCATCCTGGCTAACACGGTGAAACCCCATCTCTACTAAAAATACAAAAAATAAGCGGGCATCATGGTGAGCGCCTGTAGTCCCAGCTACTCGGGAGGCTGAGGCAGGAGAATGGCGTGAACCCGGGAGGCAGAGCTTGCAGTGAACTGAGCTGAGATTGCACCACTGCACTTCAGGCTGCGTGACAGAGCGAGATTCCATCTCAAAAAAAAAAAAAAAAAAAAAAAAAAAAGAACACCCATTGAACAGGTAGCTGTGCATACCAGGAGAATCTCGTGTGAAGGTTGGAGTTAGCTGCCACTAGCCCAGGAACTACCAGAGCTAGGAGAAGGGGCTGGAACAGATCCTTCTCTGGCATCTTCAGAAGAAACAGAGCCCTGCCAACACCTTGATTTTGGATTTCCAGCCTCCAGAACTGTGTGACAATACATTTCCATTGTTTAAGTTATCCAGTTGGTGGTGCTTTGTTATGGTAACCTTAGCAAATTAATATAGCAGTTATTAACTTACTTGTAAATGAGGTTAAACTGAATGTTTGGATTAGGAAATAAAATTTAACTGCTCATCAGTGTGTTTTTGAATGCAAGTGACTTATTGGACAATAATTCCCTAGTCTTGCTTTTAAGTGCCCTAAGTATATTACTAAATCTTCTCAAAGACTCACAAAACAAAGGCTAATCCTACTGAGATTAAATAAATTACCCGAAGTGACTTATTTTATTTACTAAATTATAGAACAAGCTACAACTATAAAGTGTAGCAGCTAAGAACCATTTCTGCAGAAGCTGATAACCTGAGACCCTACCTCCTCTAATGTCTAGGAAAGCTCATGCTCTTGGATCCCAAGAGCAAACCCCACAGCTAACAATGATTGCTGGTGTAGGGGTGAAGGGGAATTTCTCCTTCGTCTTCTGAAGGTTCACTGAAAATCAACTGACAAATGGTAGATTAACAGGAGAAAATGTATACACAACTTTATTTTAAGCTGCATAGCATGGGGGAATGGCAGGAGAATGATTACCCAATAACCCACTGAGGTACAGATGTTTATATAACCTTTCTTCATAGGGGAAGGAGAGATGGAGGAAACGTGGTATTTTGAGAGATAGTAAGGTATACAAAGATGAATGAATAAAAATATTTACTGAATCATTATTTATATTAACAAGTGATTGGTTATTAGCCACTAAGGAGTTTGTTAAATGACTTAGAGTCTCTGTATATGATGTAATGCTTTGTAACCATTTGAAGTGATATAAAGGTTAATGACATCAGTAAATAAGCCTTGATATTTTGGAAAATGGAAAAACGTGGGTTGAAAAACAGTACTTATAGATTGGCCTAATTTAGTGGGAAAATATGTGTGAGACATAAACCTTGAGATATTAAAACTGCGTGTCTTGATGTGGTGGGGTTATGAGTACATTTAAATTTACTTCTTTGGTTTTTGTGTATTTTTAAATATACAACTGTGAAATGGTATTATTACTTTTATAATGAAATCCATTTTTAAATGGTAGTTTGCTCCTATCTCCACACAGCTGTCTCTGGGAATTGGTTTTGATGTATTGGGAGAGGTACTCATTCATTGCAAAAGAAGAGCAGGAAAACTGCCGGACAAGGACAGAGTGAGGAGAAATTCCACAAGACCAGTAAGGGTGGAGCAGAGCAGCTGGATGGGACAGGTTTTGCAGCCAGTGCTCTATTAATAAATGATACGCCCGTCCTTCAGTGAGCCCCGTCAGCAAACATCGGTTCTTTGCCCACTACGGAGGAAAAGAAAAATAGCCTGTTTGAGCCTCAGAGGGCTGATTAGGGAGAGAAAAATTGCATGAAATAATTACAAAGGTATGCATTAATAAATCCAAAATAATACAGCACTGACTGTATTATATATGTAGCAGGGGTGGTGCAGAGTAAATAATCAGAATTCTGAGATTTTGTTGAGAAAAAGGTAGGATGAAATACATTAATAAATAGGTCAATACTATCCAAAGCTCCTTAAGGGGTGCTTGAAGCCTGTTATGCATGTTAGGTTATCATGACACATTTATAAACGCAAGGGAGAGAGGAAAGAAGAAGGCAAATAGAAGGAACATTTCAGGTAAAAGGGGTGGCTAAGCCAGTGGTTTTCAAAGTGTGGTCCCTGAACTGGCAACATTGCCATAACCTGGGAACTTGTTAGAAATGCACATTCTTGGGCTCCACCCCAGACCTACTGAATCAGAAAAACTGGCGGCAGCGTCCAGCCATTTGTAGTTCAACAAATGCTCCAGGGGATTCTGATGTAACTAAAGTTTGAGAACCACTGGGTTAAACAAAGTCTTGGAAGCTGGTGTGAGCAGGTTGTGGGTAAGGGAAGTGGCCTTACTAGAAGGAAAAAGCCACATCAGGGATTGATGGGAGATTAGATGGAAAATACGGGGGCTAAGAAGGCTCTATATTATTGGTGGTAAAATAGATTAAGCTTTTTCACAAACAGCATGGTTGGTATTTACACATAACTAACATGAAGGAAATTTGCTAAAGAAAAATAAATCCACATTCTCTCCTGATTAACACAACAATTAGCTTCAGATTTTCCTGGTTCCATGTGTTTGCCCATATGTATACCTAATGTTCACACAGTTATAATGAAGTTCTGAGGTTCTGTTTATTTTTGCATTTTATAGTACACTAATATTTTGATACATTAATCAAGGTTTCCATTTTTATTTTGGCTTCTCCTGTTGTATTTCACATCTTAGCTCTGCCTAGACTCTGTCTCTGGAGGGCTGTTACAACATAACCAAATAATAAAGCAATCAAATGTGGGTTACGCATTTCACAGTTGAAATCCAGGCCAAAAACAAAGGCATCTGGAAGTAAATGAACAGTCAGAGCCAGCTTTCCTTACCCCTAAAGGCTTGATAAAGTTGCCAACTAGGGTAGAGCTGCAGAGAATCAGAAAGAATAAGTGCATATCCTGGGGTCCATTCCCCACCTGGCGTGAACTCCCAGAACCCCATGGATATGGCCTAAACTCCCATCCTGAAAGGAATCTAGCTAGGGAAATGACAAGTGTCACAGAGGTCCTTCTACTTAACACCATATGAGAGCAGCAAAGGCTACACGTGACCCAGCTAGGACCTGAGGACCCAAGGCAACCTCTCAGAACTCCCCGCAGCACCAGGGTGATGTGATGATGCAGATGGAATGTGGCTAAGTCAGAGGCTGGCCTAAAACACCTCTGTATTAGGGAACAGAGGACAATCCAGGTCCTGCATGGATCAATGGTTAAAGAGAAAGAAGTCAATAGACATCCCATCCTGGTGGATGCCTGTAGGAGCAGGTAATGACAAACTGCTAGGTACTATCTCAGGGAAAATGCAAGCAGTTAGGAACAGGCCATGGCAACAGGACTTTGAATTGCCTGAGGTTACCCAGAATCAGCATAACAGGACCCACACCAGGCGTGTACCACTAGTCAAAATCGGGCTTGAAAAGGAATGTAAATCTTACTATAGAAAATTGAAGAAAGTTATGTTTTGGCTACAACTGAGTATGTACTTTAAGATTATACTTGCTATAATTACATAAAATGTTTTCCATGTCTGACAACACATTGCTATTTTAGTAGACAATCTCTCCATTAAGTGACAGCACTGTATTTTATTTAGTCATTCTCCTATTGTTGAAAATTAAGATTGTTTCAGTCTTTAAGTATAATATAAATACTACAACAAAATAGTTATTCTGCAACATTTATTTGCCACCTTCAATTATGCCAGACTCCAGACTAAGAATGCTGATTCAGAGGTGAAAAAAACACAATGTCCCATTGTCTGGTGGGAGAGTCAAATGTGTCTAATGATCATCACAATGTAACATGAATGTGATTATAAAAAGCATAGCTATCTTGTGCATATTTTAAAATTATTTCCTTAGGATAAATTCCAAATAGTGAGATTCTTGGATTATATTGACAAATTGCTTTCTTTTCTTTTCTTTTTTATTTTATTTTGTTTTATTTTATTTGAGATGAAATCTCACTCTGTCGCCCAGGCTGGAGTGCAGTGGCGTGATCTTGGCTCACTGCAACCTCCACCTCCCAGGTTCAAGTGATTCTCCTGCCTCAGCCTCCTGAGTAACTGGGATTACAGGTGTGCGCCACCACGCCTTGCTAATTTTTGTATTTTTAGTAGAGATGGGGTTTCACCGTGTTGGTCAGGCTGGTCTAGAACTCCTGACCTCATGATCTGCCCACTTGGGTCTCCCAAAGTGCTGGGATTACAGGCATGAGCCACAGTGCTCGGTCAACAAATTGCTTCCTTAAGGCATCAATTTAATCTGCAATGAATAGCAGTTTCTGTTATATAACCATGTAACATTCCTTGACTCGTATGTGCTGGAAATATTTTCCAAGTCTTTCGTTTTCCTTTTTATATATTGTTGAGGGGCAAATTGTTAAAAAGTATTTTAATTTCTCTTTTCCTATGTTCTTTCTTATATGATTTTAAAGCTTAGAAAATTACTCCTTTAGAGATATGATACATATTTACTTCCATTTTCTACTAGTTTTAAAAAATAATATGGTTTTTCTTCAATTGTTTAATCCATCTGGAATTTTTTTTAGCAATTAATCAGAGCAATTTATTTTCTAAATTGCTAGCTAAGACGATTTTTCCTTTAATATTATTTGATGACTTTTTCAAATTCACAATTCTCACTGTAAAATAATAATATGTTTTCAGATATTAACCTGGTAAATCCTAGACTCTGATTAGCCTGTGACCCCCAAATGTTGAATTGATGGCATCCAGAGCTTCATGGGGAGCGAAGAACCATCAAAAATAGGGGAGTTCCTATTTCATTTTCTAGGCTATCTTGAGAACATTGAAAAAAAAAAAAGTGAGAGGATTTTCAGCTGGCCAGAGAACTCATCAGAACAGATTATTGACCATTGATCGGAGAAGAATATGAAATATGATGTTAGTGAAGCCCTCACCATTGAGGAAGGAAGAAGTTCCTTCTAATCCTGGGATTAGGATCTGGGTGAGTGAGGGAGAAAAGAGGGGCAAAGGGTGACCTGAAATGTTCTGGCTCCCTTCCTCACCCCAGGATGGAACATTAACAAGAGGTGTTACAGGGCAGGAGGGTGCATCTTGGATAAAACCACACCCAAGATAAATTTGGGAGAGTCTAAGAACTTCAGGAGCTGCTGTCCTTCACAGACTGGGCAGAGCTTGGGAAAACCATAGACCTTGTAAAGAAACCCTCCACCACTGGGAATGCTGCTTCCAACATGATCCAAGAAAGGGGAACTAGCAATCACAGGCACGTGCTGAGGGCAGTCTTCAAGGGATCACACACAACAGCGTGTTGGAGAGAAAGCAATCTAGAGTTTTCCGGCACCCCACTGAGATGCATGATAGCTGAGAGAGCGGAAAAGACCCAAGTTCCTAAGGAAGCTCAGAGTATATGGAGCTCTTGTCACCAGAGGCAATGGCAAGGACCCGTGTGTGTGCATGGTGGGTGGCAGATGCCACTATGATGCCCGCGAACCAGATCAAACTAGTGGCATCTTCATCATCAAGCAGAATGAGGGACATTTCAGCACAGGGTAGGGAGGACCAAGGACATCTGAGCAATACCACTGCACCCAGACACCATCCTGAGAAGGGGTAGGGGAGATCCCTTCGAGCTGTCTAAAGTCTAAGCTTTGAATTGGCTGCTTTACCTAAAACAGATCTGAGCAATGGAGATTAACTTTCCATTAATTGGTACATTTAAATATCTTGCCAATTCACCTCATCCCTGCTACCAACAGAAATTAGCACCCACACTAAACAATTATAAGACAAAAATTTTACTTTTATTTTTCCATATCTGAGTAATATGTCAATTTTGAAAGCACCAAGTGCGCGCGCGCACACACACACACACACACACACACACACACAGAGAGAGAGAGAGAGAGAGAGAGAGAGAGAGAGAGAGAGAGAGAGTTAGGCCCTTTCTGGGCTTTTTGTTCCTTTATTGATTTAAAATGCACCGTTAAAGTCAGAACAAAGCTTTACATGTTTTTGGTGTATGTTGTGTTCAAAGGCAATGTAGAAAGACACTCTTTTCTTTTAGTAGGCATAGTTGGAAATTCATTCTTCTTTGTGCCAGAGGAATTCAGAACTCTTTCATGTATTGTTAACTTTGCGTGAGGTGTGATGGCCACCATAGGTGGCACAGGAAGCTTCATGCTGAGAGTAAATGTAGCAAAGTAGAACATCTTGGAAAACTCATATTTATTCTTGGGAAAATCCTTGCACATCCTGTTGTTCCCTTGCATTCCCCAGGGGTGATCATATGTTTGCCTGGGACAATCTCGATTTACACCTGCTGCCCCAGAACAATTATTAGACGTGCCCCTTCACAGTGTCCTGATCTGAGGTCCCTGGTCATTCTAGCCATGGAGTCTTTCTGGCACAAGGTGGCAGCAGCTGCCCATAGTTGAAAACGTACTGTAGCTTGTGGGCCCTTCCAGTACCTGAGACAGAGAAAAGGGTCCATTCATTAACCCAGGACAGGCTTACAAATACACCACCAGACTAATGGAATGAGGTTACCTTAGAATACAAGGACTTCGAATACAGGATAATCTGGCCACCCCCTGCCATGAGGCAGGTCACACAACCCTTTTGGCAGCTGTGCCAAAAGCCATTCTCTGGATGGGGATTCTCTCAGCTGGTGAAGTTAGGCTTTTGTTCACAAATTTCAAGCAGCTCCTGGAGAGAAGGGAAGGGTCCACTCCCTGTAGTTTCTGAGATCCTCACCTACAAAGACATTCATCCTTGCTCTGAATGTGCAGACTGCTTGGATATGTTCACCTGGCGCACCAAGAAGGTGCTTGTTTTCCAAATGATACTGCAATTGTCAGCTCTTCTCTCTCTCTCTCTCTCTCTTTTTTGTTTTTTTTTCTTGTTATGGGTTGAAATGTGCCAACAAAAATATGGTGAAGTCCTAACACCTTGTCCCTCAGAATGACCTTATTTGGAAATAGGATCATTGAAGACGTAATTAAGATAAGGTGATACGGAGTAGGGAAGGCCCTTAATCCTGTATGATATCCTTATAAGAAAAGGAGAAGACAGAGATACATGGGGAAGATGGCCATGTGAAGCCAGCGGCAGACTGGAGTGATGTTGTCATATGCCAAGGAATGCCTGGAGATACCAAATCCTGGAAGAAGCAAGGAGGGGTCCTCCCCTAGATGCTTCAGAGGGACCATGGCCTTGCCCGCACCTTGATTTCAGACTTCTAGCTCCAGAGCTATGAGAATAGATTTGTGCTGTTTTAAGTCACCCAGTTTATAGTGCTTAGTTATGACAGCCCTAGGAAACCAATGTGCTCCCATCTCACACTTTCTGACCCCCATGCATTACTTATCCATTGCTGCATACCAAGACTACCATAGAGTCAGCAGCCTAGGACAACACACATTTCTCTCCTGCTTTCTTTTGGTCAACAGTCCTGGCATAGCTTTGGGTCCTCTGCAAGCCTTCAGTCAAGGTGTCAGCCAGGTCTGGGTTTGCATCTAAGAGCTCAACTTGGGAAAAATCCACTTCCAAGTTCACGTGATGATTGGTAGGATTCAGGTCCCGGTGGGTGACCAGACTGAAAGCCTCAGTTTCTTGCTATGTGCCAAAGGCTGCCCTCCATTCCTTACCATATGACTCTCTCCACTGAGCAGCTCACAACATGACAGCCAACTTCAACAAAGCCAGCAAGGGACAGAGTCTTCCTGCAAGAGATGGGCATTACAATCTTCTCATTCTGTATTTAACCACAAAAGTGACTTCTCATCACCTTTGATGTATTCTACTGGTTAAATGTAAGTCACAGGTCTCACCAACACCCAAGAAAGGGACTACACAGGGGCATAAACACCAGGAAGTGGGGACCACAGGAGCCACACCCCACAAGGAGGAAGGACAGCAAATTCCTCAGGGATTAGGTTTTCACGCTGAACTTCCAGGGGCTCAAATCTCTGTGCTCTCTCCCCAGTCACTGTCTCCCCACACATCCAAGAGATGAAAGATTATTTTTCCTTACCCTTTCACAAATTAAGTGCAACTTCTCACTGCTCTGTGGAGTGACCCTTTTCCCAACTTTCCTGCTCTTTCCCTGGGACAGGAGCAGAGTGGAAAAGCAAAAACAGGCTGACCCAAGGCAAGGACAGGCTGTGTTCTCCCACAGTCCAATAAGCGTTATCTTGCTTTGCAGGGCGGGAGAGGAAATGAACCACTGCTTATGCTCATCCACTTTTTCTTTGCCTCTGCTGGTCTGCTGCTGGGCTCCGGCATCAGTCCCATTTTAGGGAACCCATAGTGCTCTCCTAATAATCCATGTCTCTTCATTTCCCCACTGTCCTTTGCAGGTAAGTTGGGTCCATGTGACTAATTCAGGCTAATTGACAGTGGAAGTTTGGTGTAACAATTTTGGGATGAAGCTAGTGTACCTCCTCCCTCCCTTCCTTCCCTGACTCAGTACATTTGGAGGCCAAGTGTTAAGAGGGCAGTGCCACAAGACAGAGGGAGCTTGGTCCCTGAGAGGTGGTTTGGAGAGCCCTCGCCATGCCCCACAGGACTTCATAGCTTATCACATCTGTTTGAATTTCTTTATCAGCCCCCAGTCAAGCTGTTGCAAAGAAAAGCTCAGCCAAGCACATCTAAATCATCTCAAACCTGCACTAGGATAGCGAGATCTGCCAGGGCCATTTTTCATAGTGACACTAGCTCTTGACTCTGTTCTTTACCCCCTTAAAGCTATGTGACCTTAGAGAAATTATTTAGCCTCTGTGTCACGGTTTCCAGACTTGTAGTATAGAGTTCTACTAGTAACTTCTCATAAGAGTAAATGAGTAAAACCATGTAGATCAGTGGAATTGTTCCTGGCTCGTCACTGCTTTCCAGCTGGGGTGTAGGACACACTCTGTAAAGCCCATCTTCAGCGCTGTTAGCCCAGGCCTCTGGGGCTTCTCCTCAGCCCACCTGTTCCCAAAACAAGTCTCAATTTATTTCTTTTGTCTTTCCCCAATTCCCTCTTTCAGGCTGTTACCTTCCTTTCCTTAACACTAGAGGGTGCTTCAAGTCAGGCACCATCTAAAAACAGATTCTCCCTCTGAGTCCAGTCAGCAGCTGGTGGGTGCTGGGCAGTTGGCCAAACTTGGAGCGTATCACTTAGAACTGGGAGATGGGCTTCTCACCATCAGAATGACCAAGAATGATCAACCAACCTTAAGGTCACATAGCACATTCTCCTATTCCAGAATGATCCCCGATTGCTTCCTTAGAGCCCTATTCTTTCCCTTCCTAATACCTACCAATACTTCTAAATCACTTATATTGTATATACTTCTTGCTATGCTAATTGGGTTAATGTTCCTCTCCCCCAGCAGACTATCAATCAAGGAATGTGTCTGTTTTGTTCACTATCCCTTTCCAGAACCCAGCAAAGTGCCTGGTGCATAGTACCTTCTTGATAAATACTTGAAGGCTCATTAAATTAAACCCCCTATCTTTTCCCATTCTCTACCCCACCACCCCCTCACTCCTCAACACCAGAGTAATCAACCTGACCTTGTGCTACTTATCACTGCCATCCCAACCTTATCACCTTTGGCTGTTGTCACAGTTTCTTAAAAGGTTTTCATTTTTCCGAATGTTTTCCTTCTAGTACATTTTGTCTACCGCCACTACCCTGCTCAAAAAAACCATTACCTACAGGCTCAATTCCCAGAGGCTTTCAAGACACATTGACAAACAAATTCATCTAGAAGGAACAACTCAGATGGTGAGAAGAGGCTGAACTTCCCTGAGGCTCCAGAATTCTTATCCATATGATAGGGGTAGTAATACCATCTGACTTATGGGGTGATTGCAATGCTTAAATGCGATAGTGGCAGGCATGGGCACTGGCAGAAAATAGACATTGTAATAAAGGATGGCCATTTGCATCAATAATATTCTATGATTTTAGTTCAAAGGAATGAGAAATGTTTAGGTTGATAAAATAAAAACTTCAGCTGAATTAAATCTGAAGGAGTTTCATTGAGCAATGAACGATTTGTGAATCGAGCAGCCTCCTGAGCCAGAATAGGTTCAGAGATTCCAGCACCGCCACGTGGTGGAAGATTTGTGGACAGAAAAAGGAAAATAACATACAAGGAAACGGAAGTGAGTTACAGAAACAACTGGATTGGTTACCGCTCAGCGTTTGCCTTATTTGAACACGGTTCAAACAGTTGACCACATTTAATTGGTCAAAAGTCAGTAATTGGCACAAGTGTAGGCTACGGTCTGTTTACACTTCCACTTGTTAGAGTTCACAATGTATAGAGAAACCCTTAGGCCAAATTTAAAATATGTAAGGAGGCAGCTTTAGGCTAAACTTGATTTAACAAAGTGAACAAACAGAAGACTCTGGAGAACTATTTCAAAGGCTACTGAGAGAAGCGGGAATAGATTTAATCCTATATTTCTCCTTTCAGAAGATGTAAGTAGTGCCAATAGGTAGGAATTAAAAGAAATTAGATTTTTCTCAGTTAGAAATTCCTAAAAATTAGAAATATTTGAAAATGGACTTGACTTGAGTTCCCTGTCCCTGAGATAACCAAACTAAGACTGAATGCCTACTTTTAAAAGAAGTCTCTGAAAATACTGTTTATTGAGTAGAGACTTGAATTAGGTCACTTCTAAGGTCTCCTACTTTATGATTCTATGACAATGTAGGATTACATGAGAATGCTTTCCTAATGTCTTTGGGCCATTAATTTCTCTCACTCTTTGGAGGTTTTATTTTTTTGAATATGTGAGACCTGCTTTGATATTTGAGTTTTCCCATTCCTTCCCAATTAGGTACTAAATTTTTTGAGGACAGTAACCGTGTATATATGTCTTACTATACTCCCTAATATTCCTAGCACTGTGATCTGTGGGTGCCTGATAAAGATTTGTTAAAGAGAAAGGAAGGGCTTCCTTTTAGACAGGAAAACTCCCATGCCAAAGTAGGTAGAACTGCAAGATCCCTTTCTCTTCTGTCTTTCAAAATGAAGCTCAGCTTCATGAATTGAACAGTTAGGAAGGAGATGACTCCAGGAACACTGGGGATCCTACATGTCAGAGTGGAACTTCATCATTTCCTAGGGCATTCTTGTGTAGGATCCATTTTAAAAAGTGAATAAAAGATCAAGGGTAGTGATCTCTGAAGATAGTAAGATATTTTGCCTTCTTAAATTAAGCAATTTTGTCAATGTAGTGCTTAAACAGCATTTATTTATAACTTAGCAAACTTAAATCAAGATGAAATTCTTCATCATTATGAAGCCTGTCCCATTGCAGCAAATCTGGAGATTTGATTTTTTCAGTATTTGGTAGGAAAATGATCCTTGGGCACCCCCTTGTTACTGGCTTCTGTGTGATTTGAGGCAAGTTGGGCAAGGCACACAACAATCTCTCTACAAAGGAAGGTTGCTCTGCCCTTTCTATTTCATGGACACTTACAGGCTTAAGTCTAAAGGCAATGGAGACATTTGGAGGGCATTTGGACTCTGGAACTTGGGTGGGAACATTCGAGTAGATGAACCCCAAATGTTGTACTCCCACATTGTTTTAAATCTTCTGATCCTGCAGGGTTTGCCCACCTGTCCCTATTAAGAGCTAACTACTCTCTCCCTTCCCAATTCTCCCTCCCCCACCTTACTCGAAGACAATACACAGGCCTCTCCCCACCATCTCTGCTCCTTGTAACTAGGCTTATAACTAGGGGTATGTGCTGGGTCTGATAATGGAAGAAAAGACCTCAAATGAGCTGCTAGTCCTAGCCAGCCTACACCAGCAAAAGTCAGAGGAGTTCATGCAGGACTGGATCCTGAAGATGCCGGATCAAGGGGCCGGGAGCATCAGGTAGGACAAGGAAGAGTGTACTGATTTGGGATCACTCTCCAGAGATACAGGATTTGACACCCTAGCAAGGACCCCAGGAGGTGATGTGACCTGGCTGCTCAAATGGCTCCTGAAAGCAGGGAGAAAGTGATGGCCCAAGCTTGATGTGATTGAAATGCCAGCACTACCCCAGCAGACAGTAGAGGTAGAAATAAAAAAGCTCAGGGAAGTCAGCATGCTGAGTGGATACACCATGAGGCTGGAAGGCCTACCAGATGATTCTGTTCTATAAGAAGGGCCAGAGACTATACCATTTACAAAACCCAAAAGAAATGATCTAGTGAGAAGGAAAATAGCATGACTGAAAAGATCAGTTGGAAATCTCCTCGATAAGCCAGGATTGATGGTTGGAAAAGTAGGCAGAGAATTTTTTTTTCTTTTTTTTTGAGACAGAGTCTCACTCTGTTGCCCAGGCTGGAGAGCAGTGGTGAAATCTCAGCTCAATGCAACCTCCACCTCCCTGGTTCAAGCAATTCCCCTGCCTCAGCCTCCCGAGTATCTGAGATTACAGGTGCATACCACCATGCCTGGCTAATTTTTTTTGTATTTTTAGTAGAGATGGGGTTTCGCCAGTTGGCCAGACTGGTCTTGAATTCCTGACCTCAGGCAATCCACCCCTCTTGACCTCCCAAAGTTCTGGGATTACAGGCATGAGCCACTGCGACCGACCAGGTAGAGAATTTGACTCAGTGATACCAATGGTGACGATAGGCCCAGCGCCAAAGAAACCAGGTGGTGGCACTTAACTGCAGAAGCCAGGTGGCTGAAGTTATTACAATGCGCAGTGGGGTTGGATTGGCAGCCAAGAAGATCTGACCCACAGAATTAAGGAGATGATTAAAGGAACACAGCACCCATAGAGGCAAAATAGATACTCGACCAACAAGAATGTTTCTTAGCTTAGACCACTAGAAGAAGTCAAGGATGGATAATAAGGAGTCTGAAAGCAGTAGCCCCAATACAGTGTCATGATCCTTTGGCCTTTTCTGAATCTGAACCAGTTTTCAGAGTTGGACTCAGTCAGGTCTCTGGAAGAAAGAATCGTGCAACACCCCGGTAAACATACAGAGTAACGATTCCATAAGCCCTTCCCAAAGGGACCCAGGGTCATTTACCTGGGTAACTGTACCAAACTGGCATGTTGCCCAGAGAATCAAAGCATCCTCGTGGCTACTGTTCTAACTAGTGGGACATGTGGGAGCCATATAATAAGTAAAGTCCTGGTCAAGGTCCAACTTACACCCAGTGGTAATTTCTGCAGTCTCTGAATGTATAATTGGGATTCATATACTTGCTACTTGGATCATTGGATCCTAGGACTGTGGGCTCAGAACTATCACAGTAGGACCAAGTGAAGCCTCTGAAACTGCCCCATCCCCAGCCAAGATATAAAAACAATATCATGTGTTGGGAGTAATTCTGGATATTAATATCACCCATAAAAATCGAAAGGATACGGCCGGGCACAGTGGCTCAAGCCTGTAATCCCAGCACTTTGGGAGGCCAAGACGGGCGGATCACGAGGTCAGGAGATCGAGAGCATCCTGGCTAACACAGTGAAACCCCATCTCTACTAAAAAATACAAAAAACTAGCCGGGCGAGGTGGCAGGCGCCTATCGTCTCAGCTACTCGGGAGGCTGAGGCAGGAGAATGGCGTGAACCCGGGAGGCGGAGCTTGCAGTGAGCTGAGATCCAGCCACTGCACTCCAGCCTGGGCGACAGAGTGAGACTCCGTCTCAAAAAAAAAAAAAAAAATCGAAAGGATACAAGAATGGCCGTTCCCATGATATCTCAATTTAATTCAATAGTTGTCCCCTGCAGAAACCAAGTGGACCCTGCAGGATGACAGTAAATGACCACACACTTAACAAAAGAGTAACCCCATTTTCAGCCACTGTGTCTGTTTACCTGCTACAAGCAGATTGGCAAAGCCTCATGTACGTGGTATGCAGCCTTGATTTGGTGAATGCATTCTTTGCTATTCCCTTCAGAGAAGAGAGTTAGAAACCAACTGCATCTACACAGGTGAGTAACAATACATATTTATATTTTTGCCCCAGGGCTATGTTAACTCCCCTGTCCTCTGCCATAATATAGTCCAAAGGAATCAACATCATCTAGATATCCTTAAAAATGTCACATTGACCCATTATTTGATGCTCTCATGCTAGTCAGGCCACATGAACAAGAGGTGGCTATATTTTGGAGGCCTTCGTAAGACATGTGGATCAGAGGATGGAGGCGAACCTATGAAGATTCAGGGACCTGTCACATGGTAATATTTTTAGGAGTCCAGTGATAAAGAGCCTGCCAAGAAACCTCATCCGAAGTAAAGACAAGGTACACCTTGTCTTACACCTTGCGCCTCCTACCACAGTGAAGGAATCAGCACATCTGACAGGCCTCTTTGATTCTGGAGGCAGCATACTCCACAGCTGGAAATACTGCTCTGGCACCTAGTGACATGAAAGGCTTCTACCTTTGAGTGGGGCCCAGAGCAGGAAAAGCCTCTGCAGCGGGTCCAGGCTTAGCTGTAAGCAGCCCTGCACTCACTAGTGTGGGAGGTCTCGGTGGTGCAAAAAGATGCTGTGCGGAGCTTATGGCAAGCCCTAGTGGAAGAATCACTCCCTAGTCACGTGGTCCCCTAAGATTCTTTTGCAAGGCCATGGCATCTGCAGGGGAGCATCACGTGCCTTTTGAAAAACAACTCCTAGTATGACACCGAGTCCTAGTTGAGACACAGTACTGAACACAGGACACCAAATGAGTATACGTCTGGAACTACCCATCATGAGCTAAGAGTTATTACACCCACCAAGTCATAAAGTCAGGCAGATCCAGCAGCAATTCATCATGACTTATAAGCACTTTAGCTGGGATCAAGCACAAGGACCTGAAAGCACAGCAAGCTGCATAAGCAGGCAGCCCAGACCCTCATAATAACTACCACTGTTACACAAGTGCCCCACCCAGGGCTCATAAGGGGCCACAGAAGAGCATACTTGATAGCTAATGGCAGACAGGGGAAAAACCCAAGCTTTGTTTATAGATGAGTTGGTTTGGTTCAGGTCGAAAGTGGATAGTAGGTGTACTGCAAGGAATGGTCTTAAAAGACAGAGTCAGGAGAAAGTCCATCCAAGGGACAGAGCTTGGACAGTGCACCTGGTCATCTATTTTGTGTGAAAGGAGAAATGACCTGATGTGAGAATACATACAGAGTGAAAGGTGGGGGTAATGGAACATGGAGGGACAAGGGAGTGGGCAGGATGTGTGAAGATCTTTGTATCACATGCTAATGCTCACCAGAGAGAATCCACCATGGAAGAACCACTAACTGCCAAGTAGACAGGATGGCTTGGTCTTCTGACATCAGCCAGCTTCAGCCATTGGCCACCCTGGTGCTAACACAGTGTACACATTAAGGAAGGTGCACTATCAGAAGAATGAAGGCTATGCATGGGCCCAGCAAACAGTATAGGCTCCCACTAATCAACACTGAGTTAGTTACTATTGCTATCAAACATTCAACCTGCCAGCAACAGAGATGAACACCAAGCCCCCACAAATAGCACCATTCTTTGAGAAGACGGAGACCAATAGCCTCCTTAGTGGCAAGTTAACTTTTTGGGGGTCCTTTCCATCCTACGAGGACCAGTGATTCATTATCATAGGAGAATGTGTATTCAAAATAGCATCCTAACTGAATAATCTTAATCAGTAAGAAACATATTCATTTCCATTCTCAGACTCAAGTCACTCCAGAAAGATTATGCTAAGAGGTGCTGATCATGTTCTCCAACAACAATTCATACCAACATTCTAGAATGAGCTACAGCTCAAGTCTTAGGCTAAAATGCTCCCATCTATGAAATAATCTCCTGGGATTCTTTACTCTGTGCTTTTGCCAACAGCCTGTACATGAACTTAAACTGTCTCAGCACTCAACTAACTGCCTTTGGAATGCCTCCTGTGTTTAGGCATTGAATATTGTTGAACTGCCAGCTTTGCTATCAGGTAAGTGGTGGTTGAGGTTATAAAAGCTTGCTAAATGCCATTATAAAATGATTATTTGTGCTATACAAATACTTTCTTCCGTTGTCATTTGGAGGAGTGACAAGTCTCATAGTTCACCTTCCTTTGTGAATTTCTAAGTAAGTAACCAAGGACTTGTATGAATGCAGGTGTTTTTAAATGATGTTTTCTTCAATACTTAGTATTCTACCTGAGCCAGGAGGGACCATGTGTCTTTCCAGCAGACAACAAGGGTAGAAAAAGCTTACAAAGTGGGTACAGCAGGCAGAAAGCTGCCATAACACATAAGGAGGAGGATAAGCATTGACTACCAAGGAAAGGGACAGGATTGGGTGAGCCACGTGGGAACCTAAAGCACCTCTGTCCACTGCTCTTCATTACACACTAGAAAGCACATTTTGGAGAGGAAAGAGATCCATATGGATTGTTTTACAGCACAAGTAGCTTTCCTTTCTTGGGTTAGTTTTCTGTTTGCTGGTTTTTACTCTCATGTGTGTATGTTTAACGAAGTCATTTGCTAACTGGGGGATTGGAGGTGGGAACTGGAGGACAGGGAATGGACAAAGCTCTTCCCAGATCTGACATCTGGTCAAGCCTGATTCCAGAGTCTAGGGCCTAAAATCAGAAGGTTATAGTGTCATATATCTATGTAAAGGAACCCCTGGGGCTTTGTACTGCATAAGAAAATTCAATTGTATCCCCAAGAGAAGCAGCCAGTATGGAGTTTTCTCCTCCATAAAGCTTCAGAGAAGGGACATCATGGCTCTGAGAAAGTGCTCTGGAAACTGGACCAGTGCATTACAATTAATTGTACTTTACTATAATTTTTGGTTTCTGTAATCAAAAAGTCTTCAAAGTGTTCGAAAGTAGATAAAACAGAAAAATATGCCCTTAAGGATGCAAATGGCAGCAACATTTACAAAATGGTGAAAATTTGACAAACGTTTACTTAAGAATATAAATTTAATTCAGAAGTGTCCTTAGACAAATTGATGAATTTTTAATCTTTCAAATGTGAAAATAATGGAAAGGAAAAGGAATAAAGGAAGGAAGGGAAGGAGGGAGGGAGAGGACCCTTGAATAGATGAAAACCATCAAAGGAATTTTTTTCTTTTGAGAGTTCGATCATGATAAGACACCTGCTCGCTTTGCTACAAGCCAAGCTAATAATATTCTCAGCTAATGTTTAATGAAAATTAACTGCATACTAAGAACTTTGAATTATATGGATTATCACATTTGATCCACATAATAACTTTATGAGATAGGTGCTATTTTCTCCTCCCATGTCATTTTCCCAGTAAAAAGTAGAACTGAGATCTTAACTGAGAGGAGGGGGGAGTCTGACTCCAGAGTCTATGTGATCAAACATGACACTATACTGCTCCAAGAGGAGTGGAAGGGGAGAACCTAGCCAGGGAGGCATTAGCTACCTCTCTACCACCTACAAGAAGGTCACTCATTTCTGGAAACGAGTCTCGGAAGGCAAGTCCACTATATACAGTTCTTCGGGTCGTGAGCTGCTCGAGAGTGCCATTACTAAGGAGAGACCACTCACATTGTAGATGTATTTTAACTAATATGAGAGGCTATAGATGGAGGTGAAGATCTGGAGCTGTAGCACTGGAAGCTGCTGACCAAGTCCTGGGAGAGCAGCATAGACTGCTGTGCACGCAGTTACCAGCACACACAAGTGCACAATTGTCCTGTCATGGCCGAACTCCAAGCACCCATAGAGTTGTTTCTCTTCCTCTGCTATTGCTTTCAGTGACTCAGTTTCTACCCCCCAATCTGCCTTCAAATTTGGAAGGGGAATCGCACGAATACATGCTGCCATCTATGGCTATGGCAAATTGCACAACAATATACCAACTGAATTTATTCTTAAGAAAGAGTTGCCGGGCGCAGTGGCTCAAGCCTGTAATCCAGCACTTTGGGAGGCCGAGACGGGCGGATCACGAGGTCAGGAGATCGAGACCATCCTGGCTAACACGGTGAAACCCCGTCTCTACTAAAAAATACAAAAAACTAGCCGGGCGAGGTGGCGGGCGCCTGTAGTCCCAGCTACTTGGGAGGATGAGGCAGGAGGATGGCATAAACCTGGGGGGCAGAGCTTGCAGTGAGCTGAGATCTGGCCACTGCACTCCAGCCTGGGCGACAGAGCGAGACTCCGTCTCAAAAAAAAAAAAAAAAAAAGAAAGAGTTGCCCTTTCTAAATGGCTCAGAGGTGCCATATTATCATATCTATGAGGGGTCCTAGTGAAGGTCCCAAATTACAGCTTGCAGCACCCTCATCCCCTTGTGCCCATTCATTGTTGAGTGCTTCAGCTGTACAAGCCATTTTAATGTCAGTTTCAGACCAACAGAGATTGGAAGATCACATCTTTTACAAGGAAAAAAACCCCATAAACTATTTTCCAAATGGAAATATTGGGGTATTTTTCAAGTATGTCATCTATTTGGGTAAGCCACACTTCTCAGTGTCTTCTTTCCATGAAGATCGTCTCATTTACTGTGTTATGCTTTGTCCGGAACATGAATTAGTAACCATCAGCTCATGCAGCTCTGAAGTCAGTGATCCAAGCTGCCCAAAGTGCTTCTCTATGAGAGTTGGAGGGGCCAGGTCAGCTGAAGGGCACCAGCTGCCAGACAAATGGTAGGGGAATTCCTCTCTTGAATTTTGAATTTTCCCTGCCCTCCTGCCCAAGTTGTTGCATCACTTGTCTGGGAGATGCCTGAATGGGCTGGTAAGCTGGGGCACCCTAAATAGTCTGAGACCCTGGACTGGAGGGGACACAAGAGGAGGAAGGACATGGATCACTGTTTTCTTTCTTGAAGCTACTGTTACCACCCTTGGAAAAGTTCTTCAGGAATAAGTGACAGTATGAATGACAAGGGATTAGGACTGGCTTCCTCTTATAAATAATAAAATCCAAAAAGAAGTGACTTGAGGTGAGTGACAGAGCTATGCCTTACACCCCAACCTTCTGTTGCTAGCTCCAGCTGCTTTCCACCATACCACCTTGACTTCTCAGTCTCCAGGTTTAAAGAAGAGCAACTAGAAGACGTCCAAACACCTGCATCTCATAAGAAGAAAAGTCCACCTGGATCTTGTTTCTGGACTGAGATGGATGGAGAGGCCACACTGAAGCTCAGAGAACAAAAGGTGAAATGAGGCTTTCTCCTGGAGGTTGGGATCTTGCCTCTGAATGTGGGGGGTGAACTGCAGTCATAGCTGTCACACATGCTCTTCAGTGCCCTTCCCAGAGCAGGTGGGCTTCTTCCCAGGAGGCCAGTTAAGGGTTCTAGGGTCCAGAACATAAGGGCTCCCTCTCAGTTCCCTATTATTCTGCTCACACCCACCAGAGTGCATGGTTCCTTAGAAGTCCTGGATAATTTAGAACCAAAAAAACGTTACAAAGAGAAGAAACATGGAGAACATGTGGGCAAAGCTCTTCTTTCATAGAGGAGAGGAACAGAACATTGGCCAAGTTATTGCAGCAGCCTCAGGCTGCTGCAGCCCCTCCTGAGTCCTGGTTCTGTGCTCTCTCCTCTATACCACACTGACTCCTTCCCTTCTTATCTGCTGCCCAGGGGATGTGGGGAGGGGATAGGAATGAACTGGGGCTCAGAGGGCCAGTAGGCATCTGGGAAGTCACACAGTAGCCTGTGCTGAAGCTGAGGTGAGGTGCATGCCCTTCCCAGCAAGACGAGAGGGACAAGAGAGTACCCTCATGTGGTCTCATCCCCTAAAATGCAGTGGGCAGTAACAGAAGCCTGTGGCCCCAGGCTACTGATTATGGCCCCCTGTCTCCTGGAGAAAGGATTTCTGAAGGTCATTGGCAGAGAGGGTGACTTGGAGACATTCCGTTGAATATTATCCTTCCAGCCTCCAATCAAAGCTGATAATTCCCTGGAAACATTTTATCTTATACTCCTGCTTCCTCATTGCCCCATGGAACCGGCTTTTCTTCCTGAAGCCCAGAGATTGCTGCACCGGTGGCTTCAGAGGAACTGGATGGTGTGATGCAGAGACTTTGGCCCCAACACATGCTGCATCAGCACTTAGTGCTTTAGAAAAATTTGCCCAGCGGGTGTCTAGGTGCCAGCCCCAGAATCAGCCAGGACTTGGTGAATATTAATCAAATTATGAATTAGGTGCAAGAACACCCTGGGAGAGTCTCCGAGTGGGGACAGGAAGCTCTGTAAGGCAGGGAAGGGTCTGAGACTGCCATCGCAGTGCCCAAGCTAGGGGACTTGCTAGAGGGAAGGCACAGAAACATGCATAAAGAGCCTATCGACTTTTAAAGATCTGGCCACCCTTGGGACTCAAACTGGATAGAGCAGGGAAAGGCCTCAGTGGAGAGGGCTGGGCAGAGTCAAGCTGAGGTGACAACTTGCCAAGTCTCATTGCAGGAAAACAAGATCAGGGCCACCCCATGGACTCTCTACTTTTCTCTTCTGTCCCCTCTCTTCCCTTTTCCCTTCTTTCACCTCCTACCTCTCCTTTTCTCTCCCCTTTCTCCTACTTCCTTTGCCTCTTCTTTTCCCCTCTTCCCTGTTTTCCTCTTGGTGATTCCCTCCTGCACAGCCTGTGTCCCAAACTGGCCAGTGGCTTTGCATGGCTTAAACTGTTTGGGGAGTGAGGGGGTTTCTGCCCATGGGCCAAACCATTGACTGTTAGCACCTGTCCTCAACAGTAGTGAGGAACATAACAGAGTAGGAAGAAAACTCACTGGCTAACTTTAGTTTGCTTTTTAAAAAATCTATAGGTCCCAGAAACAGAAGCAGTAGATAGATTCAAAGAGTAGATTTTTAATCAATCAAAAAGCATCCATGAATACCCTCTAGGGAATACAAAAGAAGTATAACGTACAATCTCTGTCTTTTTTTTTTTTTTTTTTTTGAGACAGAGTCTTGCTCTGTCACCCAAGTGGGAGTGCAGTGGCATGGGCTCACTGCAACCTCCACCTTCTGGGTTCAAGCAATTCTGCTGCTTTAGTCTTCTGAGTAGCTGGGATTATAGGTGCGTGCCACCACATCGGGCTAACTTTTGTATTTTTAGTAAAGACGGGGTTTTACCATGTTGGTCAGGCTGGTCTTGAACTCCTAACCTCGTGAGCCACCCACCTCAGCCTCCCAAAGTGCTGGGATTTCAGGCGTGAGCCACTGTACCCAGCCACAATCTGTCTTTTTCATCAGCAAGTGGTGAAAGACCTTTGAGTAGTGATCAGTATGGTGTCCATTAAAAGAGGAGGGTTACTGTTCACAATAGCTGTGCATTTCACATCTACAATGTGCTAGATCCCCTTTCAGAGCATGATGGGAGAGAGATGAAACACAAAGCCGTACCCTCTGGAAGCTCCCCAGGCCAGTGGGAGAGACCAGAGAGGGGTGAAGGTCAGTGTGGATCGGGGGACAGAGAGGGCTTTCTAGAAGTTGTGGAGAAGAAACAGAATAGCACCCTAGTGCAGAGAGCTGCTTGGTCTGAGATTTAATTTTTAACTCCTTGTTACTGACCAGAGGCACACTAACAGTGAAACAGAAATCTTCCCTTGAAAAAACCAATTCCCCTTCTGTGAACAGGAAGTGGCGAGGAGAGGAACAGAAGTGGACTACTCCAGGCTCATTGCTGGCACTTTACCACAATCTCACTTAAGCTGTGAAACAACAACCCCATGCAGATTCCTTCATTCCCCTGAAAAGGAATCGAATCCCTGAGACTAACTTTCCAAAGTCCCACAATTCCAACTAGAGTTTAGACTTCAAATGTGGCCTTTCCATTACACGGTGCTCCCACAAACTCAGAGCTCCAGGCTGGCAAGTGGGTGCCCGGGCTAGAATCCTACAGAGGGAGTTTCACCTCTTCTGAACACAGAACCCTTAAGGGTAAGGGACATTTTAGCCTCGTGGACGTGACCAAAATGTGCATGCTTAGGAGGCTAAGGATAAAGTCATGCTTTCTCAGGGAGGGAAGTGCTTGTCTTAGTCTCAGATATCTGCAACCCAGCCTCTGCGCCGAGCAAACCGAGATCCCAAAGCGAGAAGATGCTTGTTCTTTCAAGTCCCCACTGCCCTCACCCAGCTTCTCTCAGGCCTCTTTTCATTTAGAGTGTTTTTTGCAGGTTGCCAACAGGAGGGCAGGATGGAAAATGCCTTTCTTCCTCATACTGTGCCTGCTACAAGGTGAGTCCCAAACCCAGATCAGGTTCAGGGCTTACAAAACCAGACCTGAGTCTTCCAGGCTGCCCTAAAGTTCCTCACAGGCTGGTATGGTAAAACTGTCCAGGTATAAACCATGCTTAGATGACAAATGGCAAATAGATGCTTAATAAGTAATGACTGAATAAATTAATGAATGAAAGAAAATTCTATGATAATACCAAAAAAAAGGATTAACAACTGGCTTAAAAACAAATCAGAGTTTTAATGAATCAAAGGTAGCCAGTAAGTCTGGGCACAGTGGCTCACACCTATACTCCCAGCACTTTGGCAGGCCAAGGCAGGCAGATCACAAGGTCAGGGGTTCGAGACCAGCCTGACCAACATGGTAAAATCCTGTCTCTACTAAAAATACAGAAATTAGCTGGGCATGGTGGCACGCACCTGTAGTCCCAGCTACTTGGGAGGCTGAGGCAGAAGAATCGCTTGAATCCGGGAGGCTGAGGTTGCAGTGAGCTGAGATTGTGCCACAGTACTCCAGCCTGGGCAACAGAGCGAGACTCCATCTCAAAAGAAAAACAAAAACAAAAAAAAAGCAGCCAATATTTGAGTAAGCACTCTGTGTGATAAAATCACGCCACCTTTTTAACCTCCTGCTGTCCCTTTTAAAATTTTTCAGTAACAGCAGGCTTCCCCTGCCCCCAAATGACAACTCAGGCAGGCCCATGATTTTTCTGCTAAGTAACAGTCCTAAATTAATTGCTTTAAGTCTCAAACGTTCTAAATTTGATCATTTAAAGTTTCCAGTTAAATGCTTTGGTCAGCACTTTAATCTTCATTTAAAGGTATACTCCCTCATCCCCACAAGGCCTGCAGTCCAGGAAGGGGGTGTGGTTGCTGCCTTCCCACTTCCCCACCCCCCTCTCCTCCCCCTCTAGGCAGCTGCTGCCTGAGACCCTAGCAAGGTGGTAGCAGTGGGAGGGAGAAGCTGCAGGAGGGCAGGCAGCTCTTACTTGATGGATGGCCTGGAGCTATCTGGCCTGGCAGGGGTTTGGAGCTGGCTGTTTGCTTCTTCCTCTGTGGGTGCCTTTCTGGACACATGGATAGCTCCCTGATGACCCACCTCCTTCCTTTGCTGCAGGTTCTTCTTTCGCCCTTCCACAAAAAAGACCCCATCCGAGATGGCTGTGGGAGGGCTCTCTCCCCTCCAGGACCCATCTCCGGACCATGGGAACACTCAGGCCTTCGTCATCCCTCTGCTGGAGGGAGGAGAGCTCCTTTGCAGGTACAACCTCTACCCTCCCTTTGTTCAACCATGGACCTCAGACCTCTCAGGGTCTCTCAGATCAAGTCAGGCTCCCTACAGCTATAGGGAGCCCTAGCCTCTCCTAATGGAAGCCATAGCAATAGACAATTGCTGAGTAACAATGATGAGATGAGAGCCAGGGCACCCACCTCCACGGATGAGCAGAGAATTGGCATCAGGGCCCCCAGGTGGGTACACATTGACCCTAAAATGCTGGCCTGGTCTTGAATTCTTATGGTAGTTAATATAAAATTTCCCAAACCTTAATTATTATTTATAACAAAGAGCTACTGATCAGTGATCTATCAAATGAATCCTTAAGGTATTGGTTCTTAACTTTGGTATTAATAGAAAATTATGTGCATTGCAAGGGTCGATTAAGGGTTCTTAATCAGCTTTCTACTGTAAAGTCAGACCACCCCATCCTGCTGATTAATGGAACCATGCTCCTCTCAAATGTGCCACATGCAGATCAGGAGAATCCCTGAAATCCGGGGTATGCACACTTTATCAGGGCATCATCACTGTTGTCCTGAAATGGTCCTTGTTTGTCATTGTGAATGTTGCAAATATTCACAACTCGGTAAATTTAAATGGTAATTTAACTTTCCCATTAGTGGCATGGTTTGGGTTGTGTTGTTTAATTAAACTTACAGTGAGTATCAGTACAACCATAACATTCATGACCTCTACTCTTCCGGTAATTAGACCTGAGTACACACATAATAGGCAGGGTAGGTTTCCCGGGCTTGTGCATTCACACAGGACCCCATACTCAGAAGGTACTCGGCTTAATGCTCTGCTGTTGCCATGTTGAAATTCCTAATAACTTTTGAACAAGAAGTCCTGCATTTTCATTTTGCTCTGGCACCCGCAAACTACTTAACCGTTCCTGGTAATAGGATTATATTAGGCCATTTTTACAGTGCTATAAAGAAATACCTGACACTGAGTAATTTATACAGAAAAGAAGCATACTTTTGCTCATGGTTCTGCAAGCTGTACAGGAAGCATGGTGCCGGTATCTGCTTGGCTTCTGGTGAGGCTTTAGGGAGCGTTTGCTCATGGGGGAGGCAAAACAGGAGCAGCACAGCACATAGCGAGAGAGGGAGCAAGAGAAGGGGTGAGGGGAGGCCCCAGATCTCATGTAAACTGAGAAATAACTCATTTAGCACCAAGGGGATGGTGCTAAACCATTCATGATGGATGCCCCCACGACTCAATCACCTCCCACCAGGCCCCACCCTCAACATTGGGAAACACATTTCAGCATGAGATTTGGAGGGGACAAACATCCAAACCAAATCAAGGATATTAAACTGCACTTTCTGGGGTTTAGAGGTCCTAAAGACAGAACAAACTGATAGGTGCCAGGCATCCACATCCTACCACAAGATGCTGAACCACATGTCCAGGGCTGTAGAAAGACACCATAGAGCTAGTCCCAGCAACAGCCCCGCGGGAATCTGTCCAGGCCAAATGAGGGAAGGAGAGAATCATCAGCGGCTGCAGAGCTCACTGTGTCAGAGAGATGTCCCTGTGTTGTGGTCCCCTCCACTTGTCCCAGGGGACAGGAGACATCACTTTTTCCTCACTTTAAGCCAAGTAAGAGAAGGAACTTCCAGAAAGTCACTCAACAAGTTTGCTCTTTGTCCCAGATTTCTTCTGACCGCAGGACGCAGGCGTGCTTCCTGTGTTAAATGCAGGGCCTCCACCTAGAGGGCCACCCAGAGGGGACTATGACCACAGAGCAGGGCAGATAGCCAGAAGTCATAGGCTTGTGGGTGGTGGCCACCAAAGGCCAGCAGAAGAACATGCAGTTTTCATAAGGAGAAAACGACAGCCATATATGTTAAAAATATATCTGGTAGGCAAAAAAGAAGCAGCCTTGGTCATCTGCCATGCCCAGAAAGCACCAAGGGCAGATCACAACTGTCTCATTCACCTCTCCTCTCCCCACTCTACCCAACCCTGCAGGGACCCCCAAACAGAAGCTTTGAATAGGGGAAGGGGTAGAGCAAAGCAAGAGACTCCAACCATGCCCCCCTCCTCCATGACAGACTCCAAGCCCAGCTGGGAGAAAGGAAAAGGTTTTGACTGGGCAAGAGATTGGAGTTGTAATCTTTCATTGGACTGGACTGGATGTGTAAGTTTAGACTAAGTGGGGCTTTTTGTTATCCAGGAGAGATTATGAAAGCTACTATACATGAGATTGTGCCTGAGATTTCATCAAGGATCAGAGATGTCCATGGAGAAGATATGAAGAGGCAGTGAGAGAAAGAATAAACTTTGTTTCTGCTTGCACCCCATCACATTTAAGTCATCCAGGAAGCTGGCCATATATGTGGTTCAACTACGAATTGTCCTTATGCCTGTTGCCAAGCAGACATATTCACAGTACTGCTCATCTGTGCTTATATGGTGGCATTTGGTTGTTTCTGTTTCTATGGAAAAGTGACTAGTGTGAAGAATTTTACAACCACTGGTCCAGACAGGTACCCAGCAAGCAGAACGGGATTCTTGTGTTTCAGGGCTCCTCGTCTTTTGCACATGAAAGATACACTGATATATTCTTACTGTTTAGCATCTCTCTTTTACATCCCATGCAAACCAGAGTCCTTCTATCAGGGAATCATCACTGGTGTCCTGAAAGGGTCCTTGTTTATAATTGTGAATATTTTTGTATTTTAATGATAAATTATCATTTAATGTTATCGTCGGTGGCATCGTTTGGACGGTGTTGTCTAAATCTACAGTGAGGAGTGACTGAGTGAGTGAGTGTCAGATGTTGCCTCAGCCCTCATACATGTGCTTAGATAGCATCATTTTAAACATCTGCATTGGAGCACAGGGGAACCATGCTCTGGATGGACCAGGATAGCACAGGATAAGTGTTAGCTAAATAGTGGGTAAGATTATGATGACATTTTCATCTTCCATACCTCGGGGCAACATCGGCTTTCCCAATGGCTGAGTTCTGCCATTTCTATATTGATTCTGCTCCATGTTCACAGTGGCATTTTCTGACCTGACCTCTAATTCTGGCAGAGTTCAGAGCTCGTGACTCCCCAAACAGTGACTATGCTCACCACTCCCTCTCCTTTGACTTCCTTCTCTTTCTACAGCTCCAAATGCATTGAAGGGCTCAAGGCTGGTGTCTGGGGAGCCTGGAGGAGCTGTCACCATCCGCTGCCATTATGCCCCCTCATCTGTCAACAGGCACCAAAGGAAGTACTGGTGCCGTCTGGGGCCCCCAAGATGGATCTGCCAGACCATTGTGTCCACCAGCCACTACACTCACCATCGCTATCGTGACCGTGTGGCCCTCACAGACTTTCCACAGAGAGGCCTGTTTGTGGTGAGGCTGTCCCAACTGTCCCCGGATGACATCGGATGCTACCTCTGCGGCATTGGAAGTGAAAATGCCATGCTGTTCTTAAGCATGAATCTGACCATCTCTGCAGGTACGAGCTGATGGCTGATGGGTCAAGCTTGGTGAAGCACATTCTAGGAAGGAGGAAGTGCAAGAGAAGGCTCAGAGACCTAGAAGGGCTTGAAACATTAGGGAAGTACAATGAAAAGCTGGGGCAAGGCAAAGACTTTAAGAAGTAGGCTTTCATTTCAGAAGAAGGCTACCTTCAAAAGAAAGGGAGATTTTAGGAAAAACTTCCCCCAGTGAATGCATGTACACTCTCCCACCCGAGTCCCCCAAATGTCATGAAATATATATTTGGAGATGGCTCCAAGAATGGGATAATGTGGCTTCTTAGGATCCTGATAGCTACATGTTCAGACATGCAGAGAAGCGGCAGGACTGCAGAGGAGGTGTGACAGGCAGGACGAAAGAATTGCAACTGAGCTGTCCCTCATGCAGACTCTTGCTGAGCCCCTCAGCAGGCATCTGACAGATCCCAGGCCTAGGCCCTCTGTGGCAGGTTCTGGTTGTTGATCCCAAGTCAGGCACCCAGAGCATAGGAAGGGCATCCAGGCTGTGAAAGGCCACTTGGCAGAGGAGACAGCATGACAGGAGGCAGCCTGAGAGCAGGTTAATTCTAGTAGATGCTGCTCTCCAGCCGCCTGCTGCAACCGGCTGCTCTGCTAGAACTGCAGTGTTTCTTTTGTCTTTTTTGAAGACCAGTACCTGCTGGAAGATGGGCCTCTGGAGAAAGCAGCTTGGGGGTTCAAGACAGCTGGATAGAAAACATGTGAGCATGGGAAAAGGAAATAGGAATAAACATGTCAGTGTCTGCCACAGACTAGAGAATGCCTGCCACAGATAATGGATAATGAAAAATTTTCCTATTTTTTATTTTATCCATCCTATTGGTCAAAGACTGCATCTCTTAGTGAGGTTGCATTCCACTTAGCAGACATGTGAAACCTGGTGTCCTTTGCCAAAACCAGTAGGCCGCCTGCCAGCCTTCCCATGTGGCCTCCCTCTGCTCTCCACACAGGTCCCTCCAGCACCCTCCCCACAGCCACTCCAGCTGTTGGGGAGCTCACCATGCGATCCTATGGAACAGCATTTCCGGTGGCCAATAGATGGATCCCAGGAACCACCCAGACCTCAGGACAGGGGACAGCATGGGACACAGTTGCTTCAACTCCAGGAACCAGCATGACCACAGCTTCAGCTGAGGGAAGCCAAACCCCAGGAGCAACGAGGCTAGCAGCTCCAGGGACAGGCAGCTGGGCGGAGGGTTCCGTCAAAGTACCAGCTCCCATTCCAGAGAGTCCAGCTGCAAAAAGCAGAAGCATGTCCGGTACAACAGAAGGTGTTTGGGGGGGCACCAGAAGCTCAGTGACAAACGGGGTGAGAGCCAGCAAGGACAGGAGGGAGATGACAACTACCAAGGCTGATAGGCCAAAGGAGGACACAGAGGGGGTCAGGATCACTCTTGATGTGGCCAAAAATGTCCTAGGAACCATTAGGCCACCAGCTCTGGTCTCAGAAACTCTGGCCTGGGAAATCCTCCCACAAGCAACGCCAGTTTCTAAGCAACAATCTCTGGGCTACGTTGGAGAAACAACTCCAGCTGTAGGCTTGTGGACCTTGGGAACTCCAGCTGCAGGTGTGTGGACCAGCATAGAGGCAGCATCTGGGGAAGGAAGTGCTGCAGGGGACCTAGATGCTGCCACTGGAGACAGAGGTCCCCAAGCAACGCTGAGCCAGGCCCCGGCAGTAGGACCCTGGAGGCCCCCTGGCAAGGAGTCCTCTGTGAAGAGGTAACCCCCAGGCACCTTCTCCCAGTCAGGGGGCCCCATATCTGTCTCATCCCCAGCATGCAAGGGAGGCCCCTCTCCCTCTGCTCACTTCTCTCTCTTTGTACCCACAAGACAGTGACGTACACATCAGACGCCCTCCCTCACTCAAGGGGCCTTGCTGTGAGAACGCTCCCTGTGGTTTTCAAGTGATATCTAAATGACAGAAAGACAATATTTAGGCTGGAATCTTCATTAGGACTTTCTGTTTTTAAAGATGAGGAATAGAAGCTCCAGAGAGAGGGGGTGTGGCACTGAAGCCACAAGGAAAGGTTGTAGCAGAGCCCATTGCTCAGGCTGGAGTCGCTGGCTCCCACCAAGTCCTCTTTCTCATTGGGAGACATCACAGGGCCCACACACAGATGGGTGGAAGAGGGAAAAGGATTTGGGTTTGGAAGCCTGAAGACAGAGATTCTAGTCCCAGCTCTGCCACTAACCTGCCATGGGAAACAGGGTTGCCCACTTGCTTTGGCCTCAGCTCCCCCACCTGTAAAATAAGGACATGGGCAAATGGTCTTTAATCTTCTGCCCGGCTCCAACCTCCTCTCTCCTGTGCTCTTTCCATCCCCACTCTAGTGCTTTTCCAGAAGAGAAGAGCAGCTCTCGGACCCTGGCTCCTGTCTCTACCATGCTGGCCCTGTTTATGCTTATGGCTCTGGTTCTATTGCAAAGGAAGCTCCGGAGAAGGAGGATCTGTGAGTTCAGTAGCCCCAAGGCTAAACAGAAGAGTTCTGGTTCCCACCTGACACCCTCAGGGCTGGGCAGGGGTAGAGTCCTGCCAGGACTTTTCAGTGTAGAAGAGCTAAATTCTAGCCTAAGCCATTTAACCACTCTTGTCCTAGGTTTCATTTCTTTCTTTCTTCCTTCCTTCCTTCCTTCCTTCCTTCCTTCCTTCCTTCCTTCCTTCCTTCCTTCCTTTCTTTCTCCTTCCTTTCTTTCTCTTTCTTTCTCCTTCCTTTCTTTCTTTCTTTCTTTCTTTCTTTTTCTCTCTCTCCTTCCTTCCTTCCTTCCTTCCTTCCTTCCTTCCTTCCTTCCTTCCTTCCTTCCTCCTTCCCTCCCTTCCTTCTTTCTTTCTTTTCTTTCTTTCTTTTTTTTTTTGATGGAGTCTTGTTCTGTCATCCAGGCTGGAGTACAGTGCTGCAATCTCGGCTCACTACAACCTCTGTCTCCCAGATTCAAGCAATTCTCCTGCCTCAGCCTCCCAAGTAGCTGGGACTACAGGCGTGTACCATCATGCCTGGCTAATTTTTGTATTTTTAGTAAAGATGGGGTTTCACCATGTTGGCCAGAACTCCAGACATTAAGTGATCCTCAGCCTCCCAAATTGCTGTGATTATAGGCGTGAGCCACCCTGCCCAAACTGCCTTGGTTTTTAACCAATAAAATCAGAAATTATCTCTGTACTTATGTGTCAATTACATCCCAGAGCATAAGGAGAAGCTCTTGGAGGATTACAAAGGCTGTGATGCCTATGTTAACCATAAGCCTCATAAGCAACCCTCACAGCAGAGAGCAGGAGTGCAAGGCCCAGATCTGGGATCAAACCTCGTATTTTCCCCCTTCTGCAAGGCCCTGCTAAAATTCTCTGAGAGCAATGTGCCCAGGTTTAAGTACTCTTAAAGTGACAGCTCTGTGATATGTAGACCTAGTAAAGAAAGGGTGAGATTTTCTGTCAGCAAGTGGAGGAGGCTAAGGTTCTCAGACCCAGGTCCCGAAGTCCAAGTCCTATCAGGGGGTAGGCTGGCTTAACCTAACCAACTAGGGCTCCATTGCTTCTGTGTCAGAAAGTTCTTGAAAACTTGCAGTGGGTGGGAGTGGTTCTTAGGAAATCAGAGTCAGTGCTGTCCTTACCCAGAACCCTCACAGTCTGGTCTGTGTCTCTGCAGCTCAGGAGGCAGAAAGGGTCACCCTAATTCAGATGACACATTTTCTGGAAGTGAACCTCCAACCAGACCAGCTGCCCCATGTGGAAAGAAAGATGCTCCAGGATGACTCTCTTCCTGCTGAGGCCAGCCTGACTGCCCCAGAGAGGAATCCAGGACCCTGAGGGACAGAAAGATGAACTGTTCAGTTACCATGGGAGGAGGACCAAGATCAAAGGCCTCCAGGACCCCAGCCTCTTTCCATCGTCCTTCCTCCACCTGTGGGAAGAGAAGGTGATGAAGCCGGGGCTCCACCCACGGAAGAAAGGCTGGCTGTCCTTGGGCCCAAGAAAGTCAAGCATTATCCACGTCCGAAGGTTACAAGATGACTCAAAGGAGACTTCAAGAAAGTTGTATGAAACACTGGAAGAGGTCACCTAGGAAAAGTGTGAAATTTCCATTCCTGAATGTTTGAAAATAGAAGAGGCTTCCAATAAGTGTGGAAAGTGACAAATCCTCTATCATCACTCCCAGCCCTTGCTGGGGGCCCCTTTTCTGACTATTGTTAGCACTCAGCCTCCCACTCACATTTAATTATAGTTAAGTGTACCAGCCTTGCCTTCTCAAGTAGATTCTAAGCTCCTTTAGGGCAGTAATTGCATTTTATCTGTCTCGTGATGTCCCCCAGAGAACTTCCAACTCAGTAGGACCCCAATAAATACCTGTGGCTGATTGACTGACTTGGGGGCTCAGTGGCCTCTGGGCACCCTGCCTCTGCAAGAGCTCTGGGTCCCCCGGGCATCTGTCCCTCCTTTTCAGGGTCCCTTAGATGACCCCACAGGCAGCTGGTTTCTACACTGAGACCAAAAGGGCAACCACCCATTCTTCACATCATCCCACCCCATTTGGACCCAGGCTCATTGTGACATAGACCTTTTGACCTGGCCAAGATTTTCTGGGATTTTCCTACATTCATGGAGGAGCAGGGTATTTTCAGTAGATTCTTGCCTTCTTCATAAAGCCCCTCTTGTTCAGCTGCTTATAAATCCTCGATATGGAAGACTATTGGTGAAGCTGGAAGATGGTTTTTGGGGGTGAGGTGGGAGACAAAAGAGAGGAATTTTATGTGGATTCTGCCCTGTAACTACATCACCTCATGCCTGTCAGGGAACTTTTGCTCCACCCTTGGCCCCACTGCCTTTCCAGGAATCACATCCACTCTTTTCTTTTGCCAGATCCACTGGCAAACTGTCTGGGCTCCATTGTTGGATGGAACAGCCTGAGCAGTGGAGGCAGAAAGGAAAGATAGGCTCCAATATCAAGCTGAGAATTGCCAGGTAGACATTTCCAGAAGGCTTAGCCCTCCCTTCTAAGCTGTCAGCAGCACAGAAATCCTTCAGTAATACCTCTTCATATCTGGTTCTGAACACAGATATTGTACTAAGAAAATCAAGGAGATGCAGGTTTCATGGCTTGTAAGAGAAACCTGTTGTTTTGGATAAGTAGGGAAGTTGCACATATCTAACCACATGGAATCACAGAATTTCAAAGCTAACAGATCTTTAGAGATTAACTAGTCTAAAGCCCTCATTCTAGAAGAGAGGGACATGAGGCCCAGCAGGGTTAAGTACAGGTGGGGGGCGCTTGTTTAAAGTCACCCAGTTAACCCAGTTAGTTATAGCACTGTGAGGACTAGCAAAGAGAACTCGTGACCGTGGTTCAGGGCCTTTTTCACTACACCATTGCTGAGCATTGTACCAAAGCAAAACTCATTGTCAAAAATCAAGGATACCACAGTCATCCCTCCAGACTATTTTCCTGTTCACTTTCTCGATGACCTGCCCCCAAAAATCCTGTAACGGAGATAGGACAGACATCATGGATCCCATTCAATCAATGAGGGAGCAGGCTCTGCAAGGTGTGTACTTCAGCTAAGGCCACTCAGAGCAGCCCACCTTCGCAGCTATGTTCTGGATCACTGTGCCCCTTGCTTGGATTTATGGTCTAGGCATCTGGCCAGGTCCTTTCCTGTGTAAAGCTGGAAAGGCTTGCTTCTTTTTCTCTCTCTCTTAGGCTCGTGCATGGAAGGTTTCATGATCATTTCCAGGAATTGGTTCTCATTTGTGGCAGGGATGGGCCGAGCACCCAGACTGTTTCTAATGCTAGATTCTCGGGATATGAAAAGGTGTTCTGAGGAAAAGGAGGTTTGGTAGATTAATGAAGTTTTGGAAATGCTGGGAAACCACAAACATTCTTCCATGTAGGATCTTTTGGACCCTTTGCTACATGAAGGGGTATTGTGAAACACCTTGGGTTTTCACACCTCGGGGTGGGGACATTATGTGTGTTTCCCAGATGTGTTGGATTATTGTGGTTCATTGAAGCAGTCTCATGGGGCTGGAGTTCCTCACATCACTGTTTGGGGAAGCCTGATGCCCTAACCAGGGGTTGGCCATCTCTTCAGTAAAGGGCCACATGGTAAATATTTTAGGCTTTGCAGGCCGTACAGTCTCTGTGGCAACTACTCGGTTCTGCCATTGCAGCACAAAAGCAACCAGGCAATCCAGAAACAAATGACCGCAGCTGTGTCCCAACAAAACTTTATTTCCCAAAACAGGAGGGAGGCTGGATTTGGCCCTTGAGCCAGAATCTGCCAATCCCTGCACTAAGCCATGAAATTGTACAGGACTCTCTGTTCCTGCTGGGATCTGGAGATCAGATCCTATTCTTCCTCAAGGGCTTCCCTGACCACCTTTCTCTAGGACCTCTCCTTCTTCCGAATGGCTCTAATACTTCCACTGTGGAATTCAGCAGCTAGAATGTTCTGTCTGACTACCCCATCTTGGGGGAAGAAGGGGAGAGAGGAGACCATCAGCCCAGCAAGAGTGTTGGCCACGTGGCTAGAGCCAGGAGCGTTTCTAGCAGGGAGGCCGTTACAGGGAAAGTCAAGCCCCACCAGTGGTGGAGCTGGTAGGAGTTCAAAAGGCCAGAGCAGAGCCAGATTAGATTCCCAGGGCCAAGAGTTTGTAGGGGGCAGAGATAAGATCTGAGTAAGAACTTTCAGGGAAAGAAGCGGGGAAGCCCCAAGTGTTTACAGCTCTCCTTTATGGGCTAACTGATCCATGGAGTAGGCAGGAGTGTTGATTTAAAGGGCCAGAGGCCCAACTGGCAGAGAAGAGTATCATCAGTGCTTTTGTTTTTCATCTTATACCTCCGGCTAGCACGACGCCTATACCGCTGAGATGAGGGGCAGGCAAACATCAAGAATCAGGGAAGCCTCCCTGGGGATTTCTAACCTAGACTCCAATGGAGGATGCAGGGAGGCCATTGATATTCACAAGATCAAGCAGATTCTCAGGTTAGGGAGCAATTCTGCAGTTCTCCTTACACTGTTACTTACTAACGCTGCTACTGCTTGTTAATGTGTTTCTGCACAGCAGGCACTATCCTAGGTGTTTTCACATTGCGTATCGCAGTTACGGCAACATTTCTGTAAGGGAGGTGTGATCATTCCCATTTCCCAGATGGGAAAACTGAGGACCAGATAAATTAAGTTACACTACTCGGGAAAGGGCACACTGGGACTTCATGCAAAGCAGCCCATCTCCACAGCTTCATTCTCGATCTCTGCAGTGTCCCCTGCCTTCCCCCTTGCTTGGATGTATAGTCTGAGTATCTGGTCAGGTCCTTTCCTGTATAAAGCTCTAAAGGCTTGCTTATTTCTTTCTCTCTCCCTCTCTCTCTCTTTTTTAGGCTCGTGCATGGAAGGTTTCATAATCATTTCCTGGAATTGGTTCTCTTTAGTCACCTAACTAGTTTATTACAATCCCGGCCTAATGAGGCACTATAAAAAAGTTCAGAGAGCCGGAACTAGAGCTAAAAATTCAGGCACCAGCCCTGAGGTCCTTGCTGGCATATGTATAAAAGGAGCTCAGATCTTTATTTGCGGGGATGTCCATCTGTCTCAGGTTACTTGGGGCAAATGCCTGACTCTCAGCCAACTTCTCAGAGCTCTCTGGTAACATGTTGGAGGTTTCTTCCTTTCCTCCAGTAGCCCACTGTGGTCTGACACAAAAAAGTCAGTTTAATAACAGCCTCAGTCAGACCCTAGAGGAAGATACCTCCACAGAGAGACCCATAGCGCACTTCAGCCAAGTAGACACAGGTTATTTGATTGTGCTCCCCTGGTACAGCTACCCCAGAGCTGAAAGCATGACTAATGAGGAATGGAGAATGGAGATTCTACTCAGAAAGAAACGAACTCTGCATAGGGTCCAGTGCCACCAAGCTCTTCATTTTTCATATGGTGACACAGCTTGGTTTACAGGCGCTGGCCTTTCCGAGCCTGCCTGCTTCCTTCACTGTCAGCAGGAGGATGAGCTGTCATCCTACTGCCTGCTCTCTAATGGGCCAGATGAAAGCCATGTGTGGGCAGCAGAGAAGCAGCAGCCTCGGGAGAGAACCCCATGCTGCACCTCTAGAGGCATGTGGAGATCACCGGTGCCAATGCCCCCAGCCTGCAGGCCTCCTGGATGCATTGCATCAAAGACATTGATTGAAGCCAGGCAGCGTGGCTCATGCCTGTAATCCCAGCAGTGTGGGACCCTGAGGCAGGAGGATCACTTGATGCCAGGAGTTAGAAACCAGCCTGGACAACATAGTGAGACCTCATCTCTACAAACAACAACAACAAAAAGACACACATTTGCTGAATAGGATCTGAACTCTTCTATGTTCTGCCTCTGCCAACCTCTGGCCTTATTCCCACTCCTCACTTATTTGCTACCTCTATCCAGATCTACCAGTTCTGCTGTGAGCATAGAGGGTCAAACAAAGGCCACTTCTTTCCCTGAGTGGCAAACTTCTGGCTTCCTAACCTTGAGTACTTTAGAGAAGAGGAAGAAAGCTAGGACTATTGTATCCAAAGGTGTTTTCAGAATGCTCTAATTTGACTGAAGATACTGCATTTCATTTCAGACAAGAGTTCAAGAAAAAAAATTCAGAATGTGGCTTCTTTAGGGCCTGGCATGGAAAGATCAGACTGATTAGTAAATGAAACTGCTCAGTAAACACAACTGATCTAAACATTTTATGGGGCCAGCACTTCCCTTCCGTACCTCTGCCAGTGGAGTACAGACAACTACAAATTAATTACAATATACGTCACCAAAAAGAAACAGACTCCCATTCTACAGATGGGGACATTGAGGCTCAGATGAACACAGGCTGCAGGGGATTACAGGGGCTATTTTTCCAATCGCTGCCTGCCAGGCAATCCTTGGGCTGAGAGCCAGGCTCAGACCAGGAACAAGGAAACAGCCAAGTCTTCAGGAGGACCCCAGTGGCTTATGAGAGGGGCTGGGCCCTGTCACCTGACACTCCACCTATTGACTTTGGATGCCTACTCCAAAAATCTTCCTCCTTCCGCTCCTCCCTAGCCAGGGTGTGGAGGTAAGAGCGCACAGGACAATGGTTCGGTCACCTCAAAAAATGTTTGCTCATATGTCCCTGCCTCTCAGAAACAGAGAATCAAAGCTCTTTGGAGTGTAGGGACTAGGCCCAAAGAAGAATTGAGAGAGCTTTTGGACCATGGCTGACTTTCCATTTCCAGCGCCTTTTTCTTTTCTTTTTTTTTTTAAATTATTTTTATTTATTTATTTAATTTTGAGACAGACTCTCGCTCCCTCACCCAGGCTGGAGTGCAGTGGCACAATCTTGGCTCACTGCAACCTCCACCTCCAGGGTTCGAGCAGTCCTCCTACCTCAGCCACCTGAGTAGCTGGGATTACAGGCACACGCCAGCATGGCTGGCTAACTTTTGTATTTTTAGTAAAGTATTTTTCACCATGTTGGCCAGGCTGGTCTCTAACTCCCAGCCTCAAGTGATCCGCCTCCCTTGGCCCCCTGAAATGCTGGGATTACAGGTGCAGGCCACCCCGCCCAGCCTCCAGGGCCTTTTATGTTCCACTTCACTCCCCACTCCCCAGGGCAGGCTCCTTAGGGCTGGACACAGGCAATCTCAGGGGGCTCTTACCACAGTTTCCACCTTCACTCCTTCACCAGCCAAAATGAGAAAGGGCACCAACAACCTCCCCACGCCGGGAGCCCCAGAAGAAATGTTGTTTTCACTCTCTGACTGGGAGGCACCTGAGCTGGGAAAACAGGTGAAGGATGGGACATCAGGGCAGTGACACAGGGAAGCAGGTGGTCAAGGAGAAGGAGGCGCTTCAGTGTGTTCACAGAGGAGAGTGAAAAGATTTGAGCATTGCATGCATACGTTTGGCCAGTGAGTCACCTCTCCAACACCAACTGAAGACTAGAGCTGCTAATCTGACAGCAGCCTTCCTTCCCTCTTCACGTCCCTGCACCCCACCACCCAGCTTGCCATCCTTTGACTTCCCTGACTAAGGTTGTTCTTAGAATTGACATAATGCTGCCCATTTGTAGATGCCATGTGCCCTGAGCTCCTTAGGAAGGACCCTAGGAAGCCCCCAGAGAATCACCAATAGTCAGGGTCTTTCTAATGAACTCTTCCCTCTCCCACCTGCTCCTTAACAGGGAGACTCACCTGGGGAAAGGTTTAGGCCTTTAGACATAAATCTGGGCTCAGAAACTCCCAGAAAACATGCCTAAATGCAGCCAACCAGAACATTCAAGTTCCAGCTCCCCTAGTGGGATTCCAAGTAGCAGCCTCACAAGGAAGCATGTTACCAGCCAGCAGCATTGCCAACTGGGTAACAAGGGCAGTGGTCCCCACCCAGTGCTCTTCTCCCCCAGCCCAAAAGGAAGAACTGAAACAGGAAGAATAAATGCTGTGCTCGTGCCACTGAGTGACAGCTAGGGTCAGCACACTCCATATCACTATCTGCTAATGGGAACGGATGGCATGAATAATTCCAAACAGTCAGTATCCTTTAAAAGTGGGGAGAGTCTATTTAGCTTTGGCAGATTCAGTCACAATTTTATTCTTCAGTGGTTGATTCTAAAATAACTCAATATTTTAGGCTTGATGAGGAATGCTGGATTGCAGGGCTGGCTGGCCTGGGATTAAACATTGACTCCAGACAGGGGTTAAACATTGACTCAGCTGAAGATCTGTACACAGGAGCAGAGAGTTGGCAGTAAACAGCATTTCCTCTGTTCCTCTTATCTCATTTTTATGGCAAAAGCCACACTCAGAGGAACCATCCATGCAGAGGGATGCCCGCTGATCAGTGGAGAGTGAAGAAGGGCTATCTAGTCTCCCTTTCTCTGTTGGTGATTGTGTCAACCCATGGTCATGGAGCATGAAGCTAATGACAGTCTGAAGAGGTGGATTTGTGTCAGCCTGTGGGCTTGATCATCTCCAATATTCTCTGGCTAAACCAAGGGTATAAATGGACATCCCTTGCTGTCTGTAGAAATATCATCCTGACAGCAAAAGTTTTGGGAAGTGGAGGAAAATGCTTTCTGGAAAACCTTGGTTCTAGACCCATCTATGCAATGACCTGTGCAAACTGGGGCAAGTCGTTTTCACTTTTCTGTTCTTGGTCCTTCATCATTCAGTGGATAATCACTCTGGTTACTCCACCATGTACTGGTACATGCTCCCAGTAGTCTCCAAAACTGCCTTAGCAGACAGTGTCAGACATGTATGCATGTACACACACACACACACACACTTGCCTTTTGCTGTCCCATTTATTTGATGCTGAATCATAAGCACCTATTAGATGCTAGTCACTGAACATACTATAGCTAATCTTTTTTTAGATTTGTATTTTGGGGAGATAGGGTCTTGCTCTGTCACCCAGGCTGGAGTGCAATGGTGCAATCATAGCTCATTTCAGACTGCAACTCCTGGGTTCAAGCAATCCTCCCACCTCAGCCTCCCAAGTAGCTGGGACCACAGGGGAGTGCCACCACACCTGGCTAATTTTTTTGTTTTTGTAGAGATAAGGTCTTGCTATCTGACCCAGGCTAGTCTCTAACTCTTGACTTCAAGTGATCCTCCCACCTTGGCCTCCCAAAGTGCTGGGACCAGAGGTGTGAACCACTGAGCCTGGCCTATACTTAATCTTTATTACATACTTATACAGTATGTATAATTTTCCCCAGAGACATGAAATAATTTGTTCAAGGTCCCTTGGCTGGCAGGTGGTAAGACTTGGATGTGAACCCAGGGCAGTCGAGTTCCAGAGCCCCTGCTGTTTCCCCAAGGCTACACAGGTTCTCCATGCTTGCTACCTCCTGGCTTGTGTTGTTCGTTGACAGTGTTGCATGTGAGTGGTGACTCCTCAATTGTACTACTTGCCCTTGGGGAACAAGGGTGCATGCTCCTGCATGTCTCAAATCTCCCTGGACCTTGAGCTGGTCATGGTCAATAGGCTGAGAAATAACCCCCACCCCCCACTCCCCAAGGTTTGTCTATGTCTCAATCTATGAAGCCTAGAAATGTAACATTTGGGAAAGAGTCTTTGAAGATGAGATTAAGTTCAGGATTTTGAGATGAGGACATCACCCTGGATTAGCTGGGTGGACCCTAAATGCTATCCATATAACAGAGAAACAGAGAGATATTTGAGACGTACGCAGAAGCCAATGTGACTATGAAGGCAGAGGTTGGAGTGACGCAGCTATGTGCCAAAGAACACTAAGGATGTCAGCCGCAACCAGAAGCTAGAAGAGCCAAGCAACGGATTATCCTCTGTAGCCTGGAGGGTGGCCCTGCTGGCACCTTGATTTCAGGCTTCTGGTCTCCAGAACAGTAAGCACACATTTCTGTTGTCTTAAGCCACTAAAGTTGTGTTAATTTGTTATAGCAGCTGTTGGAAACTAATACAGTGCTCAACCAAAACACAGAATCCTAGAACTGAAAGAGCCTGGAGAAGCATTTGGCACTGTCCTCTGATGAAACAAACAATCCTGCAGACCTACAGGATGAAGTGATCTGGCAAAGGTCACTCAGCAATTAGAGGCAGAATCGGGAACAAAACAAAGGTGTTCCACAGTGACTTATGCTGAGTCCCAGAGTCAGGAAAGTCCAATGAGAAGCTGTCCTTCTGCTGGTGTATTTTCTTGTATGATTACTTTAAAAGAAGTGGGGAGGGTTGAGCAGATGAAGTGTTGTAAGTTTGGAAAGCATAATCACTGCTGTTATCATCATTATTATTGATTTGGGCAATAGACTCTCTTGGCCTGTTCCTTCTCCCACAGAGCTGGGAAATAGCACTATTTTAGGGCCACTGGGTTCCAGATGGGGAAACCACAGTGTGAGAGGGGAAGCGAGTGAGCCACCGGCGTGTGGCTCAGCCCAAAATAGGACATAGGATTTTGACTCCCTGCCTTTTCCCGGGGCTCTACTTCTCATTTTCCCCTTTCTGTAAACTGGATCAGTAGGATCAGTGGGCTCCAGGGGTGTGTGTGTGTGTGTGTGTGTGTGTGTGTGTGTGTGTACGTGTGTGTCTGACATGGGTCAGCTAAAACAGTTTTGGAGACTATTGAAAACATGCAGCAGTACATGATCTAGTAAATTACCCACCGTCATGAAATAGCAAAGCAGGGAAGGAAATCTGCCGCCTGCCCTCCACCCCCACCAAGGCAGCATGAGAAGCAATGATTTAATGAGTGTTCTCCCCTTCCTCCCTGCAAGGCTTCACTCATCAAATTTCTACGCTAGCGTTCTGTGAACCTGCCTTGACTTCTACTCCAGCCAGGACAACTGGATGCAACTTATTTCTTGCTTTGGGAAGGAAGAAACAAACCCTACAAATATTTTCACTACTGAGTTCAAATGGAGAGAGGTGTAAACCGGGAACCCTTTGAAGGGAGTTATAATCTGACAGAACTAGGCTTGTCTCATCGCCGGACCTGTACATCTTGTCTCCCCTCACATCCTCCCCCTAGACATTAACCCCAGAACTGGGGAGGAGAAAGACTGCTGACGAGTAAGAAGGAGAGCTTAGTTACTGATGTGTCTTGGTGCCCTCCCAGACACCACCATGGGGCAGAGTCCAGGCTACAGTAGGGGAGAGGGGATTAACAATGATAGAGTTATCCAGGTGGCCTTGGAAATTCCAGATTGAGGGGCCTTCACCTTTGCCCATCCTGTGTAGAACTTTGGTGGTCCACAATCTTGCTGATATCCATTGCACCCTCAATTGTATGGGAACACTGGCACACGGGAGGCCACAAGAGTGTTGAGGAAAATGCACCTCTGCCGCACAGGATCTTCCAAAGGCCTCAGGAGCCTGCGATCCGCCAAGCTCACCCTGCACCCACAAGGAGAGCAAGGAGAGGCTCAGGGCCTGGAAGACCCACCCCAGAGAGCTCAGAGCATGCACTAGGAGGGCACAGTGTGGACCACAGAGCCCTCAGGATGAGCAGGGATAAAGCCCACTGACCAAGCAGGGCAAGTCACATCTCAGTAGACAAAACTATTTCCTTCTGGAGCCCAAGGCCAGCAAAGCATCGTGACAAGGCAAGACCAAAATAATGGGCCACCCCCTTTCACTGCCTCAGCAGTAACATTGACCACCTCCTCGCCCAAGACCATTCTCCCCAGACTGGACCCCAGAGCAGAGAAGGGAGACAAAAAAGGAAGGAAACTCCATAATGAGGCTAAATTTTAAATCTGGAGTGAAGTGACTGAGAGATCATTGAATTGGCCTGAGCTTGCCTAGAAGTGACTAGGTAACTTGTTTTCTTTTATCGGATTATGGGTTTAGGGTTTGAAATTAAGCCACATCTGGAAGCCATCATCCTCAGCAAACTAACACAGAACAGAAAACCAAACACCACATGTTCTCACTCATAAGTGGGAGCTGAACAATGCGAACACAGGGACACAGCGGGGGAAACATCACACACCGGGGCTTGTGGTAGGGGTCGGGGGAGGGAGAACATCGAGACTAATAGCTAATGCATGTGGGGCTTAATACCTAGGCGATGGGTTGATGGGTGCAGCAAACCACCACAGCACACGTTTACCTGTGTAACAAACCTGCACGTTCTGCACACGTATCCCGGAACCTAAAATAAAAAAAGAAACTCCAAATGTGCATACTACAAAAAAAGAAAGAAACTAAGCTACATAAAGAAATTATGGGTTGTTTTGCTTGCCATTGAAATCTGTGATTAATACCCACAAGTGAGCCAGTGGTTAGCTAAAATAAGACCCAGGGCTCTGGCTGCCTTGTGTTTCTCCAGTGCTCTGTTTCTCTATTTTTCCTTCCCCTTCTGGTGTTTGGCCTGTAGGACTCTGTAGTGAGAGCCTGGGTCAGCCCTGCACTGGTAGGATGGGGCACCATTTCAGTGGGGGTTTACAGTGAGGGGTTGGGGGGCATACGTGTGTGTGTTGGGGAGTGGGCTTCACTTTTGTCACAGGACTGCCACGATCATTTGGGGAACACCTGGGAGTCCCAACCAGGTCATATCTTGGCAACCCCCATGGACTGACTGACATAGGGAAGGAGGTGCTACTTCAACTCAGCAGGTCGGCACCCTCCTTGCTGTGGAGCCAAGCCCAGGTCCTAACAAGACTCTGAGGTCAGCCATGTTCAGGGGAGCCCAGAAGCAGCGAGAGTCTTTCATGACTCCGGGGAGAGAAACAGGAAGGGCGACAGTCCTGCCAGTTCCTGGAGCTCTGGGACTGGTAAAAGGGGCTTGGCAGGAGGTGTGTAAAGGGCATTTTTAGTCCAGGCTAAGTAACCTAGGGAGTCGGAGGGGGTTCCCGAGCAACTGGGGATATGAGACCAAGGATTACGAGAGCCACTCCTGCCACCTGTGCCCCGTCAGATGATGTCAACTTCAAATCAAGCATTGGTCCGGGTTTTTTGCAGCTAATATCTGGCTATATCCTCTACCTGTAGATTTGGTATTACCATCCCTCTTTTCCAGATGAAAAGAAATAGGAAGGTGACTTGCCTAAGGTCTTGCAGCTAGAAAGTGACAGAACAGCATCTTCACACTTGACATTCTGTCCCTCATCCTGAAGCTGCAATGATGGAGGATTCCCAAGTAATAGAGTCTCCCCAAGGTCAAAGGAAACCAAATGGAGCCAGCCAGGGAAGCTAAAATGAAAGGAAAGCAAGGGATCTGTGAAAGTCACGTGACCCTGGCTGGCCACGGTGCCTGTGGGAGAGTGGCCCTTTAAGAGCCCAGGTGTGGGTCAAACACTGAGCAGAGTTTCAGTTTTGGCAGCAGCGTCCAGTGCCCTGCCAGTAGCTCCTAGAGAGGCAGGGGTTACCAACTGGCCAGCAGGCTGTGTCCCTGAAATCAGATCAACGGGAGAGAAGGAAGTGGCTAAAAGTAAGTGTTACTGCTCTGGGATCCCCAGACGGGATGCTATCTGGAAAGGGCTCGGGACGATGGCTGAGGCAACCCCCTCCATTCCCAACTCCCAGTCTCCCAGATAGTGGGGTGAGAAGGAAAAGGAGGCAGACTGTGACTGTGTGTGGTTGGGGAGTAAGCGTGCATATCCCAGTGGGATGAGTAGGGATACAAGTGTGTGGAAGCCCCCCATCCTTTTCTGAGAAATATCAGCAAGTGGGAAGGGACCGCTGTGGTCAGCATATGTAGCTGCACTCTTTCAGCTTGTTCTGTGCCTGGATTTCCTAACTCCTCACAGTTGATTAACTGTGTGGCCTTAGGCAAGCCACCTAACCTCTCTGATCCTCAGTTTCTTCATCTATAAAACAAAGGCAGAAATAACACCTATCATTCAGGGTCAATGTGGGTTCAAATGAGAAAATACGTGTGAAATAGCTTTGTCACCTCTAGAATGAAATAGGAATTGTTTCATATTTTTCAGATTAGTTTAATTAATCAAGGATGTATTGAACACCAGACAGACCTGGGATTAGATAATGCGCATAAAGTATGGCACCTAGCAAGTCCTCTTCCAGTCTTTGAGGTTTCCCGCTTGTGGCTTTCTGGCAAAGGCATGTTCAGCTCCTTTTACTGGGCTTCCAAGAACCCCTGCAATCCTTTCCAATTCCACCTCGCTTTGCTCTAGCAGATTCCTGCCATGGGAGACATAAGTGTGTGTCATCGCATCATCCTGCCCTTCCTAGAGGTAGAAAAAATGAGGTCCTCACGGGGTCACTGAGTGAGGTAGGGCTGAGCCCCACAGGCAGCATACTCAACTCCTGCTGCTCCTCCTGGCTCTGCAGCCAGCAGATCTCAGACATGGGCTCCCCTCCCTTTGCCCATCCTGACAGCATCCCAAGCCAGCAGTGAGACCGTCCAGCACAAGGGCAGCAGCTGGTCAAGCTCTGTCCCCGACCCCCAGTTCCCTTTGTGCAACTGCCACGGTGCCTGGGACCATTGAAGCTGCTCCTATTTTGTGCCATCACTTTCCCCCTTCACTAGGAGAATTATAGATCCCTTAACATCTGGAGAGGAGATGCCACTTTCAGGGGTTTAGGGGTCTGGTGCCTGGACGTAGGTCTTCCCAGAGCCAGATCTGGAATTCTCTCTCCATCCTTCTCTCTGCCCCTGGATGTGCTAATGTAACAGAAAGAACACTGAGCCAGGAGTCAGGAAAGCAACTCTCTCTGCCTATCTCCTAGCGCCTGTAGACCTCTGTGGCTTTAGGTGATAAAAAGTGGGGTCACACAGGCTTCCATTTAGTAAACCCACTTGCCCTGGGCTTTCACAGCTTCATCTCATTCTCCCCTGATACAAACGAGGAGGTAGGCAGGGCTGGTTTTGTGATACCATTCCCTAGTTGAGGAAACCAAGACAGCATGAGTCTATGTGAGTGGTGTAAAGTCACCAGCAAGTTTGAACAGTGAGGTTTTGGTGCAGCCATTTTGATACGGTCATGAGGACATTTTGATGTCACCTACAAAGCAAACTATCCAACTTAAAAAAAAATACCTATGCACTGTGCTCAGCAGAGACCTTCGCTTATGTCTTCCCTCTCTCTGGAGGGGCTAGGGCTGGGGTCCCAATGCCACTGGCATCGACACGGTATGGTGGAGTGGAAAGAGGCTTTGGCGTCAACATGCCTGGTTATACACATGGTTATGTAACATATCCTACACGTGGCAGGTGCTAAATAAATAGCAGCTAATATTTTCCAGGAAGAAATTTCTCTGTTGGCACCTACCCCTGGGTCCAGGTGTCTCTTCATTTTTTAATTTTTTGGAGTCTTGCTCTGTCACCCAGGCTGGAATGCAGCGGCGTGATCTCAGCTCACTGCAGCCTCCACCTACTGGGTTCAAGCGATTCTCCTGCCTCAGCCTCCCGAGTAGCTGGGATTACAGACCCGTGCCACCACACCCAGCTAATTTTTACACTTTTAGTAGAGACAGGGTTTTACCATGTTGGCCAGGCTGGTCTTGAACTCCTGACCTCGTGATCCACCCACCTCGGCCTCCCAAAGTGCTGGGATTACAGGCGTGAGCCACCACGCCCGGCCCCAGGTATCTATAAGAACTGCCTTTTCTGTGAAAGGCAGAGAGGAAGGAACTGAACAAATTCTCTTCTCTAAGATTGGATATCCTGCTCCTTCCTCTCCCACTGCTTCCTCTCAACAGCAAGACCCTCCGAGGTACAGCAGAGTGGCTAAGGGCCTATGTTCTTGATCCAGAATCCCATCTAAGTCACTTACCAACTGTGCAACCTTGGGCAAATGTCTCACCTCTCTGTGCCTCAATTATCTCACTCATGAAATGGGGTTGCCCATTTTGTCCTATCTCCTAGGGTGGCTGTAAGAATGAAACACATTAACACATGTAAAGCACCTGGAAAGGACTCAGTATACGTTCTTCTAGCCTAGCCCATAGTGCTTGTCTCCTCTCTTATCCACATGGGTCCAACCTAAGTAGCTCACTCTATCTTCGAACGATGCCCAGCAAGCAGACTTCTACTCTCATATCAAGTCCAGGGGACCTTTCTTCCTCTGAAAAAGAGGGAAACCTGAGATTAGATGGACAAAGGTTTGGACTCCACACCATGAGAGCTGAAGTGCAGTCACTTTAACTGAATAGGAGCTTGTTAAATACATTTTATAAAAAGAAAAACTATTCTTCAGCACAGCTTACACCCCTGCCCCAATCCACAATTGTGGGGCCATATATTACAAATATGTTGGGACACTAACTTAGTAAACTGAAAACAATCTAGCACATCCTAGCCTCAGCAGTGAAAAATCGACTGCTAGTTTAAGGACCAGAAAACGTGCCCTCATGCATGATACAATGCCATATATATAAAACTCAATAAAGGAGGCCCCTCTGCTCATTTAAAGCGTGATAATGGGGTAGAGACCTCAAATTCGGATTCTGCTGTGAGTCTTGGGGTCAAGAATCCCTACAACCCTTAGATTTACGACCTGTGTCATGAGGATAACAACATCTACCTCTTGGGTTGTTGTGCTGATGGATGAAGTCATACAAGAAAAGAACCTAGCAAAGCATTTGGCACAAAGTGGGTGCCCAACATTATGTTCTTTTTCTTCCTTCCATAAGCAAATCCTTTAAATCCAGCCCCGGCCACCCAGTGGGGTGGGTCTCCCTGAGATTTGAATCCCCCAGGTTTTGGAAGAAAGTCTCTGGTTTTGAGAGGAAGGGGTCTCTAATGATTCTGAAAGCTCGGGATCCTTCCAACTGTTACTAGAGAAATTGTGCTTCAAGTTTTAGCTTTGGGCAAAGAAGAGCTCCTGTTCCTGCAAGCAGGGGTATCCTCTCCTGCCAATCATCCCGTCTAGGACTGGACTATGTGCATCCCGCCCATGTTGCCATCTGCCTGACCTGCCTGTGCATGCCTGATGCTCTCATCCCTGGCTTGAGACCATGCAGAGGGTAATGGGTGCACGCACATGTCCCCTCTCCACACGAACATGCACAGTCACCCAAACATGTCACAAAATGAGAAGTCTGGGACAGAGGTCAGGGTCTTCACCTTGGAGAAGCTGGCATCTGACTCTGCAACCCAGGCCAAGTCCAGAAGAGGGCTGCTCAGCTTGTAGGAAGACCACTCCTGTCTCCCACAAATATTAGGCAGTTGCTTATCTAGAGGTGAGGACAGGAACAAGAAGCAGGGACAGCTGCTGCTGGTGTGGGTTCTTAAAAGCAGGCAGCATTTTGTCCTCCCACCTATGCCAGCACCCACCCTGTGCCAGCACAAGTAGCAAATGGTAGATCTCTCAGGTCTTTGCAGCCAGCCCATCCCAACTGTTGCCGAGACTTCCTGGCCTCCTGAAAGCTGCTCCCACCTGGGAGCATCTCCCATGGCAGCTTGCAGTGCTTACGCAGGTGATGACACCCCAGCCAACGTCCCCTGATTGCTTTCACGTTGGAGCTGACTGGTATTTGGCTAAGGTCCCACTCCAGCGATTAATCATTGACCTGGTAAGAAAGGTCTGGGGCAATTAACCGGACTCAAGAGAGCCTCGACGTTGCCATCTGACACCCATATCTGTTCCCACTCCCTCCCCTTACTCTTCCAAAGAACTGTAGAAACAAAATACCTTTATATTCACAAGGAAATAAAAGGTTCCTTGCTGGGAAATTCCCCTGCAACAAAGAAATAACGAAGATAAACAACTCTATTGCCTTTGGCTCAAGCTGAAGGGAGTCTGGGAGCAGGAGCAGGGGCCAGGGTGGTGAGGGAGGTCTGGGAGATAATGCCCAGCTTCCTCCTGCTTACAGCATCCTTATCTTTATGGCACTCATTACTGCCCAAACTTACGATCATTTAACACTCTCTTTGTCAAGATAACTCCAAAGTTTAAAGTCTGTCAAACTCTGGGAAAGTGGGAACTCCTCTCTCCTCCTCTAGGCTGTAGTTGGGGCCTTGATGACAGCTGCTGTCAGGCAGGCCCCTGGGACCCTCAGCTCTCCTCAGCCTTGGGCTTTGTCCACGGTGGTGACAAAGTCCACATGGGCTGCTCCATCTGAGTGGTCTTATCTTTGATTCTTCATCTTTGTCTGCCAGGTCTTACCAGGCAGGATTACAAAGACCCTACCACCTAAGTTTTTAAACCCCAATTCCATAACCAAGTTGCTGGGAAAACGTAAGCCTATCATTCAGCATCTCAAGATCTCAATGTTTTATCCATAAAATGGTTGTGATTATACCTCTCTGTCTTATTTCAAGGGAACATACAAAGCTCAAATGAAATAATGTAAATGATAGTGCTTTCATAAGCAACAGGGTCTCTAAAAATAACACAAATAAGCATAAGGTAAAAGCATGCTCTTGTATTTGGGGTGCCATACCGCAGTGGAGAGGTTAAGCACATGGACTTTGCAGTCAGACAAAGATGGGCCTAAATATTCCGCACCCCCATTCTGTGTACCCCCACACACTTAACCCCTGTGTGCCCTTGAGCAAGCTACTTAACCTTTAAGCCTTCATTTCCTCCCATGTGAATGTGAATAAGAATACTAACCTTATAGGGTTGATATCAAGTCCATATGAGATAATACACATAAATTATTCAACACAGTGCCTGAGACAGAATAAGGGAGCAATCAATGGGGTTAGGACCATCATAATTACATTTACAGCCTTAATAACCATGACACCTCCTCTGTGGGTCTCAGTTTCCTCATCTGAACACACCGTGAAATATGTCAGCCTGCTTCACCTCCCAGGAATGTCAGGAATGTAGGGAGGGCAGCTGAAACAGAAAGATGCGGCCACATATTGGTAGGAACCAATCACCCAGCAAGCCGTTCCTGAGATCTTACAGCATGCCTGGGACTGTGTCTCATGGGCAGGGAAACAGAACAAATGACACAATATCTCTATCCCAAAGGAGCTTGCAGCTTAGTTGAGAAGACAAAAGCTACTTATAGCTATTAAGGAAATGTAAGTGTTGAAGGATGATAAGACTTCGAGTTGTTATAGAAAAGGTGGAGGCACTGATTCATTCAACAGGATTTATGTCAATTGCTGGAGATACAAAGTCAAACAGATGTCACAGAAACTCTAAGGTCAACAGTCTTGGAAGACAAGGGGAGCTTCATCTCCTTGTGATTATTGTTTTCAGCATTGCACACGAGAAGTCGGCCTGAGTGGTGTGGAGCTCAGGACACACCAGCAATGCTGCTCTTCGTGCTCACCTGCCTGCTGGCGGTCTTCCCAGGTATGTCTGCCAGGTCCCTACTCCCCAAGCTCTACCCCTCCAGCCTGCCCGACTCCAGGGTTCACCTCCCTGGGGACACTAAAATCAGACTCATCCCCAGGGATGTCCCTCTCAAAGTTGGCACTCCCTTGAGGAAGAGTCATACAGAGACCATGTCTGTGAGCGTTGGAAATCAGGGACAGGAATGGCACTTCCTAATCTCAAGGCCAGGGGTCTGTGAAAGATCTTATTTGAGAATAACAAAGACCTTAACTTCAACCAAGCATCTCTATAACCCGCTGTGAAATCTGAGGGAAATCACTTATCCTTCCTGGCTCTCAATATTTTTATCTGGGGAAAAAAAAGACAAGAAAATCATCTACAAAGTGTTTTTAGAAATATAAGGAAATAACACATGGCAAGTGCAAACTTGTAACACCTTACGAAAGTGGTGTTATTGTTTGAAAAAACAAAGGATGGCTGGATGCTGGCTCACCGCTGTAATGCCAGCACTTTGGCAGGCTGAAGCGGGTGGACTGCTTGAGGTCAGTAGTTCAAGACCAGCCTGGCCAACATGGAGAAACCTTGTCTCTACTAAATAGAAATCAAAATTTGCCAGCATGTGCCTGTAGTCCCAGCTACTCAGGAGGCTGAGGCATGAGAATCACTTGAACCTGGGAAGTGGAGGTTGCACTGAGCCGAGATCGTGCCACTGCACACCAGCTTGGGTGACAGAGTGAGACTTTGTCTCAAAAAATATATATATATAAAATAAAAAACAAGGAATATCATAAATTTGTCATTCTCTTGTCCTTGAAATGGTTTTCATTAATGAATTACAATTAGAATTTAATCATGATTAAAACAGTCACTTTATTTAATCTCAGCAATTTTCCAGCTGTAATATATGATAAATTATCAACAGAGGGCCTATGTCTCAGGTAGAAAACCACATCTCCTCACAGTGGATTATCTGGAACAGGCTATACCTCCCAAGGGCCTCAGAAAACCTCTCTCTTCTGTACCCACAGCCATCTCCACGAAGAGTCCCGTATTTGGTCCCCAGGAGGTGAGTAGTGTGGAAGGTAACTCAGTGTCCATCAAGTGCTACTACCCACCCACCTCTGTCAACCGGCACACCCGGAAGTACTGGTGCCGGAAGGGAGCCAGTGGCCGCTGCATAACCCTCGTCTCCTCAGAGGGCTACGTCTCCAGCAACTATGCAGGCAGGGCTAACCTGACCAACTTCCCGGAGAACGGCACATTTGTGGTGAACATTGCCCAGCTGAGCCGGGATGACTCCGGGCACTACAAGTGTGGCCTGGGCATCAACAGCCGAGGCCTGTCCTTTGATGTCAGCCTGGAGGTCAGCCAGGGTAAGGATCCAGGCTCCTTGGGTTTCTGGGGGAATGTTAGAGGGAATTCTCTAAGGTGCATGGAGGGCTGGAGGAGGAACTTCCTGACAAGGATGCGTAGCCCGGCCGGGGGTCAGAAGGCTCCCCTCTACCCAGGCAAAGACTTCTTAGAACAGGAGGAGGAGACAGATAGGGCCTACTTGGGGGTGATAAGTGAACCCTTCTAGGACTTGGTGGCCTATAACATTTTAGGCTTTCTGGAGACCCCAGCTTAGAAGGGTATCAGGAGGACAAGTTTTCTCGTGTTTGCTATAGGTAGAAAGGGAAATCTGACATCAGGCTAAGGAGATAGAAAAGGCAGGGAGAGATTTACAGGGATCCTTAAATTCCTATCATTAATGCAACTTTCCGTCAAGGCTTGGGCTGCCAAAAGGCTTCTTGTAAAATGTATATATATTTTTTTAACCCAGGAACCCTTAGTCTTTCAGTATTATCAGGATAAACTAGATTATTAGTTCTTGACCAAAGACCAAGATCCTGAAAGGATGGGTTGCTAACAAGCCTATTCTAGTTGGAGAAAGAGAAAAAAAGAAAAGCTCTTTCTGACAAGGGTTTAACAATGAGGCCATTTTAGATAGTCAAGGACAACTCAAAAGAGAGGTCTTACAGAGGAAAGAAATTCAGGGGGACTCCCGAAGACATGTTCTGCTCCTTTGGAATATGCATACTATTGTCTGTGGACTAAATGAGGAGGTCATTCAGGTGGGGATGGAGATTCGAAACCACAGAATCTTAAGAGGTGAAGAGGGCTTAGAGTTTACCCTGTCCAGATGCTTAGAAGAACTTGCCGATGGTGGGTATGCAGCCTCTGATTAAGCACTTTAGCAGAAACTCACTGCTCCTCGAGACAGCCCATTTCACATTTACACTGTTGTAATTTTTAGAAACTTCTATTGTATGCATTGAAATCCATCACCCTGCGTTTACATTCGTTCTGTTCATTTCAACACACATTAATTTGGCCACCTACTATGCAGAGGCATTGTGCTTGTCACAGCAGAGGGGTCAAACATGAGAAAAACATGCTCCTGCCTTCAAGGTACTTCCAGTCCATGGAGAACATAATTAACCATACACCAGATTGGATGTAATAAGCGATGCGGATGTATCAAGAAAGCATAGGGCAGGGAGAGATTAGTGTCAGCTTGGGGAAGGTTTCATGGAGGAGACGGCCGTCAAGCTGGGCCTTGGAAGACATATTCTGACAGAGTTCCTCTGGGAAGGAGGGCATTCCAGGTTATAAGTCCACCCACACCCTAATTAGGAATAGCAAATAGTCCTATGTTGCAAGAAAGTAGAATCACAGTTTGCCCGCCCCCTACCCTGCACCCCTCATCCTGCAGGTCCTGAGCTCCCAAATGGCACTGAAGTCTACACGGTGGACGTGGGCAGAACAGTGACCATCAAATGCCCTTTTAAGACTGAGAATGCTCCGAAGACGAAGGCCTTGTACAAGAAGATAGGCCAGACCTCTGTGCTGGTCATTGACTCCAGAAATTATGTGAATCCCAACTATAAGGACAGAATACGCCTTCGTATTCCAGGTACTGGCCAGTTAATTTTCACCGTTGTCATCGACCGACTCAGGCTCAGCGATCATGGACTGTATCTCTGCCAGGCCGGGGATGGTTCCAATCTTGATGAGAAGAATGCTGACCTCCAAGTGCTAGAGCCCGAGCCCGAACTGGTTTATGAAGACCTGAGGGGCTCAGTGACCTTCCACTGTGCCCTGGGCCTTGAGGTGGCAAATGTGGCCAAATTTCTGTGCCGAGTGAACAGTAGGGAAACCTGTGACGTGGTCATCAACACACTGGGGAAGAGGGACTCAGCCTTTGAGGGCAGGATCCTGCTCAACCCCCAGGACAAGGATGGCTCATTCAGTGTGGTGATCACGGGCCTGAGGAAGGAGGATGAAGGGCGCTACCTGTGTGGAGCCCACTCGGATGGTCAGCTACAGGAAGGCTGGCCCATCCAGGCCTGGCAACTCTTCGTCAATGAGGGTAAGATCCTAGACAAGGAGAGGGAGGAGGTGGGGCAGTCTTGCAGGTGAGAGCCAAGCTCAACTCCCTCTGAGTCTATTTATCAATAGTCTTCAATCAGCCAATAGCATCCACTCACTGACCAGCCCCAAAGTGGAGGCTGTGTGGGCTGCTGCACAGGACAGCCAGAAAAAGCAGCCTCTGCCTGGTGGCAGCTCCTAATCACTCTTCTGTTATTAAAGTCCTTTTGATGGCTGTCCCTGCTTAACAAGTAAGAGGTGAGTAAAGCTCTTGATTGAGGCAGGACTTATAGATTGTGTTTCAGGGCTGTGGCAGGCTCTGCAGGGGTCCTCTGTCCCCTCCCCTGACCCCTGAACAAGAGGGGTGCCTCATCCCTCACATTCAGATGGAAAAAGGATTGGCTAATCTTAGTATCAATGCGTTCCCAGGAGTGCCCCAGCTTCTAAATGTTTCACTCCCACATTTTGTAGGGTTATTTGTGAATTTCAGCACCATCTGGCCCACTCAGCCCTACTCTAGTGAGCCATCAGCATAGTGAAAGAATTAAATCCCAGCTCCGTCTCACCCCAGAGCACCCTGCATAGAGTTGCCCTCGCGAGAAGCAGCAAACCCGTACTTGCAGTTCCAAGTATCTGTGCTTGTGACTTTTTTTTTTAAAGGGGCTTATGTTCCCTGCACGCCATGTTCATGTCCAACTTAGGGTCCTCACCAGGACCCCCTGCATCTTTGGTCACCTGGTTCTCTCTGGACCTCGGCTTTAGCTGCCTGGAAAATGGCTATCGTCTTTGAGATGCCCCTTGGGGCCCCAACAATTAAGCTCACCTTTGCTACATACTTTATATTTTACATAATACCTTTCTAAATATATTTTCTTGATTTGGACATAATCCCATTTGGCCACTTTTGTGGAATACCCTTGTTAGTGTATAAAACAGACAAAACCTTATACAGAGGGAGAGTTTGTAAGAAGCCAAAGAAGAAGAGCTGATATTCTCTCCTTCAACCCCTTCCATTCTCTGCTCAGAATAATGTGGAGGAAAAGAACAACATGCCCAGGTTGACGGGGAGACTCCATGTCCCCGGAGTCTGGCCCTGGTGGCTCCAGCTGCAGGCTTTGTGACATTAGGAAAGTTCCTTTTCATTTTCTGAGGAGGGTAAGGTGATGCATGTAAACTTCACTCCCTATCCTGGCTGAGACCCCAGGAAGAAGGCTTCTCAGGCCACGCAAGATTCTTCCTGCGTGGCCATCCTCCCATCCCATCTCTGTCTGTGCTTTCAGAGTCCACGATTCCCCGCAGCCCTACTGTGGTGAAGGGGGTGGCAGGAGGCTCTGTGGCCGTGCTCTGCCCCTACAACCCTAAGGAAAGCCAAAGCCTCAAGTACTGGTGTCTCTGGGAAGGGGCCCAGAATGGCCGCTGCCCCCTGCTGGTGGAGAGCCAGGGGCTGGTTCAGGAGCAGTATGAGGGCCGCCTCTCCCTGCTCCAGGAGCCAGGCAACGGCACCTTCACTGTCATCCTCAACCAGCTCACCACCCAGGACGCCGGCTTCTACTGGTGTCTGACCAACGGCGATACTCGCTGGAGGACCACCGTGGAGATCAAGATTATCGAAGGTAAGAGTTGAACAGGAAGGGAGAAAGCTCTAAGACCTCTCCAGCCAGCAGCAGCATCCCCAGCCACTCTTCCTCCTTTTTCACCCACCTCCACCCTGATGGGCCAGACCTCAGGAGGGAGCCCACCTATTCAGAGGTCACATTTTCATATCTGTAACACGCACCCTACACTCTGAATTACCATACATGGTACCTCCTACTATCAAGAACATGGGCCTCTTTCGCAGTGTGCAGGCATCAGCTGAAGTTGAGGATTGCAGATACCTCTTTGTATGGAGTCTAGAAGAGAAGGAAGAGTGAGGAAAGCAAACTGAAGTCCATGTGCAAAGATCTATGGGTTATGGTAGACTCTGGATTGATCATGGTGCTCATCAATAATAATTATTACCTAGGCACACAATTACATTTCTTATGTAGACAGAATAACATACTTATTTCTAATGCTATACGAAGAGGAAATGTAGACTGAGCATGGTGGTACATGCCTGTAATCCCAGCACCTTGGGAGGCCAAGACAGGAAGATCGCTTGAGCCCAGGAGACGGAGGCTGCAGTGAGCTATGATTGCACCACTAGCCTCCAGCCTGGGTGACAGAGAGAGACCGTGTCTCAAAAAAAAAAAAAAAAAAAAAAGGAAAAAGATTGAGATACATACATACATACATATATATGACATGTGGACAGCGACACCAGAGTCTCTTTCCTGCAGCATCTCCAAGTACCAACTTCTGTGCTTATTTCTACCTCCCTCCCTCCTCCAGGAGAACCAAACCTCAAGGTACCAGGAAATGTCACGGCTGTGCTGGGAGAGACTCTCAACATCCCCTGCCACTTCCCATGCAAATTCTCCTCGTATGAGAAATACTGGTGCAAGTGGAGTAACACAGGCTGCCAGACCCTGCCCAGCCAAGACGAAGGCCCCAGCGAGGCCTTCGTAAACTGTGACGAGAACAGCCGGCTTGTCTCCCTGACCCTGAACCCAGTGACCAGGGCAGACGAGGGCTGGTACTGGTGTGGAGTGAAGCAGGGCCACTTCTATGGAGAGACTGCAGCTGTCTATGTGGCAGTTGAAGAGAAGAAGGTAGCAGGTGAGTCTCCAAGGGCAGGGCCTGCGCCCCTCAGACCCAGAGGCAGGAATTCCTGAAGGCCCCTGCCTAAGAGCTTCTCAATCAGTGCTGGCCCGTATGTTTGGCTGTAAGAGGCTGAAAGTGGAGGGCGGGAAGGGAGGGGATGTTTAGGTCCTATATAGCCTCATTAAGCCTTTCAAAAGGGACATCTCAAATAAACATACCAACTAAATAAAAATAGTGGGTTTGCAATTTAACCTTGGCATTAAGACAACTCCCAGCTGAATGTGGTGGCTCACACCTGTAATCCCAGCACTTTGGGAGGCCAAGGTAGGCAGATCACTTGAGGCCAGGAGTTCAACACCAGCCTGGCCGACATGGAGAAAACTCATCTCAACTAAAAATACAAAAATTAGCTGAGCATGGTGGTGTAATCCCAGCTATCTGGGTAGCTGAGGCATGAGAATTGCTTGAACCCAGGAGGTGGGGGTTGCAGTGAATGAGATGGTGCCACCGCACTCTAGCCTGGACAACAGAGCTAGATTCCATTTCAAAAAAAAAAAAAAAAGACAAGTCCCATAGTTGCCACTTCAACCCAGATTGAAGTCTCTTCTCTATCTGGAAATATTCTTCTCTTTATAGAAGAATAATATGCATACAGCACTGTCATATACAATATGTTCATCTCCCTTCCCCCTGCCAAAGCTTGCCCTCAAAAGAGGGCCGGGTACCTTCGTTTACAAGGTCTGATCAAGAAAATTAGGAAACATCTAGTAAATTTGCATTTCAAGTCCTCTTTTAAAATTTCACATGAAATGTTTCAGCCCTAATAAGGGTATTTCGTAGTCCCTCAAGAAATCCTATTGTGTCTGGACCCTGCCGTTGGGACTCACTGAGGGGCCCTTCGCCAGGCTACCTCCAGGGGGCAGCACTATCGCACCCAGTTGGGCAGTCGGGAAGCCTGGGGCCAGCGTCTCAGAGCCTTGAAAATCTCCCCAGCCTAAGTGATGGGTCAGCCTTAATGATAGGTCAGCCTTTATAGCTGATCTATGACACGAAGGCTTGAAGGTCCCCACCAGACGTTTGGTAGTAATGGGGCAGAGATCATCTGTGACAGCTGAAGAAGGCCATCATGCTCTGTTTCTAATGCCATCCTGGGTCCTACCCCAACAGCCTTGAGATTGAACCCTGACCCTGTGATTCCTCATGAAGTCTCCCCAGACTCCTTCACCTCGAGGAGTAAGAGCATAGAGAAAAAACCACAACCCAGGCCCCACTCTTCCCTGTGGCAGGGTCCCGCGATGTCAGCCCAGCGAAGGCAGACGCTGCTCCTGATGAGAAGGTGCTAGACTCTGGTGTCCGGGAGATTGAGAACAAAGCCATTCAGGATCCCAGGCTTTTTGCAGAGGAAAAGGTCGTGGCAGATACGGGAGATCAAGCTGGTGGGAGCAGAGCATCTGTGGATTCCAGCAGGTGAGGAAGGATTCAAGGCTCCCCACTCGGAGAACACCCCAGAGCTGAGCACCTGAGGCTGGGCCACCAGGTCCAAGGAGGAAAGCCTGTCTGTCTCTTGAGCACTGGGGCAGCCCTTACTACCTTGCTTATACAATAAGTGGAAGGGTCCCATGGTACCCTCTGCCCTTCTCCCACGGCTGGGGAGGTGTTTACAAGTCAGTTCAGTCTTCCGGGCCTGGGATGCAACAAGGCCCAGTGCTTGCCTTTGCCAGTCTGGGAAGGCTTCTTAGAAGAATAGAGCTAGGGAGCTGCATCAGCAGGATGGGGTGGATAAACCTGGGAGGACAAAGTAGCCGAGTCAACCCTGGCAGCACATCCTCGGGCCCCCAGATCTCCTTTCCAGGGATGAACTAACTTAGGCCTTCTTCCAGCTCTGAGGAACAAGGTGGGAGCTCCAAAGCGCTGGTCTCCACTCTGGTGCCCCTGGGCCTGGTGCTGGCACTGGGAGCCGTGGTTGTGGGGGTGGCCAGAGCCCGGCACAGGAAGAACGTCGGTGAGTCCCTGGGATACTCCCTGCCTCCACCTCCAACCCGAGCCCTCAGTCCTGAATCATCTACCCATAGAGGAAGCTGCCATTGTCTCTCCTTTTTCACGGGCTAAAACAAAGGATCCTGAGAAAGCAGGATGGGGAAAGATAAACCCACACATACTCGAAACTTAAATTCGGAGCTGCTGTCCAAATACTAACTCTGGAAAATCATCTGCAATTACCCAGGGTCTAGGTTCAGAGGCAGGGCAGCCAGGAAGAGAAGACTGGGTTTCAGGAGACCCTGGGCTTGGACTAATTGGATAACTAATGAGCTGTGTGACACTGGGCCATCCTTATGCCATGCCTTAGTTTCCTCACGGCTCAAGACAAGGATGATAATCACTACCTCATAGAGCTGATGTGAGAACCAAAGGAGATATTGTTCATTGAAAGATCCCAGAGTGACAAACAAAGATCAGGGATTACTAAGTCCTGATTACCCAGGAAAAGGGACTGGGGAGGAGACTCGGATCATTTCCATCCCCCTGGGTCATAGTCAGAGGTGCACCACCTCAGCTGTCCTGCAGGGCTACAGTGGATCTGCCTAGAGACAAGCAGCCCAACCTGGCCTTCTAGGTCCCAGCCCCTGTCCCTACACCAACTCCTCTTCCTCCTGGACAGACCGAGTTTCAATCAGAAGCTACAGGACAGACATTAGTATGTCAGACTTCGAGAACTCCAGGGAATTTGGAGCCAATGACAACATGGGAGCCTCTTCGATCACTCAGGAGACATCCCTCGGAGGAAAAGATGGTATGACCCTCACTCAAGGGAATGCACAGCCCCTAGGGAGAGCAAGAATTGGCCCCACATCTGGGTTGGGAAAAGGAGGCTAGTAAGGGCTCACCTACCCTCTTTCTTCACACAGAGTTTGTTGCCACCCCTGAGAGCACCACGGAGACCAAAGAACCCAAGAAGGCAAAAAGGGTGAGGAGGAAGAAGGAAGCCCCACTATGTGCCAAGGAAATGCAGCATGAGGGGCTGCAGTTAGACTTCAGGAAGAACTACCTTAATATGGGGGCTGATCCCAAAATAGGGAGGATGGTATAAATAGTCCTTAGGAGTCCTCAGGACTTTTTGAGGAAGAACTGTATCTTACTGGTGGTGGAATGCTGATGTGGATAAGACCCAGGAAGGAGGTGAGCTATATGATTAGGCTGTAAAATGGCAAGAGGGAGGCAGGCCGGGAGATGAGAAAAGCAGGTACATAAAAGATGGGAAGCTCCAATGCCAAATCCTGGTGATTAAATGGATGCTCTTCCTGGGTTGGGGGATCCAAAGACCTTAGGCCACCCATCCTCCCTTAAGGGTTTGCTCAGGACCAACTTTTTGCCTTCCTAGGAGACATTTGCTCGCTGTGGGCAGTTTGAGGCTAGAAGCCCCTGCTCACTTCTCTTGAAGCCCCAGTAGAGGCAACTCCTGCCTTTGGGTGCCATATACCATCCCCGCAATCTTCCCTAGGACTCAGGGGACCCAGAAAAATAACATCTCGTGCCTCTAATCCCGAGGTGATAGTTTTTGTTGTTGTGGTTGTTTTTATCATATCTACTTTTTCTTGAAACATCTCTGGCATTTAGCAAAGTTAGAACAAGTTATTCCTGGAGACAGCCTTCCCCTTTAACTCTGTGGTGCCAAAAAGCTACCTCTCTGGGCTGGTAGAGAAAGAAAAACATACACCACCGTGGTTGACTCCAGCCTAGGCCACCTTGCCCGTGGACTGTGTGGGTAGCTTCCGGGGACAGGCCCAGGCAACAGAGGCGGTTCCACTCCACGTATTAGAAGGAGGTAGTGAGACAGAAGGAGATATTTTTAGAGGCTGCAACTTTCCATTTCTCAAAATGCGTCCTGTTTGGTGAACATGGGGGCTGGGATGAGAACAGTGGGCCCCACAGGCTTGTGTTGCTTGGACCAAGATCATGAATTCAGGATATTGAGTACTTCCCCTCCCCCGACTCCACCCACTGAGCCAGTGCCCCCCACACTGACGCTTCTCCTCTTGTGCCTTAGTCATCCAAGGAGGAAGCCGAGATGGCCTACAAAGACTTCCTGCTCCAGTCCAGCACTATGGCCACCGAGGCTCAGGAAGGCCCCCAGGAAGCCTAGATGGTGTCGCCACCTGCCTCCTGCACCCATGACAATCACCTTCAGAATCATGTCGATCCTGGGGCCCTCAGCTCCTGGGGACCCCATTGCCTGCTCTAACACCTGCCTAGGTTTTTCTTACTGTCCTCAGAGGTGTGCTGGTCCCCTACTCAGTGACATCGAAGCCTGGCCTAATTGTTCCTATTGGGGATGAGGGTGGCATGAGGAGGTCCCACTTGCAACTTCTTTCTGTTGAGAGAACCTCAGGTATGGAGAAGAATAGAAGTCCTCACGGGTCCCTTGAAGGAAGAGGGACAGCGGTGGGAGAGCTGATTGCAGAAAGGACAGACGTGTAATGCCCCTCTGCGCCCTTATCATGGGATGTCAACAGAAGTTTCCCTCCACTCCATCCCTCCCTCCCGTCCTCTCTCTCTTCTTCTTTCCTTCCATCAAAAGATGTATTTGAATACATACTAGAATTCAGGTGCTCTGCTAGATGCTGTGACAGGTATGCCACCAACACCGCTCACAGCCTTTCTGAGGACACCAGTGAAAGAAGCCACAGCTCCTCTTGGCGTATTTATACTCACTGAGTCTTAACTTTTCACCAGGTGTGCTCACCTCTGCCCCTGTTGGGAGAGGTCATAAAATTTCTCGAGTCCTAAAGCCTCAGGGGTCATGTATGATGAGCACACATACAGGTAATTATAAACCCACATTCTTACCATTTCACACATGAGAAAATTAGGGTTTGGAAGAGTGAAGCATTTTTCTTCTTTCTTTTTTTTTTTTTTTTTTTGAGATGTAGTTTCGCTCTGTCGCCCAGGCTGGAGTGCAGTGGCACGGTCTCAGCTCACTGCAACCTCCGCCTCTCGGGTTGACACCATTCTCCTGCCTCAGCCTCCCAAGTAGTTGGGACTACAGGCACCCACCACCACGCCTGGCTAATTTTTTATATTTTTAGTAGAGACAGCGTTTCACTGTGTTAGCCAGGATGGTCTCGATCTCCTGACCTCGTGATCTGCCCGCCTCGGTCTCCCAGAGTGCTGGGATTACAGTCGTGAGCCACCATGCCCGGCCTCTTTTTTTCTTTTCTTTTTTTTTTTTAAGACATAGCCTCACTGTGTCACCCAGACTGGAATGCAGTGACACAATCTCGGCTCACTGAAACCTCTGCCTTCCAGGTTCAAGCGATTCTCGTGCCTCAGTCTCCCAAGTAGCTGGGACTACAGATGTGGGCCACCACGCCTGGCTTTTTTTTTTTTTTTTTTTTTTTTTAGAGACAGGGTTTCACCATGTTGACCAGACTGGTCTCGAACTCCTGGCCTCAAGTGATCCGCCCACTTTAGCCTCTCAAAGTGCTGTGATTACAGGCATGAACCACTGTGCCCGGCCCTGAAGCATTTTTCTCAAAGGCCGCCAGTGAGATAAACTAGATTTGGCGTCTTCTCTCCTGGGCCAGGGATCTCTCTACAAGAGCCCCTGCCCCTCTGTAAGGAGGAGGAGGGAGAAGAGAAAATGTAAAGGAGGGAGATCTTTCCCAGGCCCCACCATTTCTGTCACTCACATGGACCTAAGATAAAAGAATGGCCAAACCCTCACAACCCCTGGTGTTTGAAGAGTTCCAAGTTGAAGGGAAACAAAGAAGTGTTTGATGGTGTCAGAGAGGGGCTGCTCTCCAGAAAACTAACATTAATTTCTTTTTCCCTCTGAGTTCTGTACTTCAATCAGCCTACAAGCTGGCACCTGCTAACAAATCAGAAATATGACAATTAATAATTAAAGACTGTGATTGCCACCAATGAGGCTCAGACTGTATTTGTCCCCAATACCTTCTGTCTCCCAGACAGCCCTTTCATGGCTTTCTTTTCTTTTTCTTTTTCTTTTTTAAGACAGGGCACTCTGTTGCCCAGGCTGGAGTGCAGTGGTGCAATCACGGCTCACTGCAGCCTCTACCTCCTGGTTTCAAGTGATCCTCCCACCTCAGCCTCCAGAGTAGCTGGGACTGCAGGCATCCACCACCACACTGGCTAACTTTTTGTATTTTTTTTTTGTAGAGACAGAATTTCGCTATGTTGCCAATGCAGGTCTTGAATTCATGGGCTCAATTGATCCTCCCACCTCTGCCTCCCAAAGTTCTGGGATCACATACACTAGCCACTGCATCTGGCTGCCTTTTGCTTTGGTCCCGCTTTTAGGCACCCCGGGACCCCCTTGTCTGTCAAGATCATTCCTAAGTTCTGGTGCTAAACCATGTCATATCCTATAAGGACTGCCTAAGCTGTCTGTTGGCAGCTAGCCCCCCCATCTCATCCCTAGACTCTTCCACAGGGCTTCTGTGTGTGGAGAGTTCTCTCTGCAAGAAAGTTCTCCCCAGTCTGCCATCCTGCCTGATGTGAACCTTTGCCTCCACCCAGGCCTTAAACATAATGCTGTGGATGCTATGAGCTTCCCAAGTCTACACTTTCCTGGACTCAGACTTCAGTCCTCTTTTGGTCTCCCCTCCAGTCCCACTAACCGCAGTACTCAGTCTCAGTTCCCAGGCCCTGACCTGGGTCAGAGCCTTGGGCTTCTATCCAGCCAGAAGAGGGGGCATCAGAAATGTTTATTTCTCTCTTCTGTGATGGGGATCCATAGCTTCTGGAATGACAGCAAATCGTTCCAGGAGGATCAAAATGACAAGATGTGTCAGAACCTACCACTGTCTTACCCTTTCAGGAAGCTGTTCTCTGACTCACCAAAGGGCCATGTTTATGGTAGAGGATTAAGGTGCAACTTCTGTATGAATGCCAATAACCAGCGAGCCAGTCCTGAGCTCGTGTAGCCTATCCCAGTCCTGAGCTCGTGTAGCCTATCCCAGTCCTTCGAAGCGAAGGTCAAGAAATGTCACTATAGCCAAAGGCGATCTTATATTATTCCTAAGTGATATTGTCAATACAGCCCAAAGTCCATCTGCTCCTCGTGTAGCATGAGAAACCCTTTTAAATAAGGAAGCTGGTTCATAGGTTCTGGTGGACATGAGTTTGGAGAAGATATGATTCATCTTAGTACAGGGGAGTGACAATAAACTGCAAGATTGATGATGATAAACCAATTAGCAATGGTCAGTGGCCCCGAGCATTCAAGGAACTATTTAAACATTTGATGACAAGGAAATCTTCCCCAAGTTCTTGAATTATCTTCATGTTTATTATTTTTTAAAGTCCAATATGTAAAGATAGGACTATTATTAAGGCCCAACTATTATTAATGCTCAACCACTGCTGGGCATTATTAAGGCCCAAGAGTGGTTAGGAATTGGTTTTTTTTGTTTTGTTTTGTTTTTGTAGAGACAGGGTCTTGTTTGTTGCCCAGGCTGGTCTGGAACTCCTGGCCTCAAGCAATCCTTCTGCCTCTGCCTCCCAAAGCACGGGAACTACAGGCGTGAGCCAGTGCACCCAGCCAGGAATTCGTTTCTAGCAACTGATTTGTTTGTAAAGCTAAAAAATAGATCTCTGATTTAGACTTTCCCAAAACTCAAGACAGAACATCTCTCCTAAGAACATTAAACAGCAGCGAGAGGAACTGACTGTGCTATGGTCTATGAAACTGGCCCCCCAGGCAGAGAAACAAGTAGTTTCCCACCCCATCCCTCCCAGCTTTCCTAAAATAATTATCTCTCCTAAGGAGTCTGCACAACAAAAAATAAGAGATCATCTCAAAAAGGCTACCTGTCTAAGTGGACAGTGGACATGCTGAGAGGCAGGCTGTGAGACTGAGACCAAAGGTCCCAGCAGGCTGTGGAGCAAGGCAGGCACGGAGAGAGGATCATCGGTATAGGAGCCAAGCAGCTCTGGAGTTTCTCTTCCAAGGCTGATTCTCAAAAGGCAGCCAAGCCACTCTCCCTAGAGCCAAAAATCTTTGGCCTAGATACAGGAACATGAATATTCTAAAATCCAGGTGGTTGCTGTTATGTCACATTGAAGTTGAACCAAAAGTCCAGCATGTTTGGGGTTTTAACCTCAGAACTCCAATAGGAATATGGCCCTAGTCAGGAAAGAAATCTTAGTCACCGAAATCCTACCATTTATTATCTTCAAAAAGTCACATGGCTGGGTGCGGTGGCTCACACCTGCAATCCCAGCACTAGCACTTTAGGAGGCCGAGGCAGGCAGATCACAAGGTTGGGAGATCAAGACCATCCTGGCCAACATGGTGAAACCCCGTCTCTACTAAAAATACAAAAATTAGCTGGGCGTGGTGGTGGGCGCCTGTAATCCGAGCTACTTGGGAGTCTGGGGCACGAGAATCACCTGAACCCGGGAGGCAGAGGTTGCAGTGAGCCTAGATCGCGCCACTGCACTCCAGCCTGGGGACAAAATGAGACTCTGTCCAAAAAAAAAAAAAAAGTCACAAATGGGCTTATTGTTGTAAAGGTAAATCCTCCAAGGCCCTACTGCTGTGGAGTGGCTCACTCTGGGACAGGCAAGCCTGGGATCCTTTGGTGCTTGGAAGGACGGGACTACAGGGTGCCTGAGTCAGGTACCTCTACCTGGGGCGGGGGCTTGTTCTTGGTGAGTCCACCAGACAAGGAGATTTTTGTGATCTGTCATTGCAGACAACAGCATTGGGTCAGGGAGAGGACCACCTGAGGATGGAGACCCTCAGTTTGGGAAGGCCCTGGAAATGGCCCTTCTAACTCAGCTATGTGGAGATGAAAGCAGAGAAATGCAATAACCAAGCAGAACCCATGACAACAACCTCCCCGCAGTGGCGGTGGCTAATGTCCACTGCACTCTGACCACATTGCAGGCTGTGTGTTGAGTCCCTTGTAACACTTACCTCATGTGATCCTCACAACGGCCTTACGAGAAATGTTCTTCTTAGCCCATCTGTAACACAGGGAGGATGGCAGAGCCCAAGCTAAAAGGTCATCATAGAGAGTGAATGAACACACCTCAAGGACTTACACTTTCCAATGAGGCATTATTTATTCCCTCCACCCGCTGTTGGGGCGCTGTGAATGTTTTCCATCAGGTTCACCCCTTCTGGCCTCTAGAGGGTGTTGGGCCATTGACTCCCTTGCCCCATGGTGTGCTCCAGCCTGGCAGACGCTCCCCTGGGAGTAGAAGTGCCAGGGCACCATGGCAGCCCTGTGAGTCAGAAAGGAGAAATTGAGTTTAGATGAGAAAAAAAGAGGAGAAAATAAGGATGTAAGAAATGTAAACTTCACAATTTCACCAGCAGTCAGTCTTCCCTTGGGCCCCAACCCCCATGACCCAAGGGCAACAACGGTAGGTGGATGGAACAGGCCCGGTTCTGGGGGTTTTGATCCCCTCAAACTCCAAACATTCAGCTCCTGCCCAGCAGTCCTCAGACCCTAACTCTTAGTCTTAACAACCTAACGGGATGTTTTCAAGGTTTCACTTCCGCCACACATGATGCAAAAGCTCCTCCCCACTCCCATCCCACACACCTTCCGCCGTGTCTGGCAGGCCCCAGCCTCAGCACAGCCACACACCACACACTCACACACTCCACAGAGCACACTCATGGACACACACCACACACACATAACCAGACACCACACACTAGACAATGCACACACGCACTCATAGCCACATACCACACACTCACACACTCCACAGAGCACACACACTCATAGCCACACACCACACACACTCAACCAGACACCACACACACTCCACAGAGCACACACACACTCATGGACACATAGCACACACACACACATAACCACACACCACACACTGACACTCTAGGCAGTGCACACACACACACTCATAGCCACACACCACACACTCACACACTAGACAGTGCACACACACACACTCATAGCCACACACCACACACACTCCACAGAGGACACACACACTCATACTCACCACACACACACTCAACCAGACACCACACACACACTACACAGAGCACACACACACTCATGGACACACACCACACACACACATAACCACACACCACACACTCACACACTAGACAGCACACACATACTCATAGCCACACACCACACACACACACTAGACAGAGCACACACACACTCATAGCCACACACCACATACATTCAACCAGACACCACACACACACATAGCCACACACCACACACTCACACACTAGACAGAGCACACACACACTCATAGCCACACACCACATACATTCAACCAGACACCACACACACACATAGCCACACACCACACACTCACACACTAGACAGAGCACACACACTCATAGCCACACACCACATACATTCAACCAGACACCACACACACACACAACCACACACCACACACACACTAGACAGAGCACACACACACTCATAGCCACACACCACATACATTCAACCAGACACCACACACACACACATAACCACATATCACACACACACTAGACAGTGCACACACACACTCATAGCCACACACCACACACTGACACACACTCATAACCACATACCACACACACAACACAGAGCACACACACACAGCCACACACCACACATTTACATACACATAACCACACACCACACAATCACATGCTCCACAGAGCACATACACACTCACACACTCCACAGAACACACACACACTCATAGCCACATACCACACATTTACACACACTCATAACCACACACCACACACTCACTCCACAGAACACACACACACTTATAGCCACACACCACACATTCATACACACTCATAGTCACACACCACACACACTCCACAGAGCACACACACAGCCACACACCACACATTCACACACACTCATAGCCACACACCACACATTCAAACTTACCTACAACACACAGTGCACACTCGTACTCATAGCCACACTAGAGCCAAAAATCTTTGTCCTAAATACAGGGACATTAGTAAGTTTTTGCTGATGTATCACATTCACACACACACACACTCCACATGGCACACACTCACACACTCAGCCACACACCACATTCACACTCACACACAGCACACAGCACTAACACTCACATACTCATAGCCACACACCACACACTCACACTCATACACTTAGCCACACACCACACACACACACTCATAGCCACACACCACACATTCACACTCACACACTCCACACAGCACACTCATAGCTACACATCACACATTCACACACACTACAAACAGCGCACACTCATAGCTACATACCACACATTCACACACGCACATACTATGCACAGGGCACACTCACACACTCACAGCCACACACCACACGTTCACACACACACTACACACATCACACACTCACAGCCACACATCCTACATTCACACACACATTACACAACACATACACACTAAGCCACACATCATACATTCACACACTCACACACCACACATCACACACTCACCGCTACACATCATACATTCACACAGACACACTACACATACCACATTCACACACTCATAGCCACACACCACACATTCACACACACTACACACATCACACACTCACAGCCACATACCACACATTCACAGACTCACATACTGTACACTCACACACTCCACAGGACACACTCACATAGAGCCACACACCACATATTCACACACACACACTACACACATCACACACTCACAGCCACACATCCTACATTCACACACACTACACAGCACATACACACTCATAGCCACACATCATACATTTGCACACTCACACACTACACACATCACACACTTACTGCCACACATCAAACATTCACACACGCTACACATAATACACTCACACACTCTTAGCCACCCACTACATGTTCACACTCTCACTACACACACACTATAGACACACCACACACACACACCACACAACACACATTGCACCCTCACACACCACACCTCAGTCACATACCACCCATACTTCACACGCTCAAACATCAGTCATACAACACACACCACACACTCACACATTCACACATATATTCATACTCACACACTCTTGCCCCCACACACATCATGTCCATTCATTCATATTCTCCTTCTCTGTCTCTCCAAGACAGCCCCAGGCCTCGAGCCCAGTGCAGGGTGAAGCCCAGCTGTGTGACAGCTCTGGGGCATTGGGAAGAGCCCACTAAGTAGGGCAGAGTGGGACTGATCCCAGCTCGGAGCTCTGGCACTCACTAAGCAGAGGCCCGAGGCTGCCCTCGGCCATCTTGGCCCATTTCGGGGCTGGAGGACATCACAACCACAGCTGCTCTGGGCCAGGGGAGACTCAGATAGGGATGGGGCAGGGCATGCTGCCCGCCCCCACACACACTTCCTCTGCACCTGCTCTGAGCCTCACATTCAACTTCCACCGCGGATGTTGTTGTTTTGGAGAACATGTGACAAGTCTGCTGTGTGGGGGCGAGCAGGGAGTGGCTTACATGACCACTGTGGAATCGGCTCTGTCAGTCACACCCTCCCCAGAAACAGTATGAGAATAACCTGGATCCTCCAGGGGCACAAGAGGTCCTTGCACCTGAGGTTGGGCCCTGGGAACTGACCTCCAGGGATGAAACTTCCAGAAACAGAGCCCTGGGAATGCCCTTATAAGTAACACCCCTGCGCAGCTCACAATGAAGGCTGCTTAAACCACTTCCATGCCTGTGGGTTCTGCTGGGCCTCAGAAAAGCCATGTGAGGTGGGCAGGGCAGGGGCAATCCCTACTTTATCAAGGAAAAAACCGAGGCCCAGGGAAATTTGCCCAAAGCTAGAAAGTGCCAAGGCAGGACAAGACCTGAGGTCTTCTGACTTGCATCCAAAACTCTTCCCAAGATGCCCTGTGGCCTCAGCATCTCTCTCCATCAGTCATGGGCCTTACCCTTGGGCCCTTGGGGTCCTGAAGGAGGGCTCTACCAGGCTGCCGTGACTTCAGGCAAAGTGGCTGGATGACCTGTCATAGCCCAGTTCTTGTATTGCCCTGGTGGTCACTGGACAGAGGCCTGAGCCCTTGCCACAGGGCAGCACCTTGTGGGGACAGTTGGGGGAGATGAAGGGTGAGGGATGGCTGAGGTGCTGCGGAGCTATGGTAAAGTCCCCAGGAACTATGTTCTGCAGGAGGGAGTGCCAGGGACCATCTAGTCCCAGCTTCATTTCTTTCCTAGATTGAAGAAATTGAGGCTCAGAGAAAAGTAATGGATTGCTCAAAGTCCATAGTTAGTATCCCCACATAGTAGGTGCTCAAAAACGTTTGTAAAGATGAGTTAACTGGTGACTGGTAAGGACTACAGTCAGCATCTTCTGACTTCAGGCCCAAGCATCTGCCCATACAGCCTTTCTCAGGTGGGGAAAATTGGTGATAAGGCTCTTTTATCCTGAAGGCCAAATGAAAGCAAATGACCCCAGCTCGGAAACCAATGAGTATAAGGAAAGCACGGGAGGCCCTGCTAAGAAAAAGCACCAAGACAAAGGAATATCAGGCCTGGTCGCTGCTAATAGTCTGGAGGAACTTCCTAGATGCCTTTTGAGCAGGGTGACCCTTTCTTACTCCACATAACATGTTTTCTCAGCTCCTGACTTCCTCTGCGGTTTGTCAGCACTCTCTTTTTAGCCTAAGACTAGTTAGCAAACAAGGGAGGTTGTCATTTCCTCATCGTGAAGCTTTGTTCCTCGTGGGGGCTAGAAATCTCTTTCTAGCTCCAGATTGTGAAGGCTTCCTGAGTAAGCAGCGTGTCTCCATCCCCCTCTCTAGGGGCTCTTGGGTGGATCTTGCACTCTAGAAGGAACAATGGACCTCTGGCTTTGGTCACTTTACTTCCTGCCAGGTAAGTACTATGGGGAAACACTTCAGACCTCTGAATGAGGTTTGAATTGGCCACAAGTAGAAGAGTTGCCTGGTAGCTCTAGCTCTGATGTTTCTGGATGGATTCAGTTGCAAACCAACACCTAGGGTAGGACAAGAATGGAGGCCACGTGAGGTGTTGGATGCCCTCCTCACTCCTTCCCAGGGCTCTGCTAATGCTCCTTTCTCCACTCCAGACACTCTCCTGTTTCAGTCAGGTGTTAACTCTGTCACCCAGGCTGGAGTGCAGTGGTGTGATCACAGCTAACTGCAGTCTCATACTCCTGGGCTCGAGTGATCCTGTCACCCCAGACTCTCTAGTAGCTAGGACTACAAGTGCATGCCACCATGCCCAGCTAATTTTTAATTTTTTTGTAGAGTTGGGGTCTTGCTATGTTGCCCAGGATGGTCTTGAACTTCTGGCCTTAAGTGATCCTCCTGGCTCAGCTTCACAAAGCTCTGGGATTACAGGTGTGAGCCACTGTGCCCAGCCAGGTGTTAACTCTTAAAGAGTTGAAGATGTCATCTCTCCTAAACGTATTGCGTATTATTATGGGATCTTGAAGCAAGTGTCTCCATACTTCTTTCTTCTTACCTCTATGCTCTTTCTATAGATCTTTTTCAGTCCTGAATTTCCAGCTTTCAACCCTAAATGAAAACTCTGTAATCCATTCAGTAGCTCTAATCTATTTCCTGAATTCCATATCTCAATTTACAGCTGTCTCCTGGGCAACCCCTACTTCAATATTCCACTGAGATTTGAAATGTAGCCCACCTAACCTTACCTCAAACTCCTCATTGATCACCATCCGAACCAGCTATTTCACCTGTCTGAAGTATCTCTGATCATGAGCCACAAAATGCCAGAATGGCTAATTACCACCTCTTCCGATTTATCCTCATTCAGACCTTGATCCAATCAATGGCCAAATCGTGCAGTTTCTAGATCCGTATCTACCGGGATAAGAAGCAGCAGCAATTGACATTAGGAAGGTAACAGAGGAAATGAACAGGAAAAGAACACACAACCCCCTCTTAACTATCTTTCCCACTTCTTCTAACTCAGGATGCCTGCAGCACCAGATTAATTTTCCTAAACTTGACTTCTAATCACAGGATTACCTCTCCCAAGAACCTCTAATGACTTCTACTGCCTACTGAAGTCAATGTACACTCCTCCCTGTACCCCCCTTTCATACTCTGAGCCTACCACACTCCCCAACACTTTCTTAACCTCCGGCCAATAGGACTTCTCCTTGAACACAAGCCATACACTCCTGCCACCATGCCCTTGCCCATGCTGTGCCTTCTGCCAGGACCAGGAACACCCTTCCTCTCACCTTCACCATTCTTTTTTTTTTTTTTTTTTTTTTTGAGACAGAGTCTCTCTCTGTCGCCCCAGCTGGAGTGCAGTGGCATGATCTTGTCACACTGCAACCTCCGCCTCCTGGGTTCAAGCGATTCTCCTGCCTCAGCTTCCCAAGTAGCTGGATTACAGGTGTGCGCCATCGTGCCTGGCTAAATTTTGTATTTTTAGTAGAGACGGGGTTTCACCATGTTGGCCAGGCTGGTCTTGAACTCCTGACCTCAGATGATCCACCCATCTTGACCTCCCAGTGTGCTGGGATTACAGGCTTGAGCCACCACACCTGGCCACCTTCACTTTTTATGGGTTCTTCAAAGTTCATCTCAAACTTCACCTCCTTCTTGTAGACATTCCTGAGGCCCCTCTTCTGAGCCCAATAGCTGCCTTGTATTATGTTTAATGTGTGTCCATCTTAATTTGGTTTATTCAGTGACAAGTTCCTTGTGGGTTGAAATGGCTTCCTATTGATGTCTGCTTTCTTTGCGATGTCTTGAGCATGAAAGAAACGCAGGTATTTGTTGAGCTGAAGATTGAAAATCTCTAAAAGTCCAGTGGAATGGAGTTTACATGAAACATCAAACACTGTGAGAGGCCGTAGGACATAGGAGGGTATGGTGGATGGTTAACTAAACTTAGGCCTGAGGAGGAAGAGGGAATTTGGTGGGGAGTGGAAGACCTAAAGGCATGAAGGATCCTCAAATTGCACGACTTCAGTCTGTCCTGAGAAGTACCCCCATTCTAGGTGGGCCAAAAGGGATCTCACTATGGGCCCCACCCTCCTCCAGTCATGCCCATGCCCACAGGGTGAGGAGTTCACAGGCCAGGGAGATGCATATGCCCCAAGCCCACACCCAACCCCACTTTTTTGAGACAGGATCTCACTCCTGTCACCCAGGCTGGAATGCAGTGGTGCAATCACGGCTCACTGTAACCTCAACTTCCCAGACTCAAGTGATCCTCCCACCTCAGCCTTCTGAGTAGCTGGGACTACAGGCACATGCCACCACTCTTGGCTAATTTTTGTATTTTTAATAGAGATAGGGTCTCACCATGTTGCCCAGGCTGGTCTCAAACTCCTGGACTCAAGTGATCAGCCTGCCTCAGCCTCCCAAAGTGCTGGGATTACAGGCCCCAGCCAGCATGCCCTACCCAAACTCTCTTTTAGAACTAGAATTCCCTGTCCACATGACTGTGGGCCCCTTTTCAATGATGGTGCAAGCTTCTATCCTGGGTCTTCCTCTTGAGATTGACCCCTGGCCTATAAAAGGTGGCCACAGGTGGCTATTTGGGAAGAAGGTGGGGAGTGGACAAAGACTGTACTTGCAAGCTGAGGTATCTACTATGTATATACCAGGACCCCTGTGCTGTGGGCAGGAGGAAGGGATGAGAAGGAAGGTGGGCAGAGGCTGGGGGCAGGAAGCTTGGGGTTGTTTTCCCTGCATGGCCACGGAGTAGAGTGAACATCCAAAGAGGGTGCATTTGTCAAGCTAGGTAAGTAAAGCGAATTTTATTTAACAGTTCATTCACTTGATTTATAACTTAAAAATATTCAGATATACGGTATTTGGGCCTTAATTTGTACTCCTACCCCAGGTCCTGCAAATGCTGGGGTGGGCCTCCCTAGGGCCTAGTACATGAGGCACAAACTGTAGGCCACTTTGCCTGGAGCCCTGTCTAGAGCTCTTTAATAAAGCAAGGCAGTGTCATGCAGTGTGAGCTTTCAAACCTTTTTACCTTGACCAATACTACATACATACACACATACATACATACAAACATATATACATACATACATTTGATGCTGGGACCCAGCGCACGCGCACGCACACACACACACACACACACACACACACTTAAAATTTATTCTTTATTCTTTGACATGAAGATGAGTTCTAGGCTTCAGCAGTTGGGTGGATGATGGGATCATTGGAAGAGTATGTGAGGGTTTTGGAAGAGAAATCAGTTCTTTCTTGGCTGTCCTAAGTTTGGCATATATCGTACACATTCAAGTAGGGTCCGAGTGGAGACGTCAGAGGCAAGTCTGGAGCTCAGAGGTAAAACTGGAGATCATGTTTTGATGGAATCTATAGCATTAGCCATAAAAGCCATGGGAGTCAATGAGCGAGTGAGGGCAGAGAGGGAGGGAGGACAGAGAAAAGAACAGGTGCAAGGCACAGGCCCTGGGCTAGCCCAGTATGGAGAGGTGGGAGAGAAGGAGAGGAAGAACGCAGGCTGACAGGGAGCCACCACTGAGGGTGTACACTGGGGAAGCCACACCAAGGGTGTGTTTCAAGATGGGCCGGCTCCATTCTGTCAACCGCTGCTGAGAGGATGAGGGGAAACAAAGATAAAGAGGCAACCATTACATGTGGCAACAGGAGAACTTCAGTGACTTGACAAGAGCAGTTTCAGCGGAACACTGGACACGAAATTCTGATAGGAGTGGATTGAAGAGAAATTGGGAGGTGTGGAAGTGAATCTGATTTAGCAAATTTGATGACTGGTGTGATAAAGAGAATAAAGAGGTGTGTTGGCAGGTGAAGGGGAGGCAAAGGTCAACTGGGGAGTTTTTAAAGATGGGCAAAGCCAGGCACGGAGGCTCATGCCTGCAATCCCAACACTTTGGGAGGCCGAGGTGGATGGATCATTTGAGCTGGGATTCAAGACCAGCCTGGGCAACATGGTGAAAGCCCATCTCTACCAAAAATTTAGCCACGTGTGGTGGCAGGTGCTGTAATCCCATCCATCTACTCAGGAGGCTGAAGTGGGAGCCTCAATTGAGCCCAGGAAGTGGAGACTGCAGTGAGCCAAGATTGCACCACTGCACTCCAGCCTGGGCGACAGAGAAAGACCCTGTCTTAAAAAAAGAAGAAGAAGAAAAGATGGGCAATAGCAGGACATGTGTGTAAGCTATGGCAATGCTAGATGAGAAGGCCATTTTTCTCCAATAGCCAGAGAAAGAAACAGGATCATTGCAGACAAGAAGAACTAAAACATATGTGAATGATGGACTCAGGATACAGGTGCAGGGGCTGGCCTTTGAAAGGAGATGGACACTTCATTCGTTGTGACAGGCTGCAGGCCTGGACATACCCAGGCTACTGTATTTGGAAATAAGAAGCTGAGTGGGATGTTTCTCATCCTTTTAAAAAAAATCCATGCCCCTTTTGATAAACATAAAAATCACAGGCCAACTCTCCTCTTCCTGAGATCTGCTCTGATTTGAGTTGACTAGGTCCTCATTTGCACTTCCACTGGAAAATCACCCCTAAGTGGGTGCCAGAGTCCCTCTCCAGAGCTCCCCAGCCACCAAGGACCTATGAACCTTGACCTTATTTTGTATGGTGAAAATGTTTTCCCATTTTCCAATCATGTATTTACATCCACTTATATATTGAGAGTGATTCTTAAGCCACATTTCTCCCTCTTCCCTATCATAACCACTGAAAATCAAGTCACCAATTTAGAGATTAATGTCACTTAGCAGCCTCTCAAAAATATTACTATTGAACAGGTTGGTTCCTTTCGAAGCCTTCTGCAATTCCTCCTTTTCTTCTCCAGAATCATTTGTAAATGTTATATAGCCCAGGATTGCAGAAATGCAAGGGCACCTGGGACACTTGTTGAAAAACACATATTTCTAGACCATGCCACAGATACATGTAATCACCATTCCCAAGCACAGGATCAGGTCGTCTGCATTGTAGCCATTCTCCTCAGATGAGTCTCATGCACACTGTGCTACTTTAGATGCCTAAACCAGTAGCTTATATCTGTCTTTTCTCTGTTTTCAAAATCTGCTTTACTAAGTCTTGGGAATAGGTTAGAAGCTACCATGAACTTGAGGAGAACTAGTTTCTTTTTCTTGGGGTCTGGTCATTTTCACATCACCAGCTACTGCTTCCTTGTGGACCAGAGCTCAGCCTAGCCAGTAGCTTTCCTTGCACTTCATCCATCCAGGGTCTGCACAAGGAGCTGAACAGGCAAGCCAGGGATTTACCGAAAGCTCAACCCTGGGTAGCCTGAGGCTGCTGGAGGTTGCTACATAAGTGATGACCCCATTTCTGCTATCCTCCCCCTGCCCATTTTGTACCATCTTGCTCTGGGGAAAGTGGCATTCACACCTCCTTCCTGGCTGGGTTAGTCTCATTCAAACACTTCCATGTGCTTCCACCCTCGGCGTTCAGCTTCCCACATAGGTGGGGGCTGTCTGGATGCAAAAGGTGATTCCTCCAGACCTTCCTTTGATTGTATCTTTGTCTGTTGATTGACACTTTGTGACAGGTCACCTTTCCATTGCAATGTCTAGTCGTGAAGCTACCTCATGACTCGATTTCCAGTGGGTTTAAAGCTGTGCTGGGTTTTTCATGTGAGGGTTTCCATGTCAGAGTTCATGTTTTTGGCTGGTCCATCTGCCTTAGTTGGCTATTAATCAGACATGGCCTTACCCTGTTCTGTAGTCTTTACCACGTTTATGTCAGCTACACTTTTAGATCTCAACATGCTCCCGTACATCCTCCCTCTCTAACCCTCCCCACCCTTCCCAACCCCCTTTTCTGCTCCCACAATTGTTTTTACCTCTTTACCATTGTCAGAATTCTTCCCTTTGCCCAGCATGTCTTTATCCCAAAGTCTCAATCCCCACCTGTTTCCTAAGCTTCCCCTGACTCTCATTTGACTAAACTCCCTAGTGCTCTTCTTAATGCATGCCCTGTGGATAAATCTCAGTACGTTTGCAAACTTCTCTCCGCCCATGGACATGCTATGTTCTCTCTCATATCCTGGTCTTTTAGGGGACTGTTCTGGCTGTTTGGAAGACTCTCTTCTCTTCCACTTCAGCCTTCCAGCCCCACCTCACCACACACGCACACGCTTTACCCTATGAACTTTCTTCCCAGAAATATGCAGACACTTACGGGATCCACTTAGTTGGCAATTACTCAGGCATGGCCTTACCCTCTTCTGCAGCTGACTCAAGTGCATTAGACCTGACCTTTCTCACTCAAAGCATAAGCTTTATGATGTCAGGGACTCATGAACCATATCTTTTATCCCTCCCCATCACACATACAGTGTGTGCACACCTATGCACACATGCACACACACCCTCAATTCCCCTTCTATGTCCCCCGCCTCTGTGATGAGCATCGTCACTCTCAGTTGCCCTCCATACCCATTCCTTCAGGTCACAACTCAGACATCGCTTATTCCAGAAAGCCTTCCTCCAACCACGCCACCCCCTGCAACAGCCTACATCAGGTGCCCGGGTTCGCTCCTTCCAGGGAACCCCGTGCGATCTCTCTCATGGGATGTATTACACTGCTCACTGGCCATTGATTGGTATCACTCACTAAATGATTTGTTCCTGAGGGAGGAATGCCGGCTGGTTTACTGTCACAGGAAAGACATTCAATAAACGCTTGTTGAATGATTTAATAAATAGAGCTGCAGACGAATGGCTGGATGGATGCGGCTGAGCGAAACCAAACTGGAAAGGAAAACCTGTTGCAACACAACCGCACCATGCTGCCAGCACCACGCTGAGGTCACATGGGGGCTGTATGCTGTTTGGGGTCACCTGAGGCATATTATGTCTCCTTGGAGTGGGAGATATACTTTTGATTATCATCTCAAGGGTTTCGTGTCTGTCTCCTTATGGGTTTGGGTTTGGTGGTGAGGCCACAGTTGAGGGTTAAATTAAGGTAACACTAGGGCATAGGATTGGGGGTGAACATAGAGCTGGCCTGAGGTTGTGGGTAGGGTGGGGGATGGGACGAGGCTGAAGTTGAGACTAAGGGTAGAAATGAGAATAAGGGTCGGGCACAGTGGCTCAATCCCAGCATTTTGGGAGGCCGAGGCAGGCAGATCACTTGAGGCCATGAGTTCAAGACCAGCTTGGGCAACATAATGAAAACCCCATCTCTACAAAAAAGACAAAAATTAGCCAGGCATGGCAGCATGCACCTGTAGTCCCTGCTACTTGGGAGGCTGAGTTGGGAGGATTGCTTGAGCCCAGGAGGTTGAGGCTGTAGTGAGTCATGATCACACCACTGCTCTCCAGCCTGGGTGACAGAGTGAGATCCTATAAGAGGGAGGGAGGGAGAGAGAGAGAGAGAGAGAGAGAGAGAGAGAGAAGAAAGAGAGAGAGAGAGAGGGAAGGAGGGAGGAAGGGAGGGGAAAAGAAAAGAAAGAGAGAGGAAGGAAGGAAGGAAGGAAGGAAGGAAGGAAGGAAGGAAGGAAGGAAGGAAGGAAGGAAGGAAGGAAGGAAGGAAAAGAAAAAAAGAAAGAGAGAGAGAAAGAAAGAAAGAAGAAAAGAAAGAAAAGAAAAAGAAAAAAGAAATGAGGATAAGGCTGTGGCTAAGGATAGGCTGAGGCAAGGCTAATAATGGGGACAGGGCTAGATCTGGGGATGAATGTGAGATTAGGCTGGGTCTTGGGCTATGGTTGGCGAGAGAGCTGGAGCTGGGAAATGGATGGGGCTGGGATATAGCTAGAGATGGGGCTCCCTCTGCATTAATCTCTTCTCCCTGCAGTATCAGGGGCCCTGAGGATCCTCCCAGAAGTAAAGGTAGAGGGAGAGCTGGGCGGATCAGTTACCATCAAGTGCCCACTTCCTGAAATGCATGTGAGGATGTATCTGTGCCGGGAGATGGTTGAATCTGGAACATGTGGTACTGTGGTATCTACCACCAACTTCATCAAGGTGGAATACAAGGGCCGAGTCACTCTGAAGCAATACCCACACAAGAATCTGTTCCTAGTGGAGGTAACACAGCTGACCGAAAGTGACAGCGGAGTCTATGCCTGTGGAGCGGGCAGGAACACAGACAGGGGGAAGACCCAGAAAGTCACCCTGAATGTCCACAGTGGTAGGTTCCTCTGCTGATTGGAGGCTCAGACTACCCAGAAAATGGGAAGACTGGGACAGTCATCTAACTGTAACAGTCCCCTAGACTCTGACACTGTTGCCATATAAGCCACATAATGATAGAGATCCATATGAAACCTCGTAGTCAATTAACTTCATGGTCCACAGAATTTTCTACCCAACATGGACGTAAGGAACAAGATAGGCACTCTCTTTGTATTGTCCATCCTACCCAGGGCATGAGGGGAGTGGGGGCTTGAGATTGAGGAGACGCTCTGAGATGGAGGAAATTGGAAGCAAAGTGACATAACTATCCTATGTAATTGTCCCATGAGAAATAAAGGAAAGACACTAATTTACCCAGCCACACTTATAGGCCAATCTTATTACTCTATGACCTGATCCTTTATTTCTCTGGAATCCTGCCTTTCTCCTTTCCTCCACCGAGTTCCCCACACATATGCAACAGTAATTTAACAGCCTAGAATCCCAATGACCTCTGCTGATTTTGCAGGGAATGTTGACTGGACTAGGGGAACCAGTATTTCCTCCAGGGAAGCCCCCAACCCAGCTCCTGTTCTGCTTCTTTCAGTGGACCCTGCCCTCATCCCCTCACTGTCATCCACTTTGGCTGAATTAGCTTCAGTTTACACCAACAGACCCTTCCCCAAGCCTTAGTCTCCTCCTAGAGATCACCAACACATTCTGCTTCCCTCCAATAGAATACGAGCCATCATGGGAAGAGCAGCCAATGCCTGAGACTCCAAAATGGTTTCATCTGCCCTATTTGTTCCAGATGCCTCCATATGCCAGTTCTTCCAAAGTCGTAACCAGAGGTCAGTTCATCATAGCGAGGGTAGGAGAGGTGGGTGAGATGCTGTGGCAGTGTGAAAATGGAGGAGGGGGTCTATGTTCAGTTCATAGAGTGGCTGACAGAGCTGAGCTGAGTCTTAGGTGTGTATTCCCTGCCTTTAGAGAGGGTACATACCTCCCTGAGATCTGCTGTCCATATCCTTCAAGCCTGTCCGACAGTCAGGTCACCTGGTCCTAGCTGCAGAATTTATGTACTACCACCAGGTGGCACCACAAGCAATGACGTTTGTGCTCCACTCACAAAATCCAGCTCTTTTATGAATGACTGCGGAAACCAAGACTGGGCAGACATTTCCCAGCTAGAGATCATCATGTCTCGTGCTCCCCGTAGGGCTGTCTTCTACCTGCTGGCATCTAATGATTTTTAACTCTATTTTGCAACTAAAAGATTAAGGATGTTCATACTAATGATACCTTTACATTTTTATATCATTGTCCAGTTTTAAATGCATTTTGACATGCAATATTTCCATCATATTATCCCATATGCCGATGAAGTGGATACATTAATTGAACAACATTACACTAGGTAACCGCACTGAGAGCCAAGAGGGATAGTGTAATTGAACAGATCGTGTAGCCAAGGTTGTGACTGATAGGTGTGAGATGGGGGAGAACAGATTAGCACACAAATACGGCACAAGGCAGAGTGGGAATAGAACTACAAAAAAGCTTCTCCCTCTGCTCAGAGGGGGGCAAGCTCTTCTACCTCAGAAGTCAGGGAAGGCTTCCTGGAAGAAATGGTATTTGAAGCAAATATCCTTGGAATTGACTAGGCCTGGATAGCATGTTAAGAAGGATTTTAGGCCACGAGGACTGCAAGAACAAAAGTAGTCTGCATAAAAGGGAAGGGTATGTTGTGGAAAGAAGTGGTGACCTAATCCTGTTGGAGAATAGAGTATATAAAAGGAACATCATTTTTTTCCTGCTACCTCCTGCAGTTACCACACCAGCTCAAAGGACCAAGGTTCCTCCAGTCCACCACTCCTCCCCCACCACCCAAATCACCCACCACCCTCGAGTGTCCAGAGCATCTTCAGTAGTAGGTGACAAGCCCCCAACCTTCCTGCCATCCACTACAGCCTCAAAGATCTCAGCTCTGGAGAAGCTGCTCAAGCCTCGGACAGCCAGCTACAACCACCACACCAGGCTGCACAGGCAGAGGTGAGAGAACACTGTCCAGGATCTAGATGTAGGCTGGAATTAGGAGATCCACTGAAACCCACTGCAATGCCCATTATTAGACACCCTCCTTGGCTTTGTCTCTAGGCCACTGTGAAATATACCACCTATGAATATAGCTCATTAACTCATTAGCTCTTTTAACAAAAACACACTTGTCAATGCCCCAGCATTGATCCTGTAGCAACTAGTGAGACCCAGCTCTTCCTGTCACTCAGATTCATTCAAATCTATTTTGATGGGGAAGAACTAAATGAGAATAAAAATAAACTTAACTATTAAACTAGTAATATAAAATTACTTTCACTCATTTCCTTTTACTGTTTTAATGTGGCTACTAGGAAATTTAAAATTACATATGTGACTCACATGTCTCCTGGACAGCACTGGTCTAAAGGCTGGGGTGCAGTCCAGGGAAGTACTGCAATATACCACTAGGGGGAAGCATTATAGCAGACTCAAAAAAAAAAAAAACAACCCCTACAATAATCAAAACTGGTTTTGCATAAGCAAAGACAAAGGTGTTAGTGAGAAACAGGACCTCCAAAATCATTTGGGTTCTATAGGTATGAGAAACTGGGGTCATGAGAACCAAGTGGTTTCAAATAGAACCAGGACTCCTGATTCCTAACCTATTAGTAGGGAAAACATCAAGTCCAACCAGCATTTTCTTACTCTCTACTATGTGGCGGGCATTGTGCTATGTCCTGAAGATACAAGAAGATGACAGTATGCAATATCCAGATCTTACTAACATAAGTCTGACTGTGATAAAGCCTGAAACAGCCATGACCACAGAATTGGAAACCCAAAGCGCACACACACACACATACACACACACACACACACACACACACACACACACACACACAGTCTGGCTTACCACAATTAGGAAGAAAAGAGGACTTACACAACGTCTTTTAAGAAAAGTAAGATTTCAATATGTAGAGAAAATTGAGGGGAGAATTTCTAGGCAGAAGGAGCACTATGACAAAAACATCCTTTTCCCCACCATTATAAGGAACTAGCCCAGTCAATATCTGCAATAATCTCGTGAAGAAACTGACGTGCTGAACATTGGAAGGTGCGTTAAATTCCTTATATCCACTCTTATTTCATCCTCATAACAGTTCTGCAAAATAGATTTTACTATACCTATTTACGAAGAGATAAGGCTCAGAGAGATTAGCAGACTCATTCAAGATCACACAACCAGTAAAAGGCATAATATGAATTTGAATTCAAGTTTCGTGACTCCATAGGCAAGTCTTTTTGAGCGGGGAGTGGAGTGAATTCTGTTAACAAAAGGACAAATCTGTAAGTCATCTCCAAAAACGTTGGCCACACAGAAGCACGCCCTGAACCTACCTCCTTTAATAATCTCTTCCTCCCTCTCTACCTTTCCTTCCCTCCCCAGAACATTGGACTATGGCTCACGGTCTGGGAGGGAAGGCCAAGGATTTCACATTCTGATCTCGACCATCCTGGGCCTTTTCCTGCTGGCACTTCTGGGGCTGGTGGTGAAAAGCGCTGTTGAAAGGAGGAAAGGTGAGTGGCTGGGCTGGGGGCTTGGGGAGGGAGAGCTGAGCTGCCCAAAGAGCCCAGAGCATTCGGAACCCTCTTTTGAACTTCCATGGGAAACTCAGAGAGCTTTTGATGAGCAGCCTGGGGTGTAGGGAAGTGGAGGCCACTGGTCTGAGGAGGACAGCGCCCTGGGCCCTTTGGTCTTCAGGGCAGGGCGAGGCGGTGCCTCGTACATTCCCCACGCTTGGAGCATCTCCAGGTCAGACACTGCCAAGCCCGAGGGAGGAGGCAGCCTTTCGTTTGGGGAAGGTGGCACGGGCCTCTGATGCCATTTTCCTCCCTCTTCCTGTGACTTTGCGGGGAAGCCCTCTCCAGGCGGGCCCGCCGACTGGCCGTGATGATGCGCGTACTGGAGAGCTCCCAGAGGACTCGCGGGTCGCCGCGACCGCGCTCCCAAAACAACATCTACAGCGCCTGCCCGCGGCGCGCTCGTGGGGCGGACGCTGCAGGTGAGCGGCCGGGCGGGCCACGGGGAGAAGCGGAAAGAGTGCGCTGGCACCGGGAAGGCCGGGCGCCTCGGGGCACGCTCCTAGTGTCAGGGCTTCCCGCAGGGTGGAGCTGGGGGCGGTAGCACGAGAGTGGGGCGAGAGCCTCGGCCACCGCCTCACCCCGCCCTCGCTGTTCCCTAGGCAAGGGAGAGGCCCCCGTTCCAGGCCCCGGAGCGCCGTTGCCCCCCGCCCCGCTGCAGGTAAGCTCTGCTCCTTCTGGGATTGGCAGCCGCAGCCCGACTGGGCGGCCCCAGCCCTGGGGTGGGACCCGAGTGCGGCTTCCCGCGCCGCCCCCGCGATCCGGAGAGCGGGTTTCCCAGCAGCTCCTGGGCCCTGAGCCCAACAAGTTGTTTTAGTTTCGTCTTTCTTTGGTGTCAGGAGGTTGAATACCGGGAACTGTGGAAGACCTGGTTCCGTGGCTTCTAGCCAAGCAGTTGTCATGGGATACGTGCGTGCTGGATGCCGCTGGCTTAGCTCCACAGTTCTGTGAAAGGCTTTCTAGTGGAGGAGATTAGATTTCTAGGAGGTCCTAGGGAGGTGGAAGCTACCTAGACAGTTTCACCTTCCTGTGCGCGAGAACTTTCTAGTAAACTTTCGAAGGTGAGAGGAAGTAATTTACCCTTCACTGGAGGCGGTTAGGCCTGGTCTAGAGGAGACTTGGGAGAGATGTAGACAAGGTTCAACACATTGAGTGAGGAGGATTCATCTTTAAATCTAGACTGGACGGAAACTCGCGTTTCCATTCATGGCCACTGATGGTTGGGTGGAAAGCCTTTGTCCATTCATCTTTAAGAATTGAGATGAGAAAGCTTTTTATTCTCTAAAGCAGCCTACAGTGTCCAAAACACGCAGAACCCAGAATAAAGTTTTTTTTAAAAGGGTGTGGTAAAATCCCTGTTTTTTTTTCTTTAAAAATAATTTATTTGATTCTGATTACAAAATACAGGTGAGGAGCACGGGCAATGCCTGTAACCCCTTGGTCGCACATCTTCCCAGTCTATGCTGCTGTAAATACCCATCGTACAACAGCAAGCTCGTGTTGTCCCCAAGCGCTTGCACATTCTAACAGCTGCAGAGTTATATGACCAGGTGGAAAGTTAAACAGATGCTCCACTCACAAGGTAGGGCCCCTCCAATTAGTCTTCCGGCTCCCTTTTGCTAATAGTAACTGGTTGCTCTTCCTATTGGTCATAGATATATGACACCTGCACAATTCTCCGCGTGCTTTCAAGTAACCTCAGAAAGCAGTGACTAAGCCCCCTTTCCTTGCTTCCAGCTTCCTATGTCCCAGGCTGCCTGTGGCACCTGGACTGCTGCTGCCCCTGGGTCCCGCACATTCCAGGGCCACGATGGAGGAAGGGCAGGCCAGGCCAAGCATGAAGAATTAACTGTCTTTATTGGGCTCAGACCAGGAGTCTGTGGGTCTTGACCACTGTGTGTCAGTTTTCTTCTCCACGTTCTCGGCCTGTTTCCGCAGCTTCATGAGCTGTTTCTTCTTCCGTAGTGAATCTTGACCTTCTCCTTCCTCTTCTCCTCCAGCGTGGCTGTCATTGTCTGGTACTTCCAGCCAACCTCGTGAGCCAGGCGCCCCAGATAGGCAAACTTTCTTGTGAGCTTCAGACGCACGACCTTGAGGGCAGCAGGAACCACCATCCGCTTTTTCTTGTCGTGGGGTGGTGGGACGCCGTCAAACACCTTGAGGCGGTCCAGAGCGGCCTGGCCTCACTTGGTCTCCTGGGGCAGCAAGCCTTGCACGGTCTGCGAGAAGATGCGACTGGGGGCCGGAAAGTGGAAAGGGCCTCGGGAAGGGTTGGTGTTCATCCACTTGCAGGGGAAAGCCAAGTACTTCAACTTGTTTCTGTAGAAATTGCCAGAAATGTTGATGCCCTCGCAGCGTACGACCACCACTTTCCGGCCCAACAGTACCTAGTTAGCCATGATGGCCGCCAGGGGTTCCAGGAGATGGCCTCGACCATCAGGCACCAGGACCTGCACTTCCGCCATCTTCGGCAGCTACCTGGGAAAAGAAAATCCCTGTTTTAATTCGAGCATAGACTAAGCTAATGCAGCACAGACTCCAAAAGATAGGGCCCACACGGTGGAAGCCTACTTCCCCCTCCCCAAGTAAAGGCTCAGAGACAAAGGGACAGGAAGAGGTGGCCCGAGCCAGTGAGCCAAGAGGTCGTCTCGGGACTGAAATTCCCTACGTCTGGTTGCTGCACCATCCTCTGGAGTCTTATCAGCTCCATGGTCAGTACTTAGGCACCAGGACCGTGTGCACGTCCCAGCTTACAGGAGAGAGGAAGAGAATGCTGCTGCTTAAGCCCATGACCCTGACATTTCCCACCATTTCCACTTGCATCCTACAGGCTGAAATTTAACCATGTAGTGACCCTCCCTTCAGGCAGGCTGAGAAATTTAATCCCCAGCTGGTCAATCGTGGGCCTGGCTACAAAGGGAACAGTAGTACCCAGCAACAAGAGGCAGTTCTGTGCAGTCCCCTCCGGCTTCTCCAACTTGCCCTTCCCCACTCCCGCTAGAGAAGGTTCACACCCGCATGGCAGTGTTCAGCAGCCTGAACGTAGTAGGCATTCAGTAAGTACTCATTGAAAGGAACTTCGGTATATTTTGTACTTTACTAAAGAGGGAAGCAGCAGCAGCTTGCTTCAGAAATATGTGCGCACGGTCCTAGTACCTATGTACTGACCGTTGAGCGGGCAAGACTCCAGAGGATGGTGCAGCAACCAGTCCGAGGGACAGACAGGCGCGACACTGTCTGTCTACTCCATCTTTCCAGCAGCTCTTTTCTCTAAAACTGCCCTATGACCACACAGACCCTCACCTGGGCCTGCACTTTGTTCCAAGCTGACCCTGCCTTTTTACTTGAAACTCTCATTCCCACTATTAGGGGCAAAAAACTTGATGGAACAAATTTACAACAAGGTGCCTATGCTTAGTGACTCATTATTATAGCCTTTAATAATGGGGAGCGTTTCCATTTCTTAAGCCAAATAAGTTAATCTCAAATTATGAACTATAACAGGCAGTGAAAGATAAAGTTTTGGGGTTTTTTTAAGCAAATCTAAAACCATCTCTATTATCAGACAAAGAAAGTTAGTTAAAACGTAATAGAAGAGATAGTGTGAGAAACTAACAAAGGGTTTGCTCACTTTTTTCAAAGTTCATTTAATTTAACAATAACAAAAAACCATGTCATACATCGAGGATTCCCTCTGCCTCATCCTCTTCCCCATCCTCAGCCTCATCTTCTTCCCCATCCTCAGCCTCTTCTTTGGCCTCTAAAGAAAGCTCGGATATTACTGCCTTCCTTCTCACCCTGGAAACTTCATCTTGATCATCTCTCTTTTTACTCTGTGTCACCTCCAACTTCATGTATCATTTCTCCTATTGTTATGTGCTGGTTAATTTGCTTCAGGTTGACATCTTGAGCTGTTCTGGGATCCAGGCCTTTCTTGACCAGTCTTACATCATCTAAGTTTTAGGAGTGCTACCCATGTGTGCTTTTTAGCTCTTTCATTGATTACTTGACTGAGTTTCATCCTCACTGACATTTACACCAGGACCATCTAATTTTGTTTCTTAGTTTTCTTTGCTCTCACTGTTACTTTTCTTTTCAACCTTCTCTTTTTTCTTCTTTTCTGTTTTGTGACTTCCTACTTCCTTGACTGATGGAAGACGTATTTTCAAAGCAAGCTGCTGCTGCTGCTTCCCTCTTTAGTAAAGTACAAAATATATAAAAGTTTCTTTCAATGAGTGCTTCCTGAATGCCTACTATATTCAGGCTGCTGGAAGTCTAATTCTCAGAGCTTGTGTTTAAATACATTACCGTCCCCCTTGTGGCCTTCTTCAGTGGATGCAATAGTAACTATGCCATGTGGGGGTCATTGGCACAGTCCTGTCCTCTAAGAACTGACCATCCTCAAGGTGGATGATCCTGAAGTTTCCCTCTGGGGAAAAGGAGCACCAGTGTGCCCTGTGGGCTGCCATCTTATCCCCTTCACCACCCATCCCCTTCCTGAATGCACTGTCACGACCCCACATCACAGCATCTCTGAGCCCTTACAGAGGTGCCGAGGGTGACTCACTCTATTTCTGAATAACTCCCTAGGAAGATGCATATTTATTCCATAAGTCACAGCATCTTATCCCCGAGGGGATACTTCTCTGGCAGCTGGATCTCTTTCAGGCCCATGCTTAGCCACATGATTTTACTCTGAGCCCTATTTAAGGCATTTCCTGCCCACGTTAGGTCTCAGTGTTTTCCAGTTATCTCGGGTGAGGCACTACCCTGAAAATCCCCAGGGCTGCTCCACTTGATGGAGCTGAGCCATCTCTGTGTCTTTGCCTTCTGGAACTCAGCAGCCATGCCCATGCTCCATTGCCCACTATGAAAATCCACCTGGGGAGATATTAAAATCACCCTACCCAGATCCAGTGATGCTTCTTTCATTGTCCCCAGGTGTCTGAATCTCCCTGGTTCCATGCCCCATCTCTGAAGAGCAGCTGTGAATATGTGAGTCTCTACCACCAGCCTGCCGCCAAGATGGAGGACAGTAATTCAGATGACTACATCAATGTTCCTGCCTGACAACTCCCCAGCTGTCCCCCGACCCCAGGCTCAGACTGTGGTGCCAAGGAGTCTCATCTGTCTGCTGATATGCAATACCTGCTTCGTGTGTTCTTAGAGCCCTCATCACTTCCCATGCCCCATCTTGACTCCCATCCCCGTCTATCTGTGCCCTGAGCATGGCTCTGCCCTCAGGTCCTCTTGCACACCTTGGCAGCCTCCTGTAGTTGACAGGTAAGCTGTAGGCATGCAGAGCAATTGTCCCAATGCCACTTGCTTCTTTTCCAATCTAACAGGCTGTGGGATTTGCAGAGCATTTCTTCCATGTCTTTGACCACAGGGTTGTTGCTGCCCAGACTCTAGACCACATGGCATCAGGCTGGGGCAGAGGCATAGCTATTGTCTTGGGCATCCTTTCCATGCTTGGGTCTTACACAAGTAGAAGGCTGTTGCTCTGAATTATGTGCACATGCCTCAGCCCCATGGACTAGGCAGGGGTCTAGTATAAAAACACTCCCGGAAACGCCTTTGCCCTGATCCAAAAGTTAGCACTTCTAGTGAACCTCTACTTATCTCAAGTTCTATGCTAAAGGCAATTTATCTTGATGTGATGAGGTATTCTAAATTTCAGAACCAAGCTTGTTAGCGAGATATGCATATATATCCATAAACTCTCTTTACTTTGTCTCCATCACTTGATGCACGTAAGTGCCCTGACCTCAGCATCTCTCCTCAAAAAAAAAAGTATTTGTCATCTCTTTATCTTTCTTCCATAGCCTGACACTGATGTTTGTGCACTTACCTTAACTTTTATCTATTTTAGTCATCCAAAACTATTACATTTCTTGGCTTTCACAAATGTTGCCCGTTTCTTAGGCAGTTCCAGACAATGTGGGGAAGGAAAGCAATAAGAAATTCCTGGGTAGCACTTATGTCATGGAAGAAGAGATATCCCACCTCCTACATATACTATTTGTCTAAGTTTTTGGAACAAGGTCATAGTCAGACATTATATCTTTAGATTGATGTCGACCACAAAGTTCAGCCAGAGCTTGAGGCTAGATGCCGAGCTTTGCTGCTGGGAAGAAGGCCTCTTCTGGCTATACTGCACAGTCTCACTGGGCATTCATCCAGAAATAGAGAAGAAAGGCTGCCAGACTTGAGTTGTGTTGTCTTTTATTAGCAGGGAATGTCATCACAGATTGGATGGTACATCCAAGTGCAATGTCACCATCAGCAAGGTCAGCTTGACACTCAAGTGGCACATTAGGGAAGAATGACTAGGACAAAAAAAAAAAGGAGGGCACCAAGGGAAAGGGATGATGGGGTGGGTTGGTGAGTGTGGGTGGGAAATGAAATGTTTAGTGAGAATCTGCTTTGTGCTGGGCACTTTAATCCACATTTTATCATTTGCTTTTCAAACCGATGCACCTTACCCCCACCCCAATGCTCTGTCCCTGCAGATATCAGAAGACAGTGTGATTTTCACACTCTAAAGTTCAGTTTTACATGCCATCATCCCTCTCTGTTTTTTAACAATCCAAAGACAGACCAAAAAAACCACCACAGTTTATTAAGTACTTACTGAGCACCCATCCACTGCCCCACATTGTGGCAAGGATTGTGAGGGGTAAAGAAGCATGGGGCACAATATTCTGCTGCCTTCATGTAACTTACAGTCTCACAAATAAATAGAACTTCAGTTGAAATACTGACATTAATTAAATAGAGTTGTAATAAATACAGGAATCTTCTTTGTAGACTCTTCACAGCATCCAGAGGCACCTTCCCTGACTGTCACTGGGGCTGCTTAAAGAATGACTTCTTTGACAATAATCCTGGGCCAAAAATGGGACCCATGGCCAAGGGTATGAAGTGTCCAGTGAACAGCATAGGAAGGGAGACTGTTTGAAATGACACAGGGAATGAACCAGTGGGGGAAGGGGGGTCCTGATCTAGACATTCAGAGCTTGTAGAATTGCTGCATCCAGGTCAGAAGAATGTCCACTTCCCCAAGGGCTTTGGTCAGAGCTGCTTCTATGTCCAACTAAAGGGAAAAGAGGGTTGAAGGTCAACCATGTTAGCTATGAGAATAGTCTTTCTTCTAACCCGCCATGGCTAAAATAGACCTGACTCCAATCCATGGGATGGGTCACCTTTGGGATGGCCTCTGATGAGCTCACCTGCTTGTCACTTTTCCTCCATCTACATGTGTTTGTCTGCTTCAGGGGTGAGGACAAACAGGCTAGTGAGTATCAGTGGGCAAGGAACAAGGAAAAGGCACATGGCACGCCTAACAACAGGAACCACAAACTCCAGTATAAGGTGGATGTGTCCCACCACCTGAATCCACTGCACAGGTGAAATGAGCCCAGGTGGCCAGTCTCCATCAGATGTTATTGCTCTTCACCATTTATTTATAGGCTGATGCATCTCTTCCTCAAATAAAAAGTGATCAAAATCATTTATGTTCTGAGGGGAGCTGGGAATGATATTTGGGTTTTCTTTGTTGTCATAATTTTGGAAAAGCAAATATTTTTCTTTGTTGTCATAATTTTGGAAAAGCAAATATAATTTCCCGTAATTGTTTTTCACAACTAGACCAGTTGAGCATCATGGAAAATACATGGAAAATATGGGGTAGGGGTGGGGTGTCTCCCTCTCTTCTGACTTCAGTTGCCCAGCTCAAGTACCCACAAAACACAGGGAAATTTCCTCTAGCAAAATCATCTTGTAGGAAAATATAAAAGCACTTTAACTTGAAAACTGGAAGAAAAAAGACCACTTAGTTTGTGATGCTTCTGCAAATATACCTGTGCTCGTGCTAAGTCAGGGGGCTTTGGGGCAAAGCTGATGCGTCTCCTGCATCATTACATTCTGCATTGGGTCTCTGAGGCGCCCTCATGTGATGGTTCAGAATAGTCTATTCTACTGGATGGGCAAGCTCTCAGCTCTTGGCCTTACCTGTTTGAATGCTCTCCGGAATAGCAGAAACCGCCTGTGTGCACTGTCTCTGATGGAAAACATCTCATTTTCCTGCTGCATAACATGGGAAAAGAAGTTGTGCCAAGTTTTAGGTAGGAGCAGATGCAAGCTCCCTCTCACTTTTCCCTCTCACTTTTCCCAAAAGCCTGAGAGCCCAAGGCTGAATCCTGCACCTCCAAGGTAGCCAATTCCAAACTCCCACCTTGTGAAAGGGGCTGCCTCCTTTAATTCTCGCAGCAATCCTGCCAGGCAGGAGTGGTCATCCCCATTTTACAGATAACAAACTGAAGCCCAGGAAAGTGGAGGACTTTGCAGAGGGCCACCCAGCAGACTGGAAGCAGACCTAGACTTGAACCCAGAGTTGCCAGTATCCAGAGCCTGTGCTACTCACACTGGGTTGCAGTTGTGACGCGATGAGAACAAAGTTGTTGGCCAGAGTAGAGAATGACTTCAGAGTCCTGACTTCAACTGTTCTATTGTGGTAGTTTTTGAAAACAGTTTTCAAGTAGAACTCCAGCAGGGTGTGGACAAGGTAACAGCTCTCAGCATCCTGGGGAAGGTCGGGGTCACTGCTGAGCCAAGGCCTCTGGCCACCCTGACCCCCTGAAGGAACAACCCACATGCCACCCAAGGCAAGATAAGCACAGCAGAGATAGGGATCTTCTAGGAGGTGATGATGAACCTAAGATCTGTAGGAGCCTTCAGGGGCCATGGAGAGCAGCATCTTTGTTTGACAGGAGGAACCAAGACCCAGGGAGATAAATGACCTGCCCCAGGTCACACAGTCAGTCAGTGGCAGACACAGCCTAGCTCTCAGGATTCCTGACTGCCCATCTGGTTAATATTCTCTTTCTTCTATGCCACATGGTCTCTTTAACAGCTTTGGGGATGTGATGGGCCATGAAAAGGGCTTGAACTTGGACTTGGTGATAGAGAGTTGGCTGGAAAATGACTGAGAACAGAAGAAATGAGGAGAAACTAATATCTTTGGACACAGCAATTGCACTCTAACCCCCTCAAGCTCCTGAAGTGCCACATCTTTCAGGGCTCAGGGCTCAGGGCTCAGCAGGTTTGTGCTCACTAGATGGGTGATGAGAAGATGGTGACCCATCCTTGATAACATACTCTACCTGATCGTGATGAAAGAAAGGATGAATCCTTTTGTTAGGTATTATTTTAAGTCATGAGCTCACTTCGCAAAGAGAAAGAAAAGTTGTCTCTGGGTTAGGGGTCAGCATAGAAACCATCTCTGCAAATATGTGCTGCTTCCCTAGACCCCTAAATCTATCCAGTCTGTGAGATACCAAAAGCCAGATGGACCAAAGGAGGACCCAGGAAAATGGACACAGAGAAAAGCATGAAAATGGAAGAGGGGATATGAACCTGAGTAGATGCCCATTGGGCCTACAGAAGTAAAAGAGAAATATATAATTCTCTGGCTAAATGGAGAAAGATGTTTACAAGCCTCCACCCTCTCCATCTCCCAGTACCACTGCACACACATACCACATAGCAGTAACCCCAGACACTGACTTCCCTGGCTCACAGCCTAGCCCTGTCCTGTGTAAGGTCAGTCCAGGGAAGAAGTGAAGGGCTTTCATCAACCTCCCCTAAGAAAACCTTGCACTCCCACCCACACACAGTAGACCAGACGCACAGAGGGTGGTGTCCCCGAGGTCTGATTACCGAGACATTCTGCAGAACCTCTTGCTGCAGCAGCCGGACACTCCTGATGTTATCCTGAGATTGCTTTGCAAACAGAAAGAAAAGACGTCTCCATGTTAGGGATCAGCATAGAAACCAACTCTGCAAATATGTGCTGCTTCCCTAGACCCCTAAATCTATCCAGTCTATGAGATCTCCAAGGCCAGAGGGACCAAAAGAGGACCCAGGAAGGGCTGGGCTGAACTGGCCCATGGGGAGGGGAGACAAGGTTGCAGCCATGAAAATAACTAAGCTTGGCCCCCCAGGAGCAAATGGAGTCCCAGGAGTTCTTCTTATTCTTAGAGCCTGAACACAGATTTGATAAGGAAGTGGTTTGATGACTCTGGTCATTTGACATGGGAGGAAATAAGCCTATCTGCTTTGAGAACCACTACGGGCAGGATTTGGGCTCCATATTGCACATGGCGAGGAAGCAGGATGTGGGGGAGGACAGCCTGTATGCCAGAACTGCCTCTCTTGCCCTTGGAGCTTCCTCCACAGCCCAGCCACTCATTCCAGTTCTCAGATTTAGAGCCGAAGACTCCATTCGGGATGAAGCCTGGATGAATCTAGCTCTCTTCATGGTTTCCCTTGGGCTCTGTTTATTTCACAGAGCCCCAATTTTTTCTGCTCACATTTTTTCTGAGCCCCAATTTCCTCATGTGTAAATGGGGCTTGTGGTGCCTTCTGACCTCACAGAGTTATCACATGGGAAACTGGAAACTGATTAGGAAGCTGCGAAGCACTCAAGCATCATAAAATAGCTTCCCCCCTCACCCCACCGGCCCACTGCCCCTAGGAACCCCCACAGCTGAGTCCAGAACAGCTCTTTACTCACCACAGTGTCTTTCACAGCCCAGAAGGCTTCCCACAGTTTCTGGGGAACAACCCCCTTCACTTGGCAGGGCCCAAATTGGAATTCTTGGCCCTGGACCCCTGGCACCTGGCTCCAGAGAAGCAGGATAAGACCCAGGCAAGGGAGCACAGCCATCTGCATTTGGGAGACCGTCGCCAGCAAAGGAGGGCAGAAGGGTCTGCTGAAAGAAAGGGAGGCAGCCTGTGAGGCCGGCCCTGTGACCCAGAGTGACATACCCTGGGAAAATGCTTTGAGAGTGTCCCCAGGCCAATCCTGGGGGCTCTCCAATGGGAAAGTTGAGACTATTGCAAACCGGCAGCCTTGCTAGGGTGCACTGAGGGTGAAGCAGGGGTCTTCCTGCCCCTCAGACTTAAAGCTGCTGGTCTTACCATCAGTCCACCTGCTCTTCCCCACCTTGCCCATCCACACCCGCACGCCCTGCACCTCCTCCTTCTCCATCGCAGTTCTCTCTAGCCTCCAACCTACAAGTCAGAATTTGACCCAGAAGAGTGGAGAAATGGGAGGTTCTAATGTGCCTCGTCTGGGGAGCCCAAACCTAGGAAAACAAAGAGCTGAACTAGACATGTGCTTGTCCAAGTTCTGCCCTGAAGTCACTAGGCACACATAGACAGCAGGTCTTTTTCTCCTCCCCAGGAGACGGCTGTCCCTCACTCCTCATCACAAGGGAGCAAGGGGTTAATCCTGGTCCCAGGGAGGGACACAGAGGGCAGGTCAGGGTCATACACAGACTCTGCCACCTCCACTAACCACTCATTCTTGAGTCTAAGAATTCACTTTTTTTTTTTTTTTTTTTTTTTTTTTTTTTACCAAATAAGAGAGAGGCATCAGATTTCCCAATGAATCATCTCTAAAGCCTTCCTCTGAAGTGCCGGTTGGGAAGGACTGTGTGCAGAACCTCCAAGCTGGGGTACCTAACGCCATTATGTATTTATTATAACCGATGCAGAGAATGTCTTTCCACCTGCCTTCTTTGCCCTTTGCTCTTTCCCTCCCTCTCCCTCCCTCCCTCCTTACCTTTCTTTCTTCCTTCCTTCCTTGCGTTCTGGCTCCCTCCCTTTCTCACTTTCTCCCTTTCTTTTGTGCTTCTTTACACAATCATTTAAGAACCTTTCTTACTCCAGGCACTGGTCTGACACCTAAAGAAACTGCCTCCCACCCCTACACCAGGAGGAAGACCAGAGAAGACCCGGTTCTGCTGGGCTAGGGAGGCAGCGACCCCTGGGTTATGGGTCACGGGGCACAGGGGCTACGCTTCAGCATCTCTCACAATGTCTTTTCATTCTGTTCTTTCAAAGTCCACAGGCTTTTTTTTCTCTCTCTCTCTTTTTGACAGGATTTCACTCTGTCACCCAGGCTGGAGTCAAGTGGCATGATCTCGGCTCACTGCAACCTCTGCCTACCAGGTTCAAGTGATGCTTATGCCTCAGTCTCCCAAGTAGCTGGGATTTTTGTATCTGAAAATATCGAAAACACATGCCCAGCTAATTTTTTTATTTTTATTTTTAGTAGAGACAGGGTTTCACCATGCTGTCCAGGATGGTCTCGAGCTCTTGACCTTAAATTATCTGCCCACCTCAGCCTCCCAAAGTGTTGGGATTACAGGCACGAGCCACCGCACCTGGCTAAACTCCACAGGCTTTGCAGCCTCTGTTGAAAATTCATCTCTCAGTCTCGCGTTCCTCCCGGCCTTCCTCCCAAGCAGCCTCAATTCTTCTTGGTGTTAAATTGGCAAAAGCAGCTCCTCATCACAGTCATGTCTTGTCCCTACATCAACACTCAAAAAATTGACTTCTGCTGTCCCCACCTTGACCCCCTTTCACAAATAAAGCAGAGGTCTAGTCCTTCAAAGAAAAGTACCCAAGAATCCCCATGCTCACCTCTGGTCCTGTAAGTGATGCTTGAGGGCTGGCTGCCTGGAGAGGGCTGGTTCTCTTTGCAGAAAAGAAAAGTTGGACAGGCACCCTCACCATTCACCAATCAGAGGCGTAGCTGTGGGTGGAAGGTTCCCGTCCCAGCCGTGGAAGTCGTTTCGGAAGTAAATGTTTGCAGGCAAGCAAGGCTTTGTGGAGATTTGGGCATATATATGGGGGCTGAGGGGGGAGGGGTGGAGGAAAAAGAGGGAGGTGGAGAAAGGGAAATTGGTCATGCTTTCCTAGCGAATTACTTCATTGCCTAGTCACCCATCACTTTAAGACAATAGGGAGATGGGGAAAGCAGCCCCTGAGGTGAGATGAGACCTGGATCTGAGTTCAGGCTCTACCACAGGCTGTGTGGGCAGGGGCAAGTCTCTTAGCTTCTCTGAGCTGCAGTCTCTGCATGTATAAATTTTTAAAAAATCTGTCCCACCTCCCCCCAAGGGCAAGTGTAATAAACAAATGCAAAAACAACACAGAGGTCCTAGGTAAACTGTACACATGTTAATACATTATTACTGTGCAGCATGCACCAGTCTCCTTCCTGTCAAAATAATTCAATAATGATGCCTTATTCATGCTGGGACAGTAGTCCACAGAGAAGGAATCACCTGTAAGTACCTCTCCTTTAATCCGTCAGGGCCAGGAAGTTGAGGAGTGTTTCCTGACATGCAGCTACCCTTGGTCCTTAGGTTATAATCACTCAATCAAAATGTGCCTCTCCTTAGGTTCTGGAAACCTGGAAGAATAAGGAAGTGTATGCATGGACAAGCCCAGAAAGCTGGAAGGCCTGGTGTTCTGGTGGGCTAGTCTTGGCCTGTGTGGCTCTGAACCACTCAGGGGACACCGAGAGTGTGATGTGTCAAGAGTGCCAGTGCAGTCAAGAGCTCTGACCCTATCTCCAGCTAGCAAGGCACTCAGCTCTAGATTCTACCATGTGCCCAGTGAGAGCATCAAGCAGAGCACTGTTTCCCAAAGCACAGTCCTCAGACTCTAGGCTTGAGGAATTCTGGTCTTGCAAGATCCTCCATGAAACAGATGAATCCTAATGAAGTCAGTTAGAGAGCCCTGGCATGTGCTAGCCCGTCCTGGAAATGTCTGATGCTTCTTAACTCTGTTTAATCCAGCATTTCCCATAAGTATTTGCCCACATCCCTGAGGAATACATTTTGGGAATCAGGGATTGGCCAACTGTAGGTCACAAGCCAAATCCAGCCTGCCACTGCTAAGCTGAGAATGGCTTAACCTTGCGACCTAAGAGTACTTTTTACATTTTTTAATGATTGGGGAAAAAATCAAAAGAAAGACATTATTTGCAGGTTTCTGTATCCATAAATAAAGTTCTCATGGGTCACATATGTTTGTTGACATATTGTCGCTAATTGCTTTCGTGCTACAGAGGCAGAGATGAGTAGTTGTGACTGAGACCATATGGCACACAGAGCCTAAAATAGTTCCTGTCTGGTTCTTTACAGGAAGAGTTTGCCCAACCTGGGTCCAGGCATGGGAAACAGGAGTAGGAATGTGATGTGGGGGACAGGATAACTGCCTCCAGCTCAGTGGAGATTAAAGAAAAGAGGAGAGTGAGTAGAACGCTCTCTTGGCAGATTCTTCCCAATCTCTCTGGCACCAACACCCCCTCCCTCCATCTCATACTCAGTGTTGTTTATTTTCTTAAGCAAACAAAATACTCCTGTGTAATCCCTGGCCAGCATCCTGCTCGGCTATAGCTGCCACCACCCGGAACCCTTTGTTCCTGGAGGGCCCGAGTCTTACCCTCCAGAAGTAGGCACAGCCGCACAGCACACTCTCTTTCCCCACTCCCCTCCGCCTGCCATAAGGATTTAGGGCATTACCAAGAACCCCTAACTAACTACTATGAGATAAAGATGTCAAGAGGCAGTGATGAGACAGAAAAGACCAGGTGAGAGTGCTGGAATAATAGGTGAGTGGGAGGCAGGAGACAGCTAAGGCAGGAAGCTGAGAGGGAAAATGAGCCCCCGGGGCAGCTGCAATCCTAGACTACCGTCTGCAGATAGGCAGGGAGGGCAGGCAGGTGGGATGAGCTGTCAAAGGGCAGGCTGGAACAGAGGCATGAGGTCATGGATACACCTTGGCTGGCCTCAGGATACACCTGGGATCGTGAGTAGCTCACTCTGTCTGAGGAAGGAATCATATAACATAGATAGTTCAGGTAAACACGTGCCTGGGCCTTAGCCTCCGATGAGCTTATCATAGCATCATTACTTGAGAAGGAAGGTCAAGGAGAGAACCTAGGCACCTTGGCCCAACATCAACTGAGAATCTAGTTATGAGCACCAGCTTTGGAGGCAGGCAGACCTGGGTTCAAAATGTGATTGAGCCACATATGAGCCCTCTGAGCCTCAGCTTCCTCATCTGTGAAATAGAGTCCTCATATGACCATGAGGATGTGATGACCTGCAGCTTTGCTCACTGAGTGTGGCCCATGAGCCAGCAGTAATAGCATTATCTGGGACCTTGTTGGACATGTAGAATCTTGGGCTGGGTATAGTGGCTCACGTCTGTAATCCCAGCACTTTGGGAGGCCAAGGTGGGAGGATTGCTTGAGCCCAGGAGTTTGAGGTCAGCCTAGGCAACATGGCAAGACCCTGTCTACAAAAAAAATAAAAATTAGTTGGTTGTGATGTCACATGCCTGTGGTCCCAGCTACTTGGGAGGCTGAAGCAGGAGGATCATTTGAGCCCGGGAGGTCAAGGCTGCAGCGAGCCATGATCTTGCCACTGCATTATAGCCTGGGTGACAGCGCAAGACCCTGTCTCAAAAAAAAGAAATAAAAGTAAAGTAGAATCTCAAGCCCTTCCAAAAAAAAAAATGACTGAATTAGAATATGCAGTTTAAGAACCTTCCAAGGTGATGCTTATGTTCATTACATTTTGAGAACCATCAGCATAAAACACATGAAAGATTTAATTCAGTGTCTTCTCTGTGGAATGCTTAATAAACAAGAGCCCCAGATGAAGGGAGAAAGGACTGGTTTAGGGGATCTCAATGAGGTGACTTTATACTCAGGGGACACTGGGCAACGTCTGGAGACATTTTTGGTTGTCATAACTTGGAGGTGCTATTGGTATCTAGTGAAATGGCCTGGGAATGCTGCTAAACATCCTATGGGGCACAGGACAGCCCCTCACCACAAAGAACAATATGACCTAAGGTCAATAGTGCTGAAGGTAAGAAACCCTGGATAAGAAGGAAGCAGTGGCTATGGGGGAAATTGCTGGAATAGGGACAGAGGAAGAGAAGAACATGACCTTTATTGGGAAGGAAGGCAGTAGGCTGATCAGATGATCAGGGGAGTGGGAAAAACAAGGTGGCAAGTTGGAAGGTAGTGCCCAAAGGCCACCAGGTGGAAACGGTGGGGAGGCCTGGCTCACTGGTCCACCTCTAGGGAAGCCCCAAGTCTCAGACTTTAAGAGGTTGAAGGAAGTGGGGCTGGCCCTTTTGTCCAGATTCATATATTTTTATCCAAACTCTCTCCTGTACCAGACCAAGGTCTGGGGCTCTACTAACCTCTACGAAAGGATGGAACTTGGGGAGTTTTACAAAAATATTGGGTGGAAGAAAAGTTTATCTAAAGATAAATCTTCACATGCAAGACCGTTTTTTTTTTCTCCAAAATATTCCTTATTAGATTCAGAGGTTTTATTCTAATAATCTCATCCCATCTCTGTCCTGTATATCTCTTTGTAGAGCCTGAATTTCACATTTGAGAAATAAATATAATTATTTAGAATTAGAGGATATTCTAAATAAATATACTCACATTTAGAAGACTACAAAGTTTTCTAAACCTAAAGGGAGAGAAAGGGACTGAGCCACCATGGAGTTCCTCCTCCACTACCACTTCTGTGTGAGACAATAAAGAGCTCACTCTTAAACCTGAATCTCCCCTTTCTGATGGATGCAAAGGCCCTGCAAAACACAAGTAATTAGCATATTAATTAGAATTTCCTGAGAGCAAAAAGATAAGAGGAAATTATATCATCATTTTTCTTCCAGTGAATTGAGTTTAATTTTCACTTGAAAACAGATTTTTATCTCCCCATTCAGCTGGGAAATGTTTGTGAACTGTACACTTTAAACAGATAACCTATGGTATGTAAACTGTATCTTTAAAAAGCTATTTTAAAATAAATTAAGACACAGTCCTTGTGCTTTAATGACTCAGTAGAGTGGAGATACACTTGCAAACAGATAAATGGCAATGCTGTGTCATGGGTACCCCTATGGTTTGAACATTCCCTCCAAAACTCATGTTGAAACTTAATCCTCAGTGTGGCAGTATTGAGAGGTGGGGTCTTTGAAAGGCAGTTGGGTCATGAGGGTTCTACTCTTACAAACTGACTTCTCTATTCACGGATTAATGGGTTATCATGGGAATGGAACCGGTGGCTTTATAAGAAGAAGAAAAGCTGAGCTATCACATTCAGCCCCCTTTCCATATGATGCCCTGTGCCACCTTGGGACTCTGCAGAGTCTCCACCAACAAGAAAGCCCTCACCAGATGTGGCTCCTTGACCTTGCACTTCCCAGCCTCCATAACTATAAGAAATGAATTCCTTTTCTTTATAAATTATCGAATTTCAGGTATTCTGTTATAAGCAACCAGAAGCAAACGAAGACAGGTGCCATTAACAGAAGGATGGAGCCTGTAGCAACAGCAAGGTGAGGCAGAATCTCCCTCAGTGCTGGCACAGTGCTGGAAGCTGTGGAAAGGCTTTCCAATAGAACTGACATTCAATCGGAAGTCTGAAGCCTGAAGCCTGACTAGGTGTTCACCAGCAAAAATAAAGCCAGGAGAGGTGCTTGCTGGAGACCCCGGCAGCTTTCACATTCAGCATCCACATAGTTACTGGACGGGACCAAAGAGAAGGCGGTTCTGGAAGCTGCTAGAAGAGAGAGGACCACTGATTGTTCTTTCGTGTTATAATTTGTGGAAATCAATGGCAACAAGCTATGTAAATACAACTTCAGGGGTCCCAAGGAGACCTAGGGTGCTACTGACCCCACAGGACTGCAGACAGGAATGGGGAGGGGAGAAGAAGAGCCAGGGTATCAACTTTCTAAGCCAAGCCTCCTGTACAATTGCCGGAAAAAAGAACCACAAGAGAAGGCAAGTTCTGAACTGCAGCTGCCTCCCAAGAGTCAGGATCCTGTACCTTCCACGACCTGTAGAACATCAACTTTGAGTCACAAGGACATGAGTATTCAAATAAATACATGGCATGGTACATGTTGGGGAAATGGTAGCTACAGAGTCTTCAGAGTAGATCCAGGTAAAGGATTGTGGTTCATTTCCCCTGCGTCACCCTGTCCCCCTGTCTCATATCCAGGGTTGCTTTTTTTTTTCCTGAAGGAGAATTTTTTAAAAAGGAAGAAAGAATGGAAGAAAGGAAAAAGGCTTTGATGTGAATGAAATAACATCCCATTCTCAGGCATTAATCAGAATCAATACAGTAGACCTCCCTTAACCATGAGAGACACGTTCCAAGACCATGGATCAGCGGATCATGCCCAGTAGATGCCTGAAACTGCAAATAGTACCAAACCCCACGTATCTGATATCTTTTCCTATACATACATATCTATGATGAAGTTTAAACACAGAAAGAGATTAACAAGAATAACAAATAGTAAAATAGAACAATTATAACAATATGCCAGCATCACTACTCTTGTGCTGTGGGGTCGTTACTAAGTAAAATAAGAGTGACTTGAACACAAGCACTGCCGTACTGTGACAGTCGGATGCACTGGACAACGGGAGGACTCACGTTCCAGGCAGGACGGAGCGGGATGGCCCGAGACTTTATCACGCTACTCAGAGCAGCACGCGATTTAAACTTATGAATTGTTTATTTCCAGAATTTTCCATGTAATAAATATTTTCAAACCACCGTTGACGTCAGTAACAGAAATCACAGGAAGTAAAACCACAGATAAAGGGGGGACTACTGTACTCTTAAAATCGCACCCTCTCTTTCCTCCTATCCAAGTCCATTCTCCACACCTACAAAGAGATTTTCAGATTCCTGGACAGTGTTAATCTCCCCTCTCCTGTGCTCCTAGGTTCTCCTTTGATGGCACCCAGGCGATCCTTCCCTGCACCCTGGTTGTGTCTCCTTTGCCAAGCTGTGAACTCCCTGGGCACCAGAACTGAGTTTTGTCCATCTCAGAATTCCCCTCAGAACCTGGCACAGGACAGGAGCTTAGTAAGCATCTGTTGAAATAGTTAATTTTATTTGGCTGGTGTGACATAACCCTCTCCCTTTCTTGGCAGCTTTTAAAACCCTTGGAATCTTACCAATGATAGTGTCTTTTTTATGCTAATTCGTGACTGACGGCTGGGGGTTCCTGGATAGCCTAGGGATGGGGGCTGTTTGCCAGAGAATCAACCATGAGATGAGAGGGTTGTAGCTTTCAGCCCTACTCACTCCATCCCACCCCACCCCATCCCACCTCCAGGAAGAGGAGAGAGACTGAAGGCTGAGTCAATGATCAATGGCCCGTGATTTAATCAGTCATGTCTCTGTAATGAAACCTCCACAAAAACCATAAAGGAAGAGGTTTGGAGAGCTTCTGGGTTGGTGAACATGTGCAGCTACTGGGAGGGGGGTGCCCCAGAGAGTGCACGGGGACTCGGTGCCCCTTTCCCCATACCTTGCCCAATGTATCTCTTCCATCTAGCTGTTCTTAAGTTGTATCCTCTTATAATAAACTGGTAATCTGATAAGTAAATTATTTTCCTGATTTCTGTGAGCCATTTTAGCATATGATCAAACCAGAAGACAGTGTCATGGGAACCTCCGATTTATAGCTGTTTGGTCAGAAGCACAGGTGATAACTGGGAATTGTGGTTGGTGTCTGAAATGGGAGCAGTCTTGTGAGACTGAACCCTTAACCCATGGGATCTGATGCTATCTCCGAGTAAACAGTGTCAGACTTTATTGAGTTGTAGCCATCCATTTGGTGTCCACCGAGAACTGGAGAATTGGTTAGTGTGAGAAAAAAGCTCACACATTTGGTGGTGGAAAGTATTGGTGTGAGTCTAGTAGTATAATTACTACTATGAAATTAGACCGGTTCACAAATCTAATTATGTACAAGGTCAAATTATCTCCCAGGCTGTTTGCCCAGAGATCTTTGCCAAATATTTCTCATATTTGCTCAGGCAATGGCTACAGGCTGAGATGTGGCCTGCATCCAATGGCATACATACATATTAAACACTGATCCACTTTGCACGTGCTCCCAATGTAAGAGTAAAAATCCAAAAGTGATGCCATGACCACCCATCTGGACATAAAAAGCCAGGGAAACAGAATCTGCGAGTAGGCCAGCACAGGACAGAGTTCTGGGTCTGTGGATGAGGATATCATAGTCTTATCCCTAGAGCAGCCATATCCTCCTACCTTGAACAAGTCACTTACTTTCTCTGTGCCACCTGCCTCATTCTGTCCAAGAAGGAAAATGATCCCTATCCCATCTATCTTATAGACTCTCTTCCAGTTTCATTCCCTTTAAAATCCCTCTCCCTCATTTAGGAGATTCTTCTAAATGCGCAAGTCTGATCATATTATTCCTCAACCCCTAAATCATTTTTGGTTTCTGATAAGGAAAGTTTCTTCCTCCTCTCTCCACCACCCATTGCTCTTTTGTCCTACTTTTGCAAACCCTCCCCACACACAGCACACTGGGTGGGTGGGAGGGGTTTATAGAATGTATATGTTCATGAAATTCATGTTCATTAAATGTTCATGAATCAATTTTTAATTTCAAAACCAGGTAAATGAAGTATATTTAAGGAAGAGGATAATTCAATTGCTTTTCCTTTTGTGTGATCCTTAATCAGTTATTTCTATGGGCAAAAGTCCATGTAATAGAATGCTATTCCACCACTCAAAATAATTTATATTTATATTCTTAAAAAAACTTTTATAAAATTTTAGGTTTAAAAAAATCAGGTTACAGATGGCATATGCAGTAGGATCCCACTTTTGTAAAAGATAAAATGGGCACAAGTGTTGAAAATGATCTAGAAATAAAAATGCTGAGATGTTAACAAGATTATCTTTGAGTGGTGAGATCATGGGAGTTTTCCTTCTCTATAGCTTAACTGCAGTTTCCAAGTTATACAAAATGCGAGGCTTTTAGAAAAGTTATTGTAAATTTAAATAAACCTTTAGTTTCACTATTGCCCACTGAAAATTGTTGAAATTCCGCTACCTGGCGCTGCACATTCTCTGAGACCCAATCCATTCACCTTCCCAGCTTTCTCTCTTCCACACTTCCACACACCATGATGTCAGCCAAACTGAGAAGTTCATCTTCACCTCGTGCTTCTATGCCTTTGTTCAACTGGATCTGTAATGATCTTGCCACCAGCCAAACACTAGCCACCCCTTTATTATTTCAACATAGAAACATGGCATATGTTGCTGACTGTCAAAGGCAGATTACATGTATATGTATGTATATGTGTATATATGAATATATAAGCATATATGTGTGTACATATGTGTAATGCACACTCACACACACACACCTTTTTAAGGATGCTTATTTTGAAGGAATAAGATTGCAGGCTTGGCGGGCTTTTATTTTCATCTTTAAGCTGTTTTGTATTTGCAAAAAAAAAGAATAAAAGAATTCTACAAACACCAGTTTAGAAAGAGAGGTTGAGACTTACATTAAAATTTTTTTTAGCAGTACTTCAAGGCTGATTCCTTGAAGCCATTCCCAAAAGCTGCAAGGAATTTCTGTCACCTCTAAACAATGTAGAATTTGAACTTCTTTTCTGTGGCACTAGTCTTCTCTCTCTCTTTCTCTCCTGGGCTAAGATCATGGGAGGACAAAGGAACAGATCTGATGTTCCTCTCTTTTGCCCACACTGCTCAGCACCGTGTAGCAGCTTGTTAAATAAACAAATCGTGAGTAAGATGCTCTATGTGAGAAGTGTTCGGGATGACTTGAAATCTGCATTTGGCAGGTTAATATCACCGCAGGAATAAAGACTTTTAAACCTGAAGGTATTCAAGGCTGGATATCCACTTAAAGGTATGATAGACATTGCAGTTGTTCCCTCACATTTATAGTCTTCCACTTCCTGGAACACAGGAAAATTGCACTACACTGTTCCGTTGAAGTTAGACATGGCCATGTGGCTGTTTAGACCAATGAAATATAAGTGAAAGAAACACGTGTCATGCCTGGAGGAAGCATTTAAGAGCCAGCACACAATTGTCCACACTCTCTCATCCCCTGCCATGTTGAGATGGCAGCATTATTACAGGATGGTAGCATTTCCTGTAGCCTGTCCCTGAGTACCCATGATGAGGAGAGTCCCCATGCTAACATCTATTCCATATATAAAATAAGTGAGAAATAATTTTTGTTGTAATATGCTGCTGAGAGACCTTAAGGAGTTGTTTGCTACTACAGCATAACTTAGCCTAACCTGACTAATGTAGAAGGGATGTTAGAAGGGAGAAGGATTCTAAATACTTTACGTGTTTAGAATGAATTTAGACTTTGCTATGAGCAAATGAATTTAGACTGCTCTGGATAAAGTTCTAGAAAGCTCAATGAATTTAGACTCTGCTATAGGTAAAACTTTGATTCTATATGCTATTTAGTCAACTCATTATAAGTCACAGAGATTCTCAAATTCCTTCTTTAATGGAAAGCATTGCTTTCTCCTTGAACACAGAGTTAGTGATGCATTCAGCTGGGTGAGGTTAGGTTATAGCATGATGCTGACCACTTTAGGATTTAGTAATGGGCTGCTCAGTTCACTTAGGGGTCACATAATGAGAAGAAAGCTCTGGAAGGGATGATGGATGGAAGACTGAAAGCTGACCTGCGGAAAAGCTTCTTTCGCTCCTGGTAGGAGTGATGGAGAGCAGCAGTCTGCAACCTTTTTGGCTCCGAGGACCAGTTTCATGGAAGACAATTTTTTTCCACAAACAGGAGTTGGGGGATTAGGTTTCAGGATGATTCAAGCATAACATTTATTGTGCACTTTATTTCTATTATTATTATTACATTGTCACATACAGTGAAATAATTATACAACTCACCATAATGTAGAATCACTAGGAGCCCTGAGCTTGTTTTTCTGCAACGAGCCTCATCTGGGGGTGATGGGAGGCAGTGACAGATCACCAGGCATTAGATTCTTATAAGGAGCGCACAACCTAGATCCCTCACAAGCACAGTTCACAATAGCGTTTGTGCTCCTATGAGAATCTAATGCTGCCACTGATATGATAGGAGGCAGAGCTCAGGTGGGAATGCAAGGGGTGGGGAGTGGCTGTAAATGCAGATAAAGCTCCACTCACTCAGGCACCACTCACCTCTTGTGCAGCCTGGTTTCTAAGAGGCCACAGATGGATGCTGGTCTGTGGTCCAGGAGTTGAGGACCCCCTAATGTAGAGGGCCTTCTACTGGCAGAAGCCTAAGATGCCAGTAAAAGCTTTAGGATGAGCCAGCAGCCACAAACACACACACTCATACACACGAAGACTCACAGCACACACTCACTTACTACATGGATTTTAAAACTGGCAAAGAAAGGCAGGCTAAGGCCTGGCAGGTCCAAGCTTGCCCCAGAATAAGAGCAACTAGAGTTTGTGTCCTGAAAAAGCTTACATATGGTACTTGAAATGCAAAATGACTTGGGTTCTTACACTGAAATCTCATCTTTTGGCTTCTCATCTCCAGCCTTTGCCCGCCGCTAAATAATCAGATCCAGGGAAGCATCAAAAGTCGAAGAAAGGATGAAGAGAAGTTGCTTCCAGCAGCAGTGGGTGGGGCTTTCCATTTAAACTCTGCCTTCAACTTCCAAAAAATATCCTCTTGGAAAACGTATTACTCATGAAAATGAAGAGAGGGTGTTTTCCTCCATGGAGTAATCTCTGCCTTGAAACGCCTTCATCCCTCTTCCCAGCCCAGAGAGATGATCCCACAAGGATATGGATTTTGTTGCTTAATCCCGGTTGACTGAATTCTGTTTTCCCACAATAAAATAATAAAAATAATTTGGAATAGCATAACCTGAATGTTCATATTTCCACAGCCTGTGATTAAAAATTAGAAATGAAAAATCTTGAAATTCTGTGGTTCCATCTGCTCATATAAACATAGCAGGTTCTTGCAGAGTCTCTCCCTAGAGTGTTCTGAGAATTCTCAAAGGGATGTTTCTTCCAAGCCCATGATGCAGTCTGTGCTTTCAGGGCTGGCTGAGCGAGCTATTGCAAGCTCCATGTGTGACCCCACTGGTGGTGAGAAGTGGATTCTCTTCAGCAGCTTCTCAGTGCTAATTTGCTCCTGCCAAAAAATTTTGTGAGGTCACATTCACCCCAATGAGGAGATTGAGTTCAAAGTGTTGCAGAGTTCAGTGAAGCAGCTTTCTCAATGTACACTCTGAGCCGTTCTTGGCCTCAGGATGCTCACATACCTCCATAGTAGTTGGTTTGGAGGAGTTTCTGGTAACATGGGACCGGAATTCATCAATATCAGTGACATTGGTTCCTGTTACTGAGCACAGTTCACCACGTCACACTCCTTTATTTCTCAAGGTGTATCCTATTTAAGGGGTAGGGGTTGCCATTAACCCCCTGTAATCTGGATTCTGTATTCTCTGATCTATCAGCCATGTCTGTGAGTGTTGAATCCTAAGTATGAATAGAGTTCAAGCCTTTTCCCCAGAAAGTTCTTCAGCCCCTCTGTAATTCAGTGGAGGCAAATGAATACTTGTAGGGGAAGGGGAGCTAGCTCTACTGGCTGGGTTTCTTTGAGGCAGGGAGCAGGGGAGTTTCAGCTCTAGTCCAGTGAGCTTTACAAAGTACTTCCACAATTTGATATCCATAAAAACCCTATAAGATAGAGCAGATATCATTATCTCTGTTTTATGATTATAAAACCAAGGCAAAGGGAAATTTGGTGGTTTGCCTAAGCCCATAGAACTAGAAAATGGAACTACCTAGAATTCATTCCAGATCTCTGACTCCAAGTTTAAATACTTGGGAGGCAGTACAGTGTTCTGGAAAACATGAGGACTACGGAGTCACTCTGTGTGTTTGTATTCCTGGCTCCGCAACTTACTAGCTATGTGACTTTGAACAATTATTCAAATAATTGAATAAATTACTTGATTCTTCTTTGATTCGGTTTCCTCATCTGTGAAGTGGGAATAACAATATCACCCACTTCATAAGTATTTATAAGAGTTAAATGAGAAAATACAGGCAAAGCACAGAGAAGAGAGCTGGACACATTAGTAAGCACTAGAAAGAGTAAGCTATTATTGTCTGGGAGTGGTGGCTCATACCTGCACTTTGGGCAGACCAAGGTGAGCAGATCCCTTGAGTCTAAGAGTTTGACACTAGCCTGGGCAACATAGAGAGACCCTGTCTCTATTTTTTTAATACTTAAGAAAAAAATTAAAATTAGCTATTATTAACAATTGCTAATTTTATTTTTATGTATTCCTGTGCCACATTCAATGCCTTTCCCTAACAAAAAGAGCCTAGATCAGAGAGGCTAGACAATCACAAGCAACCTTTCACCCTGTAACTGTATGATTTTTAAAAGATAACTACTCGATAAAATGTTCATAATAGTAACCCAGATAGAAACAACAAAATATACTGTGGTTAATCCCAGTTCTTACCAGTCTGTTTCAGCAGACTGTAAAGTTGCTTTAAAATGATAACAGGAGTCTAATACCAAAACAAGTCATAAGAGAATATGACATGAAAACTTCAGGACCAAATTCATTGAGAAAGCTCTTTTTTGATTAACAATAGTAATGAAAGTAGATGTGAATGCAATCATTTTCTAACAAGCCAAATCATTTTGTTCTAAAATCATTGCAAATTAAATAACTATTTCTACTTTCCCCTAATGTTTGATGATCTGAAGATGTTTTTATTTCATCTTCATTTTTTAATAATAGCTTTATTGGGCCATAATTCACATACCATAAAATTCATCCTTTCAAAGTATACAATGGAGCAGTTTTTAGTAGTTTCACGGAATTGTGCAATCAGCATCACTAATTTCAGAACATTTTCATCACTCCAGAAAGAAGCCTCATACCCATTAGCAATCATTCCCGACTCTTCCCATTCCTTAGTCGCTGGAAGTCTGGTTCACTTTTTGTCCTGTTCTGAATGTTTTGCCTGTTCTGAATGTTTCATGTAAATGGAATCCTACAATACATATTTCATATAAATGGAATCATATTATAAACATTTCATATAAATGGAATCATATACTATGTAGCTTTTGTGACTGGTTTCCTTCACTTAGCTTAATGTTTTCCAAGTGTATCCATGTCGTAGCATGTATCAGTTCTTCATTTCTTTTTATTGCTGAATAACATTCTATTGTATGTATGTACCACATTTCATTATACATTCATCAATTAAAGGATTTTGCATTGTTTCCACTTTTTGACCATCATGAATAATACTGCTATGAACAGTTGTGTCCATGTTTTCATGTGGGCATCTCTTCAATTCCCTTTCAATACCTGGGAGTGGAATTGCTAAGTCATATGGTAACTCCATGTTTCACATTTTGAGAAATTGCCAGACTGTTTTCTAAAGTTTCTGCACCATTTTACAATCCTACAAGCAATGGGATTGTAAACCAATGTATGAGGGTTCCAACTTCCCTACATCCTTATTAACACTAATTATTGTCTATGTTTTTATATTTGAGCCATCCTAGTGGGTGTGTAGTGTTACTGCATTGTAGGTTTGATTTGACTCTCCTTAATGACTAATGATGTTGAGCATCTTTTCATGTGCTTATTGGCCATTCATATATCTTTTTGTGTGTGTGTGTGAGATGTCTATTCAATCTGAATTGTCTTTTTATCATTGAGTTTTAAATGTTCCTTATATTTTCTGTAGGCTAAGTTCCTGTATCAGGCTATTCTTGTGCTGCTATTAAGAAATACCAGAAACTGGGTAATTTATAAAGAAAAGAGGTTTAATTGGTTCACGGTTCTGCAGGCTGTACAAGAATGGTGCTGACATCTGCTTGGCTTCTGGGGAGGCCTCAGGAAGCTTTTATCCAGAGCAGGTGAAGCAGGAGCAGGCACTTTACTTGGCAAAAGCAGGAGCAAGAGATAGAGAGCTGATGGGGAGGTGTCACACACTTATAAACAACCAGATCTCGCAAGAAATCACTCACAGTCATGAAGACAGCACCAAGCCATGAGAGAATGCTCCCACAATCCAAACACCTCCCACCAGGTCACACTTCCAGCATTGGGCATTACAATTCAACGCGAGATTTGGGAGGAGACAAATATCCAAACTACGTCAGTTCCTCATCTAATATAATTCGCAAATACATTCTTTCATTCTGTCAATGCCTTTTACTTTCTTGTTGTTGTCCTTTATTTATGTGTGTGAGATGGAGTCTCACTCTGTCACCCAGGCTGGAGCACAGTGACATGATTTCAGCTCATTGCAACCTCCGCCTCCCGAGGTCAAGCGATTCTCCTGCCTCAGCCTCTAAAGTAGCTGGGATTACAGGCACAGGCCACCATGCCTGGCTAATTTTTGTACAAAAAATTCAACTAAAAAGTGGAGATGGGGTTTCACCATATTAGCCAGGCTGGTCTTGAACTCCTGACCTCAGGTGATTTGCCCGCCTCAGCCTTCCAAAGAGTTGGGATCACGGGCGTGAGCCACCATGCCCGGCCAATGGTGTCCTTTAAAGTACAACAGTTTAAAATTTTCATGAACTCCAATTTATCTATTTTTTTCTCAAGTTGCTTGTGCTTTTAGTGTCATATCTAAGAAACCTTTGCTTAATCCAAGGTCATAAAGAATTACTGCTTTCTTATATAAGTTTTATACTTTGGGTTCTTACTTTTTTTTTTTTTTTTTTTCGAGGTAGGGTCTCACTCTGTTACCCAGGCTGGAGTGCAGTGGCGCGATCACAGCTCACTGCAACCTCACTCTCCCGGGCTCAGGTGATCCTATCACTTCAGCCTCCTGGGTAGCTGAGACTACAGGCACGTGCTGGCACCTCTGGCTACTATTTTATATTTTTTGTAGAGATGGAGTTTCACCATGTTGCCAAGGCTGGTCTCAAACTCCTGGGCTCAAGCAATATGCCTGCCTCAGCTTCCCAAAGTGCTGAGATTGCAAGAATGAGCCACCAGACCCGGCCATTTTGGTCAATTTTTGTGTATGTTATGAATAGGGGTCCAGCATCATTCTTTTACTTGTGGATATCCAATTGTCCCAGCACCATTTGTTGGAAAGACTATTATTTTCCCCATTGAATAGTAATGTCACCCTTGTTGAAAAATCAAGTGACCATAAATGTAAGGATTTATTTCTGGGATCTTAACACTATTTCATTGATCTGCATGTCTAGTCTTTTACCAGTACGACCCTGTCTTAATTACCGTAGCTTTGTAATAAGTTTGAAACTGGGAAATGTGACTCTTCCAACGTTGTTTATCTTTTTCAAGATAATTTTGGCTGTTCTGGGTTCCTTTAATTTCATATGAATTTAAGATCATGTGATGTTAATTTTATGTGTCAACCTGACTGGGTCACAGGATATGCAGAAATGTGGTTAAACATTATTCTGGGTATGTCTATAAGGTGTTTCTGGATGAGGTTAACATTTGAATCAGTAGAATGAGTAAAGCAGATTTTCCTCCCCAGTGTAGGTGGGCCTTATCCAATTTGCTGAAAGCCTGAATAGAATAAAAGCTCTGAGGCTGGGCACAGTGACTCATGCTTGTAATCCCTGCACTCTGGGAGGCTGAGATGGGAGGATCACTTGCACTCAGGAGTTCAAGACCAGTCTGGGCAACATGGTGAAACTCTATCTCTATAATAAATATAAAAAATTAGCCAGGTGTGGTGGTGTGAACCTATAGTCTCAGCTACCCAGGAGGCTGAGGTGGGAGAATCACCTGAACTGCTAGGAGGTCAAAGCTGCAGTGAGCTGTGATTGCACCACTGCATTCCACCATGGAGTGAGACCTTGTCTCCAGAACAAAAACAAAAACAACAAAACAACCCTGAGCAATGGAGAATTCACTCTCTGCCTGACTGTCTTCAAGCTGAGGTATCGGTTTTCTCCTGCCTTCAGACTTGTACTCACACTGGAACTTATAAAATTGGCCCTCCTGGTTATCAGGCCTTTATATTGAAACTAGAACTATGCCATTGGCTTTCCTGGGTCTCCAGCTTTCCAGCTGCAGATCTCAAGACATCTCAGCTTCTACAATCCATATATACTATTTGTTCTGTTTCTCTCAAGAACTCTGACTAAGACAGATTAATTTGTTAATTTCTGCAAAAAAAAAAAAAATGCCAGTTGAGATTTTGATAGAGTATATTATATCTGTATTCACCATCATTTATGAAGCATATCTCCTCTGGTTATAGAACTTTAGGTTGACAGTACCTGTTTTTCTTTTTAGTTGTTTTTCCTCCCAGCAATTCAAAGATATCATTTCCTTATTTTATGGCTTTTCCTGTTTTTGTTGAGAAGACAGTTGCTAATCTTAGTCATTTGAAATTAGTTTTTCTTTTCTTCTGATTGTTTCTGAAATTATATTTTTGTCTTTAATTTTCAGTAGTTTTACTATAATGCGATTAGATGTGTTTTCTTTGTATTTTGATTGGCTGGGGTTGTAGAATTTTTAAAATCTGTGATCTTATACCTTTTATCAGCTTTTTAAATTTTCCAGTTATTATCTCTAGAAATATTGTTTTTGCCCCACTTTCTTTGCCTCTTTTTCAGGGAATTCAATTACATGTATATAGACTTCTTCACTGTGTTCCCTATTTTTTGTATGATTTTCTATATTTTCCATTTCTTTGCCTCTCTATTTTTTTTCTGGATATTTTCTGTCTTTATCTATATCTAATCTCTGTCAAGTTTCATCCATTGAATTCTAAATTTGTATTATCTTTTCAGTTCTAGAATTTCAAATAAGTTTTTTTATAGTTCCCGGTTCTCTGTTGAAATGGTCTTGCTTTTTATTCCCTTACATATATTTTTCATAGCTACTATAAAGCCTATATTTGATAACTCTATTATCCACACTCCCTGTATACCTATTTCTATTGTGTTTTTCTTTGAAAAATAACATTATTTTTTCCATTATTTTGTATCACATTATTTTGTCTCCTCATATGTTGTCTTTGAATTCCAGATATTGCATATTAAAAATTATGAAAATAATGTTAAACTTGGATTAACATTATCTTCCTCTGAGATGGATTTACATTTGCTTCTGGAAGGAAGCTAGGGGTTTAGTAATCCCATATTACCTTGATCTAATCATAGACTGAGATGATTTAAAGCTGGTTTTCTGTTCCTGGTATAACTAGCCTATTTATGAATTACCATTTCTCCTGTTACCACCAGGTGGGTTTTTCTTGTCTACTGCACAGATAAAGCCAATTCACCAAGACAGTGATATTGCAGCAGAGAAAGAGTTTAACAATCATAGGGCTAGATAGCCAAGCAAATGGATGGGAGGAATTATTGCTCAAATCAGCCTCCTCAAAAACTCAGAGGCTAGGGCTTTTCAAGGATATTTGGCAGGCAGGGGTCTAGGGAATGGAGAATGCTGATTGGTTGGGTCAGGGATGAAATCATAGGGGATCAAAGCCATCTTCTTATGCTGAGTCAGTTTCTGGGTGGGGGTCACAAGGCCAAATGGGCAAGTTTCTTGGTATGGGTTACTGGTTCAGGTGGACCATCAGCTGGTCCATCAAAATGCAGGGTCTGGATAATACCTCAAATACAAATCTTAGGTTTGACAACCATAATGTTATCTATAGGAGCAATCGGGGAGGTTACAAATTTTGTGACCTCTGGCTACATGACTCCTGAACTATAATTCTAACCTTATTGCTAATTTTAGTTTTGCACAGGTAATTTCAGTCCCTGAGCAAGGAGTGAGTTAGTTTCAGGAAGAGGGTATTATCACCTTTGTTTTAAAGTTAAACTGTAAACTAAATTCCTCCCATAGTTAGCTTGGCTTATGCCCAGAAATGGACAAGGGCAGCTTGAAGATTACAAGAAAGATGGAATTAGTTATGTCAGATTTATTTCACTGTCATAATTTTTCTATCAGATTTCTCTCGCTATCATAATTTTTGCAAAGGCAGTTTCACTCCTAGGTTGTAGCACTTTGAGATCCCAACTCAAAACCTGGAAAGGAGGTTACCAGAGCCTTCTTTAGCAGGCTGTGAGAAAAATACCTTTATTCACAGCCTCTCAGTCTTCCAAACTTACATTAATTTTTGTGAATTTAGATTACATCCCTAGGGGAAAAGCATCCCCCAACACTGGGCTCACTTCTGTGGGTTTTCATCTCCCAAACCTTGGCCCTATAGTTATGCCTGTCTTGTTACCTCTCTAATACTTTCAGATTTTTTTCATATTGTAATAGTATCTTCCTCTGAGGTGGATTTACATTTGCTTCTAGAAGAAAGCTAGGGGATTAGTAATTCCATATCACCTTGATCTAATCATAGATTGAGATGATCCAAAGCTGGTTTTCTTTTCTTTTCTTTTTCTTTTTCTTTTGAGATAGAGTCTTGCTTTGTTGCCCAGGCTGGAGTGCAGTGGCACAATGTTTGCTCACGGCAAACTCCACCTCCCAGTTCAAGAGACTCTCCTGCCTCGTCATCCCAAGTAGCTGGAATTTCAGTTGTCCACCAGCACACCTGGCTAAGTTTTGTATTTTTAGTAGAGATGGGATTTTGCCATGTTGATCATGCGGGTCTCAAACCCCTGGTCTCCAGTGATCTGCCCACCTTGGCCTCCCAAAGTGCTGGAATTACAGGTGTAAGCCACTGCCCCGGCCCCAAAGCTGGTTTTCTGTCTCTGAAAAGAATTTTTCAGATTATTTCTGCATCCTTCTCAGTGAAAAGATTCATTTAAAGACCAGCAGCGGTTCCCTCCTTTATGTAAGACAAAGATGCAGCTACTTCCATATATTAACCATCTCCATAACAGCTCCAGAAATCACTGGTCTCTGCCATCGGTTGTAAAGATAGGCCCACTGTTCAGAGTATGGGAGGTTTGAATGAGAGAACCTAGACAAAGTGCTTGGTAAGTTGTTCCTTTTTTCTTTTCCTTTTCCAAGTTGTTGGAAAGAATACTTGGTACTTGTTGTAATGATCATGCTTCTCTCTTTGTTCCATCCTTTAGAAAGTTCAGAGCCAAATTTTAATCCTTCTACCAACTTTTGATTCAGAACCTTATCATATATCCTTTGTGGAATGATCTTAGCACAATTCATTATATTGTCTGTATTCCAAGTGTTTCATCTATTTGCCTTAACTCTTTTTGTATTGCATGTGTTCATATAAGTCTCTCTCAATCACTTTCATAGGAGGTGGTACATAAAGAAGCAAATTAAATGATTTAAATAAAAGTATTTTGAACTACTATATGCTATAAATGTGATAGGGAATATTGATATTAGTTCAGGATTGAGCCACTTCCCTGGGCTAGCAGGACTTCAAAGTCTCTGTTTTCCCATGCCACTCACTGACATCAAATTGGACCTTAAAAGTCCAATCTAAGGAGCCATTTTTCAGAAAGCCTTCCCTGACCTCCCTGCATGAACGTCTTGCCTTAATCACATTGGGCCTTGTATTGCTGGACACTGACTGCCCTACCACATACTGTCTTTATGCATTTGTAACATCTGCAATACCTAGAAAAGAAATTATCTGGAATTGAATTTTTCACAGCTTTACTGGGCAATAATTAGCATGCAATAAACTGCACATATTTAAAGTATACAGTTTGATAAGTTTCAACATAAGTATACACCTATAAAACCTTCACCACCATCAAGATAATGCACATATCTAAGGCAATTAGTTAATTCACTTGTTAATGACATTAAGATTGTTTCAAATTGCTGACTTTTAAAAATAAAGCTGACATGAACATTCATGTATAAGTGTTTGTATGGACATATTCTGCCTTTTCTCTTGGATGAATATGTAGAAGTGGAATGGTTGGGTCATACAGTTATTTAAGAAACCACCAAACTGTTTTCCAAAGTGGTTGTGTTATTTTACATTCTTATCATCAGCACTATAAGACAATTTTAGTTGTAGAGGACTATGTGCTCGCAAACGAGGCGTTCCGGATAAGTCCCGCTCTTGCAAACGAAGCAGGGCATTGGGGGCTTGTTTATGTGCAAACATCTTGAAAATCCAGAAAGTCAGGGAAAGGTCAGAAAAAACAACAATGTGTCTTGTGACTTGGCAACATTCCACAAACGACTGTATAAAATAAAGCAGAGCGCGCCATTCGAGGTGGCCACCATGTTTGTCTTGTCTTGTGTTGTCTTGTATGTTCATTCCTTTGTTTAGGAAACACGCGGACCCCAACATTTAGTTCTTCCACAACCTCTCCAACACTTAGTGTGGTCATTCTTTATAATTGTAGCCATTCTAATAGGTGTGCTATCTTATTGTGGCTTTAATTTGCACTTACATACTGACAAATGATGTTGAGCATCCTTTCATGTGTTTTTTGGGGGAGGGGGAGGTGGAGGCAGGCATTTGTTTATCTTTATTGATGTCCCAACTTTTTACTCATTTAGAAAATTGCATTGTTTTCTTGTGATTGAGTTCTGAGTGTTCTTTACGTTTTCTGGACACAAGTTGTTTATCATATACAGGATTTATAAATGTTTTCTCCCTGACTATGGATTATCTTTTCATTTTCTTAGATGTCTTTTGAATAACAGAAATTTTTAACTTTGATGAAGTACAACTTATCAATTTGTTCTTTTATAGATTACGCTTTTGCTGTCATATCTAAATAATTTTGACTAATCCAAAGTCACAAGGGTTTTCTTTGAGAAGTTGTATAGTTGTACATTTAGATCTAGGGTCCACTTTTAGTTAAGTTTTAATTATGAAGTGAGATATGAACCCAAGGGTTTTTGTTGTTGTTGTTGTTTGGTTTTGATTTTGGTTTTTGGGGTTTTTTTTTGTTTTTGTTTGTTGGTTTTTGTTTTGTTTTGTTTTGTTGCTGTTTGGCTACCCAACTACTATAGCACCATCTCTTTAAAAGACTATTTTATCTTAACCAAATTGCCATTGTACTCTGTTGAAAATCGATTGTCCATATATACATGGGTCTTTTCAAGACATTCTATTCTGTTTCATTGATCTATTTGTCTATCTTCTATCTTTACATCAATACTATACTGTCTGAATTGCCATAGCTTTATATAAATCTGAAATCAGGTAATATTAATCCTCCAACTTTTTTCTTTTTAAAAATTGTTCTGGCCATTTTTAATCTGTTTCATTTTATATTCATTTTAAAATTGGTTTATAAATTTTACCTAAAACAAAGCTTCTGGAATTTTTATTGTGAATGCCTTAAGTTTATATATCAAGTTGGGGAGAACATCTTAATAATGTTGAATCTTTTAACCCATTAATATGGTATATATTTATTATTTAGATCATCTTTAATTTCTCCCAGCAATGGTTTGCAGTTTCCAGTAGAGATCTTTTAAATCTTCTGTCCCTAATTTATCCCCAAGTATTTTCATTTTTTTATGCTATTATAATTAGTAATCTTTAAAAATTTCAAGTTCCAATAGTGTATTGTTGGTGTATGGAAATACAATTTGTTTTGGTATATTGATCTTGTATTCTGCAATTTCACTAAACTTTCTTATTTGTTCTAGTTGCTTTTGTTGTTGTTGTTGAGACTGGGTCTCCCTTTGTCACCAAAGCTGGAGTGCAGTGGTGGGAACACGGCACACTGCATCCTCGGCCTCCTGGGCCCAAGCAATCCTCCCACCTCAGCCTCCTGTGTAACTGGGACCACAGATGCTTGACACCACACCTAGCTAATTTTTTGTAGAGACGGGGCCTTACCCTGCTGCCCAGGCTGGCCTCGAACTCCTGAGCTCAAGTGATCCTCCTGCCTTGACCTCTCAAAGTCCTGGGATTACAAGCATGAGCCATTGCACACAGTTTGCTGCTTTTTGTAAATTCTACTGGATATTTCTACCTAGATAATTATGTCATCTATGAATAAATACGTTCTTCATTTGTAATCTGGATAACATTTAGTTCTTATTGAATTGAACTGAGGTTTACTGGACGTGGAAGTAGAGGGACTTGAATTTTTTTTTTTTCCTGAGGCTTACTCTGTCACCCAGTCAGGAGTATAGTGCAGGATCAAGGTTAAGTACAGCCTTAATCTCCCAGGCTCAAGAGATCCTCTCGCCTAATTTTATTTTATTTATTTATATATTTTTTTCTTTTGTAGAGGCAAAGTCTCACTATGTTGCCCAGACTGGTCTCAAACTCCTGGCTCAAGCAATCCACCCCCTTCATCCTCCCAAAGTGCTGGGATTACAGGCATGCGCCACCATGCCCAGCCAGGAATGGAATTTTATTGCTAACTCGGCCATAACTCACTGTATAACCTTTGGCAAATCACTTTTCCTCTCTGGACCCTCGAAAATGATCTGCGTATTCTCCATGTAGATCTGCATATTCTCTATGACCGTTCTCTCCCACTTCTAACATTCTATAAGACTAAGAGTGTACACAGAAAGGTGTGAGCGCTCTTACAATTCATGGCTTCCTGCCTCCAGGCCTCTGAGTCCTACTCTCTTCCCGTTAAGTGATTGACTCACTGTGCTCCTGAGAGTTGAATTGAACTGGCAAAGTCACTTTTTTTGTTCCCAATCTCCCAGTGAAATAAGGGAGTGGCTATATTCAGTCATTCTTTTACCATTTATTGTACTGCCTCTCGTGAACAAGGCCCAGTTTGCAGAGCAGGGTTGATTATCTGTTTTCTAACAAAAGCCAAAGGCCTTTAACTCATGAAAAAATTAGCTGACAGCCATTTACAAATAAAAAGCAATTACATTTGACATATTTTTTAAAAACACTTTCCATTATCTTGCTTTCAGATTCAGTCTTTATTAATAATGTAGTATTATACTGTGCTGAGATGGGGTAGGGTGTGGCAGGCTAAAAAGCTAAAAAGACAACATAGTTCTATCACCAGGAACTTAAGAGTCCAGCGAGGAAATGGTTCATTTGTTCTCCGTCCATATGAAGAGGGATAGGCAGACAAAGTTACAGTGGAGTATGTTAGAAAAGACCTGAATCTTTGCAAATAGGGAATCTGAGCAACCCCAAGCCATGGTGGAAATGAGGGATACAGTAGACTTTTTTAAGTCTTTTTGGTCATCTGGGCACGGACCTCATTCCTAAGTTTGGGATGTCTCTCCTTTTGAGAAAGAGCCTGTCTCTCATCAGAGGAAGCTTGTCCAGCCTTCTTGTCGTCCAGAGTACATGACCTCACCTCAGCCTGTGCAATCAGATGCATTCATCGAACTCTGAATCCAAAGCTGTGATACAGAAACGATGCAGGTTCCTTTTCGCCAATGGAAGGCAGTGGTGGCAGCAGCTACATCTGGTTCCCTGAGACAGTGGTAACACATCTAGTTTCTAGAACCCAGAATCATCTGTCCCAACCCTGTCATTTTACAAATGCAGTGTGGAAATAATTGAAAATCACCCAAATGAGAACAAGCAAAGTCTGTTTATTCAGAGCTTCCTCTAGCGAGGGAGTCAGCTATCATCACCTGCATTTTGGCAGAGATGTCAAGGCAGACAGAGGAGTAGGAAAGTTTTAAAGCTGGATGAAGAAAAGCTTCAGGTATCCCCTGACTGGAGGCTGTTTGCATGGAGAAGTTGTAGGCATGCTGACTAGAAGTGAACATCCTATGTGATTGGGGTTTATATATTTTACTCTCTCTGGCCGATCCTAAGTTGAAAGCAGGGACAAAAATCAGGGAAGCTGTCAATTATTAATCAAGTCCTGCCCATTTGGGGGCAATTGTTAAAGGTGTTATTGCTTCCAGGGCTCATTGCTGGTGACAGTGATCTTACTTCCTGCGAGTCTGACACAGTGAGAGCAGGCTGGCTTCCTAGACTGGTTACTGTAGATAATGGATTGGTTTCCTGGGCTGATTGTTGCAGATTGTGTGTCAGAGTTCTATTTTTAGATATGGCCTGGCCACTATCTGTTTGTATATTCAGTCTCTCAGCAGAATATGTACTCCTTCCAGAGAAGGGGAGTGGCCTATCTAAGGTCTAACCGCTAATATTAACCAGAGCTGACAGGTCAACCTGAGATTTAACATGTTTATCTTGTCATCTCCAAAGGAATTTATGCTCTGCTTGTTGAAGAAACAAGATTTGAACCCATAGAGAAACAAAATTCAGCACAGATGTCACAGAGGTAAGTTGCACCAGGAAGTTAATTGTTAGTGCTGTAGCTTGGTAGGAAGCCTCGTCATTTGCCTCTGATAATGGCCAGAGCTGCTACTGGTCAGGGACTTTCTATGTACTGGGCATTCTACCCATCCAGCAGAGTCAGGGGGTTAAAAGCATAGCTCTCCATTCTTCCCACCTGCATTCATATTTTATCTCCACCATTGGTAGTTAGTGAACTTGAACATGATATTTTACCTCTCATCTTCAATTTCCTCATCTGTAAAATGGGAATAATAATGGAAATATCTCATCATGCTCTTGTGCAAATTAGATGGGTGGATATTTGTAACACACTTAGAATACTTACATTATAAGTACTGGTACAAATTAGCTATTGCAATCTCATTTAGTCCTCATATCCATTCAGTCTGGCAAGTAATATCCCCACCTTGCAGATAGTGAGAGTCAGAGTCAGAATGTTTACTCATGTCTCTAAGAAACAAAAGCTCATTATTCCTTTCTGCTGTGCTTCTGAATACAAGATGCTATTGCTGGGAAAAAGGACAAGAAAGTCCAAAAGTATGTAGGGCTGTAGTATCAGACCACCCACATTCATATCTTGGTTCTGACTTCTATTAGCTGTAAAACCTTGCACAAATTACTTACCACTTGTGAGCACGCTGTCATTTGCAAACTGGTAATAAGATTAGTTGTTTTAATAAGACTAGGGTTGTTTTAAGGATTAAATAATGTACTATATGTGAAGTTTCCATTACAATGCCTGGCACATGCTAAGTGCTTAATACTTGACAATAATCGTTTTGGTTATTGTAATCAGAAGTGACTACCATAAACCATTCTTCAGCGTTTGTCCTCAATGGTCCCATCTTCGTGCAGTTTTCCCTTAACCTCCAGTCTAGTTTGATGTCTCCATTGTTGAATTCCTCATTATTCAACATTGTTGAGTTCCCTTATGTAGTGCTACAGTAAGTCAAAGAGAAGAGACAAATGACTCAGAGGAGAAGATGGGTTCTGCAGGGAAAAGGAATAGACAGGCAAAGAGGTAACAAGTCAGTGGCAACATACTGACATGGAGTCCCCAAAGACCAAGGCTTCCTATCCTCCAGACTTTCAGAGAGTCAAAAATGCTTCCTAAGGCTGGGCATGGTGTCTTCTGTCCTGTAATCTCAGCATTTTGAGGAGGCCGAGGCAGGTGGATCGCTTGAGCTCAGGAATTCAAGACCAGCCAGAGCAATGGGCTGTCTCCACAAAAAATACAAAATTGGCTGGGTGTGGTGGTATGCACTTCTAATCCCAGCTACTCGAGAGGCTGAGGTGGGAAGATTTGTTGAGCTTAGGAGTTCAAGACCAGCATGAGCAACAGAGCAAGAACTGTCTCAAAAACAAACAAACAAACAAAAACATGTTTCCTAGGAAGCAAATAGAGTAGCTGTGTCTTTAGCTCTGTGGTCAAACTCAGACATGGCCATCTGGGAGACACCACATCCTTAGCAGATGAAAGCAGCTTCCTCCTTGCCATGTAGCATCCCTTGGAGGTGATGCTACATGTGTTCTAATTTTAGCACTGAGTTCCATGCAGTTGACCTCTCAACTCTGTTTCTTCAGAGTTGAAGCCGAGTTGTTTATCAGATTGGTCAGAGAGAATCAGGAAACATGCAACTGAAAAATCTGATAGATAACGAGTGAAAAGGGTAAAAACCTGATCAAAAACGGGCAACAATAGTGGGGAGTAAGAACTTAACAAAAGCAAGGGAGTAAATCAACGGAACATAAAAGACCACCTCTTCCGTCACCCTGTAAAGTAGATATTACCATTCTGTTTCCCAAAGGAAGAAACTAAGTCCAAATAAAGTTCAGTTTTGCCCCCACAAATTGCTCAGGTAATGAGAGCTGAGTCATGATTTGAACCCATCACAAAAGATCTGGAAAAAATAAGTGTAAATGTTAAAAGGTGGTTGTCTGCGGGTGGTGAGATTATGGCGATTTTAATTTTCTTCTTTATATTTCTGTTTTCTTCCAAAATTTTTTTCTGCTGGGCAGTTGTTACTTGTATAATGAGAGTTATTAAAAGTTAAAGTCATTGAATCTATATCAGGGCCCGGACTAAGAACAGGGAGTAGAAATTAAAGCAGTAAGGAGAGTTATCTTTAGGACCCAGGGAATCAGCCTGAGACTGTTGTTTCTGAGACTGAGAAAACTAAGCACCTAAACTGGGGGTGCACTTCAGAGTGAGGTGGGGGAGGAAGGAAGGAACCAGGCCAGGCCAGAACTCTGGCTTCTCGATGTCCAGGGACACTTAACCGGAAGTGGGCCTGGAAAGAAAACACTGACATAATAGTTGGACACAAAGATAAGGACTTGATCTGGTAACAACCTAAACTCTGAGGCTCGACAGAATCCAAAATGGGAGGGCCCCAAAAGGGGGCTCATACACCCTGGGCAAGACTCTAGACCTACACTTTGTACCTGTGTGTTTTTAACCTTTATAATAGAGCCTCATGCCCGTGGTAATTTGTGTTGCAAGAGTATGGGGTGAGAAAGAAAACAGAGGTATAGAGAGGTCAGTGCTCCAAGCTAATGAGGTGAAAGCAGAGATGGCTGAAGCCCCTCACTCTGTCACAGTCGTTTTGAGAGGAGGGCAGTCATGGGGTCAGAGCAGTGTGAATTAGGAGACAGAGCTGAGGACGAAATCTGCAGGAGAGGGAAGGTTCCTACATCTTCTTCCTCAAAGGAGCAAGAGGACCTGGGGTGAAATGAGATTCAAACTTACCCTCAACATGGTCTCTGCTCTTGAAACATTTGCAAACTCCAAACAGATGTTATGCAAAGAAAACTTTATTGGTAGAAATACATGCTGGCCATGCAGGATTCCTGGCTGGAAGATACACAATTATGGGACTAGGGAGTCTACTGGGGATGGTCAGTAATTGTAAGGTAGATGTGCAATTCCACATCAAAACTTATTCCACGACCCATCCTGAGAAGTCATTGGTTCAATTTCAAATATCTCACACAGCATCAGCAATAAGTAAATATGTCCTTAACGGAATACAAATGAATAACCCTCCTAGCCACTCTTCTAGAATTTACAAGTTTTTGTTTTACTGTATAAAAATACATCACCTGCTCTAGTCAGGTTATAAATATAATCTGTGAATTTTTTTAAAGTCTCATGCCCAAGTACAAAAATAAATACATTAAATAGCAAAAAATAAATAAATATATTAACTAATAAATATATCCAATAGTAGAAAGATATTACAAAAATCTTATACAAGTACGGTCTCAATTAAGATGGGGGATGCATAAAGATAATCACAAAAGGAGACAATACACAAATAAGATACACTGTGACCAGTACTAGACTAATACAGTAAAGAGATGGTGGTTTGGGGTCATGCCTCTGCAGGTATTGAGGACTGGAGCTCTTGACCTCGAATACTCTTAGCAGCATCATCACTTTCCTCCTATTCTGTCTCCTCCATCCATTGCAGAAGAATGTCTAGTTCCCCCAAAGCCTTCACAACTGCTGCCTGAGGCTCCAGCTGAAAGAGATACACACCCATGTTGTTAGCAACTCATGAGACAACATTTGCTCCACGGTTAATTCTCTCTTTTATGTATAGGTCTGCTGACAATTGTGAGCAGAGCATTCTTTTCAAGATGAAGCCCTTGAAGAAGTTATAGAATCTCAAGATCTCACACAAGGAAGGGAAATCATTGAGCTCATCACCCTGGTCTTATGTACAGAAACTGAGGTGCAAAGGGGTATAGAAGCAAAACTGCTACCTAAGACTCTTGTATCACAGAGATCAAAGTAATCAAGCTATTTTCTTTAAGAAATGTGTGTGTGTGTGCACCTGTGTGTTTGTGTGTGTGTGTGTAGGGGTTGCCTACTGTGCATACATCAGTTGAACTGATATTGATTATGCCAATCACCTGGCTGATGGTTAGAGATGAAAAGGTGAATGGCACAATCCCTATCCACAGTTGAGTGAGATTGGCAAAAACAGGCAACTAAAATGTAGTGTGGTGAATAAAGGGATGAAATTCCCACAGGATGATGTGGGAGGCCTCTAACTCTGAGAGAAGGAGCCAACACCTTCCTGAAAGTGATGCCCAGGCTGAGTCTTTAAGGATGAGTAGGATTTAGTCAGTGAGGAGTGAATTCCAGGCCTTCCTGGCAGACATGAGAAGGTGTGAAGGTGAGAAATTGAATGGCATGGGTGTGTGTGAAATTGTGAGGTTTCAAAGGTACGTACAAGTGTGTGAACATCGAAAAACTATTGCCTCTGGTTTGTGCAGCTAAAAGATCCAAATGTCACTGTAGTGACTTCTGGAATCATGGCCATTCCCTTTCCATTTCCAGAGCATCACCCAGAGAGGGTACTCTTCTAGAGCCTGGATGGGTGTCCCCTGGGTTAAAAAAAGGGCTGGGCATCATGATTTCAGAGGGCTATGAACCTGAAGGCTACAGGATGTCTAAGAGGTGTCTGCAATATCCATCCCACCCACCTATGATCTCAGTTCTTAAAACACACCCATCCCAATCAATGCCAAAATTGCACATACCTCTTCAAAGTGACTCAGAATCTGGCCGTATTTCTTCATTGCTTCCTCCCCACACTGGCATGTCATGTGGGCATGCTGGGAAGGACCCAAAGAATAATAGATTATATTACAGGTTCTGATTTTTTGCCCTTGCCATTGACATGAAGCAGGTAGAAATTATACTCTTTCACCCACAACCCTGAGGATGCTTATTCCTATAGAGAAGCTCTTTCAGACCTCACATTTGGAATCATTAAGTTCATCATCAGCTAGGAGAGGAAGCTACCTTTTAGGCTCAAACATGGAACTCATTGCTTCTTTTTTAGAAACAGGCAGGCAGTGCTGAAGGCATTTGCCGTTCCCGTACCCCATCTGGCCTCCCCACAACCCCCAGCTGTACTCTAGGAGCTCTATCCCAGAGCTCTTTGAGTCCCCATGAAGGAAAAAAAGAAATTTGAATTCCTAGGTCAAGTTCAATGGTCTATTAATTGACTGCCTAGACAGAGGATGCACTAATATACTGTAGAATACCTCACCTACAGGAAAAGTATAATTTCAAAGATAATAGAGTTATCATTAATATCAAGTAGCACCTTATAGTTCTTTAGACTTTGCAAAGAGTACTTTTTGTCCAGAGCATATACCCAAAAGTCAATAAAACTGAGTTATTATAACCTATATTATAACCTGTGTTATAACCTCAACACAGATTATTAGAATTTTTGGACTCAGTTTCTCCCTCCATTAAATGGAGGCAGGAAAGAGAGTTTAGTTGCTAAGCCATTGAAGCTGTGTGCTGAGAGGCATCCTGTTACCCAAGATCCACACTCACACAGAGCCGGAGGTCCTTCTTGATGGTAAGAAAGGAATTGGCGAGGCTGCTGATCTTCCGGAGAGTATAATGGTCAGGGGTCTGGTAGTTTTTAAATACTCTGTCCAGATAGAGTCGTAGCAAATGGCGTAGAAGACAGCACTGATCCGCAGGCTGCAAAAAAAAAAACACAGGTGTGCTGGTGAGGGGAAAGGGGAGAGCAGAGACAAGACCAGGGTGATGGAGATGCTCCCACTCCACACCTCCTCCCAGAGTTGGTCTGGGCCAAGCGCATACCTTTGTGTCTTGCAAAGACTCAGTCCTCCTTAAGATTCTGATGTCAATGTTTCCATCTTTGGCTTGCTAAACAGAAGAAGACAAAGTGAACAAGGATGAGTCAGTGACTGCTGCCAGGGTCTTCAATATCAAGACTTCTCATCCACTGCTTGCCAAGAACTAGTGGGAGGTGTCCTTTCCCAAAACATTTTACATATTTGAACTACAGTTATTTCTTGGGAATACACCCACACCCCCGCCACCCCCCGCCGGGTAAGGAGTCCCCAGCCTGCCTCTTTTCATGATTACACTGTCAGGACTGCCAGGAAAGAGAAACGGACAAGGAAGGAAGAGGCTTCCAGGAGAGGTAGATACCCGCTTACGTACCACACTGCCCCGTATCTCAGAAAATCCATTTCGTATTTCCTGAAGGTTTGTGGCGATCACACAGCTTCCCAAATTGAGTGTCTTCAGTCCAGTGGAAGGAGTCCATAGGAGATAAAACGCAGCAGAGAGAAGGCTGAAGGCAAGACTAGAGGCTTTCATCTTATGCTTGAATTCTGGAGACCACAGGAGCTAGGAATTCAAAGAGAGCATGACTTACTGGTTTCCCCTCCTCCAAGTGTCCACGGGGTGGAGGGTAGGGGGACAGGGGAACAGAACAGCCTTATCTGGCCTCAAGCAGTGTGGCCCATCCACGTAACTTACTAAGAAAAACTGCCGAGCCTCCAGTGAAGAGAAGCTTTCAGATCTGAGTTCAGAGTCTGAGTGCAAGTTGGTGCCACAGGTCGTGGCTCCTTTATTCTGTCCCCATCCTGGCTCCGCCGTTAGTGCCCAGCAGGTAAGGCCTGGAACAGCAGGCACTTGCAATGACTAGACAGAGGATGACATTTCAGGGGAAATGTCAAAACTTGTTTTAGGGGATTGACGCATATAGCCTCCCCTTCCGGAATGCCAACGTAGCTCACCCTTCTGGTCCCCTCAGACCTACAGGGGAACTGGGGAGAAACGGAATCTCACTGAAGCTGTGGCTGCGCCATGGAAAACACCTGGGGGGAAATTGTCTGGATTTTATGGCCACCCACAGGGCAAATAAACTGAGCTCTCTTTGGCATTTGTCTGAGATCAGATAGGTTATTTGAGAATAACAGATTCGCTTAAGCCCCAGAGGCAAATAGAAAGTCAATGATTTCATAACAAGCCTACTGCCAGGGAAAGGCAAGACGTGGATGGGCAATCAGCCTGATTCCACCTAACCCTCAAGTGTCTGGGACTCTACAGCGTCCTCTGCAGGAGGACTGTAGTCAGGCACTCCTGGGTGGATTCGAGAGTACATCCTTTCCTGGCCCTGCAACTCAGGTCCTAGACCAAGCAAATGGTCCCAAAAGTCAGAGAAGAAAGGCAATGACGGAACTCTTTATTCTTGTGTGAGGCTCCTCAGTAAGAGAGCAGGTTAGAGTGTTTGCTGAATTTTAAGATAAAATGATAATGGGCTGGGGTTAGGGTAAAACAATTGAGGCACTCATTTTGGGTGCAAAATTTAAAGGAGCACTAAAAAACCTCAGTAATCAAGGTAAAAATATTTTAATGCAATATCAAAATGAATTTAAAAGTTTATGAGGAACAAAATATCAAAATTTTAAATAAAGACAAAATTCGACTGTGCCATGCTGAGCAATATTGAAGCAAAAGGAAAAATATGTACCGCTATTCACATGTTTTCATGTTTCATTCTTAATGGTTAACTTTGTTTCTCAAAAGTATATAATGAAAATATTATTGATGAGTTTCTTTCCCTTAAAACCAGGACAGTAAAATTATAATAAATTTTGTTTGGGGCATAAATAAAATATTTAAACTTAAAGTCATGAGTTGTAATAAACCTACTTTTTAATTTTTCAATTTTTTCAACTACTTTAATATTTTTGAAAGAAATAACATACATAAAATGTATAAAGACATATATATACATACACATTATATATATATGTATGTACACATCCATATATATATGACTGGCTCCATAGCTTGGCACAGCACTGATAATCATTATCACTTACTGAATTTTTCCTATGTGCCAGGCAATATGCTAGACATTTTTTACATTTGTGACCACTCGAGATACTGTCAAATGTAGGAAAAGGAAAAAAGCGAACCAAACCCAAAAGAATCAGAGAGAACTCTGTGTTTGGAGACAAGAGAGCTGGGTCCAAATAAATCCTTGCTTTACTAGTTCCCATTGATGTGGGTCATTCCAGTTTACCCAGGACTGAGGTTGGGGGGTGGGGAGTGGTTCCTGAGATACAGAAATTTCAGTTTTAAAACTGGAAAAGCCACAGGTAAACTGAATGAGTTGGCCACCCTACCTCTGTGTGATCTTGGACAAGTCAGCTCACCTCTGAGTTTCATTTTCTTAACCCCAAAATGGTGATAATTAAACTTAACCCAGAAATTGTTTTGACATTTAAATAAAATAATCTATGATTTATACACTTAGTACAGAGTAAGTGATCAATTCATTTTAAGTAGAGATCGATATTAGTTGTCTTGAACTAACAATTTGATGAGCATTTAATGAGCACCCACTGTCTTGAATGTTGTGCTAGGTACTGAAGTACAAAGATAAACATGATGATTATTTGTCCTCAAAGAGATTTTGTCCTCATGGAAAATGGTCCTTTAGATGTAACCTTGAACAAACCTGGGTAAATGATTGGGAGAAGTAGGTGATCCCCAGAACAATGTGAGCAGTGTCAGTAGAGGGTAAGGTCTCTTACCTGAGCTAAGGAAGGGCTGCTGCTTCTGGTCTCCTAGAAGCCTGTTTCAAGTTGAAAGGCTTCCAATTGTTTGTATCTATATATATATATGTCACATGAAGGAAGTGAGCTCAGGCAGGTGAGGGCTGGAACTCCCTTGGAATTTCTCTGGTGGCATTGCTCTTCCTTAAGCGCTGCAGCAGCTTAATTGCAGGACAGATTACCCCAACACCTTCCTCCTGGAAGAAGCACTGCCTGAGGGGATTACTGGTTGTACTGTGGATAAAGTATGTGCCTCCTTCTGGCTCCACCTTCCTGCTTGGTAAAATGATAGGATAGAGAAGATCTGAGTTACTGAACCAAAAAGAATTCGGGGGATTCTCTTGCCCTCTCCTGTAAACCCAGTTCCCCTTAACCAAGTTTCTCCGCAACTCCAGACACTTTGGGCTCATTCCTGCTGTTTTTCCTCAGCCCTTGCTATCCCCACCATTGCTCTCCAACATGGCCACCCTTCCCTCTAGTCATCATTAAAGAGGAGACCCAAATCTTTTTTCCTGAACAACTCTGGGCTACACCAATCCTTCCCTTCTCTGACTTTCAATAGCACATTTTTTCTTTGGCAGTGAAAGCATCTAATGTTGTCCTCTGTTTCATGGAACTTGGTCTTTTCTCCCAAGTGACAATGGAAAATTTTTTTAGGTTGGGACTAGTCCATCATGTAGGACCATGCTCCCGGACAAAATTAAATTCAAAGAACCTGGGATGAATTACAGACAACACTTTGGAAATCATAAAAGTGGTAGAGACCATCATATGTTCTTTATCAACTTTTTAAAAATTAAATATCTAAAACTCTGAAGTCTTATATTTGAGTCCAAAGATTCCACAATTTAAAGGATGACTTTGACAAATGATTGTGTCTTTCTGGATCTCAGTTTACAAATCTGTAAAATGAGAGAAACAGACTAAACAGTATGCAATGTCTTTTCCTGTTCTGACATTCAGTGACTCTTTGTGTTTCTACCTTTTGGATCAGAATGTTCTTTTCAGCATCTTTTGATATCTTCTTAAAGTTTCCTGAAAATAAAGACCATGGCTTTTTATTGTAATGCTTGATAAATGTTGAAAATATGTACAAATAGCTAATCTAAATATCTCTTAAGCTACTTAAGCTCATGCCTATTTTTTCCATCATTGGTGCCAAGTCAACCATTTCTCATGATCATTCTTAAGTGTGATTAAAGTAAAATTGGGAGATGTGGTCTGATGAGAATAGTTGAAATCAAGATTTTCAGTAAATCTAGGTTTGTATAAGCCAGTCATGTCAGTCAATTCCTTTTCATTACCTGAGAAGAACCCAATTGCATTGTTTTAAATTACCTGTAATGATTAATTAAACTTAGTATTCACACAAAATCCCAATTCTTTTTTTTTTTTTTTTTTGAGACAGAGTCTCACTCTGTCACCCAGGCCAGAGTGCAGTGGCGCGATCTCAGCTGACTGCAAGCTCCACCTCCCGGGTTCATGCCATTCTCCTGCCTCAGCCTCCCGAGTAGCTGGGACTACAGGCGCCCACAACCACGCCCAGCTAATTTTTTTTGTATTTGTAGTAGAGACGGGGTTTCACCATGTTAACCAGGATGGTCTCGATCTCCTGACCTTGTGATCTGCCCGTCTTGGCTTCCCAATTCTATTTTAATCATCAAGTCTCCCCTTTTCCTATCTCAAAATACTTTTTTTTTTTTTTGAGTTTTTTTTTTTTTTTTTTTTTTTGAGACGGAGTCTTGCTCTGTCGCCTGGGCTGGAGTGCAGTGGCGGGATCTCAGCTCACTGCAAGCTCCGCCTCCTGGGTTTACGCCATTCTCTTGCCTCAGCCTCCCGCGTAGCTGGGACTACAGGCGCCCGCCACCTCGCCCGGCTAGTTTTTGTGTTTTTTAGTAGAGACGGGGTTTCACGTGTTAGCCAGGATGGTCTCGATCTCTTGACCTCGTGATCCGCCCGTCTCGGCCTCCCAAAGTGCTGGGATTACAGGCTTAAGCCACCGCTCCCGGCCTTGAGTTGTTTTTAAGACAGGGTCCCTCTCAGTCTCCCAGACTGGAGCACAGTGGCACAATCACAGCTCACTGCAATTTCCTGGGCTCAAGTGGTCCCCCGTCTCATCCTCCAGAGTAGCTGGGACTACGGTGTGTGCCACCATACTTGGCTAAGTTTTTTTAATATTTTGTAGTGATGGGGGTTTCACCATGTTGCTCAGGCTGGTCTCAAACTCTTGGGCTCAAACAATCCACCCTCCTCAGCCTTCCAAATTGTTGGGATTACAGGTGTGATCCCACACCCAGTTCAAAATACTTCATTCTTTTAAAATTCACTGCACACATTCCATATCACATTCTGTACAGATACCAACTTACCTCATCTCCTCTGCAAAACTTCCCCTGCCTCACCCTAATCTCTCTCTTCACCCCCATTTCCCAAGGCGAAACTGATTCCTCACACCGTTTCACGTTAACTTTACCTTGTATATTGCTTTTGTATTTATCACAGTCAATTACAATTTTTTAGTTGCGTGTCTCTATCTCTCACAAATAGAGAGCTCCTTGTTCATCTTCTTGGTCCCAGCACCCAAACGCTCCTGGTAGGTGCTCAGTGAACATTTGATGACTATGGAATGAATATATTGATTTCTCACTCTTCCTTCTTTCTGCTTTGTTCTAAAGCATGAGCTCTATTTTTAACTTATGAGGGGACCCTGGGGATCCCCTGACACACATCTTCTCCAGTAAGTCCTGGAAGGTCCACAGATTTTTTCAATTAAGGAATTCTACCTCAATGGCTAGAATTCCCTTATCTAATGATAGACTGTTCCTCCTGGACTGTTAGAGCAAGAAGTGAGTTTTAAGAACAACAAGTCTAATTCCTTCATTGTATAAATGGGGAAACCATAGTTCAAAGAGGTGAAGTAACTTGCCCAAGGTCATTCAGCTGGTAAAAGGCAGACCCCAAAGTTGTATTCAGCAAGTGTTCATTCCACTACATGACACTCTTAATGCATGAGAAACTCCTATAGTAAATAGCTTTTCTTAAAATGAGACTGAGAAGGAAGCTTTTCCCATCTCATAATTCTGGTAGAAGAAATGAGGCTTCAGTGGAAACAGGGTAGAGGGTATTAGCACCGAAGATCACATGGGACCGAAAGCCAGAAGACCCAGTCCTAATATTCACTTTCTCACCAATTTTCAGGGTGAACTTGGGTGACCCAAGTCTAGTTTTTACACCTTTCAGGAATTCAGAGTTTCATTAATAAAATGGAGATAACACCTACATCATCTGTCTGGCTCATCCAGTTGGCAGGAGTTTATATATATATATATATATATATGCATATTTATATAAACCTATAAACACAAAAGATCATTTTTATCATCCTTGTGTCTGATAGATCTTAAAAGCCATCTTTTCAATAAATATTTATTAAATGCCTACTATGTGCAAGACACTGTGCTGAATGCTGTAAGGATTGCAGAGATGCCCCAGGCAGGTCTCTGGCCACTGCCTGCCTACAGCCTTGGAGGATAAGTGGTATGCTTGCAGAACCAAGATCAATACTGCTGAGCGCATAGAAAGTTAAGTGCCAAGGGGCACAGAGGAGGGCACTATCACATAAGAGAGCTTGAGATGAGCCTTGAGGGGTGGGCAGAATTTAAATGAGCAGAGATGCTGGGGAGGGGTAGAGAGGAGGGTGTCGTTGAACAAAGGACATTCAGAATAGAAATGAGAGGACAGAAAGACCCACAAGGTACTTGAGGACTGGCAAATAGATTTGTTAGGCTGGAGCTCAGTTTCATGGGGAGAAGCCATGGAGAATAAAGTTGGAAATATGGCTGTAATATTAACGACCAAGAATACCATACCAAGGAATATGAATTTGACCTGGGAGTCTAGAAACTTAAGTTCTAGCTCTAGCTTTACCTTCACCTCATTTTGTGATCTTGGTAAAATCACTTCCTTTCCTTATCTGTAAATTATGGGAAAATAAATTAAATGATTTATTAAACCCCTTTCTACTTGGCTTTCTTAATTCTGTAATTCTTGACTTTTCCCCCTTAAGGCCATAGGGCCACTAAAGACTCTTACAGTGGGGGAGAGATGTGGGAATAGCTGTGCATGAACCATGGGGTCTTCAAGGGCAGCAAGTGCTTGGCACCTTGCTAGTGCTCAAATGGAACAGATGGGGGATGCAGCTGTGTTAGAGAAGCCAGGGGTACATTTCATAGGCACTTCAAGCCAACTTGAGAAAGTGAGGTTCCAAAGCCGGGAGTCAGGCTATAATCAGTGCCAGTGGCATTGTAAAGGTAAGCCGGGCAGAAGGAAGAGAAGGAGAATCCCTTCCTAGGAAACAAACTTAGCTTCCTAACCAAGCCATTTTTGGGCAGGAAACAATTTTCTAGACAGCAAGGAGAAAATCCAGCCGCTCCTTTTTTTCCAAAGCAAGACCTGAGTTTGCAGTGCAGGGTTTTCCCTGTCTAGGACGTCACAGTTGCTGACATCTGAGCTTCCTGCCCAGTTGCATCACTTTGCAGGGAAGTACATGGGCCTTCAGTTCTGTTGGAGGAAAAAAAACCTCAGTTCACAAGGTGGGCAGGTGAAGGCCCTTGCCACTCCCAGGCTGGTAGTGCTGGGAGCTTTGCCCCGCCTGCAATTCCAGCTACCTTCCTGGGAGACAGCAGGGTGGGATGGGCGGGGTAGCTGACTATCAAAAGCGTACATTTTCGGTTCCTTGTCCTCAAAGCTGCCAGCATGAGTGACGTCATTTCCCTTTCCTGCGTTTTTTCATCATGCTCTGTTTAACCAGCTCAACTTGTTTCCAGGCTTTCTCCTGAGACTTCCTCTGGCATAGCCGGATCCCCAAAGTTGGTTAATTCCTCCCGCCCCCTGCCTGCAGAGCAAGAGACACTGGGCATTTATTTCCTCCTCTGGAATTGGAGTTGGGAATAAAAATCCAGAGAAGGACTTGATTTAACAGTTTCTTCACCTGAGAGAGTAAGGATGTACCAGTTACTTTCCTTTTATTTTATTAATTTATTTTTTTGAGAATGAGTCTCACTCTGTCACCCAGGCCGGAGTACAGTGGTGTGATCTCTGCTCACTGCAACCTCCGCCTCCTGGGTTTAAGTAATTCTCATGCCTCAGCCTCCCAAGTAGCTGGGATTGCAGGTGCATGCCACTATGCCTGGCTAATTTTTGTGTCTTTAGTAGAGACAAGGTTTGACCCTGTTGCCCAAGCTGGTCTCAAACTCCTAGGCTCAAGGAATCCACCCGCCTCAGTCTCCCAAAGTCCTGGGATTACAGGCGTGAGCCACCACGCCAGGCCAGTTCTTTTCCTTTCAATTTCACAAACAAGCACAGAGAGTCTCCCATGTGTGAGCACTAAGCTGGATTGACCGAAGGGCTACCAAAGTGGAAAAGACATGGTCTCTTGGGATCCCCCTCCATGGGACCTCATAGCGTCATGAAGGCAACAGACGCTCTAAGGCAGGAGTTCTTAACTTGGGAGAAGGTAGATGGGAAGACACTACATCTTTTCTTTTTGCTAACCCCTAATTGAAATTCAGCATTTTCTTCAATTATAAGCATAGGCAACAAATACAAACCACAATAATATTAACAGTACCAATGACTTTGTCACTGATGGAAATCACAAATATTTTTGTATCACATTACAGTGGTTTCAGGTTCTCAAAATATCACTTATAGTCATTACTACTTAGAAATGTCAGCAGTTCGTAGGCCTACTGCTAGATCATGCATTAATGCATTAGTAAAGAAGCACATATATATTACCTATTTGTCATTTCCATATTTTGATAGCTATATTTTACTACTACTAGTTTCCTTTATAACCCTACTTCTTTTATTTTATGCATTTAGAAATATTATTCTGAGTTCATAAGCTTCACTGGCATGCCAAAGGAATCTATGGCACACAAAAGGTTAAGAGGCCTTGCTGTAATACCTGTGGGCATGGTGACCACAACTCCCCAGTTGTGACACACAGTCTGAAAAAAATGAGATGACATTAAGGGGATGATGGGAAGGAATTTGTTATCAGGACATTCCTAAAAAATTCAGAGTCTATGTTGATAATAGGCATTTGGGTGAGGAGAGGAGAAAGGCACTGAGATTCCTTCTGAGGGACAAGGAGGGTATCTGAGATTTCTTAGAGAAAGTTTGGTTTGAGCAAGGCCTTGACAGACTAATGGGTTTGTGAGCTTTGAGGATGGAGAATGTGGCAGGGTCAGAAGAACGCTTACTCCTTCCAGCAAGAAAAGATGGCACAAAATTCCTGAGGCCAGAGAGCCCTTCTACCTCCCGTACCTGAGGGATGGTGACTCATGGATGTTGGGTGGGGTTCAGGAGCAGGTATTGAAGAGAGTTGAAAAAAATGGTGGAATTGCAATGAACTGTGAGCATGAACTTGAGAAACTACACTCTGAGACGTTCTAAGAATCAGTGACTGTTTTCCTTTGGTAACCCACTCAGAATCTAGGCCAACATCATACATCACAATAGGTCAACTGACTTGCTTACTGATATGTGTCCCTAATTTCAAATTCAAAGCACCCTTTTTTTTTTTTTAGAGGGAGAGACATATAGAGACAGGGTCTTGCTTTGTCATCCAGGCTGGAGTACAGTGGTGTAGTCATAGCTCAATGTAACTTCAAACTCCTGGGTTTAAGCAACCCTCACATCTTAACCTCCTTAGTAATTAAGACTACAGGCATTCACCATCATGCCTGGCTAATTTTTTATTTTTGTAGCCATGGTGTCTCACTATGTTGCCCAGGCTGGTCTCAAACTCTGGCCTTCAAAGTACTTTTTCGTTCACTGGTTTCCTGCAGAGACTGAGCTCTCTACTATCCAACAACTTTCACATTAGACACCATTTCTAGCCACCTAGTGGTACTGGAAGGACCCTGCCTGCACTCTGCCTAAGGGGTATCTTATCTAGACTTACACCTTGCTCTTCTTGAGCCAGGTGTGAGGGACATTTTGGAGCCATTGAGGAGGCGAGGAAGAAGAGGTGAAGTCTTGAGTTCTTTCTCCTCACTCATAGGGTGGCTGGTCTGAAAAAGCTGAGAACCTCTGGCCCAAGTGAGAAGGTGCTGCTTCTGCTGCTGCTGACCTTGTTGGAGCAGATGATGCCCTCTAGCCTGCAGACTTGGGACTGCACCACTCCTAGGTGAGAAGGGCCCCAGTTAGCAAGACACGCAGAGCCCTGGCCAGCCGAGGAGTTGAGTGGAGACATTAATCTTCAGGCTTCAGGATGTGAAGTTAAGGACCATAGGACAATAATCAGGGGTGAAAGAGAAATGAAAGGCAAGAAGGACAGACAGAAAATTGACTCCTTTGCCATGGAGCTAGAAACAAAGGACGTGGAACAGAGGTAAAGGATGCGAGTGGAGGATAAAAGGAAGGCTGAGAGGTTCCAAAACCAACGACAAAGTCACAGGCTTCCTTTAAGTGGGCTCTGCCTTTGCTTCATGCATGCATTCATTCATTCAATGAACATTTATATACTGAGTGCAGCCATTTACAAAGTAGCTGTGCCCTCAGAAGCTCAGAATATGGAGATAGGAAATGGATACTGAGATATCTCTGACTTGTCAAGAACTGGAAAACCATTCCAGGTCCCAAGGAACACAACTAGGAGTGGAGGTAGAGAGGAAGGAGCAAGAGGAAGATTGCTTTCTGCCCTGGGGGAAGGGCTGCAGTTCTTGGGAAGTTAAGCCTGTGATGGGGGTAGAGTTAAGATGCACTAGAAGGTGACCACAGGCTCTTTTGTTGTTTGTTTGTAGCACTTACTGTGTGCCAGGCACTATGTACTTCATGAAATACTAGTTCCTTTAATTCTCATGCAACCCCATGAAGTATATGTGCTTATTCTCTTCATTTTCCAAATAAGGAAATTGAGGCACAGAGTGCTGTTAGAATGTCTAGGGAAGTGATCAGCAGAGGCGTCCAGACCAGAGTGTGCTGAGTCATACTTATCTCCTGATATGAAAGCTAGATTCTGAACCCACTCCCACTCCCTAGTGCTGGATCCAGCCTCATTTACAGCACTTGAATCTTCACTGAAGGTGGTTCTGTGGCAGAGCTCTGAAACTGAACTAATTGAATATCTTTCAGTAACAGAATGTGAAGTATATAGACGTCTGTAGAATGCTCTAGAGCAGGGGTCCCCAACTCCCAGGCCATGGACCAGTACTGGTTGGTGGTCTGTTAGGAATGAGGCCATAGTAGGAGGTGAGCTGCAGGCCAGCGAGCATTACCACCTGAGCTATGCCTCCTGTCACATTAGTGATGGCATTAGATTCTGATAGGAATGTGAACCCTAGTGAACTGTGCATGTGAGGGATCTAGGTTGCACTCCTTATGAGAGTCTAACTAGTGCCTGACGATCTGAGGTGGAACAGTTTCATCCCAAAACCATCCGCCCTCCCCACCCTTGACCTGGTGGAAAAATTGTCTTCCACAAAACCAGTCGCTGGTGCCAAAAAGGTTGGAGACTGCTGCTCTAGAGAATGCTCTATCTTGGGCCGAGTGCTGTGGCTCACACCTGTAATCCCAGCACTCTGAGGGGCCAAGGCAGGGAGATCACCTGAGGTCAGGAGTTCAAGACCAGCCTGGCCGACATGGTGAAACCCCGTCTCTACTAAAAATATACAAAAATTAGCCAGGTATGGTGGCACACACCTGTAATCCCAGCTACTCGGGAGGCTAAGGCAGGAGAATCACTTGAACCTGGGAGGTGGAGCTTGCAGTGAGCCAAGATCACACCACTGCACTCCAGGCTGGTAGAGAGAGTGAGACTCCATTTCAAAAAAAAACAAAACAAAAAGAACGCTCTATCTCTGGAATGCCTTGTCTCACTGCTTAAGAAACAAAAACAAACAAAAAAACCCATGCAACTTGAGCTCATAGCAACTTTTAAAGAATTTATCCTCTCCCAAAGGCCTTGGCCAAATGTGATATGCTGACCCCTACTGTAGACCTACATCCAGGAATAATTGCTTTGCCCTGCTACCCACAGTCAGGCATTGCTCATGGCTGCATGGGAGGTATTGAGTGCATCTTATGTGCCAAGGGTTATTCTAGGCATGACAATCAGTGCTGAACAAAGCAGGGATCCGTATAGAGTCAAGGGAAGAGTCCTACACTGATGAGTACTGTGACAGAGGAAGAACAGAGCACTGGGTCAGCCTGCAGAAGGGGTACCTGAGTAGCAGGGAGAACCAGGAAGGGTACCTGGAGCCTGGCTGGCCATGCAGAAACTGCAAGAGCCATTGCCAGGATGCGGCAGAGAGCCATCTGGAGATGCAGACCTCGAGGAAAGTACAGCTGCCCTGGGCCAGAGTCTCTTGCCTTCATACTTGCTAGTTATAAATAAATAAATAAGTAAATAAATGTACAAGTAAAACTCTCCTAAAACAACATTATTATGTGGGAAATAAAATCATAAAGTTGGGAATCATTAAATACGAAAATCATCTTTTATTAAAATGTTTATTTTTTGTGAGTACACAGCAGGTGTATATATTTATGGGGCACATGAGATGCCGTGATACAGACATACAATGTGTGACACCCATATCATAAAAAATGGGGCATCCATCCCCTCAAGCACTTATCTCCCATGTTACAAACAGTCCAGTTATACTCTTCTAGTTATTCTAAAATGCACAGACAAATTACTATTAACTATAGTCACCTTGTTGTGCCATCAAACACCAGGTCCCATTCATTCAATTTTTTTTGTTGTTTTTACCAATTAACCATCCTCCCCTCCCCCAAAACCCCCTACTACTCTTCTCAGCCTCCGGTAACCATGCTTCTACTCTCTATCTCCATGGGTTCAATTGTTTTGATTTTTTTAGTCACACAAATAAGTGACAACATGTGATATTTGTCTTTCTGTGTCTGACTTATTTCACTTAACATAATAACCTCCAGTTGCATTCAGGTTGTTGTAAATGACTGAACCTCATTCTTTTTTACAGCTGAATAGTACTCCACTGTGTATATGTACCACATTTTCTTTATCCATTCATCTGTTCACAGACACTTAGGTTATTTTCCAAATCTTGGCTATTGTGAACAGAGCTACAGCAAACATGGGAGTGCAGATATCTCTTCAATATAATGTTTCCATTCTTTTGAGTACATACCCAGCAGTGGGATTGCTGAATTGTATGTCAGCTCTATTTTTAGTTTTGTGAGGAACCTCCAAACTGTTCTCCATAGTGGTTACTAATTTACATTCCCACCAACAATGTACGAGGGTTCACTTTTCTCCACATCGTTGCCAGCATTTATTATTGCCTGTCTTTTGGATATAAGGCATTTTCACTGGGGTGACATGATATCTCATTGTAGTTTTGATTTGCATTTCTCTGATGATCAGTGATGTTCAGCACCTTTTCATATGCTTGTTTGTCATTTGTATGCCTTCTTTAGAGAAATGTCTATTCAAATTTTTTGCCCATGTTTTGATTGGGTTATTAGATGTTTTCCTAAAGAGTTATTTGAGTTCCTTATATATTCTGGTTAATAATCCCTTGTCATATGGGTAGTTTTAAAATATTTTCTCTCATTCTGTGAATTGCCTTTTCATATTGTTGATTGTATTCTTTGCTGTGCACAAAAACGTGATGTGATCCCATTTGTCCATGTTTGCTTTGGTTACCTGGGCTTGTGAAATATTGCTCAAGAAATTTTTGCCCAGGCCAATGTCCTGGAGAGTTTCCCTAATGTTTCCTTGTAGTAGTTTCACAGTTTGGGGTCTTAGATTTAAGTCTTTAATCCATTTTTATTTGAACTTTGTATATGGTGAGAGATAGGGGTCTCATTTAATTCTTCTGCATATGGATATCCAGTTTTCCAAGCACCACTTATTGAAGAGACTGTCTTTTTCCCAGTGTATGTTCTTGGCACCTTTGGCAAAAATGAGTTCACTATAAGTGTGTAGATTTGTTTATGGGGTCTCTATTCTGTTCCATTGGTCTAGATGTCTGTTTTTATGCCAGTATCATGCTGTTTTGGTTACTATAGCTCTGAAATATAATTTAAAGTCAGATAATATGATTTCTCCAGTTTTGTTCTTTTTGCTTAGGATAGCTTTGACTATTCAGGGTCTTTTGTGGTTCCATATAAATTTTAGAATCGTTTTTCTGTTTCTATGAAGAATGTTTATATTTTGATAGGGATTCCATTGGATCTGTAGATTGCTTTGGGTAGTAAGGACATTTTAACAATATTGGTTCTTCCAATCCATGAACATGGAATATCTTTCCATTTTTTGGTGTCCTCATTAATTTCTTTTAGCAGTGTTTTATTGTCGTCATTATAGAGAACTTTCACCTCTTTTGTTAATCCCTAGGTATTTAATTTTATTTGTGGCTAGTGTAAATGAGATTACTTTCTTGATATCTTTTTCAGATTGTTCACTATTGGCACAGAGAAATGCTACTGATTTCTGTATGCTGATTTTGTATCCTGCCACTTTACTGAATGTGTTTATCAGTTCTAATAATTTTTGGTTGAGTCTTTAGGTTTTTACAAGTATAAGATTATGTCATCTGTAAACAAGAATAATTTGACTTTTTATTTTCCAATTTGGACACCCTTTATTTCTTTCTCTTGCCTGATTGCTCTAGCTAGGACTTCAAGTACTACATTTAATAACAGTGGTGAAAGTGGACATCCTCGTGGTGTTCCAGATCTTAGGGGAAACGCTTTCAGTTTTTCCTCATTCAGTATGATACTCGCTGTGAGTATGTCCTATATGGCTTTTATTATGCTGAAGTGTTTTCCTTCTTTACCCAGTTTTTTGGGGATTTTTATGAAGGGATGTTAAATTTTACCAAATGTTTTTTCAGCATCAATTGAAATAACCATATGGTTTTTATCCTTCATTCTGTTGATATGATGTATCACATGGATTCATTTGCATATGTTGAAACATCCTTGCCTGCCACAGATAAACCCCACTTGGTCATGATGAATGATCTTAATGTATTGTGAAATTCGGTTTGCTAGTATTTTGTTGAGGATTTTTGCATCAATAGTTATCAGAGGTATTGGCCTGTAGTTTTCCTTTTTTGAGGGGTCTTTGTCTGGTTTTGTCTTTAGTGGTCCATAGTAGCCACTAAATGATCCTTTGAATTTCTGTGTTTCAGGAGTGTATTGTTTAATTTCCATGTGTCTGTATAATTTCCAAAATTCCTCTTGCTATTAGTTTCTAGTTTTATTCCATTGTGGTCAGAGAAGATGCTTGATATTTTCTTTTTTTTTTTTTTTTAATGTTTTGACTGGTTTTGTGACCTAACATTATGGTCTATCCTTGAGAATGAGCCAAGGATAATACTGGCCTCATAGAATGAGTTTGGAAATATTACCTCCTCCTCTATTTTTCAGAATAGTTTGAGTAGGGTTGGTACTAGTTCTTCTTTAAATGCTTGTAGAATTCAGCAGTGAAGCCATTGGGTCCTGGGCTTTTTTTTTTTCCACTGGAGACTTTTTATTACAGCTTTAATCATGTTACTCATTATTGGTCTGTTCAGGTTTTAGATTTCTTCAAAAGCTTGATAGTTTGTATGTGTCTAGAAATCTTTTCATTTTTTCATTTCTTCTAGATTTTCCAATTTGTTGGCATATAATTGCTCATAGTAACTCACTAATGATCCTTTGAATTTCTGTGGTATCTGTTGTAATGTCTCCTTTTTCATCTCCAATTTTATTTATTTGAATCTTTTTTCCTAGTTAGTCTGGCTAAAGGTTTGTCCATTTTGTTTAACTTTTCAAAAAACCGACTTTTTGTTTCATTGATCTTTTGTATTGTTTTCTTCATTTCAATTTCATGTATTTCTGCTCTGATTTTATTATTTCTTTTCTTCTACTAATTTTGGATTCGGTTTGCTCTTACTTCTCAAGTTCTTTAAAATGCATTGTTCGGTTATTTAGTTGACATTTCTCTTCTTTTTTCATGTAGGCATTTATAGCTATAAACTTACCTCTTAGTACTGTTTTTGCTGTATCCCATAGGTTTTGGCATCTTGTGTTTCTGTGATCATTTGCTTCAAGAAATTTTTCAATTTCCTTCTTCATTTACCCGCTGGTTATTAAGGAGCATATTGTTTAATTTCCATGTATTTGTGTAATTTCCAAAATTCCTCTTGCTATTAGTTTCTAGTTTTATTCCATTGTGGTCAGAGAAGATGCTTGGTGTCTCAATTTTTTTTAATGTTTTGACTTGTTTTGTGACCTAACATATGGTCTATCCTTGAGAATGAGCCATGTGCTGGGAAAAGAATGTGTGTTCTGCAGCAGTTGGATGAAATATTCTGTAAATATCTATTAGATTCTTTTGGTCTATAGTGCAGATTAGGTTTTTTTGTGGATTTTCTGTCTGGAAGATCTTTTCAATGCCAAAAATGGGATGTTGAAGTCTCCAGCTTTTATTGTATCAGGGTCTATCTCTCTTTTGTTCTAATATTTGCTTTGTATATCTGGGTGCTCCAGTATCAAGTGCATACATATTTAAAATTGTTATATCCTGTTGCTGAATTGACCCATTTTCATTATGTAGTGACCTTCTTTGTCTCTTCTTATAGTTTTTGTCTTGAAATCTATTTTGTCTGATTTAAGTGTAGGTTTCCATTTGTGTGGAATATGTTTTTCCATCCCTTAATTTTCACTTTGTGTGTCTTAATAAACGAAGTACGTTTCTTGTAGGCAGTAGATCATTGGGTCTTTTTTAAAAAATCCATTCAGCCACTCTATGTATTTTGATGGGATCATTTAGTCCATTTACATTCAATGTTATTATTGATAAGTAAGGACTTACTTCTGCCATTTTGTGATTTGTTTTCTGGCTGGTTTGTGATCTTCCCTTTCTTCTTTCTTTTCTTCCTGTCTTCCTTTTAGTGAAAGTGATTTTCTCTGGTGATATAATTTAGTTTCTTGTTTTTTTATTTTTGTGTATGTTTGTGTATCCATTGTATGTTTTTTGGTTTGAGGTTACCATGAGGATTGCAAATATGATTTTATAATCCATTGATTTAACTTGATAACAACTTAACACTGCTTGCATAAACAAGGAAACAAAAATCAAGCAAGAAAAAAAAAAAAAGCTAATGAAGATTCTAAGCCTTAACTTTGTCCCCAAACTTTTTAACTTTTTGTTGTTACTCTTTATATCTTATTGCACTGTCTGTGTCTCTAACACTTGCTGTCTTGAAAACTTGTTCCACTCCTCAAGTGGAAGTTATTATTTTTCATAATTTTTCATTTCAAGATAAAAGTAGTTTATACACCACAGTTACAGTGTTATAATATTCTGTATTTTTCTATGCACTTACTGTTATCAGTGAGTTTTGTACTTTCAAATGATTCCTTAATGCTCATTAATATCCTTTTCTTTCTGATTAAAGCACTCCCTTGAACATTACTTACAGGACAGGTCTGGTGGTGATGACCTGAAGGACGGGTCAGCTTTTGATCGTCTTGGAAAGTCTTTCTTTCTTTTTCATGTTTGAAGGCTGTTTTCACTGGATATGATATTCTAGAGTAAAAGTTTTTTTCCTTCAGCACTTTAAATAGGTCATGATGCCACTCTCTCTTGGCCTACAAGGTTTCCACTGAAAAGTCTGCTGCCAGATGTATTGAAGCTATGGTGTACGTTATTTGCTTCTTTTTTCTTCCTGCTTTTAGGATCCTTTCTTTATCTTTGACCTTTGGGAGTTTGATTATTAAATGCTTTGAGGTAGTCTTCTTTGAGTTAAATTTGCTTTGTATTCTATAAACTTCTTGCACTTCAATATTAATATCTTTCTCTGGACTTGAGAAGTTCTCTGTTATTATTCCTTTCAATAAACTTTCTACCCCTACCCCTCTACTTCCTCTTTAAGGCCAATAACTCTTAGATTTGCCCTTTTGAAGCTATTTTCTAGATCCTGTAGGCATGCTTCATTGTTTTTTATTACTTTTTCTTTTGTCTCCTCTTACTGTATATTTTCAAATAGCCTCACTTCTGCTTGATCAATTCTGCTATTAAAAAACTCTGACGTGACCGGGTGCAGTGGCTCACGCCTGTAATCCCAGCACTTTGGGAGGACGAGGCAGGCAGATCACGAGGTCAGAAGATCGAGACCATCCTGGCTAACACGGTGAAACCACATCTCTACAAAAATTACAAAAACAAAATTAGCTGGGCATGGTCGTGGGCGCCTGTAGTCACAGCTACTCTGGAGGCTGAGGCAGGAGAATGGTGTGAACCCGGGAGGCAGAGCTTGCAGAAAGCTGAGATCGCGCCACTGCACTCCAGCCTGGGCGACAGAGCAAGACTCCATCTCAAAAAAAAAAAAAAACTCTGATATATTCTTCAGTGTGCCAAGTGTTTTTTTCAGCTCCAGAATTTCTGCATTATTTTTCTCATTATTTCAATCTCTTTGTTAAATTTATCTGAGAGAATTCTGAATTCCTTCTCTGTGTGATCTTGAATTTCTTTGGGTTTTCTCAACACAGCTATTTTGAATTCTTTTTCTGAAAGGTCACATATCTCTGTTGCTCCAGGATTGGTTGGTCCCTGGTGCCTTGTTTAGTTCACTAGGTGAGGTAATATTTTCCTAGATTATCTTGATACTTGTAGATGTTTGTCTGTGTCTAGGCATTTAGCTATTAATTGTAAGTTAGGTATTGTAATCTTCACAGTCTGGGCTTGTTTGTACCTGTCCTTCTTAGAAAGGCTTTCTACATGTTCAAAAGGACTTGAGCGTTGTGATCTAAGCTCTATCTGCTTTAGGGGGCACCTCAAGCCCAGTAACAGTGTGATTCTTGCAGACTTGTAGAGGTACCACCTTGACAGTCTTGGACAAGATCCAGAAGAATTCTCTGGATTACCAGGCAAAGATTCCTATTTTCTTCCCTTACTTTCTCCCAAACAGTCTCTTCTCTCTGTTTTGAGACACGTGGAGTTCCGGGTGGAGTGACACAAGCACCCTTGTGGCCACCAAGGACTGTGCTGGGTCAGATCTGACGCCAGCACAGCACTGGGTCTCACCCTTTCTGTAACCATTCCCTAGCTACCGCCTGTTTGCTTAAGGCCCTGGGGCTCTACAATCAGCAGGTAACAAAGCCAGCCAGGCCTCCGTCATTCTTATCAGGGGGACAAGTTCCCCCAGGTCCCCAGAGGTGCTATCTGGGAGTCACAGACTAGAGTCAAAAATCTCAGGAGTCTATCCTGTGTTCTGTGTTCTATTGTACTGCACCTGAGCTGGCACTCAAATCACAAGATGTAGACTTTCCCACTCTTTCCTCCCCTTTCCAAAGGCAGGAGAGCCTCATCGGATGGCTACCACCACCCCAAGCCCACAGAGAGTACTGCCACACTACTGCCAATGTTCCCAAGGGCTCTTCAGTCAACTTACAGTGAATGCTTCTAGGCCTGGGACTCACCCTTCAGGGCCATGGCCTCCATTGTGCCCCAGGGCAGGTTTAGAAATGTCATCCAAGAGCCAAGTCCTAGAATCAGGGACCCCAGGAGCCCAGTTGGTGCTGTACCCCATTGTGTCCAAGCTGGTACCTAAGGTGAAAAACAAAGTCCCCTTTACGTTTCCCTCCACTTTTCTCAAGCAGAAGAAGTCTCACCCCATAGCTACCATAGTCGGGAATGTGCTGAGTCTCATCTGAAGCCAGCAAGTCTCACAGTCTCACCCAAGGCCCTTGACATAGTACCTGGATATCATTGCTGGTTATTCAGGCCCAAGGGCTGTTCAGTTAGCCAGTGATGAATCCTGCCAAAACTGGGTTCTTCCCTTCAAGGCAACCGGTTCCCTTCTGACCCACGGGGTGCCTAGAAATGTCAATTGAGAGCTGGGATCCGGAAAGGGGGCCTCATGACTTACCATTGCCCTATCCTGATGTGGCTGAGTTGGTATTCAAGATATAAGTCAAAGTCCTCCCTACTCTTTTGTCTCCACTCCTCAAGTGGATGGAAGGAGTCTCTTTATTTTGAACCATCAGTTGTGCAGCGTGGGGTTAGAGGAGGGGTAATGCTGGCACCACTTTAGCTGCCTTGGTTGGTGACTCAGTATATTGTGTGCCCTCACACCCTAGTCTGCTGGCTCTGGGCCCAGTTCAACACTAGTACTTGCCTAGGAGTTGCAGTCCTTGTGGCCTAGACTGAATTTCAAGTTTACTGAGAACCCCAGAGCACTTCAGCCCACAGTGGTAAGTCTTGCAGAAACTCAAGTTCTGACTGTTGGGGTCAGTGACTCCCCTCTGGGTAGGGCTGGTTTAAATCTCCCTCCATGGGTGGGCATCAGGTGAATGTGTTCCAGTTTTGCTTTCTTCTATAACAAGGACAGTACTGATTTCAATGCCTCACAATTGCTGTGCTCTCCCTCTCCCCAGCACACAAAACTGCTCTCTGCACCACACTGCCACCGCTGGGGGATTGGGGACAGGGTGACATCAGTGATTCAAGACTGTTTTTCCTACCTCTTCAGTGCCTCTTTCAGCAGTATGAAGTTTCAGTAGTATGAACATGTGGCTGTTAACAATTTGCTCTGGAAGATGGAAGGAGGATAGAGCATCCCCAGGAGGAGCCCAGGCCTCAGCTGGGCCGGGAACATCGCGTGACATACTCAGAAGTTGGCCTCTGCTCCTTTGCTCTGTGTTGGTCCATAAATTCGTGGGTAACTTCAGAAGTTTGTGGCTAGTTAGTCCAAGCCCCTTTTGGTGCATCTGGGTTTACTTATCTGCATTCCTGGCATTCAGCATAGTAACCTGGGTCCTAGGTTATACAGTCTTGTCCAGGATGAAATGAACTCCCCTAGCAGCAAGAGGAGAAGGCACCAAAGCCAGGAAGATGGGGCCTGGATTCATTTTCTGGATCTGCCATCCCAAAGCTATGTGGACTTGGGCAAGCTCCCCCACCTCCCTGAGCCTAAGATGCCTTCACTGACCATGTGAGGATAAGAACTCCAACCCCCTTGGCTTCCTCTGAGGCTTGAATGAGGTCCTATGTGTAAAGTGCCTGTCATGGCCCTGCGTGACATGGGTTCCCTTCCCTTGCACCTTAGCAGTGGAAGTGAGCTCCACATTTTTCAAGGGTACCTACTAGGGACTGACAGAGGACTCAGCATGGTTTGGGAGATAATATTACTCTTGGTTTCCTAGCATGTATTTCTTAAGCACCAGCTCTGTGAAGAAACACACACACACCACTATGCCAGAACTACTGTGAACTCAAAAAGCATTGGGACATATTCTTCAAGTCTGAAAAAAGAGAAAGGAAAGGTAGATAAGGAAAGCAAGCAAACAAGAGATGTAGGAGAGTTTCAAGCAAGATACCAGCCATTTCAGAGAGCATGAGTGAGCTCTTCTTCAATTATCTTCCTCCTGCTCCTCCTCCTCTTCTACTAGTACTTCTATCACCATTGATAATAACAATATTTCCTGCAGGTGCAGGTCATTATTGCCAGTAAATCACCTTCTCTTGTGGGCTTCTTGCCACATGAGCAAGATGCACAAGCCACAACAAACCATCATGATGGAGGACTCAGGCTTTGGAGTAGGACACCCGGAGTTGTTATATTGTCAAACTCACTAATCTCCAGACGTTTTTGTTTTGGTTTGGTTTGGTTTTGAGATGGAGTCTGGCTCTGTCGCCCAGGCTGGAGTGCAGTGGAACAATCTCAGCTCACTGCAACACCTGCCTCCCGGGTTCAAGTGATTCTCCTGCCTCAGCCTCCCTAGTAGCTGGGATTACAGGCGCCTGCCACCACGCCCAGCTAGTTTTTCTATTTTCAGTAGAGATGGAGTTTCACCGTGTTGATCAGGCTGGTCTCAAACTCCTGACCTAGTGATCTGCTCACCTCGGCCTCCCAAAGTGCAGACTTCTTCACCTTATAATTATAATCTTACCTTAGAGAACTATCATGAGGAGTAAAGGAGGAGCCATAAGTTAAGTTCTCACCTTGGTGCCTGGCACATGATGAACTCACCATATGGACATTATTGTGGACATTATAGTTCATTCTGGAATGTGGCTGCCTGGATTGGAAGCTCAGCTCTTCTACTTATGCAACGTGTGGCCTAGGGTAAGTTAGTTAACCTCTCTGTGCCTAGTTTCCTTCTTAGGGTTTAATTATCTGTACTGCTAGCAATCAACGAGGTGGCCTTTTTCATTTTATTTCATTCTAAAAACCCTAAAATAGGATCGTTGTGAGAAGTAAACGATATATATATATCATATACACTTATGTTATATTACAAGAAGTATATTTCTTAGACTGTCAGCTTGCCTGTAGGAAGCACTATATATGTGTTTGTGGTTATTCACATTTCTTGAATAAATAATCTGGGTGAATTGTGAATTTAACACCTACTAAGTGCCAGGCAGTGAACAAACTAAACCATCCCTACACTCATGAAGCTTACATTCATATGGAGAAAGAGCTAATAAACAAAATAGGATGCTAGATAAACAGAAAAGTGGTATGAGGTGCGCTGAACGTGGAAATGGTGGGTTATCCTCCAACAGGAGACCTTTGGAGTGAAGGTCTGAAAGATGTGGAGGTGCAAGCCATACAGGTGTCTGGGGAAGCACATCCCAGGGCAGTGATAAAAGATCAAAAATGCTATAACTACCATCATCCTACCATCACCCAGCCTGCTCAGGGTGGGTGCCCATCCAAGATCACTTTGGAAAGGTTAGGTGCTCAGCAAACAACCCTGCTCCCTAATAGCCTATGAATCCCATTAACGCATAACGTGTGGAGGGTTTCTTTTATTTTTTAACCCTACCTCAGTTTATGACTGTGCATGTACACAAAGTGCAAAGGCTGTATGGTGAGAACATGCCTGGTGTGTTTGAGAAATACAGAGCCAAACACTATGGTTGGGTCAGAGCGAGCCCGGGGAAGCAGCAGGGGCACAGTCGAGGGAAATAGCCAGGAGGGGTGTGTGTGCAGATATTAGGATTGTCAAAGCCCTCATAATGACTCCGTCTTTTAAATGATTATATAGAGGCAGGTGTGGTGGCTCACGTCTGTAATGCCAGCACTTTGGGAGGCCGAGGAGGGAGGATTGATTGAGCTAGGAGTTTGAGACTACAGTGAGCTATGATCATGCCGCTGTGCTTCAGCCTGGGTGACAGAGTGAGACCCTGTCTCCATAAATAAATAATCATATGGAGCAGGTAGTACAGAAGGGTCAGTATCCACACCACCAAAAACTAACGACCAAAGAAATGTACTGACCTGCCCTGGGAAATTCATGGCAGGAGACGCCTTAGAACCAGAAGGTGGCCCCTGAATCGGCAGTCTTTATACTGCACTGTGCTGTCTCCCACCCTGCTGAGGTCATGAGAGACCTTTTCCTCACTCGATGCTCACAGCAACGCTACAGGACTGGTGTTAATATTTTCACTTTACAATAGAGGACACTGAGTCTTAGAAACATTAAGTGCTTTGTTCGAAGTCACATAGGATTGGAACCAGATCTGTTGGACTTCAGAGGTCTTGTTCTTTCCATTAAAGCATGTGATATGAAATCTGAAAGACAGGCATTTGTGCTCTGAATCATCTATGCGGTGTCCATCTGGATGTTGGTGCCCTTTTTGGCCCCTCTACCCAGTGGCCTCTCCACTTACTTGTGGCTGCGCTTGTTCAGCTTTGTCACCATGGCAACCATTCCTCTGTCAGAAACGCCCTGTCTTCAGTCTTGACTGACTCTCCCTGAATGAAAAGATCCTTCCATTCATACGTAAAATACAGAATTTATTCAGAAAAACCAGTCAGTACAATGTGTACTACAGGATATCACACTCGGCTCACATCACAGACATGGACTATATGACTTCACAATAAATTAGAGGGGAGGCAGCCGTTTACTCCCAGGAGGTCCTGCAGGCCCTTTCAGCAGATAGAGTTCAGTATCGATACGACAGTAGACTTTTTGACTATTTTCAAGTGGAATCAGACAGCCTGAGGCCAGCCAGTGGGACTGTCAGCTGCAAGGGGCCTTCCCCATCTCCTTCCCCTTCAAGGTGGGCCGTCTCCCACAGTAAACCGCACAGGGGATGTTCGTCACTGGATCGCTATACAGGTTCCTTGTCATCAGGCCGAGGACGTTACTTCATGATTCTTAGCAATCCAGGCGAGAAAGATGTCGAGCTCTCCTAGGGATTTCACGGCAGCAGAGCGGACCTCCAGCTGAAATCAGAGATCATTGTAAGAACCCACCTTTTTAGACCGTGTAATGGTTTTCAAGTCACTTTCTTCACATGCTGGTCCCCACAAGGTTTTGTTTTTTGTCGCGAAATATATTTGCATAACATACAGACTCTATTATTTTCCTCGCAGGCAACCAATTTTTTTCACCACAAACAAGCAAGTAAATCATGTCAGCTCCTTATAAACAAAACTTTCAAATTCTTCATTCTTTTCCCTCAGGTTTTTTTTTTTTTCCTCTGTTTTTCACAGGAAAAAAAATCTGCCTTACTGGCCAGTTCTGCTGATTTTCTTCTCCACATCAGCTTGCTTTAGTGCTTCTGTTATCCCAGAACATCTTCGTCCCTGTGGTGCTGGACAGCGGGTAGAGAGAGCATGTTGTCCCCATTTGACATATTAGAGCACTAAAGCCCCTAAGAGCAAGTGTCCTACCCAATGTCACACAGCCAGTTAGTAACAGAGTTGGAACTGAAACCCAAGTCTCCTGCCTTATTCCACCTCCTTCCCCAGCAGACTGAGTTCATGCTTTTAGCATGTCCTGCAGAGCCAGCCAGCGTGGGATTGAATCCTCCCTCTGCCATGCAATTGCAGTGTGAACTTAGTTTAGTTACTGCACCTGCTCGAGCCTCAGTTTCTTAATGTATCCAATGCAAATAATGCCTCATAGCATTGTTCCGAAGGACAAATGTGTAATACTTGTTGTGTGCCTAGAACAATACCTGGCTTATAGTAAGAACCATGTAATCCTTAGCTATTTCTATAACATTATCTTACAGAGGCTCTCCACAAAGAAGCAGAGCCCATAATAGGCTCCCCAACTCCTTGCTATTCAAAGCATTGGCAACATTTGACAGTATGATCTAAATGCAGAAACTCAGGCTCACCCCAGCCCTGCTGAGCCAGAATCTGCATTTTAACAAGATCTTCTGCTGATGCTCATGAAAAGCACTGCTTCTCCCTCTACATCCACATGAGATGTGCATTTTACACCAACATTAACATGAAAAGTGCCATGTCTTCATCACTACACACAATATGGGGGGGGGGCGGCGCAGGTAGTGATCGCAGTGACAACATGCAGGTAACACGTTTTATGCATAATAGCTCACATTTCATGGGGGATCTTTGCTCCCTCTGTGTCATCCCATCTTAAGCAGTGGGCGCTTTCCCCAAATCATACAGGTCAGGCTTGATATACGAGGGTATGAGAAAATGCTGGAGGAATGATGGAGATGGGGAGCCCAGGAGGTTAGCAAATGAGGTAAGATCAAAACTCTCTTTACAGACACAGAGAATTGAGGCCTGCCCACAATGACTGCTTATAGAGTGAATGTATGAATTTAAGTGGAGAGGAGGCTGAAGGACTGGCACCCTCCTGATCTACCTCTCATCTTTCATCTTCCCCATCCTCTTCCCAGATCTTACCTGATCATAGTTGTCGTGGATGACTCTGGTGACATTGGTAGCTTCCTGCCTGCAGTGACACTGCCTCTGTTCCTGCTGTGATAAAGTGGAGGAAGCTCCTATCAGAGGACATTTTCCACTCGGGCCCTCTCTTATTCCTACCTGCCCGCATGAGAAGTGACATTTCTCCTCCCTCCCACAGTGAGAGGCAGATGAGTAAACTCAGGTGGGAACAGCCATGGAAGAAGAGAGCTTGTTTGTAGAATCACCTGCATCTGCCCACGCCTTTTGTTTTTTCTGCATTTAGAGCCCATCGGACTGTCAGCACTAGCAAAGCAGGCACCATATCTGTCTTATCACCACTCTGAGTGCTGCCTCCCACAGGGTAGGCACTCAATGAACGTTTGTTAAATATTAATTAATATTTAATATTAATATTAATAATATTTAAAATTAATATTAATTAATTAATAATTAATAATTAATATTTAACCAATTATTAATTAAATAACTGGTTAGATGAATTCGTTTGAGTCTATTATCATATTAATGCAAGTAGGGCAGGGACCGTCAACCCTTCTAACAATTTCAGAATCTGAGGCACAGAGAGGTGAAGTCACTTGACACAAAGTCTCACAGGAAATCATTAGCAGGAATGGGGCTAGAGCCCAGATTCTCTCCTGGTCTAAGTTTTTGTTGCTTTGTGTTGGTTTTGTTTCTGATGTTGGATTTGAATAGATTGCAATGAATTTCTAGGTGACCTTTAGGGATAGGCCATACCAAGGACCTACCCAGAAGTTTATTGATGTAAAGACACCAAAGGGCCAGAAATAAAGAAACCAGGGGTATGCTTATAGTAGAACTGGTGTCCCTGCCATGCCTCTTACTAAGGAATATGTTGACGTAAGTCGGTCACCCCAGGAGGGTTATCTAGGAGGAGACCGTCTAAGGAGTTGTCAGCAGGCAGGGAGCCCTGGGGAAGCAATGGCCACTGGGAGAGGTTCTCAACAGTTCTCCATGCGGACGTGGGCAGAGAATTTCCTTTGACTCCAAGCACCATATCAGGAGGCCGATGGGGGCCAGCACATCCTGGCCTCTCCCGGGGCAGAAGGGGAGCAGATGCTGGAATCCTGACCCAGTGACTCACACATTGCCGCAGAGTTTTCTGCATGTAGAGGAAAGAGTTGGCAATGCTGCTGATTTTTCTCAAGATTTTGGGGTTTGGCTCCTGATGATCCTTGAACACCCTGTCCACATAGAACGCCAGGAGGTTCTTGGTCACGCAGCACACATCTAAGGGCTACAAACACAAATTAGAGAAACACTGGAGGCCTATTCTCTCATTATGTTAGAGACCAGGGCAGTCCATTTGAGTGGGGTCAGCAGCACATGAGAAAACTAAAAGTCATTTTGGAAAACTTCGTAATGGTCTCAGAGTGTTCATCCTCTCTTATTCCCAGCAAAACTACTTATGACAAAAATGGTGAGAAGAGATTCCAGTTCTCCCCGTTCTTTTGTATGACCGAGAAATACATTTACCAAGGATGGGGCCCAGAATCCATCATAGACTAATTCTCTCTACAGTATCCCTAGCGTGTCATCACTAACTTCCACTTAAATCTTTCCAGGAACCAGTTGCCTCCTTTTTAAAAGCACTGATGGCTGAGCAGCTTTTTGGAAAAGGACTTCCTTACATTACAGGGGCTGAAGTCGGCCTCTCTGTTACATCTTATGTCTGGCAACACACAAGGGCTATTGCATGCCAGTCATCCTGCTAGGTATGCATTCCTCCAACTGTAATCACACTGCATTCACTCTGGCCACCTTACTCTGGGCCACGCTGCTTAGCTCTCCTCTAGTCTGTCCTTTTACAACCAGAAGGAGCACTGGAATGAGGCTGAGATTCGCAAGAAGGGAGACCGACAGCTGCAGAAATGGGCATATTTGGGTAGGTCTGCAGCCTGCAGAGTGCAGATGTCCCAAAAAGATAGTCTCTAAATTCCCAGGCACAGCCCAGAGAAGTTGGCTAGACAGTTTCCTTCTAGAAGTTTGCCTGCCATCTGCCCTGAGAGCCAGTTACTCTGCAGAAGATAAACTGTTCAGTCTAAGGAGGGAGTGTTTAACGGTGGGACAGCACATCTGTCTTCATTCAAGAAGCAAAGCCTCCTTGGCCCCAGTGGCAGCTTTTCCTAGATGGCAACACAAAAACCCTTCTCCTCCTTCACTTTTGCTGATTCCCTTAACCAGAAGGGCAAAATGTTACACTCCTCTGCCCTATCAAAGACTGTGGTACTGGAAAAAGGAACACTGCAGAAAAAAGGAAGGTGGGGCTGAGAAAGGAAGGGAGGGAGAGAGGAAGGGAGGGAGAGAGGAAGGGAAGGGAAGGGAAGGGAAGGGAAGGGAAGGGAAGGGAAGGGAAGGGAAGGGAAGGGAAGGGAAGGGAAGGGAAGGGAAGGGAAGGGAAGGGAAGGGAAGGGAAGGGAAGGGAAGGGAAGGGAAGGGAAGGGAAGGGAAGGGAAGGGAAGGGAAGGGAAGGGAAGGGAAGGGAAGGGAAGGGAAGGGAAGGGAAGGGAAGGGAAGGGAAGGGAAGGGAAGGGAAGGGAAGGGAAGGGAAGGGAAGGGAAGGGAAGGGAAGGGAAGGGAAGGGAAGGGAAGGGAAGGGAAGGGAAGGGAAGGGAAGGGAAGGGAAGGGAAGGGAAGGGAAGGGAAGGGAAGGGAAGGGAAGGGAAGGGAAGGGAAGGGAAGGGAAGGGAAGGGAAGGGAAGGGAAGGATAAAGACCTGAATCCTTATTAACTCCTTTTCTTATTCCACATGAGCTACTTCCCAACCTTGAGAGGAGAAAGAATCTGAAGATGGGGGCATACACTTGGGAGTCTATTCCTAGCTCTGCCACTAACTCGTCATGCTCCCTCCCAAGGTCTCACTGTCCTCATTTGAAAATGATGGTTTTGGAATAGATGATCTTTTGGGTTCCTTCCAGTTGTCATATTTTATGTGTCTATAATACAGTTGGCTAGAATTTTATTTAGTAAGTGGCTACATCTCTTCACCACAAATAAATCACTGCTTAGAAGAATTATGAAGGGGTGTGTGTGTCTCTCTCTCACGTATGCAGAGAAACCTGAGAAAAAAGTAACTCAATACAGATATACCTCACACTCTGTCATATAAAATCCCCCCTAAAACTGGTCTGTCTAGAATACTTCCCAGGACTAGAGAAGCTCACTTTTAAAGGCATCTCTCATGGGCCTTTTTGTAAAATGAATGATCACCTGATAAGCCAGCTATTTTGTAACATACTCTCGTCACCTCCTGTCTAGATGGTTGGACCGATCTTCTCACTGGCTTTCCTGCCTCACGTTGTCCATTGTAAGAACAGCACCAGATTGTCTTCCTAAAACAATTTATGATCATATAACTTTGGGCTCAAAAATTTCAGTGACTCTTTATTGCTGCTATTATTTTCTTTTATTCTTTTATACCTCCATGGAGCCTTCCAAAATTACCCCTAAGCCACAGAAATCCTAATCCCCTCTGAGCACTGGGTGCCCCCAATCACTCTCTAGGAAGTGGCACTTCTTTGGGTGCTTCAAGGGGTTCCAAGTCCTTGGGACACTAGTGTGCCCTAACACACAATCTTTTATTCTTTATGGGCATCTCAATCTGGCGCCCAGGCTGGAGTGCAGTGACACAATCATGGCTCACTGCAGCTTTCACCTCCCAGGCTCAAGCAATTCTCCCATCTCAGCCCCCCAAGTAGCTGGGACTACAGTTGCATGCCACTATGACCTGCTAATTGTTCTGTTTTGTTTTGTTTTGTTTTGTTTTGGAGACGAGGTCTTTCTATATTGCCCAGGCTGGTTTCAAGCTCCTGACCTCAAGCAATCCTACCCGCCTCAGCCTCCCAAAATGCTGAAATTGTAGGCATAAACCACTGCACCCAGCCTATTGCCTGTATTATAAGCCTGAGGCTCAGCCTGGCTCCAGGGACCTTTATAAAATGACTCCAAGGTATTTTTTTGCCTCATCTCCCACCACTCACTTACATGTCCTTCGGGTCACAAACCTGGTCACCTCTCTGTCCAACCTTCACTGATCTTACAGCCATTATCTTAACTTGCCCAAATACCTTCCTCCTTCTTATCCACTGATCTATAACCTCCTCAGGTTTTAAGTCACTGTTTTCTTAGCTACCTCCATGGGACCTTCCAAAATTAGCCCTAAGCCAGAGAAATCCTGTCCCCTCTGAGCACTGGGCACCCCCAATCACTGTCTAGGAAGTGGCACTTCTTTCATTCCTCCCAGGGGTTGCATGTCCCTGGGACACCAGCGTGCCCTAACACATCATCTGACAAAGAAGAAGCCTGATGCATTTAGAGTACATTGGAGATTAGGAAATAGAAGGTGACAATGTAGGGATTTCCTTCTCAGCCCAGAGCCATTTAGACATGAAGATAAAAATATTAGAAAAAGCAGACATAGGCCAATACCTTAATGATCTGCAGAGTCTCCAATGTGGACAGGATAGTGACATTTGGGAAGGTGTCCTTAGCTTGCTATGGAGGGAAACATAAGAACAGACATAAGCAATCAGTATCCTATGTTCTTCTGAGATGCAAAAGGCAATGAGAAAGAACTCATTTTCAAGCTAAGATGTAAGGGGAGGTATACCCCATCACCCACACCTTTACACCAACCCATACTCACGATGGCTCTTTTGATTTCTTGGAAACTGTCTTCTATATGGTCCATGTCTGTGGAAATCAGACATCTCCTGAGACCATGGTTGTCTACTGAGCACAACATCAGTATTGTACCCAGGAGCCAAAGGGAAACACACTGTAACTTCATGCCTGCACAAAGGAGAGGAAGTCAGCTGTCCAGCCAAGAGTGGAGGACAATGAAAGAGAAGACCCCTGATTGACGCCCCCTTCCAGCCCCAAAGGCAGGCCAGGTGGAATACAAGAAAACAAGACTAAATACTTCAGCCTTGAGGAGTTTCAGGGGTATGTGTCTCCTCTGGTTTTCTTGAGTCAACTGGATATGAGTTCTTCCCCACCCTTACACCATGCCCCCACCTCCACCCCAGAAAGTATGATACACCACTCTCTTAAGTCCCAGGAAGCATACTTGTGTGCATATCACTCTCCTATGACTCAACACAGCCTACTTTGTCAACAGGGGTGAAAAGCATTGTTTTTAATAAATTAAGTAGGAAAAGCAGGGTTGGTAAAATGCCCTAGGAATTGGGCAACAGATGTGAAAAACCATAAAAACACACTTGGTTTTTGATGTTTACCCCCAAAATAAGTAACACCCTTCTATTATAAACCTCAAGAGTGTATCTGCTTAAAATCATTTGTTTGAAGCCAGCTATGGAGATTTCATCTTCTGGAGAGGATGGGAAAGGGAGACACAAGGCATCTTCAAGAACTAATTAGCCACAACGAGGAGCTAGGGGAAGATGCCAATGGTAGAGGGCAGCTTGGCAACTTCCCGTCCGTCACCCACTGAGCCAAAGGGTATAAGCAGCATGTTTGCAGCTAGCTGCTTCATAGCCAGGGCCAGGCGCTGAGAGGTTTGCCGCCTCTTCTCATTCTCTTACCCTTCTTGCCTCTGTCTTTCTTGCTGCCTCTTCATTTAACCACTTTCTATTGTGCCATATAATGCACACAGAGAAAAGTGCATAAAATATAATGATACAGCTTATGGGGTTATCTCTGCTTTCACCCACATTTCCCAAGCTTATAAATAGAGCTTAGCCTTAACGCACGTCTTATGACAACACATGTGACGAGAGCAGCCCTCTGCTATGCACTTTGCATGATGCCCACTGAGATCTCCGATTTATAGCTGTGTGTGCCAAGGTAAGTGTATCATGTGTGGCCATGGAGGAGAGGAGGGCATCAGACCCAGGGAGCCAGCTGCGGGGACTGCAGAGCTATAGTTAGAGCTGCTGTAACTCATACATGTGAGTGTGAACCCCAGCTGCCCCCACTCCCTATGCCTTCCTCAGGATTCCCAGCTCCTTCTCTGGAAAGTCAGGAAACAGGAAATCCTGTTTAGAAACCATTTTTGCCTTGTCTCTCCGTAACTGGGCATCATTCCCAGGAAATAGACAGGTGTATGCTGAGACCTTACCACGTGGCAGGCATTAGGCCAAAGAGCTCCCTTCCTCTTTTATCAACCTTTCTTTCTGGCTAAACAAAGATGGGCCCCATTGCCAGGGAAGTTTGTAGAGAGTTCCCCAGAGCTCTGTCCCCTCGGAAGGCTACTGGGGTGCTTCTAGAAAGCCAAGAAAGAGAGTGCGGTTTTTCTTCTGACAAGACAACTCTCAGAAGCAGTGGGATACTGCCTGCTCATCCCATGCTAGGAGACTTGCGCATCTTGTGGAGGAGAAAGATGCCTCCCTTAGCTTGGTGAGGCAATGCCAGACATCTTGGCTATTTCAGATAGTAGTAGTAGGTAACATTTATCCTGCGTGCCATGTGCATTGGGCACTGTCCCAAGAATTTTACGTAATTTTCTCATTTAATGCTCACAACCACCCTGTGAGGTAGGCTCTTTTTCTGTTCCCATTTTACCAAGAAAATGAAGTAACTTGCCCAGGCCAGGGTTTGAGGGAAGGCGGGCCAGTCCCTGAGCTGGCTCTCTTTACTGCTACTCCACCCCACTAACAACACTGTTTCCCTCTGGCATCACAGCCTGGAATCCCAGTAGCTCCCCTGACACCAGACAGACAGGAACCCATTTATGAACCGGTGGTGCTCCTTACATTTAAAAAGACATTTAACGTTGCGAAGGATTAAACAATGATAACACATTACAAAGTGCCCAACACAGTTCTTGGAACAAAAAAGCAATAGTAAAGACATTAGATTCCTTACCTTTCCTTCCTTCCCTCCTTCTTTCCCACCCTCTATCTCTTCTCATTGAAACTAAGATACTAGAAAATTCACCTCTTCTATAGAGTATCTCTTCCCGTTCTATCAAATGCCCAGCATCTGGAACATCATAGCCACACACAATGGTAACAGGTCACCTCCCTGCGGCCATGAAGGAGGAGAGCTAGCATGGCGGTGCATATGAGCTCCTGACGATGGACAGCATGAGCCTCACCTCTCACTTGGTGCTTGCGGGCTGCTCCTTGTGTCTCCTCTCAGTGCTCTCTGCCATTTGGAAAGGGCTGGTCATTTTTATTCAGGTGGATAAGAGGAAATGCTGTCAAGGTTTGCTGGGTGGATCCACCTTGGGGAGATTGTTTTTTCCCTTGTTTTCTTAGTATCGTATTTCCTTAATTGTTTTCTTTCTTCTTTAAGATATAGCTGATTAATCATTATTATGAAATGCCTTTCTTCTGGGTCTTGACATGCAGCTTCTAGGAAAAATAAACTCCCCATTTCCATGCAAATAAGAATTTTTTGCAATTCTGTGTCCATCAGAAAAATCCAAGTTAGGTCACTTTCCTGAGAGCTGTGGCACGTTACCAACTGTACCCTGCAGGCCAACTCATGAAAGCACTCTCAGTCAGCCACACCCTGCAGCAGCGAACCTGTGAGGCTCGGCAGGTGCCTCTGGCTCCAGCATGATCCAGCTCTCCAATGCCTCTGGCAGCTATGAGTGTCTGCCATGTGCCAGGTGCTAGCTAACTGCTTTACCTGCATTATTTTGTTGAACTTCAGGAGGAACAGTTTTTCCCCTCATAAAGCAAGGATTTCTTTGCACATCATCTCTTTCACCTTCGTCTTGTCCCCTGGAGAGTTCTCTCATTCTTGATTAATGCAGAGAGAGAGAAAATGAGACTGGAAAGAAGAGAGGTTTAAGAGAAGCCAGTGGCAGAGCCAGGACCTGAAATCCTTATTCTTGGGCTAGAAGACTCTCTATCTAAATTACCTTTTTACATAAACTCTTTACCATGAAGTTCTCTAGGGATCAGGGTTTGGGGCAATGAAAAGACAGGGTGTAAACAGTTTATTCCCATTAAATAAAATTTCCAGGAGGTGATTGGTTTGGACTGAGTTACTGCACAAGGCCAATAGGCCAAACCGAAATGGAATCACTCATGCTGAATGAAGTTCCACACCACCAAGCTGAAAGTAAATTGTTTATCTAACCTTCTGAGAAATCAGAAGAGAGAAAGATAATAGCCAAATCCTCAAGCGAGCCAGTTTTAACCAGCATATAAGGAAGTCTCCTCTGCTCTAACCTTTACAAGGAAAGTAGCTTTAAATGACCAATCTGCTTTTTGTTCTCTGTTTCTGCTTCCTGCAGCCCTTGTCTGCCTATAAAACCACTCTCCTCTGTCAGCTCATGGGGCCACTACTCATTCTATTTCTATAAAATGGGATGTTGCCTGATTCTAGGATTGCAAATAAAAGCCAATTAAGATCTTTAAACTAAATGTGTTGTAATTTTGTCTTTTGACATCCCCAAACACAGACTCTCAGAATAAATGGAGCTTGTTTTTAACCAAATGAAGTGACCTTGGGATGAAATGTGATTGTGAGACCCCATTGGGGTGGTACAAACCCTGCCCCTGCAGCCAGATTCAGGAGACAGAGAGGGCAACAGGGCACCGGCAAAGAAGGAAAAGGGACAGGAAGGATTGGGGTCTTTTATGGGACAGGTGCAAGGGAAAGAAGCCCCAGGGACTTGATGTCTTGTGGTCCAGCATCTTGGACATAATAAAATGATAAGTGTTGAGGGAAGTGGTAGACTGTAGCGGTTCACAATGTAGTTCTGAATTTAAACCCTGGCTCTCTCTCTTCTCTTCTCCCTTGTCTCCCTTCTCTTCTTGGTAGCATGCCACAGCTCTCAAGAAAGTGACTTAACGTGGATTTTTCTGTATGAACAAAGAATTGCAAAAAAATTCTCATTTGCATGGAGATGGGGAGTTTATCATTTTTCCTAGAAGCTACATGTCAAGACCCAGAAGAAAGAGGCATTTCATAATAATGATTAATCAGCTATATCTTAAAGAAGAAAGAAAATGATTAAGGAAATAAGATGAGGGTATGGCCAGGTAGGTACCCTCTCTGCCTGGCTCAGAGAGGGCACCATGCCTGTTGCCTTCTGTGGGAATGAGGCTTCATGGAGTTGAGCAATATGTGGCCCTATTGCAGAGTCTGGATAAAATGCATTAGGTCTATAGACACTGGACAAGCTACTTAAAGCCTTTCTGAAGCTCCATAAAATAGGTAAAATAAACTGTGAGGATTTCAATGAGCTAATGGACCTGTATCATAGTAAGTACTCCTTAATAAATGTTATGTTGTTCTAAGCTGTGTGCCAGGCACCTGGAAAACGAGAAGACATCTTTGCTAGGAGCTAATGGACATCTTTCTGCTCCTTTGGAGAGGGGCAAAGAGCCACTCTTGACATCGGGAATCTCCCCTATCCCCACCCTTGTTTCCCCCAGAGGGGTCAGATGGAGGGAGGTCGGTGCTGTTTTCCCAGCAGGGCCTGAGCTGCCTGGCTCAGAGTCCCTCTGCACATGTGAAAAGAGCAGTTCAGAGCCCAGCCACACATGTGAGAGGATTTGCAACACTGTCCTTGCTGAGTCTCACCCCACATTCACCCCTTGTGCTCAGACTATATGTTCTGACCCAGCTTTCATTTCAGGGCAAATATGTCATACCAGGAAGCTTGCAGGGGAAGGGAATAAGTGATGTGTTTATAACTCCGCTTCCAGCATGCAGTGTACCATAATCGCCGGTACTGGAAGCTGGGTTGACTGGCTCTACTTTCTATGGCTGTCAGACTGAAGGCAGGCCACTTAATCTCAGTGCCTGTTTACTCATCTGTCAAATGGTACACATCATGTCTACTGCACATTCACCATGTAGGCACAGCATGAAGGTAAAGTGATTACACGTAAGTCCTCAGCACAGTGCCTGGCACATAATAAGCACTTTGAAAATGATGACATTTATTATCAATTTTACAATTCCCTTTAGAGTTCCTAAATCAGGAAGAAGGAACGATCAGAAATAAGTTCTCTTCATATTAAACCTTGCTACCTGACCCCTAATATCAAAAATAAAATATAGATTGAGACAGAATGGCATCTTTCCCAGGATTGCAATTAAATTATGAATCTGGTCTCCAGACATATGGTTGCATCTCGCCTTAGAATTGGGACTTCTGGTACCAATGGACCCACCATTGAGATATCAGAGCTCAATTTTCCACTTGTTAATTAGGAAAGCAGAAAGAATGTGAAGCAAGATTGGCGAGCCAGAATGGAGAATGCTCTGAGTTTGATATGTTCTGGACACAACTCTCTCATATCTTCCAATTCCTTATCCCCACCTAACATGCACTCCAACCTCATGAATTTTTCATAGTGATGCCAAGGCAATTTCCTTCCCTTAAAAGAGTTGATTCTGGCCATTCCTAAGTACTTAGTCCTGGAGCGCATACAAAAATTGCATAATTCCAGAGGGTACCATGCCTATTGCCTATTGAGGGTACCATGCCTATTGCCTATTGAGGCTCCATGGAATTGAGCAATGTGTGGCCCTATTGCAGGATTTGGATGAAATGCATTAGATCTATATGAGTAATTTTGGTTAGATTTGAGAAAGAACCTGTCATTATGAGGACTATAAAACACTAAGAAGTATGACTGAGAACGAATTTGTAAAAGAAAGAAATATAGGCTGGGCACGGTGACTCACGCCTGTAATCCCAGCACTTTGGGAGGCTGAGGCGGGCAGATCACGAGGTCAGGAGATCAAGACCATCCTAGCCAACATGGTAAAACCCCGTCTCTACTAAAAATACAAAAAATTAGCTGGGCGTGGTGGCAGGAGCCTGTAATCCCAGCAACTCGGGAGGCTGAGGTGGGAGAATGGTGTGAACCCAGGAAGCAGAGCTTGCAGTGAGCCAAGACCACACCACTGCACTCCAGCCTGGGTGACAGAGCAAGACTCCGTCTCAAAAATATATATATACACACACTATATATGTATATATAATATATGCATATATTATATATATTACTGATAATGATGGATGGGTATTTTATTTGGGAAACTAATAGGGATTTTAAAACAGAATATATAAATGTTTAGATGTCTTGGTAAATATATCTAGATCATAATGATGTGTGTGAACTTGAGTGTAGCTTTGAAAATAAAACCAAAAAAAAAGATGAGAAAAAGAACTGGGAAATTTAAACCTAAAAAAGTTTCTCCTTTGTTTTGTTTTTGTTTTTTTATCTTTTGTCTCTCTTTCATTCTTCATTTTCAGTGGGGTTGGCTCTCCTTTGTTGTGATATTTGGAAATGAAAGTCAGAAAATATAACAGAGAGAACTCAGTTCAATGTTCGCATTACAGGGATGAAGAAATAGAGAAGTGAACCAGTCCTCCATGGCACAGCAAGGAAGTGGCACGACTGCTCTCAAACTTCCCTCTCCTCACCTCTGGCTCAGCACCCTTTCTAACCCCATGCTGCCCTTTCACTCTGGGATTAGGTGGAGTGGAAAGGAACCTAGACTTGTGAGGGACCTCAAGCCCATTCAGCAGGGGAGGTGACGTAACTCTCCCAAGCCACGCTGTTCTGACTTGTCATTACCCAGGAAGCTGATGACCTAAGGAAATCCAAACTGGCCACACCTGTGCTCCTGGGGAGGGAAGCACAAATCCACATTGGGCACCTATGCCACTTCAGCCTGGACTTCCTTCTCCTTCTCCTTTTTTGCCCACAGGGCTCTCAGTCAAAACCTGTTCAAAGCCTCAGGCCCCGGGTGACATATCTTATGTCAATGGCTCTGTAGCTCAAATGTTGTGAAAGAGCCCCAGTGGAGATGGGATGGAGGGATAGGTAATGGAAAGAGCCCAACTGATGCCTCCCCATTCCTCTCCTGAACAATCCACTCTTCCCTAGGCAGGTGGAATTTCTAAAATGCAAACCCAGTCTTGGAACTCTCCAGTCTAAAACTCCCAGCATAACGCCCTGGGGCCTCCCAGTAGCAGAAAATCTGCTCCCCACAACATCCAGACCCATCGCAGCCTGGACCTTGCCTACATTTTCCACCTCATCTCTCTTGCAGGTCTCCTACACCTCACAGGCTCATCTCACCTAGAAAGCCCTCCCTGGCTCTTCTACCTTGCAAACACCAACATAACGTCAAGATCTAGCTCCAGTGTGACTTCCTTTGTTAAACTTCTCCCCTCTTCCTTTCCTCTCCCCATCCCTCCTCCTCCCCACTTCAACTCTGGTTGAGTTGACCACTACTTTCGTGTTTTTTTTTTTGTTTTTTTTGTTTTTTTGAGACGGAGTCTCGCTCTGTCGCCCAGGCTGGAGTGCAGTGGCGCGATCTCGGCTCACTGCAAGCTCCGCCTCCCGGGTTCACGCCATTCTCCTGCCTCAGCCTCCCGAGTAGCTGGGACTACAGGCGCCCACAACCGCGCCCGGCTAATTTTTTGTATTTTTAGTAGAGACGGGGTTTCACCGTGGTCTCGATCTCCTGACCTTGTGATCCGCCCGCCTCGGCCTCCCAAAGTGTACTTTCGTTTTTTATATTCCCACTAGATACAAGATGCACATTTAACTTTGAATTTCAGACGAAAACATCTCAGTGTTTATCTACCTGAAATTCCAAGTTAACTGGGGGTCTTGTATTTGTATTTGCTAAATCTGGCAACTGCTACAGCTCAAACAATTGGGTGGGGAGGGTCCTTTTAAGAAATTGAATTCAGGCTGGGCATAGTGGCTCACACCTGTAATCTCTGCACTTTGGGATGCCGAGGTGGGAGGATCCCTTGAGACCAAGAGTTTGAGACCAGTATGGGCAACAAAGCGAGACCACATGTCTTAAAAAAAAAAAAAAGCTGTGTGCGTTGGCACATGCCTGCCTGTAGTCCTCGTGCACACCTGTCGTCAGGAAGTCGGAGCAGGACAATTGCTTGAGGTCAGGAGTTGAAGACTGCAGTCTGCTATAATTGCACCATTGCACTCCAGCCTGAGCAACAGAGTGAGACCCCATCTGGGGGAAAAAAATTGAATTCAAAAATAGAAGTACAAAAGTAGAGACAAAAGTAAATGTTTATTTAGAAAGAGAAATTACAACAAATTACAAATTCATAAAAGTTAACAAATACCACAAACACCATAAAATCCAGAAAAAAAACATTTTTATTCATTAACTTCTGACAACTTTTTGTTTCCTTCTTCTATGTGAATACTTTTTTTATTGTTATTTTCTATAGAGAGAATAAAAAGATGTTCAGTCTGTCCTTTGCTATGGTTGTTTCCATCAGCTTACCCCAATGGAAGGTTAAGATTTAATTTTTTCATAACACTCCATATACAAACCTGTTATTTCTTTCCCCCATCCCACCAACATAAACGTATCACAACGGCACCTCTTTCTAGGCAACGTGTCACCCACATTGGCCCAGGAAGGTATCAGCTTTGGGAGAAGGCAGAGTCCTACTCTCCTGTAGCCTTGTGTCTCTGGGAGAACCAGAGAATGGTATTGAGTCCACATGTTTATGTACCTTTCACTCCAATTTCTAACATTTCTCATGGTCACATACTCAAGATGTTGCCAGAAAAGAGAATCCCAATCTAGACCCCAAGAGTAGGTTCTTAGATCTCACACAGGAAAGAATTGGAGCACAGAGAAAGAAGCAAATTTATTGGAAACTACTCCATTAGAGAGTAGGGCATGCCCAGAAAGCAGGAGGAACCCCTGTCCTTTAGGAACATCTCTGCTTATAAGAAACTGTAAGGAGCTATGATTAAACTTGGAATGTGCAGATGTGCTCACTAAAGGTACGGGTTGTTGGTGCTCTAGTGACCATTAATCCTTCAACCTAAGTCTGCTCATTAATGTTATCTCTGAGTAAAGTGGGCTGTACTCGGGACATCTGGACATTCTGCAGGCTTGGTGGGAGATGTCCTATATGGCCATCAGTCTTCTGTAATTATAAGTGGTGGTCAGCTTAGAATGTGGCTATTTTCAGACCATAAAGCATTAACCCTCTAGGTGCCTTGTGAGTGTCTAGCCTACTCACTTCAGGATGGAGTCACTCCAGTCATGTTTTATTAAACCAAAGGCCTGGTAAGCAGGAGTTCCTCTAACAAGATTCATAGACTGAAAGAGTAGATTCACACTAATAGCTAACAAGTACTGAGCACATTTGCTGCCCCAGGGTCTGTGTGAAGCATCTATATGCATGGTCTCTTTTCATATTCACACCTATTCCATGGGGTCAACACTATTTCTGTGTCCATCGTTTTGGATGAGGAATATGAGACTTGGAGCTACTAAGTACCTCACCCAAAGACACCCAGGTGGGGTGTGGTAGAGCTGGGTGCAGTCATAGGCAGCCCACTCCAGCGTTTCATTACATCAGACATGAAAGAGCATCTGACCCAGCCTTCTCATTTACAGATGAGGAAACAGCTGAGGCCCAGAGAGAAGCATTTTGAATTTGAAAATTGAATTCAAAAATAGAAGGACAAAATTAGAGACAAAAGTAAATATTTATTTAGAAAGAGAAATTACAACAAATTACAAATTTGTAAAAGCTAACAAATACCACAAACATCATAAAATCCAGAAAAAAAAAAATTTCTAATCATTAACTCCTGACAACTTTTTGTTTTCTTCTTCTATGTCAATACTTTTTTTTACTGTTATTTTCTATAGAGAGAATTTTAAAAAATCAGTCTGTCCTTTGCTACAGTTGTTTCATCAGCTTACCCCAATGGAAGCTTAAGATTTAATTCTTTCATAACACTCCGTACAAACCAGTTATTTCTTTCCCACATCCCACCAACATAAACATATCACAACGGCACTTCTTTCTAGGCAACATGTCACCCACATTGGCCCAGGGAGGTATCACAGATTTTTGTTTCTTTCTTCAGACAACTGAGTAGTGGTGGAGCTGGGACCGGAGGCCACATCCCTGAACTCTCAGTCCAGTGCTCTTTCCATTCACAGAATCTTTGTCCCCTCTTCTCACTTCCAACTTCCTCCCTATAGAAATAGGCATCTCTTCCCTCCAAGCGAAGGAACAGCAGAACGGCAAATGGCATAGAGGATGGCTTGAGAGTGTCCATCCCAGCTGGCAAGTCCCAGGCGTGTCAGGAGGAACTCTTATTCTGTGGAAATCGGATGTGGTTTTTGTCCCTTATTGTTAAAATAAATCATGTCAGTTGAAAAGAGCTTCTCCCATCGGTACTGGGAGCCAGGGAGTTCCTGGAGAGGGCTTCACCCCAGAGCCCTGGGAGGAGGAGAGGGTGGACTGGAGGCTGCTGGCCTGCTGCAGAGTTACAGAAAGCAGGTGGCAGAGTGAGAGCTGACTCATCTGAAATACTAAAGCGGTAAGGGCAGGCCAGGGACAAGGACTGCATCTTGCATCCACATTGTTTCCTGGAAGAAACCCCACCCAGCTGCCCTCTCCCCTACTACCTTCCCAGCTCCTCAGATCCTGTCCATTCAGAAAGCTAGTGGTGTAGTTCAGACTTCGTTTCCTAGAGGATTTTCCGCCCTGGGTTGTCTAAATCTCCATCATGTCCCGGGGCCAAAGTCATTCAATATGGCAGGTCAAATAGAAGCCAGCTGTCAGTATCTACTTAGAATTTAGCTAGGATCTGCAGCTTAGGGCTAAAATTCAAAGCAAGGTGCAATTCCTCTAAGAATCCCTCTCTCACTGCCCTCACTGCATTATCCTCTCCTTGGTCTCCCCTCAGCACTTGAGGACTTATTTTGAGCTCTGTTCACTTCCACTTTAGATTGTTTGGGCCGCTCTGAAATCTCTCTCCTATCAGACTTGAAGGTGGAGGAGGGCTGAGACTGTGTCTCCCAAGCGGAGGGTGCATAACAGTTAGTGGCCAGATGGCCCCTTTGTTAAGTTGGTCTCTCAGTGTGAAGGTCAAGCTCTGGTTTGAATATAGACTCCACAAGGGCAGGGGTCTTGTCTGTGTTGTTCATCACTTTATCCTCAAAATGTAGCACATACTGGGTGCTCCAAGTTTGTTGACTGAATGAAGGAATGACAGGGAATGAGACCTTCCAAAGGCAGGGACAGTCGTGCAGTTCTTTGGTGTTTCCTCACACCCACCTGCATGGGGTTTTGGCGAGTTCCATGTGAACAACATGCCTGCTAAGCTGGGTTCCTGGTGGGAAGGAGCCCCTGAATCCATGCTATAGAAACATTATTCTTCTGTGCCTCTTCGGTGAAGCTCTTCCGGAGAAAAATCAGAAAGGTCAGGCCCAAAGAGTCTACCTGCTTCTCTCCCAGTATCCAACATAACTAGATTCAGAAGCGGGTGGAGACAGGCAATCCCGGCTGTTAAAGAGTTGAATTATAGTTTTTTTTCTTCCAGGGTATGCACCTAGGTTGAAGATTAAACAAACTGTGATATCAGAAGAAAGAGTGTTGATCTTGACATCTTACAGATACTGAAGAGCTATTAAGCGGGAGAAAGAAAAATTAAAGTTGGCCAGCTGCATCAAAGGCAAATCAATCATTTTGACTAACAGCCTTGAAGCGCAGTAACAATTAAGTACATTTTAAGTGCCCAAGTAACTTGCTATCACTGAAGCTTTTCTTGTAGTATATCAATGCTTAAATACAGAAAGAGTTACTTATGCACCAACTACAGGTCCAAGATTTCGGATTCATTTATTTGAGAAGTTGATTCAATATTTGGAATCCCTCTCTCCCCAAAAATGTACACATATGCAAACCTTCCTTCTGATGTCTTTCTGAGAATCCCTCAGGAGTCCATGAACCCTAAATTAGTAACATTAAAAGACTTGGATTCAGGGGGCCTGGCACAGTGGCTCATGCCTATAATCCCAGCACTTTGGGAGGCCAAGGTGAACAGAACGCCTGAGGTCAGGAGTTCGAGAACGGCCTGGCCAACATGGTGAAACCCTTTCTCTACTAAAAATACAGAAAACTAGCGGGGTGTGGTGACAGGCACCTGTAATCCCAGGAAGCTGAGGCAGGATAATCACTTGAACCCAGGAGGCAGAGATTGCAGTGAGCTGAGATCGTGCCACTGCAACTCCAGCTTGGGCAACAAGAACAAAACTCCATCTCAAAAACAAATAAAGACTTGGGGACTCAGGTCTAACTTTGACACTTGCTGGCTCTATAACTTCAGACAAATCAATTAATCTCTCTGTGCCTCAGTTTCCTCATCCGGAGAAACAAGGGTGATAATTCCTCCCCTACTCTTACTAGCTCTGTGATCTTGGGAAAACCAGGTCAGTGTATCTTTCATTAGCCCCAGTTTTCTCATATATAACATGTGGCAAATGAGGACCAGACAGTATAACATACAGGAAGCTCCTAGAAGAAGGAGGAAATGCCATACATGTTTTTGACTCGGCAGATGCAAGAAACATAAACTTAATCACTGAAAAGAGTCCATGTTTTCCTCTATTCCACCAAATACTTTTCTCATTCACAAATAGCGCCTGTCCATCACTTTATGTTCTCCAGGGCATTTTCACATATAGTATTACTTCACACTCAGAATTCCATGTCAACAGGGAAGATGTTCCATATCACTAGGGAAGATGTCCTCCTTTCTTCAGATGGGAAGGCTAAGGCTCAGTGATTGAAGGATCATGCAACCAGCTAGAGCTAGAACTCAGCCTACCTGGGCATCTTAACTCGGTCTGGGCCTCCTCTCTGCCTTCCCCCTGGGGCAGCAGCTAGGGTTGCCCTCCATCCGGGGGCCCCAGACCTCTATAGAGAAATAATCCACTGATATCAAGTAACAGTGCTGGGGTGAGCAGCAGGAGCAGCAGTTTTGCCCCTCAAATGATACACTCAGTACCATTTCTTGGCACAAGATTCATGGTTGAGAACATTCTTTCCCTCTGAAGACACGGTGATCCTATTAAAACTGAAACTTGCCCCAGTCACATCCTTCTTAAGATGGAGGGAAACAGGGCCTCCACCCCCATGGCTTTGAGCTTTGAGAATTCCCTTGGCAGGAACAGCTTGTGAAACCTCCAACAGGCCTTGGAAGGCTGAGAAGCCTTCCCATCACATACCATTTATTCCCTGCATTTCTTACCCATTCATATCTTTCGGTGATGGCTCCTCCCCTCCTGACAATGGAGAGTGTTATGTTTGTTTAATAACTTTTTTTTTCTCAGCCATTAGAAAAGTAATCCTTGCTTTGGTATGGAAAAATTATAGAGAATACAAAAATAAAATAGATAATGGAATAAAAACTAGAAGGAAAGAAAAATGGTCATCCACACTTATTCTACCCAGGAATAATCTTGGTGTCTTTTTTTTTTTTTTTCTCGCTCTGTCGTCCAGGCTGGAGTGCAGTGGCGCGATCTCAGCTCACTGCAACCTCCACCTCCCGGGTTCAAGCAATTCTCCTGCCTCAGCCTCCTGAGTAGCTGGGACTACAGGCGCATGCCACCACGCCCAGCTAAATTTTTTTTGTATTTTTAGTAGAGACGGGGTTTCACCATGTTGGCCAGGATGGTCTCAATCCTTGAGCCACCACGCCCAGCCATCTTGGTATCTTTTCTAACTTGGATCACCCAGAAAAAGAAAATGTTTAAGCCAGATGCGGTGGCACACACCTCCCAGCACTTTGGGGGGCCAAGGCTAGTGGATCACTTGAGGTCAGGGGTTTGAGACAAGCCTGGCCAACATGGAGAAACCCTGTCTCTACTAAAAATACAAAAATTAGCCAGGTGTGGTGGCATGTGACTGTCGTGCCAGCTACTCAGGTAGCTGAGACAGGAAAATCACTGGAACCTGGGAGGCGGAGGTTGCAGTGAGCCAAGATCACACCACTATACTCCAGCCCAGGTGACACAGTGAGACTTCATTTCAAAAAAAAAAAGAAAAAAGAAAGAAAAAGAAAGAATCCGTGCAGTCAAATATAACCCTAGAGCCTAACCCCCACAAGCGCTGCAACCACCTGAGCCCACCCTGGTCACTTACACATTCATTCAACTGGACCCCTACAAGCCAGGCCCTGCACTAGATTTGGGGGACACCAAAGTGGACAGCACAGTCCCGGCCCCACAGATCTCACAGTAGCAGGAGAGACTGGCCACTAAACAGTTGTCATGATCGCTCTCACCAGTCAAGACCTGGGCTCCGTGCTAAGTATTTTCAATATATTAATTTATTTAATCCTTACAACCTTGTGAGAACGTACTATCTTCAGCCACGTTACACAGATTGATAAAACTGAAATTAAAAGAGTTTTAACACTTGGACAAGGTTGTCGAGCCTGTAAGTGAGGAGCTGAGATCCGGACCCACGGAGACTGACTCCAGAATAGAATGAGGGTTATGAGGATCAGGAAAGGTCTCTCTAAGGGAGTGAGGTTTAACCTGAGACATGGCGGAGGAGCACAAGTAGAACATTTCAACCCCATTCTTTCCCCTGTATCACCCACCAGCCTCCAACATTCTCCTCCAGGATTCCTGCACCAACTTCGCCCATAGCTGTGGCTCTTCATGGGCCCTGCAGCTGCCATTCCCACTTGTCGTGCTTCTCAGCCCTTCTATGCAGGGGTGTTTCCCCCATGGTCCTTCTCCATTTCCCCCTTTATGCAAGCCTCTTACCCAGGACCCAGACCTGCTCATTCTTTCAAGGGCATTTTGGAAATTCCCCTTTCCCCCTTGCCCAGAATAACTTCAGGCTTAGCCCAGAACCCCCAGTTTTCCCAGCACCGAATATTAATCACAGTTCAGGCTAAAACTGCGGTGCTCAAGTTCCTCCAGATTCCAGGCAGGGTGGTGCACGGACATGATGAGAGAACTCTGGGACTTTTCAGCTTCCGGCTACCCCAGAAAGGCAGGGCAAGAACAAGGCCTGTGGGAACTTGAAGAACCTGAACACCTCCTCCAAATTAAGGTGCAGACCAAACCCTCTCCCACAGTGTAAGGAGCTTTCATTTCAGTGGGTGGCTTTCCTTCCAGCCTTCCCACAAAGGACATCCTGGGGGACTGTAACTGTTGATCCCAGGGTGGTGGCACACCAGAGCACTCTGTCCCTGAACTCACTTCTCCCTTTCCTTAACCCTGCTGTGCCTGGGGAAGCTTAGAAGCACCTGGCAGGTGGTGATCCCTGCATCCACCTGTTGCAGTGGAAGCCAATAGGAGTAAAGCTGATGGCACTAGAGCAGGGACTGAGCCTTTGCCAAGAGAAAAACACATGCAGATTCTGTCAGTCTTGAACACACTTTCTCTTCCAGAGGATTCCTCACAGGGAACTCCCAGAGGAGGAGGAAGTGCCAAGGTCGTCCAAGGTCCCTGTTAAAGAAAATCCCTAACCTTTGGCAAAGACAGCTCTATACCTGAAAGCCGCAGGCATCGTAACAATGATAATAGCAACAACGAATTCTTATATGGCGCTTACTGTGTGTGAGACACTGCTCCAAATGCTTTATGGACTTGAACTCATTTAATCTTACATCCAGTAGAACCTGCTTCACTGCAGCTCTTTACAGGTGCCAGGTCCTATTGCTAATCTGGTATTTCGATAACATCGTTTTAACTTCCAGAACCTGTCATCATCATATCACTCATTGATTCAACAGATTGAGCACCTACTATATCTTACACACTATGCTATGGTCTGGGAATGCAAAATGACAACAATTTCGTCCCCTGAAGAGCTGCTAATCTCGTGGGAAAGACAGGCAAACAAAGAGGATAATCCATTACAGTGGGATACGTGCTTTGAAAGGGGCAAATAAAGTGTGCTATGGAACACAGTAGAGAGACAGTAATGCAAACCAAGTTGTGTGGGGGCAGGGGATATCAGGGAAGGCTTCTAGGTAGAGGTGACACCTTGGCTGAGTCTTTGAGGATACATGGAAAAGGACAAGCACACTGGATGGAGCCCTAGAGTTGGTCAATTATGGCACATTGTGGGAAACACATGTTGGTCAATATGGGCAGAGTTTGAAAGCGGGGTAGGGAGGGGGCGGCATGAAGCCATGAGAAAAGCTGACAGGACTCTCAGAGTTGTGCTAGAGGAGACTCACTGTGCCAGTCCCCAGCTGTTCTTTAAGCTCAGCCGATGCCACAGTAAAGCAGATGCCCACTGTTCTCACCCAGCCATGCCCACATTTCAAATTCATCAGTGAATAAATGATTGCTATTGTTTGAAGCCATTGTTGTGGGATGGTTTGTTTTTTAGCAACAAATAATCAAACAACCACTTTAGAGGTGAGGGCAGTAAGAAGGAGGGCTAAGTGGAAATGACAAGCATCAACACTGGTGCCAATATCTTGATCCTTCTGGCCCTTACGTTTGGTTAGAAGCAAACATTGTTTGTCTAACATCTGGAAGTCAGTTATAACCAGAATATGATTCTAGATGGTGCTAGTAGGTCTTTAGGCTCCAAATACAAAACATATCCCCCAGAATCTGGAGATAAGAACAGAAATGGGTTGGTATGCTGGTATCTTGAAGGTTACAGACTGGTAAACTGATATCAACCTCAAGTGGGAGGGTTTCTAATAGCCGACCACAGGCCTTCATCCTTTCCCTTGTCTTAGCAATGATTTTTATCGATCACTCAGATGAAGTTTAGGGGGGCCATATTTATCAAAGTCACTAAATACATGAATCTTGGAAGGAGAGAGAGAATATGGAATGACAGGATGAGGATCCTAAAATATTTTGACATTCTGGAGCAATAAGCTTAATCCAACAAGATAAAATTTAGGAGGGATAAATGTAAGACTCCGTGGTTGAATATGAAAAGAATCCTCCACAAGCATAGAAGGAAAGGGGTGTGGCCTCGTCACAGGAGACATGAGACGCACCTAAGAATTCAGGCTTTGGGGTTAGATAGACATAGGTTTACATGTTAGGTATACCAGTTAGTAACTGTGACCCTTGGAAAATTATTCAAGCTTCTCTTAGTCTTTCCTTGCAAGAATTAGAGATAATTCATATAAAGGACCTGGCAGTTTCTGGCAAAAGTAAGTGCTCAACAAGTGACCCGTGAAAGATCTAAGTTGCTTGTAATAGTGCTGAGTCTCTACATAGCCCAGGAAAAAGCTATCCAAAAGAACTTTCTCTAATGGCAGAAATGTTCTATAATCTGAATTCTCCAATATGGTGGCCACTAGCCACAAAAGGCTATTGAGTTCTTGGAATGTGCCTATTGCAACTAAGGACTGAGTTTTACTTTTTTTTTTTTTTTTTTTTTTTTTTTTTTTGGAGACGGATTCTTGCTTTGTCGCCCAGGGTAGAGTTAGTGTCACATCTTGGCTCACTGCAATCTCTGCCTCCCAGGTTCAAGCGATTCTCATGCCTCAGCCTGCCGAGTAGCCGGGACTACAGGCACACACCACCATGACCGGCTAATTTCTGTACTTTTAGTAGAGATGGGGTTTCACCATATTGGCCAGGCTGGTCTTGAACTCCTGACCTCATGATCTGCCCGCCTCAGCCTCCCAAAGTGCTGGGATTACAGGTGTGAGCTACTGCACCCAGCCCAGTTTTACATTTTAATTGTAATTAATTTAAATTTGGATGGCCACTTGTGGCTAGTAGGTTATTATATTGAACAGTGTGGGTTAAGATGATGTTAAGAAATGCTAAACTCTGAGACAGGAGGATTGCTTGAGCCCAGGAGCTTGAGGCCAGCCCAAGCAACACAGCAAGACTCATCTCTTAAAAGAAAAAAAAGTCTGGGCGCGGTGGCTCATGCCTGTAATCCCAGAACTTTGGGAGGCCGAGGCAGGCAGATCACGAGGTCAGGAGTTTGAGACCAGCCTGGCCAACACAGTGAAACCCCGTCTCTACTAAAAATACAAAAATTAACTGGATGCAGTGGCGGGTACCTGTAATCCCAGCTACTTGGGAGGCTGAGGCAGGAGAATCGCTTGAACCTGGGAGGCTGAGGCTGCAGTGAGCCAAGATCATGCCACTGCATTCCAGCCTGGGCAACAGAAGTATACTCCATCTCGAAAGAAAGAAGGAAGGAAGGAAGGAAGGAAGGAAGGAAGGAAGGAAGGAAGGAAGGAAGGAAGGAAGGAAGGAAGGAAGGAAGGAAGGAAAGAAGGGAGGGAGGGAGGGAGGGACGGAGGGAGGGAGGGAGGGAGGAAAGAAAGAAAGAAAGAAAGAGAGAGAGAGAGAGAGAGAGAAAGAAAGAAAGAAAGAAAGAAAGAAAGAAAGAAAGAAAGAAAGAAAGAAAGAAAGAAAGAAAGAAAGAAAGAAAGAAAGAAAGAAAGGAAGGAAGGAAGGAAGGAAGGAAGGAAGGAAGGAAGGAAGGAAGGAAGGAAGGAAGGAAGGAAGGAGAGAGAAGAGAGGAGTGAGGGAGAGAAATACCAAACTCTAAACCTAACAATTTTCGCTTTTCTTTATAAACTTCTAATTGTGCTCTTTATTGTAATGAAAGTGTACAATTTAATAAGCTTTGGCATATCCAGACACCCATAAAACCATCACCTCAATTAAACTGTGAACATACTCAGTGGCCCCAGCAGTTTCTCCTGCTCCATTTTAATCCTTCTCTCCTGCCCTCTCACCCACATCCCCACTCCAACCCTGCTCAGGCAGCACTAATCTGCTTTCTGAAAGTATAGACTAATTTGGGTTTTCTAGTGTATTATGTAAATAGAATCATACAGTAGGTAGTCTTTTTTGTCTGGTTTCAACTAAACATAATTATCTTGAGATTTGTCCATGGTGTTGCATGTATGACCAGTTCATTTCTTTCTAATGCTTAGTAATAACCATTACGTCGCTATGCCACAATTTGTTTGCCCATTCTCCTTCTGATGGACATTTGAGCTATTTCCAGTTTAGAGCTATTGCAAATAAAGCTGCTACAAACATTTCTGGAGAAGATTTTTTTTAATAGACATATGCTTTCCTTTCTCTTGGGTAGATACCTTGGAGCGAAATTGCTGGATCATATAACAGATGTCTGTCTGACTTTTCTTTTCTCTCTCTGTCTTTCTTTTTTTTTTTTTTTTTTGAGATGAAGTTTTTCTCTTGTTGCCCAGGCTAGAATGCAATGGCACGATCTCGGCTCACTGCAACCTCTGCCTCCCAGGTTCAAGCGATTCTTTTGCCTCAGCCTCCCGAGTAGCTGGGATTACAGGTATATGCCATCATGTCCAGCTAATGTTTTTGTATTTTTAGTAGAGACAGGATTTCACCATGTTGGTCAGGCTGGTCTTGAACTCCTGATCTCAGGTGATCCACCCACCTCAGCCTTCCGAAGTGTTGGGATTACAGGCGTGAGTCACTGCACCCGGCCTGTCTGATTTATTGTTATTATTTTTTTAATTCTCAATTAGGATATGAAAGTATTCAGCAATGACCGGGTTGCTCACTATAGGGTGCTGGGCCAAGGAAGTCATGGTCAGGAGTGCAGAGTACCCCTCCACACTGACCCCTCCTTAGTGCTACTTGCAAGGCTACTCATGTTTGAGTCCCTTGTAAGAAAGGCAGTCACTGAAAGGCACTAAGCTGCTGGCACCATAGAAACTCTCCAGTGATGCTTGTCTCTTCACAGTGACATACTAACCTCTTTGAAACACTTCAACAATGCCTTTAGGGGTGAAATTTTGCACCAATATCTAGCTTGGTGGCTTCCCTAGTGAGATATCCATAAGTTCTTTCTCCTTCATGGTATGACTGACACCATCTGGGAGTCCTGTTGGCTGCTGTCTGATTTTTTTAAGAAACTGCCAAACTCTTTTCCAACATGGTTGTAACATTTTACTTTCCCACTGACAATGTTGTAAAAGCCCCTGTTCCTCTTATCCTCACCAACACTCAATGGGATCAATATTCTTAAATTTTAGATGTTCTAATACATTTCAATGTCGGTGTATCTTGTAGCTTTAATTTGCATTTTTCCCTAATGACTCAGATCATTGAATAACTTTTCGTATGTTTATTTGCCATCTGTATAACTTTTCTGATGAAGTGTCCAATCAAATGTCTTGCCCATCTTTAAGACTGAGTTGTTTATTTTCTTATTATGCAATTTAGAGAATATATTTTCTGAATACAAGTCTTTTATCAGATATATGCTTTGCAAATATTTTCTCCCAATCTGTGGCTTGTATTTTTTTTATTTTATTTTTTATTATACTTTATGTTCTAGGGTACATGTGCACAACATGCAGATTTGTTACATACGTATACATGTGCCATGTTGGTGTGCTGCACCCATTAACTCGTCATTTACATTAGGTACATTTCCTAATGCTATCCCTCCCCCCTCCCCCCACCCCACAACAGGCCCCAGTGTGTGATGTTCCCCTTCCTGTGTTCAAGTGATTTCATTGTTCAATTCCCACCTGTGAGTGAGAACATGCAGTGTTTGGTTTTCTGTTCTTGCGATAGTTTGCTGAGAATGATGGTTTCCAGCTGCATCCATGTCCCTACTAAGGATACGAACTCATCCTTTTTTATGGCTGCATAGTAATCCATAGTGTATATGTGTTACATTTTCTTAATCCAGTCTGTCATTGATGGACATTTGGGTTGGTTCCAAGTCTTTGCTGTTGTGAATAGTGTGTGGCTTGTATTTTAATTCTCTTAACAGTGCCTTTTGAAAAGCAAAAGTTTTAAATTTTGGCCAAGTCCTATTTATCAATTGGTTCTTTTATGGATTTTGCTGTTGATGTTATATTTAAGGACTTTTAGCCTAAGCCAAAGTCGCAAAGATTTTCTTCCATATTTTCTTCCAAAAGCTTTATAATTTTAGATTGTACATTTAAGTCTATGATCCAATTTTAGCTAATTTTTGTATATGGTGTAAGGTAAAGATCCAAATTTTCTTTTTAATATAATATCCAATTGTTACAGCCCCATTTGCAGAAGAAGCTGTCCTTTCTCCATTGATTGCCTTTGTTGAAAATCAGTTGTCCATATGTGTATGGGCCTATTTCTGGCCTCTATTCTGTTTCATTGATCCATTTATCTGTCTGTATTTGCCTTGATTACTGCACCTTTGTAGTACATCTTGAAATTAGGAAGTGTTAGGCTCCAACTTTGTTACTCTTTTTTTTTCGAGACAGAGTCTCCCTCTTTCCCCCAGGCTGGAGTGCAGTGGCCGAATCTCAGCTCACTGCAAGCTCCGCCTCCCGGGTTTACGCCATTCTCCTGCCTCAGCCTCTCAAGTGGCTGGGATTACAGGCACCCGCCACTTCGCCCGGCTAGATTTTTGTATTTTTTAGTAGAGTCGGGGTTTCACCGTGTTAGCCAGGATGGTCTCGATCTCCTGACCTCGTGATCCACCCGTCTCGGCCTCCCAAAGTGCTGGGATTACAGGCTTAAGCCACCACGCCTGGCCAACTTTGTTATTCTTTTTAAAAATGGCTTTTAACTATTCTTAGTCCTTTGAATTTCTACATATTTTAGAATGAGCTTGTCAAATTCTACCCACACACAAAAAACTTTGGGATTTGTTTTTTAATCTGTAGATTCAACAAATAACAGTCAAAATATCAGCAGACTTTTTCTTTTCTTCTTTTTGAGGCAGGATCTCACTCTGTTGCCCAGGCTAGGCACCATGGCTCATCCCTGTAATCCCAGCACTTTGGGAAGCTGAGATGGGAGGAACACTTGAACCCAGGAGTTTGAGACCAGCCTGGGCAACATGGTAAAGCCCCAACTACAAAAAAAAAAAAAAAAAAAAAAAAAATTGGCCAGGCTTGGTGGGGTACTCCTGTAGTCCCAGCTTCTCAGGAAACTGATTTGGGAGGATCACTTGAGCCCAGGATGTCTAGGCTGTAGTCACCACTGTACTCTGGACTGGGGAACAGAGTGAGACCCTGTCTCAAAGAAAAAAATAAAATAAAAAGTCTACTGGGATTTTGACTCATATTTGTTGAATCTATAGATCAACAGAATTGCTATGTTAACTATTTGAGTCTTCTGACTCATGAACAAGGTGCATCTCCCTATTTATTTACATCTTCCTTAATTTCTCTCAGCAATGTTTTATAGTTTTCATAATACAGGCCTTTTATAGTTTTTGTAAAACTTATTAGGTATTTCAAATTTTTATGCTATTGTAAATAGTGTTTTTAATTTCAGTTTCTGATTATCCATTGCTAGTATACACGACTTGATTATTTTTTTTTTTTCAGATGCAGTCTTGCTCTGTTGCCCAGGCTGGAGTACAGTGGTGTAATCTTGGGTCACTGCAACCTCCACCTCCTGGGTTCAAGTGATCCTCGTGCCTTAGCCTCCCAAGTAGCTGGGACTAGAGGCGTCTGCCACCATGCCTGGCTAATTTTTGTATTTTTAGTAGACATGTTGTTTTACCATGTTGGCCAGGCTGGTCTTGAACTCCTGACCTCAAGTGATCCACTTGCCTTGGCCTGCCAAAGTGCTGGGATTATAGGCATGAGCCACTGTCCCCGGCCTCGAACTTGATTTTTGTATATTTTTAAACAATCATTTTTTATATATTAGTTTTGCATTCTGCAACCTCTCTTGACTCACTTAACAATTTCAGAATTTTTTAAAGATTCCATAGAATTTTCTATATAGACTGAATAAGGATAGCTTTACTTCTTTCTTTCCAATCTGGATGCCTTTTTTGTTTCCTTGCCTTATTGTTGTGGTTAAAATCTCAAGTACAATGTTAAATAGAAATGGTGAGAGTGAACATCCTTGTATTGTTTGTGATGTTAGGAAGAAAGAGAAAGTTTTCAGTCTTTCTCCATTAAGTATTATGCTAGTTATAGACTTTTCATAAATGCCCTTTATCAGATTGAGAATTTTTTTCTAATATAGGCATTTGGTGTTATAAATATTCTCCTAAGTATTGCTTTAGCAGCATTCCACAAATTCTACATATGATATTTTCATTATCATTTGGTTCAAAATCCTTTTTTTTTTTTTTTTTTTTTTTGAGATGGAGTTTTGCTCTTGTTGACCAGGCTGGAGTGCAATGGCATGATCTTGGCTCACCGCAACCTCTGCCTCCTAGGTTCAAGCAATTCTCCTGCCTCAGCCTCCCAAATAGCTGGGATTACAGGCATGTGCCACCACACCTGGCTAATTTTGTATTTTTAGTAGAGATGGGGTTTCTCCATGTTGGTCAGACTGGTCTTGAACTCCCAACCTCAGGTGATCCACCCGCCTCAGCCTCCCAAAGTGCTGGGATTACAGGCTTGAGCCACCATGCCTGCTGTTTCAAAATACTTTCTAATATATCTTTTGATTTCTTCTTTGATCCAAGGGTTATTTAGAAGTATGTTATTTAGTTTCCAAATATTTTGGAATTTTCCAAATATCATTCTGCTATTGATTTCTAATTTAATTCCATTATGTTCAGAAAGCCTACTTTGTATGACTTGAATCCTTTTAAATTTACTGAGATTCATTTTATGGCCTAGAATATGGTCTATCTTGGTAAAGATTCTGTTTGCACTAAAAAAAGATGAACATTCTAATATTGTTAGGTAGAGTGTTCTATATATGTTAATTAGGTCAACTTGGTTGACAGTGTTATTTAGGTCTACTACATCCTTGCTAATTCTGCCTACTTATTCTAAGGATTATTGAGAAAAGGGTATTGAAATCTTCTACCATAATTGGCCTAGCGTGGTGGCTCACGCCTGCAATCCCAGCACTTTTGGAGGCTGAGGCAGGCAGCAGATCACTTGAGGTCAGGAGTTTGAGACCAACCTGACCAACATGGTGAAACCCCATCTCTACTAAAAATACTAATATTAGTTGTTAGTGGTGGCACACACCTATAATCCCAGCTACTCAGGAGGCTGAGGCAGAAGAATTGCTTGAACCCAGAAGGCAGAGGTTGCAGTGAGCCAAGATTGCACCACTGCACTCCAGCCTGGGCAACAGAGAAAGACTTTGTCTCGAATTAAAAAAAAAAAAAAAAGAAAGAAAGAAATCTTCTACCATAATTGTAAATTTTTCTATATCTCCTTGTAGTTCTATGAAGTTTTATCTACTTTAAAGCTCTGTTATTAGGTGCATAAACACTTAAGAGTGTTATGTCCTCTTGATAAATTTACCTGTTTATCATTATGAAATGACCTTCTTTATCCCTGGTAATATGCCTCTCTGATATATGTGTGATATAGATATAGGTAAGATTTATACCTCTAGATAAACAGGTAGACATATATGATAGCCAGCTTTCTTTTGACCATTATTAGTTTTACTGCACAAAAGTGGCTTGCTGCTGGATGTGCTAGAAGCCAATATTATGACATTGAATTTTTGAGAAAAGAAAAGCTTTATATTGTGAGTTGACTCACAAGAAAATAAGAGTGTCAAGCTCAAATCTGTCTCGTTGTGCTGGCTTCAAGGCAATATTTTTATTAGGAAAAGTTCAGGGGGTGGATTCTGAGATTAATAGGTGATTGGTGGAAGAAAAGGGGAGGTCTGGAAAGTCCTTAGGCATGTGCAGTTATCTCTTCATGCTAACTCACAGGTCATATGTGCAAATTCGGGGGAGTTAGTATGAAACATAGGGTGGAAATTTAGGCTGTGATGTCAGCAAGCTCATTCTATGCAAACTCTAGTAGGCTATCTCAGTTCCAACTGATTTAGTCAGTTTTTTTCTTGATATCACAAGCCAAGGGAGTTTCAGCGTTTTAGCAAGTTGCTTCTTATCTGATATACTGCCAACTCAAGAATTTCTGTTACTGGTTTCTTACTCTTTGGTGCACAGTTTCAGTTTCAGCTTTTCAGCAAGCTGTTTCTTTTCTTACCTGCTATCCTATAAACCCAAGAATTTAGTCATTGGTTTCTCTAACTCATTGAGGGACAGTTTCATTAGCACAGTATATCTTTCTCCATTTTCTGCATTCTTTTACTGTTAACCTATTTGTGTTTTTAAAGTATGTTTCTCATATAGTTTGTACCCATGTATTTTTTTTAAAAATTCAATCTGATTATGTCTGCTTTTTAATGGTCATATTTAGGCCATTTGTATTTAATGTGATTATTGATATGGCGAGGTTTGGGGCTATCCTCTGGCTATTTGTTTTCTATTTGTACTATCTATTTTTTTAATACATTTGCCCCCTTTTTCTGCCTTCTTTTGATTTCATTAGGTATTTTCATTATTCCATTTTATCTCCTTTGTTGACTTATTATATATAACTTTGTTTTATTATGTTAGTGGCTGCTTTAGGGTTTTGTATATCCCTTATACTTTTAACTCACCACAGTCTGCCTTCAAATCATACTATATATTTCATGTAAGGTATAAAAGCCTTATGATAGTGTACTTCCATTTCTTCACTCCCAGCTTTTATGCTATTATTTTCATACATTTACCTATACCTATTTTATAAATTCCACAATACATTATTTTTTTAAATAATTATATTTTAAAGATTTTTTAAAAATCTTATACACTTACCCATGTAGTACCATTTCCAGTGCCCTTTATTTATTTGTGTATATTCAAAATTCCATCTGATATCATTTTCTTTCTGCCTAAAGGACATTAACATTTCTTGTAGCGCAGGTCTGCTGGTGATGCACTTTTTCAACTTTTATATGCCTGAAAAGTCTTTATTTCCTCTTTATTTTTCAGAGATAATTTCACTGGGTATAGAATTTTAGGCCAGCAGGTTTTTTTCTTTTGGTACAGTAATTCCTCACTTAACTTCATTGGTAGGTTCTTGGAAACTGCAACTTGAAACAAAACGACCTACAATAAAAGAATTTTTTTCTCATCAACGTTATAATGAAGCAATGTCAAAGGAAACAACGTTATTCGAGGACCTGCTGTACATCATTTTGCTAAAAGTTGCCATTTTCAAGAACCTATCTACATAGTTAAGTGGGGACTTACTGTACTTTAAAGATATTGCTTCACTGTCTTCTTATTTGCATTGCTTCCAATGAGAAATTTGCTATCATTTTCATCTTTCTTACTTTCCCCGTGGATGTCTCTCTTATATAGCTGCTTTTAAGATATGTCTGGTTATAACTTGCTTGGTGTTATTTTCTTACCAAGACTATGTTTCATATAGGATTATGCTACTCCTTTTTTGCTGATGTTAATCTCCAAAACCAAGGTGGATAACCATGGTGGATAACTAAAGCCACCCAATCCAAAGAGAACTACATACACTTTATTTAGCAGTTAACTTGGCCAGTTAGGAATTCTCAAGAGTAAAATTTTGGCTGCCTGTTCTAATATTTCCTCTGTGGCCATTTTAAAACTTGGTCCCAAAATTCTTTGACATTCTTCCCACTAAGACATGACGTCTATATCTCCTGCCCTCGAATCTGGGTTCTGTGACCACTTAACTGACAGAATGCAGCAGAACCAAGTTTTTTGGGTCCAGACATTAAGACTCTGTCAGTTTCTCATTTTCTCTCTCAGGCTGTTTGTTCTTAGAACTCAGCCATAAATGATCCCAAACATCCTGGAGATAGACTCACATTGGAAAGAGGTTCATAGCCCACTGCTCTGGCAGAGCTCCCAGAGAGCCAGCCTCAGTCATATGAATGAGATATCTTGAAAATGGATCTGGCAGTCCTTGTTGAGCTGTCTCAGCTAACATTATATGGAACAGAAATGATCTATCGGTACTGAGCCCTGCCTAGATTGTATATTTGTGAGCAAAATAAATGATCGTTGTTGTTTTAGTTCTCTAAGGTCTCAGATGATTAGTGACACAGAACTGTCTCCAGTAAGTAACTTCTGCTGTGATCCAGGGTGGTTTCTTCTCTTCTAACTTCTAATCTTCTATTTGACCCAAGGTGTTCCATTCTCTTTTTCTTCTGCATTGACATAGTCCTGTCCTAGTAGTACTCATACTGGTATTCATAGAAAGTAGTTGTGCTTCCACTCTGCATATGTTCAAAGTGAATTGTGTGTGTGTGTGTGTGTGTGTGTGTGTGTGTATGGGACAGAGTCTCACTCTGTTGCCCAGGCTGGAGTGCAGTGGCACAGTCTCGGCTCACTACAACCTCCGCCTCCCAGGTCCAGGTGATTCTCATGCCTCAGCTCCTCAAGTAGCTGGGATTACAGGTGCCTGTCACTGTGCCTGGTTAATTTTTTGTGTGTTTTTAGTAGAGATGGGGTTTTGCCATATTGGCTAGGCTGATCTCGAATGCCTGGCCTCATGTGATCTGCCCACCTTAGCCTCCCAAAGTGCTGGGATTACAGGTGTGAACCACCGCGCCAGGCCCAAAGCGTTCTGATTTCCTCCATTATCCTCTGCAGAATGCTGCTTACCTGTTCTATGTGTTAACCATTGTCTCTTGCTGCTCTTCTAACCTACATATTTGGGTTTGCCATATTCTCTGCCTGAGCAATATTCTATTGATATTTACTGGCTGCAATCTCTGCTCATAATTGCTGTTCAAACTTACATTTAGTATAGGAGTCTTTATTGAAAACTTCCAATTGTGCATTGCTTGACTCAGTTAGAGTTCAGTCAGGAGATGGAAACCACAACAGTTATTTAAATATATGTAAATAGGTACAAATATACTAACTAGATAACTATATCAGTCAGGGATCTCCAGAAAAACAGAACCAGCATCTCTTACTATATACAGATTTATTTCAAGAAATTAACTGATACAACCATGGGGGCTAGCAAGCCTGAAATCTGTAGGGCAGGTTGGCAGGCTGGAAACTCTCAGGCAAGAGCTAATTTGCAGTCTTGAGAATTTCTTCTTCCTCCAGGAAACCTCAGTTTTTGCTCTTCAGGTCTTTCAACTGATTGAATGAGGCCCACCCACACTATTGAGGGCCATCTCCTTTACTTGAAGTCAATTTAGTGTAGCTCTGCAAGATACCTTCGCAACAATACCTGATTAGTGCTTAATTAAATAACTAGGTACTACAGCCAAGCCAAACTGATATATAAAACTAACAACCACAGTAACTAAAAAAAGTTAAAAGAGAACTCTAAAATATCATAAAGGTTGCAACTGCTGAGAGCCAAGAGGCAAAGAGAAAAGGTTGAAATTACTAAAAATTAGAAACTTCGTAGAGAAGACCCAAGGAACTGAAACTCAGATCTGTAAGAGGCATTGCTTGGCCAGTGCTTGTTGTCTGAGTTCACAGGGAGGGATCCAGGGGATTAGGACCCAAATCTCTGCAGAAGGGACACTGACTGGCTATTGCTGGTGTCCCCAAGGGACACATGATGAAGCTGATTCTGCAAGTTAGAAAAACTGAAAACTACATTTAGCTGCTGCTATAAGGAAAAAAAAATGTTATGATGAAAAAGCTTCTCTGGGGTAACACTCACAGGAACCACAAGCGACAGGAAACCCTCAGGAAGCATATAGAAAGGAGAAAACCCCTTGTTCTGCCTCCAGCTTTGAAGTCTCCATCTAGTGCCCCTAGTGGCAGAGCCAACTGGCAATGCAGAAATGTGGTTTTTAGGGTCTGGGCTCTAGGATCACAAAGCAGACTATAGAAGGGTGGGTTTAGAACTGAGAGGCAATAACAGATACAGTTCACCCCTTTGGCTATTTAGCATCCATTACACTGCTCCACAAAAATTTGAACTTTGATATAACCACAAAACAATTCATTTCCTCCCAACAAAATGCAACTATTCAGCATATAAAACAGGCGAGCATCACCTTCTCCCCAAATTCAGGATTATAAAGTCTCAAGTCATTGTATCCATCTCTGAGAAATGTTAATTCTCAAATTCAGTCACAGTCCCATCTGAATACGTTTTCTAAAAACCAAATTGCAAAGTTAACTTCCAACAAGACCTGTATGAAATGATATGAATAAGAAGAAAAAATAAAATAATTAATATATACAAATACACACACACAGTAAACAAGTAACTAGTCATGAGGCCATAATTGATATTTATAACTTCCTTCTTCCACTGCCTATTTTATGTTTCCTTTGCCTTCATCCAGCACCTCACATGGTTGGGGTTTTTTATGTGGTGGGGTAATCCATCTGGCCTGAAGGGTCTGAATCATCAGTGGTTATGCCTTTAGCCAGGAGCTGAGGAAGTTGTCATCTTCCGTTAACTTTTACTATTGGACATGAAAATCCTAAAAGGCACCCCAGAAAATCCCCCTGGGTTCCAGATATAGTCCTCTCTGGACCCATGGAGTGGCAACAATCCAATTTCACTTTGGTAATCAATCGCCCTAGTCATAGAGTAACCTTCTTAGCCTGTTGATTTGGCATCATGAGGATCCCCAAATGGCCCAATAGTAGTCTCATCTTCCAAACCAATGGGACATTGATGTATTTCCTGGTAGAGACATTTGTTCCTTAGGAACCAAGACTCCAAACCAACACAGTTCAAAGGCACAGGGATGAAAAGCAAAAATTCCGTGAGTAGGCTATGAGATCCGAAAGTGTGAAGAGCTAGTCCCCCTTCCACCCCTGATTCCCAGACCTGTGTAGTCTGGCTATGGGAAATATGGAACCATATAGTTGTCTATGATTCCAAGTATAATCTACATCCTTTGATGTAGAACCCCATCTTTTCAGACTGTAATCTCCCAACTGGTACCATAACTGAATCTTCAGTAGACCATCAAATCTTTCTATTACGCCATCTGCTTCTGGGGATTAGGATATGTGGTTGTACCAGTTAATTCCATGAGCATAAACCCATTGCTGCAGTTCTTTTGAAATTACTTTCTTGATCAGAAGAAATGTTGTATGCAGTACACCATATTTTGTAGTCACAACTACCAGAAGATTTTTGGACAGGAAAGCAAATCTGTACTGAGAATTCACATGTCTTGCAGTAAGGAAACATTTTTGCTTCCCTCCATGATGGAAGGGTTGCAATGTAATCACCCTGCCCCTGGGGGCTGGCTGGGCCTTTTAGGGAGTTGTGCCATAACAGAGGCTTAGTTTAGTTGGCAAGCTAGGCATTCAGCAGTGTTGGTATTCAGAAAAGCCTTGACTAGGGTAAGTCCATGTTGTTGAATCCATGCATAGTCCCCATCCCTGACATTATGGCCACTTGATGCTCAGGGCCATTGAATAAGCACGAGAATAGCTGGAGAAAGATACTAACTGAAATCCACAGGATGCGTCATTTGTCCACCTTCAGTCAAGAGATTCTAAGTCTGGAACTGGCCTAGGTCTGGAAATAGAATGAAAGGCAGCTCGAGTTTTTGGTTACCAAACTTTTTTTTTTTTTTTTTTTTTTTTGAGATGGAGTCTTGCTCTGTCGCCCAGGCTGGAGTGCAGTGGCGTGACCTCGGCTCACTGCAAGCTCTGCCTCCCAGGTTCTTGCCATTCTCCTGCCTCAGCCTCCTGAGTAGCTGGGACTACAGGCGTCCACCACCATGCCCAGGTAATTTTTTTGTATTTTTAGTAGAGGTGGGGTCACCAAACTTTTTATATAGCTCAGATGACATTTTAGTAAACTGGCCATCTTTTTCATTCCTAGATGCACCATGATCAATTCGCTTCACTAAAAATCTCTAAGTTTCAAAACAGTTTGATTATCATTATGCCCTTTCTGTTTTTTATGGTATTTGTCTTAGTCTATTTTGCATTGCTATACAGGAACACCTGAGGCTGGATACTTTATAAAGAAAAGAGGTTTATTTTGGCTTGCGGTTCTGCACACTGTGCAAGAAGCATTGCACTGGCATCTGCTTCTGCTGAGGGCTCCAGGAAGCATCCAATCTGGTGGAAAGCAAAGGGGGCATGTTACATGGTGAGATAAGAAACAAGAGAGATGCCATGCTCTTTTAGACAACTAGCTTTTATGTGAACAAATAGAGTGAGAACTCACTCATTACTCTGAGGAGAGCACCAAGTCATTCATGAAAGATCCATCCCCATGAGTCAAACACTTCCCACTAGGCCCCACCTCCATCTCCAGCATTGGGGATCACATTTCAGCATGAGATTTGGAGGGGACAGACATCCAAACTATGTCAGTATTTGCAGTCCCCTTGTCTCTAATGGTTAAATTATAGCATTTGGCCTCTGCTGCATGGGAATCTCATCATTTCTATTCAAATCAGGTCCAGCTCAATGGAGGTATCTCACCATCATTCCTGGCTTATAGAAGACAGCCACCACAGAGTTTTTCAGAGATGCAAGTGCTACCTTTGTCAATACGTTTCTCAATGTCTTTATGAAAGGATTGTCCTCTAGGCATTCTGGGGGATGGATTTGAGTGGGGTAGATGTAGAGATTTCATGTGATAAAGTCACTCCATCTTTCCTTCTTCCTTAAGTCTTGGATGCCTTCCTCTACATTGTGTCAGGGAAGTTCTGGCATTCCAGCCTTATTGAACATATGCCACCATTGAGTCCAAGGTTTAGTCAGCCAACCAAGAAATTTTAGAGCCACTTTCAGTTGCAAGAGCTAGCACACTAAACCCAGAATGTCTCATAAACATACCCAATAAATTCAATCCAATCCAGTGCTATATTCTATCTTCCTTGGTCTAACACCCTTAGAATCTATTCTCACACATATTTCCCAAGATTCTGCCAGTATTTATTAGTAAAATCTTGCACTTCTTTTAGTGTATAAACTATTCTGAGTCAGACTTTGTCCATGCCCTCCAACCCCCAAAGAAAGGTGAGATCCGACCCTAATGGTGAGACTAGTGGTAATAAAGAGAGGTTGGGATGGGTCTTGAGAGGAAGGAGAATTCATTCCCTTACAGGAAATTGCCCCAAGCGAAGTTGTCATAAGGTTTTTCGCAAACATGGATGAGATGGTTGATTCTACACCTGGTGGTGATTGCTCAGCTGCAACATGCAATCCACTGATGAATCTGGGGAAGTTCCTGTCAAACTCATTATAAATGAAGGACAGTATCTTGCAAGTCATTTAATGGAAATTTGTCCTTATCTCCCAGCTACTATATTTCTTGTTTGAAGCAGGTCTCATAATGCACCAAGGCTGCTATGGTGCCATCTAGTGCCAATTGCACAACCCGCCTTATAGTTTACATGCTACTTACAGTCAATCAAGAGAGCAAATTCACCTTTTCTGGTGATTTTCCTAAAACTAGATAGATGCCCAGAGATTGGTATGGTACTTTTACAGTCTACAATGGTGCAGTATAAAATCATCTTTTAAAGTCCCTACCAGAGCTGTGGGCTGGGCAGAGAAATATTCTACCCAGCTGGCCAACAGAGTCTTCCTTTGAGGCTGAGCTAAAGTGAAGACCTGCAGGAAAAGCCAGTGGAGGCCAGGCCCACATACAGCATCTTCTGAAGCTCATGCCCACCCACCCCACACCAAGTTCAACTAACAGTACAGACTACAAAGCCTGTCACATATGGAGATCTCACATAGGGATGTGAAATCATGCATTATTATCCCTTCCTTTCAGATGAGAGCAGTCTTAAGATAATGAACCAGCTTGGATTTACACAAATAGTAAATAGCAGAGACAGGTATTCCAGCCCAGGTCTGCTGCCTAGGAATGCTTTATCTACCACTCTTCACTGCTCCTAGGTGCTCCTGTCTGCAGGCAGCAATGCCCATGCTTTGAGGGACATCATGATCAACATACACAAAGACTGTTCACCAAGAATAGAGAGCAGCTTTGTTCTCTCCCCCTAAAACAAGACCTGCTTCTGAGTTCATGGGGAGGAGTACAAGTTTGTTTCCAGAACCTTCTGCCTTCCTTTTCTGTCATACAGAATCCTCAGGCACCCTCTTCACTCATGATGCCCCACCCAGGCTGTCCTTTGCTGGCCAGCATCTCTAGCCCCTGCAGCCTCTTCACTACATCTGTCTCTCACCTTCTTTGTTGCACCACAAGGGGTCCTTATTGTCCACAGACCAAATGGGCTGGGAGCCTTTTCTCAGGACTCCTGCTAAGACTTGTGTCAACTGTAGGCACACATACATAGCAACAAGCCCCTCCAAGGTGGATGCTTTGTCCTCATGGCAACATTTTCTACATTACTCTCTGTGAATTTAACCTACCGCGAGTTCTCTTGTACCTGGAAGTCTTAGGTGCTCCTCACCCTCCCACCTCACTCCATTTACTCTGTCTCAGTGCCAGATCTCTACTTACCTAGTCTTTTCCTACCTCACCCCACCATGTGTGCACATGTGCATGTGTGCACACACACACACAAAATTCCCTTCATACCTCTCCCTAATTTTCTGAATTCTGTCCTTCCTTCAAGGCCACAGTCACTCTACATGCACAGTTAATTTTACTCTCAGAGCTTCACATCATGTCAGTCAGTATCTTTTGTTTGGTACAGGTTTTTTTGCTGTTGTTTGTTTGTTTTTGTTTAGATGGAGTTTCGCTCTGTTTCTCAGGCTGGAATGCAATAGTGCAATCTTGGCTTACCACAACCTCTGCCTTTAGGGTTCAAGTGATTTTCATGCCTCAGTCACCAGAGTAGCTGGGATTACAGGCATGTGTCACCACACCCGGCTAATTTTTGTATTTTTAGTAGAGACAGGGTTTCGCTATGTTGGCCAGGCTGGTCTCGAACTCCTGGCCTCAAGTGATCTGCCTGCCTCAGCCTCCCAAAGTGCTGGGATTACAGGCATGAGCCACCACACCCGGCCTATATCAATTTTTAAGGCACCAAATTAGGAACCAAAAGCACTATATACTGAATGTGTTTATTTACTCTTTTAAATATGCTTTCTGCTCCATTTTTTAACACCATAGTTCATCTCTTTAATAGAAAAAAATGTTTACCATCACCTTAGAAATTATAGTTAAATCAATTCCCATAACTCATTTCTATTTATTTGTTTCTATATATAGTTACCCCATTTCAATGTTTCTTCTTGCCTTACTCCTACAAATATAAATTGCACACCATTTCTGTGTCATACACTGTGCTAAGACCTGGGAATTCAGTGGCAACTAAATTAAACATGGCCCCTGCTTTTGTGGGGTTCATACTCTAAGAGAAGACAAATGTAACACAAGTAAACACATAAATATATAGCTACATTTTGTGATTAGTGGTCTGAGATAAAGATGCCAAAAAAAAATTAAAGGAAGCTTATTTGCAGATTGTGAGACCAGAGAACATCTGAAGAGGTGATATAAGTAAGCTGAGATGTAATGAGAAAGAAGGAGCCAGGAAAAGAAAGGGTTGAGGGAAGAGAGTTTCAGGTCTAGGGAACAGCATGAGTGAAGGCCCTGAGAGAAGAAGGAGCTTAGCATATGCACAGCAAGAACTGATCAGTGGCTATGTGACTATAGCATGGTGAGTGGAGGATAGTGTGGCTGGGCTGGGAATAACTGCAGAGGTAGAATCAGGCAAGGTCTTGAAGGTCATAGCAAGGAGCTTGAATTGACTCTACATGCCGTAGGATATGGTTTGGCTGTATCTCCACCCAAATCTCATCTTGAATTGTAGTTCCCATAATCCCCACATGTCATGGGAGGTACCTGGTGGGAGGTAATTGAATCATGGGGGCAGTTACCCCCATGCTGCTGTTCTAGTAATAGTGGGTGAGTTCTCATGAGATCTGCTGGTTTTATAAAGGGCTTTTCCCTCTTTGCTCAGCACTTCTTCCTGCTGCCATATGAAGAAGGACGTGTTTTCTTCCACTTCTGCCATGATTGTAAGTTTCCTGAGGCCTCCCCAGCCCTGCAGGACAGTGAGTCAATTAAACCTCTTTCCTTTATAAATTACCCAGTCTTGGGTATGTTTTTATAACAGTGGGAGAACAAACTAATACCCATAAGAAACTGTAAATTTATTTTAAGCAAGAAAGTGACATGATCTGGTTTACTAGACCATTGGATGACATGTAGAGAATGACTCAGAAGGGCTAAGAGTAGAAGAGACAGGCAAGTTAATACGCTGTGGCAATAGTCCAGGTAAAATATGATATTGACTTGGACTAACAGGATACCAGGTTGACAGTGGAAAGGGGACCAATTTGTAGTGTATTTCAGAGGTAGAATGATAGGACTGGGTGATAATTTGTACCAGCTCTAATTTATCCTTATTGTGATACATTTTTTACTAGTTTGCTCAGGGAGAGTCCTGGGAATTGTATTTTCCGAGTGCATATGTTATGAGTGACAATTTACCTAGGCATAGAATTCTCAGGTCACACAACTTCTTTCCTTCACAGATTAAAATGCTTTGTTTCATTGTCTTCTCACATTTAGAGTCATGGAAAGTAAGTCTGAAGAATGCTTGACTTTTTTTCTCCCTGCCTACTTATTTATAGAGTTTTTGTAATATTTTAGATATAAAAGTTCTACCTGGATAGATTTGAGAGTAGTAGCTCTTTTCTATCTGCCCAATGTGATGTTATTTAGCCTACCTAACATTCATTCCCCTTTCTTCTGAAATTAGCAACCCCATTTTCCTCTGGTGATTTCTCCCTTATTTGCAGTCCATATGACAAAGCTGACCCATCCTCTCATCCCAGGAGTGGGTGTGTGCTGCCAGTGAAATTAAGGCAACAACCCTTCTCAATTGCATAGATTGATTCAAGGGTGAGTACATGACCCAAGCCAAGCCAATCAAAATCAATGAGGATTAACCCAAGGTTAATGGCACATGTATTAGGACTCTCTTTTCCACTGGGATTGGTAAACTGGGAGAATGTAAGTCTGGAGATACTGAATGTCACCCTACAGGGACAACCCTCCCAAGAATGACGGCAACCCAGAGAAAAGCAAGAGCAGCAGGGATGAATTCCTAGTGAACCCTTGGACTTCGTTAAGTGAACCAGCAAAATTCCTTTTTTGTTTAAGCCAGTTTGAACTGACCCTGACACAAGCCAGACTCCTGATGAATACAGTAAGCACATTCAGTTTTTAAAATAAGATTTTACTTAAAGCCATTATATTTTCTACATATGGCTTCTGCTCCAAAAGAGTCTGTTCATTATTTTTAGGAACTCCTGTTATATGTAGGTTAGCTCTTTGGTATCTGTATTTCATGTTTACTCTATTCTTTCATTTTCATTTCTTTATCTTTTGCTTTTGTGTTCTAGGAAATTTATCTTTAGTTTGCCTTTTGCTCATTGTTTCAGTTTTCTGCAGTGTCCATTTGTAAGCTATGACTTGCATTTTGGAGTTTAATTCAATAACTGTATTTTCCAGCCTGATAAAATATTTCTTCCATTTGGATTGTTTCCTTTTTATAATGGCTTGCTCTAGTCACACACATGTAAATTGTTTTAGCATCTAGCATATGGCATTCTTTAATAAACAGAAAAAAGTGAATGAGGTTATTATTCATTTTTCAGGTCAATGATTTTCCTGATTCTATCACTTAACTCCCCTTAACCTGCTTTGTCTTTATAGCCTCTACCACCTGGTATATATTTGTATCAAGACCTAGAGCAGTGGCTGCACAAGTTGGCACTAAAATCTATTTATTGGACGTGTAAATGGATCAGTACAGATGTGTTTTCACTCTTAATTTGCTCAAAGTCCCATTGAGAAGGTAAAACTAGCACAAAAAAGTAAATAACCATCCCAGGCAGCTGAGAGCTATCAGAAATACATACATGATTAATAGCCAAATAAATTGTGCCGATACAGGTGTGTGCTCTAGAATCAGAGCCAGGGATGCAGACAGCAGGAGATCATTTCGTGCCTGAATGATCAGAACAGTGTCCACAGAGGATCCAAGGACTGATGGGAACTTCGAAGAAGGGTATGATTTAGAAAGGAAGGAGTCTGGTAGATTCTTCTAAAGAGCATTTCTCTGGGATTCAGATAATTTCACACATGCAGTTAGCTCTCATTCTATCCCTGAAAGATACAGCTACTCTTCCTATAAGGTAAGAGAATTTCAGGCTCGAACAGAGAATTTTAGATTGAAAAATCCAAGCCCATTTTCTATTCCTCCAACCCCAAACAAAGGTGTGGAAAGCAGTTGAGGAAACAGGTTGAGATGAGTTTCACTGAAGTCTCACTCTCCTGCATCTCTGTTTGATCCCTGGGTCATTCTCTCAGGCATCTCTGGTTGGAAACACTTTCAAACCCCAAATCTCATCCTTATTGGGTTTGCATTGTGCTTAGAAAGATGCTGACACCAATAAAAGCTTGTTGCTTAAAGACACAGCCTATGACTCACACAATGCACACTTTATACACCCTAATTGCTTCCATCTCTAGTAACTTTCAGCTTCTCATTACCTAAATTATTTCATTGCACTCAACCTGGGGGTTATCGTCATATAGGGAATCAAAGGAGGTGCCAGAAACAGATAAAAATCAAGAAAACAACCATTTGAAAAGGTTATCATCGGCATCAGGGAATGTCCGTGTTGGAAAGGATCTCCAGGTTCATTAGCCCCCGCTCCCAGCACAGGAACTCTCTTTGTTATGACTCGGACAGATGTTATCCAATTTTGCTTCACAACTTTCAAGGCCTGGGTGCCACATTCTGCAGCTGTCATCTGCAGACTTGACAGGCAGGTGAATGTGGCAAGCAACCCATATTTAAATATAGTTGAAGCCCTCCTGGAATTTACACAGCTACATCTTTCCCTGAACTGCCCTGCAAGAAGCATGAGAGAGGAAGCTCTTCTGAGCCTCATGCCATGTCATAGAGAGCAAGAAAGGGAAGGGAAGAGACAGGGCAAAGAGAGAAAGGATGACTTAATATTGTAGTGTTCAAGCTGGAATAATTTTCACTCCCACCTTACTGGAGTGCTTTCGAACTGCTATTTCCTGGAGCAATGCCAGATTAGTTATTCCAGAATTCCCAGGGACTTTGCACAGAGTCCCAGACCCCATCCCTAAGAGATGAATTTGTACATCTGGGATGAGGCCTGGGCATCTCTATTTGTTAAAGCTTCCGATTATTTTGAAGTGCAGTCAGGTTGAAAGTCACTTTATTAGAGGGCTCTGGACTAGGTCACCCCATTCCTGGTGGTTGAAAAACCTCATGCAAGCAGATCACTCCTATGTCCTCTGGCAGTTTTCTGTAAGCATGTTTTTGTGTTGCTGAAGGCAGCCCCATCAGCCCCTGGGGGAATAATCCTTTCCTGTTCTCTCCCGCCATGCCCTACAGGATCACCTGAGGCCTGTGTCTGGGCCTCTTTACTGCAGCACAGCATCCAGCTTGTACTCTTTGTTGTGGGCTGGCCAAGATGCTGACAGGAACAAAAATGACTTGTTTTTGAGAGTAAAGATACAAGCTTTGACTGAGATGACGCACACATGTTCATGGAGGGAGACTCTCACATCCGACCTACCTTCTTCCGTCCACAGAGAGTCACGTTGCTACTCTAACCACATCACTAATTCCGAAAGATGGGGACTCCTACACAGGGCCTGAGGTCAATGCCTCTGATTAGGGCAAGGAACTGGAAGGCGTCCAACCCCAACTTCCTGGCACTTCAAGTTCTCTCAGCAGCGATAGAGAAAGCCCATGGATGTAACTGCATTACCGAAGGCAAGACCCTCAATGTGTAGACTCTCTGCGGTGCTGGTTTTAAAAAGGCAAACTCTCAAGCCCCACAAAAAGACGTTTTGAAGATCAGAGTGAGGACAGGATCCACCTTTTGAGCAAGCAGGACTAGGGAATTCTGAGTAAGGCTAGTATTTGAACTTTACCCATTTGGGACTGAACCTCAAAGGAAAAAAGGGATCTAGAGAAGGAAATGACATCCCCTCTGCCCTTCCAGGGCCACTGCTGCATCTGTTCTTGAGATATTGGCCAGGCCCCTTATTTTTCTGACATTCCCCTTGCTTTCCTGTCCCCTCATCTTCCTTAACAGGCCTTCTTATCTGCCAGAAGATTGGTCTTTCTTTAAGGCTAGCAGTTAGCCTTGCTTGGGGATCCAATTCTATACATGTGGGCATAGAGGACAGAGCAAGAAGACAGGGCAAGTGGGCAGAACTGTACAGGGAAGGGAGGGACAGTGTTGGAAGTGAAGCCCAGGCTTGGAACTTGCCCATGGCAAAAAAAAAAAAAAAGGAAAATTTATACCTCCAATATGTCACCAGGGATTGAAATTAAGTTATGACTCACAACTTACCCATGAAGCTCTTTCCCAATTAGTCTGGGTTGTGTCATCAAACTACCTGAATTTAAGTCATGGCTCCATCACTTATTGGCTGCGTGATCTTGGGAAAATTATTGAACTCTCTGACATTTAGTTTCCTTATCTGTAAAATAAGGGTAATCACTTGATAAAGGTGCTGTTCGTTTTGATGAGGTGATATATAAAAATGCTTAGTCCAGGTTTTGGCACATGGAAGGCAGAAAAAAAAAACACCCTAGATATTATGAATAATATAATTCTGTCATGTACACCTTTCCACACTTAACCTCCTCTCACAACCTACTCACTTACTCTAGGCACCAGGCAACCTGAATTACTAAGTGTTCTCTAGGGCCCCAATAAGCCATGGGTTTTAGAGTCTAATGGAATGGTCTAATCCCATCTCCATCACCAACTCATGAGCTGTGTGACCTTCCTGGGCCTCTGTTCCCTTCTCTACGGATCAGTGCCAATACATCAAGCTTCTGCAAAGGCCTGGTGCATTCACTGATGCGCACAAGGAGCCCAGGACAGTGCTCAGAGCACCCTGTGCTACAGCCTCCCCTTCCCCTCCTTCCTTGCAGGCTCCCATGTTTGTCCATGCCTTTCCACGGCAGTGCCTTTGTTCAAACTGTTTCTTCCACCAGGAATGTCCCTTCCCTTTTTCTGCTCATTGGAGTTCTTCCCAAAGCTACCTTCATTCTACCTCAACCCCAAGAGTCAAGATACCCAGATAATCACCCTTCACTGACAAATAGAGTATGTACTAAGAGTCTGTGATGTGTCAGGCACTGTTGCTCATGACCAGGGATACAGAGATAATTAAGATGTAGTCCCCAAGAAATTCAGTCTACTTAACATAAGAACATAAGAACGATATGAACATAAGAACAAATAACTGTCCTCCAAGGAAGTGGGGGTAATAACAGAAGTGAATCAAAAGTGCAGGGACAGCACAGAAGAGGGAGCTCTTGGGTCTGACTCAGGTGGGATGGAGAAGCCTTTATAGAGACACAGACTTTTGACTGGAAGGATGAGTGATGTTGGACAGGCAGAGAAGGAGGAGTAGTAGTTTGTCTAAGACTGACCCAGAGCAGTAGAGGTCCGAGATAGGCAGGTGGGCCAACAGTGCTGGAGGCTGACCAGGAATGGGGAGGGCACAGAGACAGAGCTGTAAAGAGAAGAGGACCAGGTGCCAATGGCCTTGAGCCTGGCCAGGGAAAGGTCCAGGAAGTTGCCTCCATTCCACCCCGCCTAGGCACATGGGGACAGTGGAGAGTAGATCTGTCATCTGTGAGGAACATTCCAGAGCAGGAGCAGTCCATGGAAATCCTTCATCTCTAGTCCCCCTCATATCATTGGCTAGAAGGCCATGGGCTACAGGCTTGTAATTCAAAGGACACAGGGGTGTAGAGGCAGACCCTTTTTTTTTTTTTTTTTTTTTTTTTTTTTTTTTGCTACAAATGGACAGCTTTCTTTGATTTCTTAAATTCAATTGCAAAATTTAGAAAATCCCACTCCACTAAGGAGAGAGTGAAAGTTAGAAGATCCAGTGCTTTCTGAGGAAGGTTGCAATATGGGAGTGACAAATTTCACCAGAATCTCACCATCCAGCCATCTCCCTCCATGATCCAGAGGTCAATGACCTCAGGCAGGAGTAATGTCTCATCCTAAGGCCTTCTGGAATATGTTTCTGGCCAGAGGTAGCTGGTCTTCAGGCTGTGCCTGGTCCTGATGCCCAGCCAACATCATTGCCTTCCAGACCCCAGGGCAACTGGCAGTGTCTACTTACCCACTGCCTCCCAGACTTAGCATACAAGGCCAGGAGGGGCTGGGGCCAATTTCCCCATTCTTTTCCCTGTATTTTTTGTGTTCCAGATATACTAAATGTCTCACCTTCCTCCAGACACAGCAGCTCTTTCACAATGCCTAAAATCTTTTTCCAGATAAATGATTTGATCTGGAAGGGCTTGATCACCATCATTCCTATCTCCTTTCCCCATCCCGGTTCCCTAAACACACATACACTCACATACTCAACTCTCACTCTTCCTGGCAAACTCCTATTCACCCTTCAAGTTCAGTCACGTGTCACCGTTCTTAGCAAAACCTCCCTTGACCACACCCTCCTCCTCCGGGTGGTAAATCACTCTCTCTTTGGGGTCTTACAGCACTTCTTCCCCAACCCTTAACTAATAATACTGTCATGTTGCACAGCAATATATCTGACCAGTCATCTGTGACTGTCCCCCAAATCCTACTACCTCTACCCTGCCCCCAGGGAGACAACTCCTCCAGGGCAGTGCTGGAGACTTACACATCTCTATCCTTGGCACCCAGCTGAAAGCCTAGTTTAGAGGAAACACTGTTGACTGATTGATGGTCTTCACCACTACACTGGAAGCTCAATGGGGTATGGACTTTGTCTTGTTCAGCGTTGTGTCCTCAGCAGTCTGGTATGTAGAAGGCACTCAATAAAAATTGGTTGAATTAATTGCATTTCATCAAGCCAGGACAATTCAGTGAAATGAAACACTTGCCCAAGTTGCTTAAGTTCCTGAAAATTGATTTATCTGAAAGTTATCAATGACTCTGGATAATTATTAAATATATCCTTTTTTGTACAAGCTGTGAAATATGTGAAGATAAACAAACTTGCTTATAGATAGGTGGGAGAGGGGATGAGATGTTTATAAAAATAATAGTAACACAAAATAGAAAGCAATACATGCCAAGAAGAGAAAGTGCTGTGGGGATTCAGGAGAGAGGGCACTTCTTCCATAGGATTGATCAGGATTCTTCACAGAGGACAAGCCATTTAACTTGGGTCACCATTGATTATGTTTTCCACCCTGAACTCGGTCCACTGGCAGCCATGTGACCCTGGTCTCCTGGCTACAGCTGATTAGAAAGTGGACAACTGACCTAAGCTGAGCTGTTAGTCTCTGTCTCCCAGTAATTTGGTCTTGGGACTTTAGAGCACTAGTCAGTCTTGGCTGGTCCCTTGAATTAAAGACTGGTAGCCTCTAGAGCTGTGTAGTTGCAATCCTCTGCAAACTGCTAAGAGATGCAGAGAAAGCTGCCAAGGAAAACAGAAAGGAGTGACCATGTGGCCTCAGAGAGCAAGAAGCTGAGTCCTGGCTTTCTGATGACTTCTACTCCTGGTTCCAATCCCTTTGTGTCCTGCAGCAGCTTCCATCCCATGGATATTCCAAGACACCCCAGGCTCGTTACTGTAAATTCCCCCTTTTTACTACAGCTCACTGGACTGTACCATTGCAGTTAGCAACCTTGGTGAAGACTCTTGTTGGTGTGAAGAAATGGGCCATGATCAGTATGGGAGCTGATAGGGAAGGGGTATGCAGATATGGTTTATTTGTCTTCCTTTCCACCCTACACTCCCTCACTCACCCTCAGCATCTCCAGTCTGGTGACCCCTCTATCTCCCCTAAACCTGGCCAGCAGTCTGTCAATAAGGAACCTTATGACAGACAAAGGCAGTCCTGTCGGTTCATAGGTGTCTGGAAGCCCAGTCTTCCAGATCCTTGAAATAAATTGGATATCTGTAGTCCCAAAGAATGGCTCCACATCCATGGTCCCTATAGCAGAAGTTACTCACCCCATGGAACAGAGCCCCAAAGCACTGGCACACACACGGATATATGTGTGCACACATGTGAGTGGTAAGGAAGATGCAGATCTGTGTGGAAACGCTCCCTTAGTGCACATTCTTGGACTCCTGTGTGTGCAAGCACTGCTCTATGGAGAAAATCATAGAGAGTCATCATTACAAAAAGGTGCACTCAGCTCCCTCCTTCTGGTGGCTTTGAGGTCGGCAAAAGTGCACACACGGCAACCTCTTTACAAAAATTCAACCCAGCTACTCTGAACCGAATCACACCCTCAATCAAGGCTTGTACTGTGTGGGAGAGCTCCAGGAGGACAGTGGTGTTTCTCAGGGCGTTGTGGGACTCTGACATTTGGTAAATCGGATCGGGGAAGAGGGTGGCCAGATTTTATGAGGCCCAGAGGCATACATAATGGGAGGGAGAACTGTCTTTTAAGGAAAAAAATGTATATATAATTACTTTGGCTGTGGAAAGGACCAATGCAAGTAAGAGACCCTGAAGCTTTTATTAGTGTCACAGGAAATCAACTTGGGGGTGGGAAGGTGGGAGTTTAAAATTAAACCCCACTTTCCTTTGCTCTGTGCTTGTCATTTCTATACAAATTGAAGTCTGCAAGGACTGCAGTTCCACAACAGCACCACTTCCCTTGCAGAGGGGATGCCTAGGCTGGAGTGTGGGCTTGCACACGTCCCCTGCAGGCTAGCGAGGTCAAGATCGGACGGAACAGTGGGCCAGGTGAAGAATGTGAACTAGGCAGCTTGGAGAGAGAGAAATGAACCACTCCTCTGACACGGCAATTCCCAAACTTGATCTTGATCCTTTTATTTCTACATCTCACAGATCATCCCCGCTCTCTGGATCCCCAAGTCACACAATCCCTTCCTTTGGTGGGGGTCGGGAGGTGGGGCAGGTGGAGGCAGGAGGAAGATGTACCACTATTCTGTAGTACCGCCTCTAGGTCTGGGAGGCAATGAAACTAAGAATGGGAGCTTGGAACCAGGCTTCTTGGGTGTGGAGCCCAGCTCTGCCACTTCGCTGGATGACCTTGGGCAAGTTATTTCAGCATTCTCTCCGACTTTCAGTTTCCCCTCTGTAAAACTAAAATAAAGTTAGGCCCTATCTCATAGGGTTATGTGAAAATAACTCGGGGAAAATGTCTAACACAGTAGGGCTCACGAGGTTGACTCTTATGGGTCATAATTCACCAGCCAGCAGCTGTTGGATTTTAATGCTCTGGCCTCCCAACCTCGTGAGGATTGTGCCCTCTTGTTGGACAAGTCTCTTTCCTCAATCCTCTCTCTGAGGAACTCAAATAATTTCTAAGATATACTGCCTTGGAGCAGAAGACAAGGAACTTGGGGCAATTCTCCCCATTTTACAGCCAGGCAAAATAAGGCCCAGAGCTGTTAGGGGCGGGGCCAGAGGCTCAGAGAAAAGTAAAGGCATGTCTACAAGTGGAGCTGAGGCCTCATGGCTCCTCGGTAGTATTCTCTGGACAGGGAAGGTGGTGGAATTGTCCCGTGGAACACCACCACTCTGCCTGGTACTCTGTTAATGAGGAGGGGTCGTTGGGCACAGTGGTTCACCTTGTAGTCCCAGTGACTCAGGAGGCTGAGGGGGGAGGATTGCTTGAGCCCAGGAGTTCGAGGCTGCAGTGCACTATCATTGCACCTGTGAATGACGAGCCATTGCACTCCATCCCAGGCAATATAGTGAGACCCCATCTCAGAGATAATTCAAAGGGGAAGTAGACAGCAAGAGGTCTGGGGAAAGTCATCTGACCCCACGACCTACAGCAGGTGTGCCCTGCTTCCTCCTTCAACTCCACCTCAGCACAACCAAACACAGAAGGTGCTGAACTCTCTGAGAAAGGACTGCCTGTCAGGAGGTCTGTGGCCTGTGAGTCACAGCTCTGCCACTAGCTAGCTCTGAAATCCACTTCTTCTGCCTGTAAAATCAGGGATTAGGCTGGGTGACATGTAAGGTTTTTATCTTAAACCTCTTCAGAAATTGCTTCATCTCATAGCCACATGGAGAAAGAGCCAGAAGTCAATATCCGTGAATGTGGCACTTCCTGACAACCACGACACCTTCTCCAGACTCCCATCATGTCCCAGGGAGTCCTGATCCATGTGGGGACATAGCCTGAAATGGCCAGCTGCTGTCCTCCTTGGGCCATGGAACCTCTAGGGTTTATGAGTGATAAGAGTAGGTCTGAAGGAGGCAGCAGGAAACATCCTTGAGAAAAAAAAAATCATGAAAATGATTTTTCCATTTAAAGGGCAATGTTTCAAATAATTTTTTAAGACAAATGAACATAGACAACTGCCCATTCCCAATATACAAATTCCCAAACATTTTTCTTGTTTTCCAGGAAAAACAGTAAAGGGCTCAGGATAAGCTACAGTAGCAAAAATGGAGACATTTGCAAGAATACCTGAACTCTCCAAGGTGAGGAATGTGTAAATGGGTGACTGCAGGTCAATGTGGAAACCCTCTGGTGCCTCTGACGTCCATGTGTCTGCTTAGGAGGATGTATGTCATGACCTCCACCTCACCCCACCCTCTGCCATGAATTCCCTTCCTGCCTGAGAATTCTAGAATTCTACACCAGTTGAGCAAGAAAGTACAAAGGAGGACTGACTTGGCAAAATCCCATGGGGCCCTGGTGAAACGAACAGGTTTGGCAATGATTGTGTCACTGTGACCCCGGACAAGTGACTTAACTTGACCATGCAAAAATCAAGGATATTCACATCCTGTCCCGCAGCAAAGTCTCTACACTGCAGGGGGTGAGCCCTGACCCTTAGAGACTGACCCCAGCAAAGGAGTCAAGGAAGGTTCTTCTTCCTCCAAGTCTTACCCCAGCCTCAGCATGAGGAGGCTTTGTGATCTGGTTATCGGGCGATACTTCCCATTTACTGGGCTATGAACATCCCTGAGTCTGTAGCCCTGGGCTGGACAAAGGGTGAAAATCCAGATAAAGATTGCAAGACAGCCATTACCGTTGGGGCCTCCTAGAATGATGGAGGAAGCTGCCAGACTAATGAAAGTGATATAGAACACATTAAAATTCAGTCATGTGTCACTCAACAGTGGGGATATGTTCTAAGAGATGCCTTATTAGGTGATTTTGTCATTGTGCAAACATCATAGAGTGTATTTACACAAAACCAAGATAGTCCATACAGTATAGCCTATTGCTCCTAGGCTTCAAACTTGTACAGCATGATGCTGTACTGAATACTGCAGGCAACTGTAACATGATGGTAGGTTATTTGTGTATCCTAACATATCTAAACATAGAAAAGGTATAGTAAAATACAGCATCATAATCTTATGGGACCACCATCATATATGTGGTCCATTATTGACTGAAACACTATTACATGGTGTATGCCTGTAATCCTACAGGAACTCATGGGGGAAAAACAATGGCAAGTGAAAATTAACACAGCACAAGCCACCGGCCTAGAAAAGAATGGAGGATTGTGATGGCTAATTTATGGTCAACCTGACTGAATCACAGGATGTCCAGATGTCTGGTTAAGCATGATTTCTGGGTGTGCCTGTGAGAATGTTTCTGGAAGAGATTAGCATTTGAAGTTGTGGACCGAGTGAAGCAGATTGCCCTTCCCAGTGTGAGTGGGCATGGTCTGATCTACGAAGGGTTCCAGTAGAACAAAAAAAAGTGGGGGAAAGGAGAATTCCCCCTCTCTGTCTGATTGCTTGGACTTGGACTGAAGCATCCATCTTCTCCTGCCTGGGAACTTCTTCTAGTTCTTAGGCCTTCAGAACTGAACTAGAATCTAGCCCATGGGACTCTCCAATGGGCCTTTGAACTATACCATCAGCTTTCCTGGGTCTCCAACTGCAGATAGGTGATCATGGGGCTTCTCAGCCTCTATAATCACATGATTCATACCTTATACCTTATAATAAATCTCACACACACACATTTCTATTGGTTCTGTTTCTCTGGAAAATCCTCACACAAAAGTGAACTGAATTAATCAAAGAAGGCTTTTTCTTGGAGAAGGTGAGTTTTAAGGCTGTTAATAGAAGGAATAAAGAGAAGGGAGCCTTTGATTCAGACACAACTGATGGAACAAGAGTGGGCTATGGGGGATAACTTAAGGGCAGGCTCTGATCCAGGAGCAGGAAGGTATACAGCTATCCATGTGTAGAATGTAGAGGTTGTAAGAAGCTCATAGCAAATCACCCCCAAGGCTTGGGTCTGTCTGCCCATCCATAGAATGAGGAAGAAAGTAGACTAGCTAGTCTCTACAGCTCCTTCCAACTCCAGCATTCTACAGTTCACAATTCTAAAAGTGTGGGAAGGAGTCAAACGGTGAGTTGGCTTGGGTTGAGTAGAAAACAGGTGGTTAGTAGAAGGGGAGTAAGCCAGGCTCTTGAGGCATCCAATCTGAGAGTAATTTAAACATATCTGCTTGGGCTGAGCAAACTCAAACCTCATCCCTGACCAAACACCATCCAGGACTAGTTCTTATAAAGCAGCCTCAGAGCCGAAGGCAACTTGTGTATATGACAGAATATACCCAGCTGGATGCAAAAAGACTGAAATGTTCAAGAAGGTGGGCTAGGTCTAGAAAAGCGCTGCAGCTTCAAGGTGACATGTCCGTCCCCTTTCACAACAGACCACTGTCCGCAGACTGTTGTCAGGCTGAACTGTACCAGCCTTGATGGCCAGGCATTACTCTACTTCCCAATTCTCCAGCTGGCTCTTGTGTCTGGATCTAGACTGGCCTCTATGCCTAAGCTTTTTGTGGAGAATGAAAGGCCCTGAGAGACACCTAGGCCAGAGCATAACAGCCAAGGTTGCTTTAGCTGGCATGGGGAGATGCAGGAAGGGTTTGGTGATCTGCTGGGCATGAAGCAGTTTTGGGACTCCACATCCTGCCCTGAAGGATGTACTCACTGACCCTTTTCCCTGAGATTCCAATATTTTCCATCCCACAGCACTTTTGCCAATTCACATGAGTGCCATGGGCAGAAATAGGTATGGAAAGTGGGGAGCATAGGAGGATTCCAGCTTAACAAAGCACTGGGCTTGGTACAGGTCATGAAACGTGGTCCAGGGAAATCCCCAAACAGAAGTGCCCCAGATGGTTTCCCCATTACTTTTGGTAACTTTCCATTGCCACACACCCACCCCTACCCACCTCCCAGGTCTCTTCTAAAGAACCTATTGCTCACCTTGTGACTTGTCAGGCATGAGAATCAAAAGAAGCAATGAGCCCAGTTCCTGAACTTGAGAAGCTAAAATCTATGTGAGAACATGAAACTTACACCCATTCTACAAGTAGGGAGGACCCAACAGGAGGAGCCGGGGCCACCCGTAGTATAAGAGCTCAGAGAGGGGGTGTCGATGTGAGCTGGAACAGTGGGAAGAGGCTTCACAAAGGAGGGACATGGGGTCATGGGAATCAGTGAATGTGTGGGAGGCAGGGCAGGAGTCATGGAATGGGTGACAGACATTGGAGTACAAGATGTGATGGACCATACACAGAAATAGAGTGAAATAAACCACCACCTACTGAGTGCCTACTGTGTACCATGCCAGGCACTTTCCATCTGTTATTTCATTGTATCCTCCCAATAACAGCAGCAGTATCTTTATTTCCAAGTTACAGGTGGGGAAACTGAAAGGTTCATACGAATTTAGAGTTATTCTGGTGGCCGATGAGAAGTCTCTCCCAGTGACCAAACTGGGGAATAACTTGATGGTGATGGTGATGGAATGAGATTGGCCTGGCCATGGTGTCCAAAGTACTGGAGAACATTGCCCATCCACCACCTGAAGAGCCATGAACCAGGAGTCCCTAGATGTCTTTGGAACATTAAGTGGTGGTCTCTGACTTAGGAATCTGCCCTCTTGACCTAGGTGCACTAGCGCTAGCCTTAGCTCAGGCTTCCATCCATAATTCCCTGTCCCACTCTCCTTCTCCTGCTTCTCAGCCCCTGTTTCTTGTCAACAGGCACACTCCTCCCTAGCCCTTTGACCTGATGATGTCATTCATCACTACCAACTGTTAAGGAAGCCACTGAGGTGTTATCATAACAAGCACTCGAACTATGACTATGACTAATCGAGTGGTGTTAGAGATGCAGAAAGCATTAATAATTATTATAATTATTTTTTTCTGCTTTGTGTTTTTTCTGCTGTTTGAGGTTCCAGGCATGAGATGGAGGGTGAAAGGAAGGCCCAACCTTTCCGGAGTTGAGAGGATGTGCCATTTTGTTCAGCCTCCAAACCAGCCTTGCAGTGGGCAAGGGGATTGCCTGCTGCAGCCTCTTTGACTCTCCAAGCAGCACCTTGACAGAGGTCTGAGCGATGCAGGGTGAGTCAGGCCGGCTGGGGGAATCGGAGGCATTCGACCAGAGTGCGACTGTCAGGCCATACAGTCGGGGAATCCCTCAAGGGAACCAGGGACCCATGCTGACCAAATCCGGCCTGTAGGAAAGCCCTGTCTTGCTACATGACTCCTGATTCATGGCTTTCCCCTCCTGGGGCCCAGCTCACATGCTGCCCCTAAAGCAGCCATCACCAGCTGCCTTACGTTATTTTTAAAACTATTACCCCCAAAATCCTCAGAGAACCAACTCCCTGAGATGAAGAGACTGAAATGTCAGAAGCTATAAAAGTCATTGGCAGAAGGCCCCATTGGGATTTAGCTCCAGGTATAAACCTCTGAGGACGGGGCTGACCAACCCAGATGATTATCAGCGGCTTGCGTGGGTGTCCCACAAGCGCATTCATGCACTCAGATGTAAATCCTTCTAACTCTAATGGATTCTGAAAACCCTTCATTCCACTGTCATTAAAACGCAAACCATTCCTGGGGCAAGGGAACTAACATTTATTGTGGTACCTTTGTGCCAGGTACCACGAAGTACTTCATTTCAGCTAATAATATGCCAATTAGTTCCCCATAGCTTTGTTAAGGGACAACAGAGTGTGGCCTCTGCAGCCACACTGCCCAGGGTTCAAATCCTGGTTTTGACACTTACCAGCTGTGTGGGCTTGGATTGGTCACATCACCTCTCTGAACTCAGTTTCCTCACCTGTAAGATGGGCTTAAGAGAGATACATACATCTAGCCAGGCATACTGGCTCACACCTGTAATCCCAGCACTTTAGGAGGCCGAGGTCAGGAAATCGAGTCCATCCTGGCCAACATGGTGAAACCCGTCTCTACTAAAAATACAAAAATTAGCTGGGCATGGTGGCATGAACCTCTAATCCCAGCTACTCTGGAGACTAAGGCATGAGAATCACTTGAACCCAGGAAGCAGAGTTTGCAGTGAGCCGAGATCACCCCATTCCACTCCAGCAAGTGCAACAGAGCAAGACTCCATCTCGAACAAAAAAAAAGGGGGCTGGGGGATTGTGAAATTGTGAATGTGCTAAACCACAAAGGGTCAATCAGAGCATCATGTTTTTGTCATTACCCAATTTTTTCTAGGGTGGCCCTGTCAGGGAGCATCCATCACTGCTCATAAATATAGCCTTTAATGGAGGGGTGGAGTGGTGGAGGGGTGTGAGGCCATGCCAGGTTGGGAAAGGGAAGAAAAAGATGGTTAAGGAATTTAGGTCTGCCCCTGACTCAGGAACACTCAGCAATGTTCACTCAGGAAGTGGGTGGGCAGTTGGTTTGCTTGTATACTATTTCCAGGGTAGACTTTTATTCTGTTCCCCAGGCTTTCTTAGAATCTTGGAACCAAGAGAAGGCATCTCAGACTCAGCCTTCAGAAGCCACAAATATTACCAGGTTGGGGCAATTCCAGAGAAATGGGCATCTGCCCGTGAGTGGCATTGCTCATCTTAAATGTTGGGAAAGGCAGATGAGATGATAAATCCGACCAGCCTGGGAAGACCCAGGACCTCCCTACCCCCACTCAAATGCACACACACGCACACACGCACAGGGCCAAGGATGTGCCAATTTAGACACCCTGTCTGGGATATTATCAGTGAAAACTACAAATCTTTTTCTGGGAGGGTGAAAGGTGCAGTTACAACCTATTTTTAAAAATGTTCAGTTGGCCAGTTACCTTTAAGAAAATGGGGCTTTTACAGGGGGAGGAGAAAGGAGACTCTGGTGAGGGTGAAGTTCTTGGTGAAGGAAACCACACTGAGGCTTTGAAAGCCAAAGCACTAGTGAGAGGGCACTGGGGCTGGGCATGGGGCACAGGAAGCTTTGGGACTGAGCATAGTGTGCAGAGAGCCAAAGTCAAAACCTAGGGACCAGTCACGGTGGCTCACGCCTGTAATCCCAGCACTTTGGGAGGCCAAGGTGGGCAGATCACTTGAGGCCAAGAGTTCGAGACCAGCCAACATGGTGAAACCCTGTCTCTACTCAAAGTACAGAAATTAGCCAGGCATGGTGGCGGGCGCCTGTGATCCTAGCTGCTAGGGAGGCTGAGGCAGAAGAATCACTTGAACCCAGGAGGTGGAGGTTGCGGTGAGCCGAGATCATGCCATTGTACTTCAGCCTGGGCAACAAGACTGAAATTCCATCTTAAAAAAAAAAAACCTAAGGACCTCCTGGTCACACCCAGCAGCAGAGCTGCAGGGAATTTGCCCAGCTCCATCCTGATAATGAACCAATCACTTTCCAATTAGTCCTCTCTGTCTAACTCTACAGCTGTCCCTTGAAACAATCTCTTTCTTACCAAGAAGGAAAAGGAAAAGGTCACTCTGGCATTCTGATTGGTATCTGTTCATTGGTGGATATGACATACACGGTCCATCTTCCTATTTGATCAGCAAATGAGGTGGTAAAACTGACCAGACCCGGGAAAGCCCCTCTACCTAGAAATGCCTTACACACACAGGCACCGCACAATAGAGAATAACTTAGCAAAAAGGAATGAGGAAAGATATCAAAGGTCATCTACCATGTCATCCTCAACTTTCTGGAATCTGAGCTAAGAGAAACCCCTATAGAATCAAGGCTCTTGCCTCCGTCCTGCCTGCACTGCCTTTGGTTGAGGCACGTGCTACGCAGATTCTGGAGATGGTGAAAACCCTAACAACTTTCCAGCACCTCTAACTGCTTCTGCCTCAGCTAATCTGGTCCTGTGGCAGTCAGGGGCAATGGGGGAAGGGGATGAGGTGTCAGAGGCCCGGACAAGTTCGTAAACCCCCAGACACCTGTCAGAGCCTTAAACTTGCGTCAGAGTCTGTCTCCACCAAAAGGAAAGAAACCAAGAGTGCCACAACCAAATCACAGTAGCCGGAGTGGAAAATGTAGCTCTGACACAGGCCGTTGGCTCTGGGGAAAATTCTGCCGATGAACCATATTGAGACTCAATGTTGTTTATCTTCTATAGTTGCCGAGCTTGGGTTTTTACATTTTACATTTTTTCCCTCTTTTTCTACCTGGGAGGTGCTGGGTATTTTCCTTCCCCTGCAGTAGAGGGGGAAGGAGGCCACAATCAGAGACAGAAACAGAACATGCCATGGGGCTCAGTTTTTTTTCTGGGATACTGAAAGGATGGCACAATGAGAGGACCATGCCCTGATGACATTTTTTAGCCTTTTAAAAATTACTGGAAGAACCACAATGAGATACCACCTTACCCCAGCCAGAACGGCCATTATTAAAAAGTCAAGAAACAATAGATGCCGGTGTGGATGTGGTGAAAAGGGAACGCTTATACGCTACTGGTGAAATGTATATTAGTATAACCTTTATGGAAAACAGTATGGAGATTTCTTAAAAAACTTAAAGTGCGTTTACCACTTAGTCCTGCAATCCCACTACTGGGTATCTATTTAAAGGAAAAGAAGTCACTATATATATATCAAAAAGACAACTAACTGCAAATATATGTTTACTGCAGCACAATTCACAATTGCAAAGATATGGAACTAACCTAAGTGCCCACCAACCAATTAGTGAAAAAAGAATGAGATCACATCCTTTGCAGGGACATGGAAGGAGCTGGAGGCCATTATCCTTAGCAAACTGACACACTGAACAGAAAACCAACTACCACAGGTTCTCACTTGTAAGTCAGAGCTAAATGATGAGAACACATGGACACATAGAGGAGAACAACACACACCGGGCCTATCGGAGGGTGGGAGGAGGGAAAGGATCAGGAAAAATAACCAATGGGTACTAGGCTTAATACCCATTAGTTATTAGTAAGACAACAAACCCCCATGACACAAGGTTACCTATATAACAAACCTACGCATGTACCCTGAGCTTAAAAGTCAAAAAAAACTACTGAAACATAAAAAAAGAAAATATGGTATATATACACCATGGAATACCACTCAACCATAAAAAAGTATAAAATAATGTCTTTTGCAGCAACTTGGATGGAACTGGAGGCCATTATTCTAGGTGATATAACTCAGGAATCAAAAACCAAATACCCATGTTCTCACTTACAAGTGGGAGCTAAGCTATGGGTTCGCAAAGGCATATGGGGTGGTATAATGGTCATTGGATCCTCGGAAGGGCAGGGGATAAGGGTTTTAAAATTACCTGTTGGATACAATGTTTAGCAGTTTCCAAAAAGGGAACTTCAATGAGAAGGTTTCATAGTGTCTAATGACCCTAATGGTCAGAGCATCTTCTTCAGTTCAACAAAGATCTCTTGTACTGTACTATAAGCCCAGAGCAACCTTCTTGGAATGCCAGGACTTCAGATCATCAAATCACTTTCCAGTCAGTCCTCTCTATCTAACCCTACAGTTGTCCCTTGAAACAATCTCTTTCTTTCCAAGGAGGAAAAGGAAAAGGTCACTCTGACATTCTGATTGGAATCTGATTACTCGTGGATACGACGTACACGGTCCATCTTTTACATCTTGATCAGCAGATGAGATGGTAAAACTGACCAGACTCAGGAAAGCTCCTCTGCCTGGAAATGCCTTACACACACAGGCACCGCACAACAGAGAATAACTTAGCAAAAAGGAATGAAGAAAGATATCAAAGGTCATCTATCGTGTCATCCTCAACTTTGTGGAATCTGGGCTAAGAGAAACCCCTATGGAATCAAGGCTCTTGCCTCCATCCTGCCTGCACTGCCTTAGGTTGAGGCATGTGCTAAGCAGATTCTGGAGATAGTAAAAACCCTAACAACTTTCCAGCACCTCTAACTGCTTCTGCCTCAGCTAATCTGGTCCTGGGGCAGTGGGGGGCAATGAGGGAAGGGGATGAGGTGTCAGACGCCTGGACTAGGTGCACTAAAATCCTAGACTTCACCACTGTACAGTTCATCCAGGTAACCAAAAATCACTTGTACCTCTAAAGCTGTTGAGACCAAAAAAAAAAAAAAAATTTAATTATTGGAGTCACATTATTTGTCTCTGCATGGAGATATGGGTAAAAGAATGAACTGATTATCAGGAGACTTGAGCCTTATTTTATGCTACTGTAAAATAGAATTAATGATTGGATCAAACCTTTAGATTGTTGTAAAACTTAAAATGAAACAATATGAAGTATCTTATACATAGTAAGACATCAAAGAGCGATAGGGGAGACCAACTAAGACAGGTAGTAGTTTGCCATTGGCCTCGCCTGGAGTCTAGGGCTTGGGTCAGCACGTGTCTCAGTCTATAGCATATGGTGGGCACACAGTATACAGTATCAGATAACTGGCATCAGTTAGTCATAGAACAGCTGCAAAGAGTCACACACGCACACACACATGTGAGCACACTCACATAACAGATAAGATTGCTCAAGCCACCTCCGGGATCGTGAAGATGAATAAGAGGTCTGCAGACCAGTGTGTTTCCCCAACCATGTCACAAGGAAGGAAGGTCCACAGGGTCCCCAGGAACCCTGGGCAGAGGGGGATTTTAGAAGGAAGCTTGCTGAAAAACACGGATTCCCATGGCTATGAATGTGGCTGGTGGAAAGGAAAGCGAGACCTGACGGGCTGCACCACATGGTGCAGTGGAAAGGATAACACAGCTCAGGAAAAGATTGTGTGGCTTGGTGGTTTGTGGCATGGCTGGGGAGGAGAAACTCCTGGATCCTAGTCCTACCACTGGTTCTAAGAAAAGCCACCAGAGCCTCCCTTCTTGAGTCAAGGACAAGACCACAGAGGGGCTCTTTCATGCATTTAGCTATTTTGTGGCTTTTAAGTATTTTAACCTATTGACACATCTCTTTGATCCTCTGTAAAGCAGGAGAAAGAACTGAGGAGTCTCTCCATTTCACAGAGACAGAAATCGAGACTCATTGAAGGTGGAAGACAGCTTCACAGTCACACAGAAGAAAGACCAAAACCCAGGCCTCCTTTTCCCGGACCTAGGTCTTTACCATTTGAGAATAGTAAACCTGTGCCTTAGCCAAAATGAGAAAAATATACACACCAAGCTAGACTGTGTCTCCTCTCTATCTCTGGCATATATAAAACATGGATCCAGGCCACAGGGATGAAATACACACAATACATCCACACATATGCATTTGTGCACACATGCATCCATGCAGGCAAAGACATTTCACAACTCTAAGGCAGGGTACACAAAATACTGCCAAGGATGGTCATAAGCACTGGAGGATTTTTTTTTTTAATGAAATCTCAGTGGAGTCAGGTTGTTAAAGGAAGGCTCATGGAAGAGGTAGTGCTGAATTTAAAGAATTCTGTTGGGAAAAAGGAGGGTGGTCATTGCAGGCCAGTGAAGCCATGCGTGGAAGTAAGGAGGCAGGAGAGTACAGGGCATATTCTGACAATAGTGAGAGCCCCCTTGTTTTGGTCAGAGATCTTGTGCAGAGAACCTGTGGGAAAGAAAGTTGTGAAGGCATTTGGGAGTGCAAATGTCAAGCTAGGTTGGGCTGTGTTCTGAAAGCCCTGGGCTGCCACTGATGGTTTGTGAGAGTGGAGTTTTGCTGATAAAATGAGTGCTTTGAAAAGTGAACCTGTCTTGGTGGTTTGAAAAAACTAAGATTTTAAGAATGCATTCTATTCTCCCGTGGCTTGGGGGCTGGAGAACAGAATTTAACATGTTAACTTGGTTGTTCTCAGAAGGTTGATGGCAGTAACTACAGCTGAATGAACCTCCACGTGACCTTTAGCTCAGCTAGGGTGGGAAGTACTGGGGAGAAGGGTGGGGTCAATGTGAAGAGCTCAGAATCCCTCCCTCACACCATTTCCACAGGACCACACCCTGGTTACAGTGGCCCTAGAAGCCTCAACCCCAATTTTCCTACCACTGCAGACTATAGAGAAGCAAGTTCTGGTTCAATGTGGTCTGCTGCAACTCAGTCTCTCCTCCTCCCCTCCCGTTTACTCTAAAGCCCTCTGATTTTACCTGAAATGAAACAGAAGGCCCCAGCTATGGTCACAGTGACCAGAAGCTCCTGTATCCCACTCCACCAAGGACCTTGCCTTTTAGTCCCCAGCCAACCCTCACTCACACAGAAAGCACTGTAGGGACATTAACTCTCCCTCCACTTGCACCAGTCTTTGGATGTTCAAAGTCATTTCAGGAAGCCCAGAAGAGAAAGAGAAATTGTGGTGGTATCAACAGTCATAGCTGTCCTGATAGTACTGGCCGTAGTAGCTGTAGTAGTCTCAGTATAGTTACAGTTATTGTAGAGCAAGCAACGGCTTGTCAGGTAAAAGTCACTGAGTGCTTGCTATGTGCCGTGCACTATGACAAGCATTTATCCCATTTTTTTCTCGTAGCCAAGAGGTAAGTATCATTATGTTTTCCATTTTACAGATATGATAGGGTATCCTTGGTGAAGACGTATATGGGGTTCTGGATTCCAATGGCAGAGCTTTGGTGAGGCCAGCTTGCTCATGACACCCTCTAAGGATGTCCTATATCCCTCCCCTTTCCCTTCCCCACCCCAAGTCCCCGTCACCACCTCTCCCGAACACACAGTTTATATCATGCAACCCCTTTGACCAGATATATGTTTATACACTTTGGTGCAGGTAGCTTTCCAATTTTGCACAGATGTCTGTAAGTCACTTTTTTGGAACTTGGAGCAACATCTTTGTAGAAACTCTACTTATAAATGTTGATTCATTCCCAGTCTGCAAAGCAATTGGGTTACACTATAAATAGCATCAAACCTGAATGCTTGGGATTCTTGGGAGCTAGGGGTCTATGAGATTTACAAAGGACAGCTTCTTTCTCCTACTGGACATATCAACAGCCTCAGGCAACATCTGAAATAGTCAAGGTCGTCTTGGGTCAACTTCTGTCACACTCCACTCCCTCTCCCTAGCTGCCCTCTCTGGAGGTCCCTCTGAACTTTCCCCTCTGAGGGGCTGTAGGCCCTCTATTGAAATGCTAACCTTCTGCCCTGCTTAACCACCTGCTCCCAGAAGACCTACTCTCCTCCCGACCTGCCCCCGCTCACAAATCAGCCCCACAGGAGCTCCGCCTTTGGGATTAGAACCACCCAGGGATTTCAGCATCATTTTCATGGCTTCTTTCCCACTGCTGTATTTGACCTCCTGACTCTCTAGCAGTTGCTGGTGATTTCATAAAGGATTTCTCACAAGCAGGGTTAAGGAAGAGCCAATGGTTGCCACTCAAGTCCATAGAAAACAGGCACTTCTAAATTAGGGGTGGTGTATGTATTCTTTGGCATTATCCATATGTTTGTGTTCCATGGGTCTTCAGTCTACCTGAAGTCCATCTGCATGGACCCTCCTTCAAGGATCCAAGAATCTGCTGATCCAGAGCCTGCATGGCCTGAGTGTTCATCCACAGTGGTTTTCACAGGGGTCAGATATCCTGTTTCCAGCACTGGCCATTCCTCCCTACCTGCTTGCCTTTTCCCATGGGATGCAATGGAGGCACTGGGGGACTTTAAGACTTCAAAGCCCAGAGCAGCTGGCAACTCCTGGGACTGAGCCAGCACCCAGACTGGCCTCACTGTGCTCTGCCATGGGAATCCAGCATCCCATGGTCACCTCTCTCAAGGGAATTTATTATCTGAATCCTATGTCGGGAGTCAACTATGCCATGAACACTTCCTCCTTGGCATAGGCCTGCGTCGCGCAGGCATCAAAGCAACACAGACATTTTACTGCGTGGTGCAGATAATTGCTTAAGAATGCAAAGTTCTTTCTGAAAGAGATGTGAAGCGCTTTCTAGGGCTTTCCAGTAATCTTCTTTTCTCCCTGAAACAGTCAATGTGAGAAATCCACTTCCGGAAGGTGACCACCTCCCTTCCACACCCCCGCCACCCCCAGGGCCATGCTCTTGAGGAAAAGGCAGCATCACGTCCTCCCCTACCAAGTGGAGGCTCTTCTGATTTCCACTGCTCTCAGCAGGCCTGACTCACAACGAAACTGCAACCTCAAAGTGCTGGGGGCCAGGATAGCGAGAAGGAAATACAGGTGAACACACGCAAAAGCTGCCGGAGGAAAAGGTTTTGTTTCTCTTACAGAATGGCACTTCCAGAGCTAGGCAGAAGCTATGAGCTAGAAGAGGCTGACAGGGCCTGGTCTTGTGCTGACCTGGTGGGTTTGGAAAGGAAGGAAAATGTGTATCAGAACCACTCATGTTCGCTCACTCCTGCCAAGGGGAACAGAAGGGGCAGGCTGGGAGGAGAGATAGGGGAATCACAAAATTCAAGGGCAGTAGCTTTGGAAATCTTCTTAGAAGAACAACTCTGGCAAGCTCTTGGCTTACTGATGCAGAAAGCAAGGCCAAGGGATGAAAAGGAACTTGTTTGGGATCTCACAGTAGAAGGTCCGGGGCTGGAAACTGGATCTCATAAATGCCTGAGCCAGAGAGTCTTTCTACTATGAGACTGACTTCTCTGTCTCCCTGTAACATCCTCAGAATATTGGAGTTGAAACCTGTTCTGTTCCAAGTCTTCAGATACATGAAGAGACATACTTAGCTTTTAGCAGCTGAGTATTCCCAAGGAAAATCATCAGCCACTACACCTCGGATGGACTGACTACTTGCTGTATGTCAAGTATTCATCCAAGCATTGTGTACAGTCACTCATTCCGCCCTTGCAACACTATGACACTGCCAATTATCATCTCCAATTGTATATAGATAGTGTCCCACAGGGAAGCTCAGAAACTTCTCCAAGGTCACACAGATGGGAAAGGGCAGAGCTGGGTTGCAAATCCAGTCTGACTCTAGGGCCCGCACACTTAACCACCATGCTCTGCTGCAAAGACAAGCCCAAAGACAGAGCACATCTTGGGGTTTCCAGTAACAGAACACTTGGACCCAGGGTAGGGCTGGGGATTGAGCAAAGTGGGGAAGGCATTTCCAGCCTTTGCTGTCAGAGGTATATAAGGTCTACCACATAAGAGAGGCTCAAGTGCACAACCCTTAGCCACTTTTGTGAAACCAACTGACTACCTGATACCAATTTATATCCAACCCACTGCTTGAGGCACCTGAATTCAAGGTTCTTGCTGGGAACAGTCTCAGATCACCCAAAAGCCAAACAGTACAAAAGGTACAAACAGATTATCCTTAATTACTTGAAAGAATAATACTGTTTAGAAAGTATTCATTGTATTTTAAGTATTTCAAGTATTTTAATCTTAAAAGGAATACTTTTTAAAATCAACAAAAGAGGATCAGAACCTTGCTGGGTCTCCTTAAACTATTTTGAACTGTATCTGAAGGTTGAGACAACTGAGGGCCTCTGGAGCTCTTAGTCCAGCGCCAGGGGAAAAAGAGATTTTTCCCCCTCGTTCTATAGATGGTCTCCCACAGTCAGGTGGGCAACCAGGGATTGAGCTTTAATCTGACCACACAATGTCTGACCCAGTTCCTAAAAGGGTGCCCTCCTTATAAAATGATTTCTAAATTCGCCAGAGCACTTAGAGCCCACCTACTGTGTGTGCCAGGCAAATCTGCATGGGATAAGAAGAGAATGGCAAGCCAATGATATTGATTTAATTGGATAAATTCTGGCCAGTGGGGCTAGGAAATGTCTGTTTTTATTTTCAATGTTGTTCTAAAAACTGAGAAAACACAAGGGTTACCAAAGACTCAGCAGGGTTTTTAATGCCCCTTGGAATGAAAGAGGAGGGAGAGAGGAGAACAAAAGGCAGAAGAAAAAAGCAGAGCCCAAAATAAGCCTGCAACAGAGTCCATCCAACAGCTCTGTGCCCCTTGACCACACCCAGCCCCTAGAACCTAGTCCTAGGCCTGGGGCCCCTTGGAGAAGGGGTTTACAGTAATGCTAGGTCACTGGCAAATCAACCCCAGAACTCCCATGGGTTTTGACTTGAAACCACAAACACTGCTTGTGAGGCACTGTAGCTTCCGTGACATGTGAGAGGCTCACAGGAGCTGCTAAACTGAAAGACCACCCTGGTTATTTGGAAACTCTGAATAAAGAAGACAGCAGTGGGCTTCTCCCTTATCTACCCAGGCCAAGTGCCCTGTTGGTACATCCTCTGCACCTGCCTCTGAGGCCACATTTTGATCATTCTCCTCCCACTTGTCCTCACCCGGAGATTTCTGTGAAACACATACAGCATTCATTCTCTAAGGGTGGTCTGAGAAACCCTGAGGTCTTCCCTTTTCCAAGGGAAAATTCTTATGCTCCGACTAAAACGGCGTATTACGACAGACCGGATGTAGGAGCAGTTGTGAGGATCCTGCTTCTATCAAGCCAGAGAATTAAAGAAGCTTGGGAAAAAATGCAAAACAATGCTAAATGTGTTTTGGTTTGGAAAATAGTTACATCTCATTTAAAAATGCCATGTTAACATGTAAGGGTTTATTATTGTTTATGACTTTAAAATGATGTCATAGGAAGTATTTTTAAAATGTCTCAGTTTTACTTTCTAATATGATAAATGTTTATATATATGTGTGTGTGTGTATATATGTGTGTGTGTATATATATATGTATGTATATATAACCCACATAGGTGAAAGTTCTTTGGGGGTCCTCAATAACTTTGAAGACTGTAAAGGGATCCACATAGTTCGCCAACAGCTGACTTAGGGAACCAAGGGCAAGGCTGGACGCAGTTACTCACACCCACTCCCTTTCCCTTCTTCCTTAGTCTATGAGCTAACTAGTAAATGACAGTCATAGTGGAAGTAGCATGAATCCAAGGTTAGAGGAAGCACCTGCATCTTCACATGCGATGAAGCTGTGCATCCAAAATGCACAAAACAAACAGAGTACGGGGAAGATTGAGAGTCAGTGGCACATTTTAGAGGTAAGGACCAGAATGGCCAAGATGATGGGAAGTGCTCAACTTTCTCCTGTTTTTTTTTTTTTTTTTTTTTTTTAATGAGACAGAGTCTCACTCTGTCACCCAGGCTGGAGCATAGTGCTGTGATCTCTGCTTACTGCAGCCTCAGCCTCCCAAGTTCAAGTGATTCTCCTGCCTCAGCCTCCCCAGTAGCTGGGATTACAGGCACCTGCCACCATGCCCAGCTAATTTTTGTATTTTTAGTAGAGACGGGGTTTCACCATGTTGGCCAAACTGGTCTTGAACTCCTGACCTACTGATCAAGCCGCCTCAGCCTCCCAAAGTGCTGGGATTACAGGCGCGAGCTACTGCGCCCAGCCCCTCTCCTCTCTTTTATAAGGTTTCTGGAAGCTCTTGCTCCTGTAGGGGTACTGCAGTGGGAAGGCAGGCCAAACTACGCTTTTTAATACTGTGACACTCATGGATCAGAGACAAAATAGAAATGCCGTTCTGTCTGAAAATATTCCAAGGCTCGAAGTCTTCCCCTAAGACAAAAATATCTAAGCCAACCTCACTATCATCCCCAATTCCTAAACTTAAGGTACCCAAGGAGTACAAAATAGATTCATAACTGTTTAATGGATGGAAACTTATTGTCATAGACTTTCAACTTCTTACCGCCACAACCTCACACACTGCACACATCTTAGACAACTGCCCCTAATTGTTGCTGCAGGCCCAGAGAACTCAGAGTGATTTGATACTTATGTGAGTAAAGGAATTAGGTACTGATTTGAAAAAGAATTGCGTTCAGATTCTACCTTTGCCATTAACTACCTCTAGGACCTGGGAAAGTCTTCTCCAGGCCTCTGTTTGCCCATTTGTAAAATAAGACACATGAATTTGATAATATCTAAGACCCCCTCCTCTTCTGACATCCTATAGATTTTTTACATTCCAGCAGCCATGGGGGAGTTAACATATGCCTGGAAGAACACTAATTAGTAATCAGATCAATTCTTTTAAAAACTGGAAAAGCTATAATGGGTATATGCATATAGTTTGTAAGGATAGTGGTTTCTTCAGATGAATCCATTCTCTACTTATGCTTTATAAGAGATGGAAGAACAACAGACACACAGCCATGTAGCACCACAAAAAGTTTAGGAAGCACATGCTCAGCTGCTCAGTCAGCCAACAAATATTTAGCAAGAACCTTGGATGTGCCCAGAACCATGCTGAGTATTGAGCAAACAACACTCATCAAAAATAGATACAGGCCCTGCCCTCGAGGTGGCCACAGTCTAACAGGAGAGACAAAGGTCAATCAAATGATCACACAGCCACATGTCTAATGCAAACTGACATAAATACTATGGAGGGGCAGGAGCAAGGTGATCCAAGAAGATACACCCAGGGGGCCTGACCTAGACTGGGGAATGATTAACTCATTTGAGGAAGGAACATCTGAGCTGACAGCTGAAGGATGAAGACAGGAGGAAAACAGGAAAGGAGAACTAAATGTGCAAAGGCCCTGTGATAGGAGAGAGAGGGGATAAATCACTGGGTATAGTGGCTGATGTATGTAAGCCCAGCCACTTGGAGGCTGAGGCAAGAGGATCACTTGAGCCTAGGAGTTCAAAAACAGCCTGGGCAACATAGCAAGACCCTGTCTCTTTAAAAAAAAAAAAAGAGAGAGAGAGAGAGCATGTGGATCATTTGAAAAAAAAGAAGAAGAAAGTCAATGAGGCTGGAGTGCAGAGGGAAGTAGAAAGTGGAGAGTGCCGCAAGTTGAAGCAGAAGAGATAGGCAGGGTCAGATGATAAAGGAAGTTATAGAAAACATTAAGAATATGAGTCCTTATTTGACCAAGAGAGGGAAAGTGGGAAGCCATGGAAGGGTTCAAGTAGCAACAGAGTCATGATCAGATTGGTGCTTGGAAATAATGACTTGCTACAACATGGAGAACGTCTAGAGAATGGATATTAGAACACCAACTTGGCATTTATGTTGGAGTCCAGGAGAGATAAGATAATGTTGGGGTGATGAGACCCAACACCAGGCCATGGGGGCTATAAAGTCTGCTGGAGTCAAAGGAATGAGCAAAGACAAGTTAAGCGTGCATAAAGTGGGTCCAGGGGGCCAACACTGGTACGGAGGCTGTGAAGGCCCCAAGTTCTGGGAGCCCACATTATTTATTGGTGATCGAACAAAGAAGCAGGTGGTGAGGACTTGGGGGTAAACAGTTGAGGGCAAGAGGACATGGGGGTAGAAAGGTAGTGGTGCATCAAGCATAGCTGTGACGGTTTAGCATTTTCTTTGACACATATAGAATATGCTGTGCTGCTCGAGATAATGGAGGACATGTTTACGAGTCTGGGAGAGCAACCAACAAGTCTGTGCACATTCCAGAGGCTACGATGGATTTTATGCCCTAAGCCCCAGCCACGAGGGGTTTTATGTCCTGGGCTTAGATTTGTGGTGCAGCAGGGCAGCCTTCCACCCTTTGGCACAGAGCTCGGTGTTCCAAAGGCCACGAGCAGTTTGAGACCCTGGACCCCGGACATCTTCCAAGACTCTTTTATATTATGACAGACAAGCCAGTCCTGTCTCAACTCTTCTACCAACAGATAGTAGCTTGAACCAGACAGTCATTGTTGGTGATGATGGAAATGGAGACAAATCAGTAGATTAGAGGAATGTTTATGAAGAAAAATCTGGAGGTTCTGGTGACAGATTGAACATAGACGGGCAAGGAAAATGGAGGGACCAACAAATCATTTCTAGAGTTAATTGATAGTTCCATTTACTGAGCTAGGGTGCACTGGATGAAGGTGAAACCAGAGAGAGATGATTTTACTCTCAGATCCAGAATCAACTACATAAATTGGCAGGGGAGGACAGTACAAAATAAAAATGTGGAACCTCCTGCTCAACAGTTATTGAGAATTTCAAGATGGTGATAGCAGAGCAAGGGGAGGACTCTTTTAGTCATGGGACCCTGTATGACTGCAGAAGTCACTTACCTACAGACCCAGCCCTGCTTGGATATGTTGGGTTGGAGGTGCCAGTCATCCACTGGAGACTGGAGCAAACTAAAGCCCACCAGAGGGACAGTCCTGGAGCTAAAAGAATCCATTTGTGCCCACACTTAGGAGCCCACTAGTTATCCTAGGTAGTCATAAAGATAGAGCAGAAACAGCTATGGTCCTCTGGGTGGCCAAGGTTCCAACACCTGGTGTCCTGGTCCCTGATAAGCCAAATTTCTCATATGAGAAGTTACAGAGCACAGTGTCCATCCCCTAAGGAAAATCCAAATTGCCTGATGTGGTGCCACAGTTGCACAAAGGGGAATTCCACATTGGCTGCCCAAAGATCAGCCCTTCCGCTCATCTGTGGTTTGCAGTGTCTGCCAGCCATGATCCTCGGAAGGGCGCTTAATCCGGTTTGCATAACCCTTGTTCCATTCCACCTAAGGGCCATCCCCAGCCCGGGCTCCTCCTAAACTTCTGGCCCACCAGGCCTTTATTCTGAAGTACCCCAGACACTATCAAAGCCAATGTCAGGACAGCCCAGAGGAATATGGTGCTCACAGACCTCTGTCCCCTTGCACCCCAAGCTGGCCACACTTTGGGTGTGTGATGGACATGGGGTCTGTTGCAGCACAGCTTCCGAGGAAGCCTCTGTCCAAGGAGCTGAGGAAGGTTATTCAAGGGAATACTAGAAATTTCAAGCTGGCGAAGCTATTTTACACACTAAATGTCCTAGATAAGAAGAAATGAAACTCCTGTTATCAGCCATAAAAAATAACTACTAATGGCAAATAGGAGTCAAGCCCCGAGGGGCTTCTTCATCAGGACAGTTGTATCCCCTCCCCAAGATGGCCACAATCTCACCTTCTCTGCCTGTATCATCAACCTGCCTGCTCTCTGCTGGCTGACCCTGTTGCCCGACAAGCTGTCTAAACCCAGAGTCCAGCAAGCCCAGATCCCTGAACCTTCCCTCTGCAGTTCCAGAGCCACCCTCACAGGGCTCCTAGCCCGCTCCCCACTCTTGGGTTTGAGCTGCGGAATTGCAGTAAGGCATGGGGTAACCAAGAAGGTTGCCATTTTGCTTGGCATGAGAGTAGCTGGGAGGCAGATTCCTTTTTTTTTTTTTTTTTTGAGATGGAGTCTTGCTCTGTCACCCAGGCTAGAGTGCAGTGACGCGATCTCGGCTCACTGCAACCTCCGCCTCCTGGGTTCATGCCATTCTCCTGCCTCATCCTTCCAAGTAGCTGGGACTACAGGTGCCCGCCACCACGCCTGGCTAATTTTTTTGGTATTTTTAGTAGAGACGAGATTTCACCATGTTAGCCAGGATGGTCTTGATCTCCTGACCTCGTGATCCACCCACCTCGGCCTCCCAAAGTGCTGGGATTACAGGTGTGAGCCACCGTGCCCAGCAAGGGAGGCAGATTCTTTTTTTTTTTTTTTCAGTTGCAAGATTTAATAGAGTGAAAACAGAGCTCCCGTACAAAGGGAGAGGACCCAAAGAGGGTAGCCGTTGTCCCTCCCGCTGTGCTCTCAGGCAATATATGATTGGCTATTTCTTTACCTCCTGTTTTTGCCTAATTAGCATTTTAGTGAGCTCTCTTTACTACCTGATTGGTCGAGTGTGAGCTAAGTTGCAAGCCCCGTGTTTAATGGTGGATGCGGTCACCTTCCCAGCTAGGCTTAGGGATTCTCAGTTGGTCTAGGAAATCCAGCTAGTCCTGTCTCTCAGTGCCCCCTCTCAACAGGAAAACCTAAGTGCTATTGGGGAGGTTGGCCAATGACCGCTCTAACAGGAGGCAGATTATTTATAAGATCTTGTGAACTGTAGAAAGCACCCTCCAAAATCTATTTGCATAAGCACACACACACATACACACACACACACACACACCAGCAGTTCTTGCCTGCCGAGATTCCTCTGCAGCTAAAGTGGTGAAACTCACGGGGTGGAGCTTCCTAAAAAGATTATCAGGATCTCCTGGGTTGGTATGCCTTTAAACCTTTGGACTTTACCACCTCCTATCTCTCCTATCTCCTCTCAACAAAGGTTAGGAGAACAAGAATGCAGAAAAAACGGGTCCAGGATGACATCTGAGTGCTTGCTTTGGGCTTCTTGATGAGTGAGACAGAAAATAAAATAAAATCCCCTTTTTTTAAAGCCATGCTTACTCAGGTTTTCCTTCATTTGCAGCTAAATACAGAAATGAGAGAATATTTTGGAGTAGGGATGGAAGAAGAGAGGTATTTGCCTTCCCACAACCTTCTGATTTCCCAGTGTGTCCCCAACTGGAAAAATTCATTTAAAATGGGTGTAATAAGCTTGATTAGATGCCTGCTATGCATCTAGGCTTGAGGGCAAACTGGACTCGGCCTTTTGGCCTCAAGAAGCTCACAGTGTGAGAGTAGCATTTGTGACCTCTTGAAATTCACAGAACTGAATTGTGCCCAGGTTGACACTCTATCCATCCATAGGTGCCTGCCTTCTCACTTCCCTCTTTGCATGAGCGCCTTGTACCAAAATCCAAACCCAAATCTCCTCACATGTGAGTGTTGGCATTTATGTCTCAAACATGACCTATGGGTTTGGGACTTTTCCCCGTGGATGCCAGTGACTTTTCAGATGAACAGATATCTTCAAAAACTTGAGAAATAGGAGTCCTGTTTGTTGTTCTTGTTGCCTTGTCAATATAAGGGCATAGGGTCTTTACTCAAACGTTCACATCTATCTCTTGACAGCAATACTCTGAGACATATTGATGGAGAAGCTGTTGTCTCCATATGTTAAATGAGGACGTGCATCAGGGAACTTGCCTATGGTTCTCTCCAACCACTTAAATTCTGAAACTTTGAAATGAGAGTGGACAGTAATTTCAAATCAACGGGGAAAGAATCAACTCTTCAGCAAATGGCTTGAGATAATTAGCTACACATTTCAGAACAAATAAAGAAGTCAGATCCCGGCCGGGCGCAGTGGCTCATGCCTGTATTCCCAGCACTTTGGGAGGCCGAGGTGGGTGGATCACGAGGTCAGGAGATCGAGACCATCCTGGTTAACACGGTGAAACCCTGTCTCTACTAAAAATATATATATAAAAAAAAAAATTAGCTGAGTGTGGTGGCGGACGCCTGTAGTCCCAACTACTCGGGAGACTGAGGCAGGAGAATGACTTGAACCCAGGAGGCAGAGCTTGCAGTGAGCCAAGAACACGCCACTGCACTCCAGCCTGGGTGACAGAGCAAGACTCCGTCTCAAAAAAAAAAAAAAAAAAAAAAAGAAGTTAGATCCTAACTTCAACCCTATTTAATAGATTATAGATGAAAGAAAGGTAAAAATGGCTTTTACACTCCCTTCTTCCTGACATTGTGTGTGTGTGTGTATTTGCACACACATCTCAAATAATAAGAAAATTGAAGGGAGGCTGCCTGCCTCCCTGAGTCACTCTCCTTCTCCTTCTGAGTGCTTACCTGTGCCCAGACCACCTCCATAGCCTCACACCCTCCAGGCTCATAGGGCACTCTTCTATGCCCATCCCAAGTATAGCTGATCCTTCCACGGGCCAGACTCGGTGCTAGGTACCAAGTATGCAAAGATTAATAAAACAATGCCCTGTTTCAGGGAGCTCAAAGCTGATTGGGCAAGGCACGATGTGTACACGAATGACAACCATGGTAGGGTTGTAGGTTTCCTAGTAAGGTAAGCATAGGGCATGATGGGAAACAAAGGAAGGAGGGGTTCACAGCCTCACCCAGAGTTCAGAACCCCTGGCCTGCCTGGTGTCTGTGCTGAGTCCACTTCTGGAACACCCAGCTCAGAGAGCGGGCTAACCCTGCAGGCTAACACAGACACAGCCCAGAAAACCCAGGAGCCGAGGGGGAAGGAGAAAGGTGCAAGCAGGGGAAACCCAGGTCCTGGTCCCCTTCTCTCTGCTTCCTGGCAGCAGAACTCAGACAGAACCCTTAAGCCAGTGTAAGGCTGGCAGGACCAGTAAGTTCTGAGTTAGCTCCATACTAGTTTCTAGAAGGCTCTTTCTCACTTCCTGATTCTTAGGTTTCTACATTGACACTCCCTGAAGAGTTGGGAAGAGACACCACAGTCCCCTGACCCTGATCCATAGGTCACCACAGCAGGGACATCCATAGGCTGGGCCTGGGCCCTCTCATCCCTCCCTCCCATTCACTCTATGCTGGCTGGGCCCCAAGGTGTTTGCGCCCCTTGCAGTGAGTGACCTTCTCCAGTGGAGCAGGCTCAGAACCTTCTGCCATTGGAGATGTCCCATTGCTGATGCAGGAAGGTGAAGAGCCAGCAGAACACTGGGAACGCCCTCCATCTGGGTCCATGGCTACTTGAACTCAGTGCTGCCTGGCAGGCAGGAGGACAAGTGCTGTTGCCCTGTTGGGACAGATAAAAAACAGACACAGGGAGGATGAGTGACTTGCCCTGAGTATAGAGTGACAGGGCCAAGGCAGAGCCCAGGCCTCCTGCACCTAGGCCAGTGTTCCTCCCAGTTACAGTCTAAACTGGAACAGCAGGCAAAGTCCCTGTGGAAGGGGAAGGTGAAGTCTCAAAGGATCCCCAGAGACTTTGCAGATATCTGAAGAAGTCCTGATGTCGCTGTCCTGGTCCTTCACCAGGTAGAGCAATGCTCCACGCCGCAACTCAACTGGCTCCCCTTACCTTGTACACACACACACACACACACACACACACAAACAAATCCAAGACAACACTACTAAGGCTTCTTTGGGAAGGGGAAGTAGGGATAGGTAAGAGGAAAGTAAGGGACCTCCTATCCAGCCTCCATGGAATCCTGACTTCTTTTCCCTGTTATTACAACTTCTTCCTCCCCATCTTTTAAACTTTAGACTCCAGCCACAGAAGCTTACAACTAAAAGAAACTCTAAGGCCAGTTTAATCCAAGGTTTCATTCTATGTGTTGGAGATGGCATAGAGTAGGGTGAGGGAACCAAATTCTCAGTTGGCACTGGTGTACCCTTGTACAGGTGATGTAATCTCTCTGTGCCTCAGTTTGCTCACTATAAAATAGAGATGGTAGGGGTCATGGTGAGCACTACCTGACTAGCATATAACAAGCTTTCGGCAAGTGCAGACTACTCTTACCCACTTCCCCCAAGCACAGTTGGGGTGGGGGACACCTGGGACAGCTGAAGAGGAGGAAATGTGTGCCTGAGAATCCAAATGAAATCAGGGTAAAGGAGCCTGGAGCACATCCTGTGACCCTGCCTGTCCTGTAGGAAGCCGGTCTCTGGAAGGTAAAATGGAAGAGCTGCTTGGGAGCTTTGAGGATATTTAGCCCATCCCCTCATTTTTACTTGGGGAAACAAAGGCCCACAGACCTAAGGTGACTGTCTAAGTTAGCAAGGAGAAGTCTTGGGTATTCACCCTGGGTTGGGGGGACCCAATTATTTCTCAATCCCATTGTATTCTGGAATGGGCAATTTGTCCACGTCACTGTGACCTAGGAACACGCGAATGGGAACCCACAACTGCGGGCCTCTGCGCACAGAACAGCTGTTCTCCCCAGGAAATCAACTTTTTTTAATTGAGAAGCTAAAAAATTATTCTAAGAGAGGTAGCCCATCCTAAAAATAGCTGTGCAGAAGTTCATGTTCAACCAATCCTTTTTGCTTACGATGCAAAATTTGAAAACTAAGTTTATTAGAGAGGTTAGAGAAGGAGGAGCTCTAAGCAGAAAAAATCCTGTGCCGGGAAACCTGTGATTGTGGCTTTTTATGAATGAAGAGGCCTCCCTGAGCTTACAATATAAAAGGGGGACAGAGAGGTGAAGGTCTACACATCAGGGGCTTGCTCTTGCAAAACCAAACCACAAGACAGACTTGCAAAAGAAGGCATGCACAGCTCAGCACTGCTCTGTTGCCTAGTCCTCCTGACTGGGGTGAGGGCCAGCCCAGGCCAGGGCACCCAGTCTGAGAACAGCTGCACCCGCTTCCCAGGCAACCTGCCTCACATGCTTCGAGACCTCCGAGATGCCTTCAGCAGAGTGAAGACTTTCTTTGTGAGTATGATTCCCTCCTGTGCTTTCTCTCTTCCTGGGACTGCCTGAACTAGGCATTTTCCTGGAGCTATAAGAAGAACCCTCCTCCTGTGCCTCCACTTCCATCCCCAACACCTATTTCCCCAAACTGAAATTCTTAAGAGAATCCTAGATCAAGCCATAGGTTTAGTGAGTTAAGCTAAGCCAGATGATACAGTAAATGTGCAGGAAAAGCTGCCTTAAAAAGTAAATGCATTCTTTCTCATGCTAAGAAACTTATTATAAGATCCTGCTAGAGCTCTATACATTATTGGCTAGGAGAAGTAAAGAAAGGTCTGATTTGAGGTGAAGATGCTCCCCATGCCCTGTAACAGGGAAGCTTAAATTGCCTCTGCTTAGAGCCTTTCCAGACCAGAAAGACCAGTGGTTTGGGGAAGCACTCTACATGAGGGAAACCTGCATTAGAAGGAGCTTCTTATTCCCTGGGATCATTTCCAAGCTGAACTGGATGTCTACAGTGGGGAGAAAGAAAAGCAGAGAACAGGACATGAGAGGGGGCTCGAGGCACCGAAGGGTTGACATAGGTGTTCCTTAAAGCCGAATGTAGCTCTGCAGAAAGAAGACCAGGACTGAGTCAAGTTTCTGCTTTCGCTTCAAAATCGGCCAGATTTTTTAAATAACTTGACTCTGAGGAGGAGGACCAGATTTCAGTGATGGTCCCATCACTGTTGAATCCTCTGTTTTTAAAACTCCCCTTTTGATATTTTGGGCCAGAGCCAATTTGATTTTAAAAAAAACAAAAACAAACAAACAAACAAACAAAAACTCGAAACGCAAGGGCATCAAAAAGAGCGCATTTCAGTTATTTCCCCAAACCTCAAGTTCATTCTCCTTTTGTTCTTCATGCAGCAAATGAAGGATCAGCTGGACAACATATTGTTAAAGGAGTCCTTGCTGGAGGACTTTAAGGTGAGAGCAGGGGCGGGGTGCTGGGGGAGTGTGCAGCCTGATTAAGGGAAGGGAGGCTCTGCTTCCTGATTGCAGGGAATTGGGTCTGTTTCCTTCGTTTTGAAAACGAGAAGTGGGAAGATCTTAACTCAGCACATAGCAGCCAGAGGGTTTACAAAAGGCTCAGTCCTTGGGGGGAGGCTTCTGGTGAAGGAGGATCGCTGGAACCAAGCTGTCCTCTCAAGCTATTTGCGGCAGCCCCTCCTCCCAGCCACCTCCACCAATCTCTCACTCACCTTTGGCTCCTGCCCTTAGGGTTACCTGGGTTGCCAAGCCTTGTCTGAGATGATCCAGTTTTACCTGGAGGAGGTGATGCCCCAAGCTGAGAACCACGACCCAGACATCAAGGAGCATGTGAACTCCCTGGGGGAGAATCTGAAGACCCTCAGGCTGAGGCTGCGGCGCTGTGTAAGTAGAAGAACAGTTCTTTCCCTTGCAGCTGCCCCCAAAATACCATCTCCTACAGACCAGCATCCAGAGACACTCACATCTAGAGACACAGCAAAGACACAGACTGGCAGAGCTAGCTGTAAATGTGGAAAGACTCTTGGAGTCAGATCTCTTGCTCATTTCTCTTTGAGCACGCGTGGGGGGTGGCTGCTAGGCATTTACATGTGAAATTTGCGAACAGCTTTCCTGTTATTTGTGAGTCATTTGTGGGTTATTAACTACTCCCCTCTCTCTCTTCATGAAAAGAGCCCAGAGCTTCAGTCAGGCCTCCACTGCCTCTTTGTAACTAGACCCTGGGCTGGGAGCTAAGGTTTCCAAGCAGAGGAAACATCACTCACCTCTTTTAATCTCAACATTTGGAAAGCAAAGCTCTAAGAAGGGCCCAATTGACTGACAGGACTTCCCCTGGCATTTTAGAAGGGACAAGGGGACTATTCATCCCCGGGTTAGTGTCTATGAGTAATTCCTCTAAGTAATTTATTTCTCCAACTGACATGATGCCCTCACTACTAATGGTTTCCCTTGTTCTCTCACCAATATTGGAAAAACAGTTGGTGCCTATTTGTAGGACAGGGCTATGTGAAGGGTTTGGTGCCAGTAGCTTCCCTCCTCAGATGCTTAGAAATGGTCCTCAGTGGCTGTGACTGACAGGGAGGGACAGGATGGAGAGGCAGAAAAGGACAGGCTGAAGAATGCCCCACTAAGCACTGCAGGAGATACTGTAGAGTTCCGGGGGAGGAAGGAATCCCAAGACCGGGGTTGTCATCCAAGCCTTGCGAACATCTCGGAGTGGGTCCTGGAGAAATACATTTTATCTCCCAGGGCCGTGGTTCTTCTCTGACCTTTGGATAGTTAGTAAGGGTGAAGCAGGGCTCAGTTCTCTCTGGGAGCTGTGAGGCGAGGCATTTGGATAAATCTAGCACCCTCATGATGCCACCAGCTTGTCCCCCAAGTGTGATGGACATGGAGCTGGGAGCCGGGATCACCAACACTTTCTCTTTTCTTCCACAGCATCGATTTCTTCCCTGTGAAAACAAAAGCAAGGCCGTGGAGCAGGTGAAGAATGCCTTTAGTAAGGTGAGCTTGGATGGTGGCAGAGAGGGTCTGCAGAGCACAGCCCATGCCCACTCCCCAACCCCAAAGCGTGGAAGGTGGTGAGGACTCAGTAGGCCCCATCCTTCATTGGAAGGAGTGTGGGAACCTGACAGATGGTATGACCTGCTCAGCCAGTGAGGAGCTGCCGCCTTGATTGTATTTGTTTTCTGTTAAGTGTCTTTGGGGGTTTCTAAATGACTGCTCGCTGCCTTTGCAGGCTTGCGGGTTAGGCTGGCCGGCCAGCCTGTGAACACAGTGAGCTGTGTGCTGGGGAGAGTGACAAAGGAAACAGAAAGTACAGAAAGTAGCTTGTTGGGAATCTAGGCTGAACCCACACGTGCAGGAAGCTGGCACATAAATGTGCACATACAAATACACCTGGGGGTTCAGCCCAGACTCCCCAGAACTCAGAGTGAGCAGGAAGCCGGATTCTCACTTAGCTGGAGTTGGTTCAAGCCCACTTTCCATCTGCCCCTTGCACCTGCCAAGGTGCCTGAGAATGTCAGCTCCCAAACCAAATAGGGTTTCACACTTCCAACTGTGCGTGAACTTTTTCAGTCTGATTTCCCAGAAACCATGCGGCCTATGTCCTCCTCGTGGGCTGGGGACAGACACTGCACAGAGTGCCAACACTGTAGTGTTGAACAGTAGTGTGAATTTCTCATAGTAGATCAGGGCGGCAGGGCAGGGCCTGTTCAATGTGTTGGTGGGAGAACGCAGACATTTAAAAGGCTCCCTCCTCTCCTTCTCTCACCATCTTGCTTTCAAAGTGCTTCCTCTAATGTCTTTTCATCACACTCTGCATAATCATCATGTGAATACGTGACCTTTAAAATTGTTGCAAAGGCATCATTTTGAAGACAGCGCTTTGCAAAATGAATGCTCCCTTTGCTAGGCAGTAGCCGTACTTCAGGCCTGGAGGAGATGAAGGTCAATGCACTGCCTTTCCCAAGGCAGCTGGGCCTATCCTCTGGTTCACTTCCCAGCGTGAGGGAGAATAAGCAGCCTCTGCACTCAAGGTCATGCCCATCCATGAGCATGGGAAAGGGGAGCCTATTTCGTCCCCAGAAGGGATTTAACTGAATGTTTCTTATCTCTCTGCACAGCTCCAAGAGAAAGGCGTCTACAAAGCCATGAGTGAGTTTGACATCTTCATCAACTACATAGAAGCCTACATGACAATGAAGATACAAAACTGAGACATCAGGGTGGCGACTCTATAGACTCTAGGACATAAATTGGAGGTCTCCAAAATCAGATCCAGGGTTCTGGGATACCTGACCCAGCCCCTTGGGAAACCTTATTGTACCTCTCTCATAGAATATTTATTACCTCTGATACCTCAACCCCCATTTCTATTTATTTACTGAGCTTCTCTGTGAACGACTTAGAAAGAAGCCCAATATTATAATTTTTTTTCAATATTTATTATTTTCACCTGTTTTTAAGCTGTTTCCATAGGGTGACACCCTATGGTATTTGAGTGTTTTAAGATAAATTATAAGTTATATAAGGGAGAAAAAAAAAAACCTTCCTTGGGAAGCCAACAGAAGCTTCCATTCCAAGCCTGACCACGCTTTCTAGCTGTTTTCCCTCACCTCCCTCTAATTTCTTTTGTCTGTGGGCTTGGGGCTTCCTAACTGCTACAAATACTCTTAGGAAGAGAAACCAGGGAGCCCCTTTGATGATTAATTCACCTTCCAGTGGCTCAGAGGGCTTCCCCTAACCTCATTCACCAACCACTTCATTCTTGAAAGCTGTGGCCAGCTTGTTATTTATAACAACCTAAATTTGGTTCTATGCCGGGCGCGGTGGCTCACGCCTGTAATCCCAGCACTTTGGGAGGCCGAGGTGGGTGGATCACTTAAGGTCAGGAGTTCCTAACCAGACTGGCCAACGTGGTGAAACCCCATCTCTACTAAAAATACAAAAATTAGCCGGGTGTGGTGGCGCACACCTGTAATCCCAGCTACTTGGGAGGCTGAGGCAGGAGAATTGCTTGAACCCAGGAGGCGGAGGTTGCAGTGAGCTGATACCATGCCACTGTACTCCAGCCTGGGTGACAGAGTAAGACTCTGTCTCAAAAAAATAAAAATAAAAATAAATTTGGTTCTAATAGAACTCAGTTTTAACTAGAATTGATTCAATTCCTCTGGGAATGTTACATTGTTTGTCTGTCTTCTTGGCAGATTTTAATTTTGAATAAATAAATGTATCTTATTCATATCATGTTCTGGTGTCCGTTGACTCTTGTCTGACTAAAATTGTTCTCTCGAAGATCCCAAGACAAAAGAGAATGGATGAATGAATTCTGCATTTCAGAGAAAGGAAGCCAGCTACCCCCTCCCAGGAGAGAGGGAAGGCTCCAAACCCGATCAGAGAAAAAGCTATTCTCACTGCAAAAGCCAACAGCAAAGACACCATGGTCTTCCCACAACTCAATCCTTCAAAGATTTGCTCCTAAGTCCTTAAAGATCATGCTGATTTTCAAGGCTAAGGAGTAGATTCTATAGGTACCAAAATTAGAAAGGAAAACGGGGGAAGTTTTTTGGGGTTTGTTTTTGGTTTTGTTTTTGCTTTTTGAGATGGAGTCTCTCCCTGTCTCCCAGGCTGGAATGCAATGGCATGATCTCGGCTCACTGCAACCTCTGCCTCCCAGGTTCAAACAATTCTCCTACCTCAGCCTCCCGAGTAGCTGATCTACAGGCTCATGTCACCATGCCCGGCTAATTTTTTGTATTTTTAGTAGAAACGGGGTTTCACCATGTTGGCCAGGCTGGTTATGAACTCCTGACCTCAAGTGATCTACTCGCCTCAGCCTCCCAAAGTGTCGGGATTACAGGCATGAGCCACCACCCCTGGCCAGCGGAAGTTTTTAGGGTGAATACGAATTGCCTGGGTTATCCTGAGGATTAAGATAATGAGCTCACAGGGCTTCTGTCACTAGCAGATGGTCACAGTGCATACAGTTGGTTGTTATTGGTCATCACAACCAAAAACTCCCGCCAAATCCTCTTTGAGCTGAGATCAGAGGCAACAGGGCTGGATCCAACAGAGTTGAAAATAAGTAAATTAGCCCACTTGAGAGGATAGCCAAGGACATCAGCTGCTGCTCTTTCTATCCCCTCTCTGAGCCACCAGACAAATGTGAGACTGGCTTCTGACTGCGGTCTGCTGGGAGGGGCACGGTGGCTGGGGAAGCCCTACTCAAAGCCCCATGACTTAGAGAAGAGAGGAGGAAAAAAACGGGCTGAGTAAACACTAGTCTGCCTCACGCTCTGCCTGGGCAGCCCTGGTCTGGGGAAGGCTGGGAGCGGACAGGCTGTGGTCAGTTTTTCAGTAAGACCTGACTCACTTTGATTAAAGTAACCATAGGAAGGAAGTGGGAAACATCAAAGCGAAAATTCTGAGATGAAAGGGTAGGAATAAGAATGGAGGTTAGCAGAAGATAAGGAGAGGGGCCAGAAGCTGTCTACTCTGAGGCTGTCCATACTGAACTGAAGAAGACATCCTGAGTCTGTGAAAGGAAAATCTTGGGGCCTCAAAATCACTAGGCTAAAGGGAAAAGTCAAGCTGGGAACTATGCAGGGCAAACCTGCCTTCCATTCTATTCAAAGCCATCCCTCTGTTCACTGAGATAGATGCATATCTGATAGCCTCCTTTGGAAAAGAATCAGAAACTCAAAAGAATGCAACCATTTGTCTCTCACCTACCTGTGACCTGGAAGCCCCTTCCCTGTTTTGAGTTGTCCCCATCTTTCTGGATGGAACCAATGCACTTCTTACATATATTGATTGATGTCTTGGATGGAACCAATGCACTTCTTACATGTATTGATTGATGTCTCCTGTCTCCCTAAAATGCATAAAACCAAACTGTGCCCCAACCACATTGGGTACATGTCATCAGAACTTCCTGAGGCTGTGTCACAGGCACGTGTCCTCAACCTTGGCAAATAAACTTTCTAAATTAACTGAGACCTGTCTCAAATTTTCAGGGTTCACAAGTCCCCTGGCCTGGAAAGCTTAGGCAGTTAGCCTTCCAGGCATTGCATACTGACTTTAGTTTGAGGCTGGCATTTCATTTGAGGGAAGTGGGCATCTGAAACAAAAAGAAACTCACCTGAAAAAAAGCTGTACAGCTGATAAGATGTTAATGATAGCTACAATTTATTAGGCAACTACAGTTTATTAAGCTAGTCACTTATTTTAAGCCATCTGGTAGTATTATGTAGCAATTACATGGCATTATTGCTGTTTTCTCTAAGAGGAAGCTGATACTAAGTCATTTTTTTCTGTTGCATTTGCTCTAACGGTATTTAATAATCTAACATTCTGTAGATCATATTTGACAGTCAAGGCTTCGGAACAAGCATATTAACTCAGCTCTTTAAATCATGAGTTGACCACAGGTTAACCTGGGAGAAAACATAGGCTCTGCACTTCCAATTTATCGTCTGTTTGTGTGTATAATTGTTCCCGTATACCTGATATTTATGTTAATGGCAATATGAACATTGACTAAAGTCATTTGCTGGCTACTTTGCTAAGTATTTGATATATATTAGCTCATTAATTATCATGTAAAACTATGAGGCACTATTAATATCTCCATGTTTTCATGTAGTGAAAATGAGACCCAGAGAAGCTATGTAATTTACCTTTGGTCATCCAGCTGTTAAATGACAGTCCATGGTCTTAATGATTATCCTACACTCCTAAAGTCATTTTCACAGGTAAATCACTGCACCATTCTTCTTTTCTAATATAATTCTGTTTGTATCATGAAACACTGAGATGCAGGTTTTATAGTATGTTGTGTATCCACTTTTGTTTGTCTCAAGATGTTTTTAAATTCTTCTTTGACCCACTAGCTGTTTGGGAGCATGAGAAATGTCAATCTGGCTTAGACACATGGGAAACATGGAGAATGGAGAACTGTGTATAGAATAAAATACTTTTCTCTTTGTATTATTTATTTATTGCTGTCTTCAAAATTTAGCAGCTTAAAACAACACTCATTTGTTATCTCAGCTTCTGTAGGTCAGGAGTCTGGGAGTGACAACTAGGAATTCCATCTCAGGATTCCAATGAGGCTTTGTCAGAAGGACAGCCAGGGCTGCAGTCACCTGGTGGCCTGACTGGGCTAGCAGATTCATGAGTAACATGGCACACTCATAGGGCTGTTGGCAGGTGGCCTTGGTTCCTCTTCATAGGGCTTCTTGAGTGTCCTCACAACATGGCAGCTGTCCTACCCAGAGCCAATGATGCAAGAGAGAATAAGGAGAAAGTTGCAGTATATTTTATGACCTAATTCCAGAAATCTCACACCATCACTTCTGCTATATTCTATTTGTTAGAAGTGAACCAGTAAGTCTAGCCCACATTCAAGGGAAAAGGAATTAGATTCTGCCTTTTGAAGGGAGGAGTGTCCAAGAATTTGTGCACCAGTTTTAAAACAATCACAACCTTCTAAGAATCTAGAAGAAATAGTTTTGTGCTCTTGAGCTGGTAGGGAAAAGGGGAGGAATTGGGTGGGCCTCAGTGTGCCTGGATAGGCCATCATCATGCACACTCCCACCCTCAGTCCTCTCTCATAGGCTCACTCTGATAGATTTATTTCTCTAAGGTTTAGTTTCTCATCTGGAAAACTAGCAAAACGTCTTCCCAGGTGCTATGGCCTGAATGTTTGTGTCTCACCAAAATTCATATTTTAAAGCCCTTTCCCCCAGTGTGATGGTACTTGAAAGGGGGACCTTTTGGAGGTGAGTAGGATTAGATGAGGTCATAAGGGTGGGACCCTCAGGATGAGATTAGTGCCCTAGAGAACTTGCTGTCTTCCCCCCACTACCCCCAAGTGCGCTCAAAGAAGAGGTCATGTGAGCACACAGTGAGATGACGGCCACGTCCAAGCCAAGAGAAGAGGACTCAGAATGAAACTTGCCTTGCCAGCACCTTGATTTTGGACTCCCTAGCCTCCAGAACAGTGAGAAAACAAGTTTCTGTTGTTTAAGCCACCCAGTCTGTGGTATTTTGCTGTGGCAACCTGAGCTGACTAATATACCAGGTTTGCTATAACTGCCAAATGAAATCTCAGGTATGAAGGTACGTATGTGTTTTGAACAGGGAGCGCAGAGATGAGATTTTGATGGGATTTGTTTTTCAACAAGCCTTTATTCTCTAAGAAAAGCAACTATCTCCTCTCTTCCATGTCTACACTGTGCCCTTACACCTGAGTCTGAAAAATAGTGGAGAATGAGAATCTCTGTTTGTCTGTGATCCTGGCTTTGGAGGTAAGGAAGGTGGAAGCAGTGAGAAGTTCCTGCAATCTGTGATGACAATGTAGTTACCTATGGAGCCACTGACAGAAATTAGAGAAGAAGCAAATAGGTTCTTCCACCCTGGGAGTGAAGCACAAGGCAGAAGGAAGGGGAAGAGATCAGAGATGAAAAGAGAGAAGAGGTCAGGTGCCATGGCTCACACCTGTAATCCCAGCACTTTGGGAGGCCGAGGCAGGTGGATCACCTGAGTTCAGGAGTTCAAGACCAGTCTGGCCAACATGGTGAAACCCCATCTCTACTAAAAATAAAAAAATAAAAATAAATAAAAAAAAAAAAGTCGGGCGCAAGCCTGTAGTCCCAGCTACTTAGGGGGCTGAGACAGAAGAATCACTAGAACCTGGGAGGTGGAGATTGCAGTGAGGCAAGATTGTGCCATTGCACTCCAGCCTGGGCAACAAGAGTGAAACTTAAAAAAAAGTAAAGAAAAGAAAAGATAAAAGAAAGAAAAGAAAAGAAAAAGAAAGAGAAGAGAGAGAGAGAAAGAAAGAAAGAGAGAGAAAGAAAGAAAGAAAGAAAGAAAGAAAGAAAGAAAGAAAGAAAGAAAGAGAAAGAAAGAAAGAAAAGAAAGAAAGAAAGAAAGAAAGAAAGAAAGAAAGAAAGAAAGAAAGAAAGAAAGAAAGAAAGAAAGAAAGAAAGAAAGAAAGAGAAAGAAGAAAGGAAAGGAAAGAAAAGAAAAGAGAAGAAAAGAAAAAGAAAAAGGCAAGTTAGCTCAGTGGCAAATATTGCCCATTCTGTGACATGTGTCCCTCTCAAAACACTTATATGAGTAGTTTTAACTGTGGAATGTGGGAACCAGCTTTAGTCCTGGGGTGATTTAGGGAAAACCAGACATAACACTCCAAGGAAATGGGAACTGAATTGTAAGAACATAAACCTAGAATTTTAAATGATGGGAAGATCTTTCAACTTTCATATGCGACAGAACTGTCTACAGAATGAACCAGTCAATTGCATATCTCTGAGGGGCTAGTGGGTCCCAGGTGACACATGGGTTCCATTATTCTATTCCCCTTCTAGGCACTAACTCACTTGGTGACTTCAAAGATTTTACTTAACTCGCCCGGGACTCAGTTTCCTCAATAGTAAATAAGAAAATAAGTCTGAATCAATGGTTTCCCTTGGGGAAAACCATTCACCCTTGCGGCCACTACAGTGGATCCAGTCGCCCCTGAGCCAATCGCCCCTGGGGCCACAAGAGTGACAGCACTCAGAGCATGGGATGGGTAGTCTGAGCAATTTCCAAAATTTGTAAAAGCCTCATAGAAATTGTGCATTCAGCAATACCTCCTCTCATAAGTCTGCACAAGCTTATTAAAAAGCACTTCTCCCTGTCTGGATGGAGTCATCCACTTTGTGTGGAACGACAGGTTGCCCCATGCCAATCAGAGTTCTATTTGGCAGTTATCTATTACATCTTTTTTTTTTTTTTTTCAAAGGAGTCTCGCTCTGTCACTCAGGCTGGAGTGTGCAGTGGCACGATCTCGGCTCACTGCAACCTCTGCCTCCCAGGTTCAAATAATTCTCATGCCTCAGCCTCCCAAGTAGCTGAGATTACAGGTGCCCACCACTACGCTTGGCTAATTTTTGTATTTTTAGTAGAGACGGGGTTTCACCATGTTGGCCAGGCTGGTCTTGAACTCCTGACCTCCAGAGATCCACCTGCCTCAGCCTACCAAAGTGCTAGGATTACAGGTATGAGCTACCACGCTCAGCCCATCTTATTACATCTTTGATTAAGGCAATCAGAAAATGGAATTATTTCTTTAAAAGTTTTTAAGCAGTCAAAACATTTTAAAATAGAGAGTCTCTGGAGGAATTTAATAGCAGCAGTCCTTAAATTAAAAGCTTCAAAACCACTAAAGTAGATGACCTCTTAATTCTGTTCAAGCCTGTAGTTCCTCATTCCAGCCACTGACTCCTCCAGCCCACCAGGCCTATTCCCACTGGACCCTCCTCCAGGACTCATTCCTATGTCTACAGCATCTGCACTCCTAATTTTCCAGGCAGTTCTCACTTGTCTCTGTATCATCAACAGCTCCCTCCCCCAGCAGAATTGAGCTGCCATTGAGCCTTCAGCTTCCAGAGGCCTCCTTGGCATCCTGGCTGGAGAAGACAAGGGGGACATAAAAGACCTAAGGAAAGTGATATAGCATACCTCTGACTCTACAGCACAGGGTGCTATGCACAGCCTCTGGAGTCTAAGCCCAGGCTGCCACTTACTTCTCAGCTACATGACCTTGAGACATTCCATAGCTTGGTATTCTCCTCTGTAACATGGAGAGAATAATTACTCTTTCAAGGTGTCATTGTTAGAAAAAAATAAGGGTGTGAATACATAAAAATCTCCTGGCACAGAGTAAATACTTAATAAAAGCAGCTCTATCGTAGACATTTGGGAAAATGCTTCCATCCAACCAGATGGAACTATAGGTGCCAACACCATGGAAGATAGCTGGACATGCCTTGCACTTGTACGAATCATAGACCTGGGATTTTCCTAACAATGCCTTCTGCCTCCCTACCCACTATTTCTGGCCGGAAAGAGTAAAAGGTTCGTCCCTGCAGTTGGAAGGGAAAAGAAAGGAAGCAACAGTTTTTGAGTGCCTACTTTCAATTTCTTGAAGGTGACCTCAGAAATGCTTGGCTTGGTGAAGTAAAAAAATACATGTTATGAATTATAGCCCCTAGAGTTCTATAAATCCAGTGAACAGCTTAACATACATGCCTAACTGCCATTTAGAACAATAATAGCTACACATATTATTAAGTATGGATTAGATTGAACACGTAGAAAGCTTATTTGATTATAGCACTGGACTTTGCTCAAATATGCTCATTCTCCATCATTGCTGCTGATCTGCTAGTAATGTGAAATATGATAATTCAGGCAACTATTCTGCTTCTCCCTTACTATTATTCAAGAAAAAAATATTTTCCAAGATCATGAAGCCATTACATAACAGAGCTCATTGTGTGTCCAGTATGCAACGTGGAATCTTATGCCTTTTTAAAGAAGTCTTCTTGCATTACTTAGGGAAGTGGGGTGTTATTTCTGCAAACCGACCCTGTTATACACTCTTCACCAAGGCTAAATTAGTAACTTTGGTCAGTATGTGGCATTAAGTAACTAATTGAATCTCCCTACATAATAATCTCCACATTCATATCTGATGATCATGACACCCCAATCAAAGCAGAAGTAGACTGCTTCTCCATAATCTGCAAAGATGGAGTCATCCACTTTGTGTGGAAAGACAGGTTGCCTCATGCCAGTCAGAGTTCTATTTGGCAGTCATCTATTACATCTTTTTCTTTTTTTCTTTTCTTTTTTTTTTTTTTTTTTTTTGAAAGGAGTCTCCAAACCTCTGGCTTGGAGGCAAGCCAAGCCAGAGGTTTTACAAGATATACCCTTATTCCCTTGAACCTATTATGCTCTAGGTACTATGCTGGGTGTCGAAGAAAAAGCAGTGAATAAGACAGACATAATCCTTGCCCTCATGGATTTCTTTTAATTTTTAAAATAGAGATGGGGATCTTACTATGTTGCCCAGGCTGGATTCGAACTCCTGGGTGCAAGTGATCCTCCTGCCTCAACCTCCCACCAATCCTGGCTCCAGCTATATGAATTTAATAGCTAGATGTGGAAACAGATATTATAAAGTTAACTATATAATTTTATTATAATTGTGATTATTTCTATTAATTAGAAGTGTGAGATTTAAGAAAGCAACTAACTTAGACTCAGGGCTATGGGATGCTTTCATGAGATGGTAACATTCAACCGGACATGAAGGATGAGCAGGAGCTGGCCCAGTGAAGAGAGAGGTGGTAAGAAGCAGAGCATTTTGCAGATTTAAAGACTTCTTGGAACAGCAAAGAATGGGGGAGAAGAGGTTTACCTCTGGAGCAAAGGTAGATTTGTATCAATTCGCGACCCAGCTGGACCCTGGGCTCCCTTCACAGCCCTCTGACTTCTCCATCCCATCTCATGTTCTGAGGCCCTGAGGCAAGAAGAAACTTAAACTGTTTGAGAAACTAAAAGATGAATCACAGAAAGTAAGTTACATTATACGTGACAGGGAGAGATTTAAGATGAGCTTGAAGAAGCAGGCATGGGTCTGATCATTCAGGGATGGTAGACTATGGTCAAAAATTTAGACTCTAAGAGCAAAGGGAAGCCATTGAAGGCTACTAAGCAGAGAGGAGAATATATACCTTCTGTATGAGACCATTTAGGAGCCATCTGCTTCCAGTCCAGACAGGAAGAAATTGTGGTCTGGACTAAGGTGGTAATAAACAGGAATTGAGAAGAGCGCAAGGTTTCAAATAGTCTGCAATTATTTAGGTCAGAATGGTGAGAGTGGGTGACGGCCAAGATGAACCCTCATCTCTGGTCTGAGCAGTTGGGCGGAGAAGCAGCAGGTTTGAAGGGGAAGATGATCTGGTCTACACTAGCCCTGCTGAGTTGGAGGTGCCTCTGAGACTTTAAGTGAAAATATACACTTGGTCAGATGGACATCAATATGGAGTCTGGAGATCATTATGTGGGGGTCATTGATACAAAGATGATGAGTAAAATCTTGGGAGTGGATAAGATTACCAAGGGAAAAGAGTGCAGAATGGAAGACAAGAGAGCCCAGAACCAAGCTCCGAAGAACCCAGATATTCATAAGCCAGAGCAGGAGAAACTGTCAAAGGAACTCATTAAAGAGTGGCCTGAGCAATAAAAAGAAACACCAGAAGAGAGTGGCATCCCTGAGCACAAGGAAAGAAACCATTTCAAGAAAGAGAATGGTCAGCTGGATCAAATGCTATCAAAAGGTCAAGTAAAATCAAGACAAAAGAGCCCCTACTGCATGGAGCACATGAAGGTGCTGTTGACTTTATCAAAAGAGCTGTAGGGATGTACAGCTGTAGGGATGTAGAGTGGTAGGGATGGAAGATGGACAGTTGCACATGAAATAGGAGGTGAAAAAATTGCTGACGCCTGCAATACCAGCACAGTTGCTCATGCCTACAATCCCAGCACTTTGGGAGGCCAAGGCAGGCAGATCATTTGAGGTCAGGAGTTCAAGACCAGCCTGGTCAACATGGTGAAACCCCATCTCTACTAAAAATACAAAGTTTAGTCAGGCGTGGTGATGCACGCCTGTAATCCCAGCTACTCGGGAGGCTGAGGTGGGAGAATTGCTTGAACCAGGGAGGCAGAGGTTACAGTGAGCCAAGATCGTGCCATTGCGCTCCAGCCTGGGTGAGAGAGCAATAATTATCAAATAATAATAATAGGATGACAAGCGTTGACAACTATTTCAAGACATTGGGCCAGGAGAGGAGAAGAAGAAGTTGAAGACAGAAGAGTGAGATGGGAGAACTGATGAAGTCAGGTTACTCAGAAAGCAGGACGGGGTGGGATGCAGGCAGAGGAAAGAACTATCTTTGAAATGAAGAGGGCACCTCCTCTGAATAATAACAGGAAGAAAGTAGAGACGGTGGGTACAGAAGTAGGTTGGTTTGAAGAATCGTTGGCAGGAAGTTGAGGTTAATTTCATCAGATGACTTATATTTATTCTTAAGAGAATGAATAAGGAGGAGAGAATGCAGGGCGGTTTGAGGAGAGAAACAAAGATTTGAAATGATGTTTGCAGAGATACGGAAGACAAAAGACTCTAGAGAAATGTAGTAGATTCCCAGGCAATGTTGAGCCCAGTTGAGGTAGGTGATCGTGAATTAAAGTGATCTGCCAGACTGTATCATTTTTCTCAGGATTCTTTTGGCAGCCTGGGGAGCAACACATAGAAGGCAGAATTGCTTTGCCCTGTGAGTATAACAAAAAGACAAGGAGGAGGAGTTGAGAGTACAAGCATACCTCATTTTATTGCACTTCACTTTATTATGCTTTGTAGATAATGCAGGGTTTTTTTCATAAATTGAAGGTTTGTGGCAACCCATGACAAGCAAGTCTATCGACACTATTTTTCCAACAGCACGTGCTCAGTTTGTGTCTCTGCGTCACATTTTGGTAATTCTCAGAATATTCCAGGCCGGGTGCGGTGGCTCAAGCCTGTAATCCCACCACTTTGGGAGGCCGAGATGGGTGGATCACGAGGTCAGGAGATCGAGATCATCCTGGCTAACACGGTGAAACCCCCTCTCTACTAAAAAATACAAAAAACTAGCCAGGTGAGGTGGCGGGCGCCTGTAGTCCCAGCTACTCGGGAGGCTGAGGCAGGAGAATGGCGCAAACCCGGGAGGCGGAGCTTGCAGTGAGCTGAGGTCCGGCCACTGCACTCCAGCCCGGGCGACAGAGCGAGACTCCGTCTCAAAAAAAAAAAAAAAAGAATATTCCAAAGTTTTCATGATTATTCAGTCTGTTGTGGTGTCCTGTGATCAGTGATCTTTGATGCTAATATTGTAGTTGTTTGGGGGCACCACAAACTGTGTCCATATAAGACTGAGAACTTAACTGATCAATGTTGTGTGTATTCTTTTTTCTTGCACAAAATATAAAATGCTTTAATTTCGTCCTATAAATTGCTATCACTTATGTTGTAATTTTTATCTCTTAAAGCAATATCTAGAACCATATGCTACATCTTAAATTATTTCAAAGTTACCAGTTTGCTCAAATCTCTCTACAGTTAAGATTATGGCTTGTTCTATAATGAGCAGAAAACAGATTCCATTGAAATTAGTTTGAGGATTATTTGTGCATGAATTTTTGCCTTCAAAGTCAGGCAAATATTTTCCTTGCTCTGATTTTCTTATGTTGTATTGAACTGTCACTTTTGTTCATATGTCGCATGCAGTTTCACTCAATTTAAATAGTCAATTTTGTCTAAAATTAAAACAAAATTTTAAAAAGTGAATCTATTTTTGGTTTTGTAACCTTTTAATAACTTTATTGATATAAGTGATACACAAAAGCTTTATGGTAGCAAATATAAAATTAATCTTATTTTTCACCAACAACTACAATTCACTCTTTACTTAAGGATCTTCTAATGTTTCACTTATACATCTTCTGTCTTGTCTAGACTAAGTCTAATTGCTTTAGTAGCATTATTTTAGGGGAAAAGAGAATTGTTCATTTTCCTCCATGGGGCTTAACAAGTAATTTCACATTTCATTTATGTTGTGTGTGCTCTGACTGCTCCATCAACTGCCTGCTCCTCCATCACTCTCCTTCTCCTAGGACCTCTCTATTACTTGAGATGTCACAACACCGAAATTAGGCCAATTAATGACCCTACAATGGTCCCTAAGTGTTCAAGGAGAAGGAAGACTCACACATCTCTCACTTTAAATTAAAAGCTAGAAATGGTTAAGCTTAGTGAGGAAGGCAGGTTGAAAGCTGAGACAGGCCAAAAGCTAGGGCTTTCGTACCAAACAGCCAAGCTGTAAATGTGAAGGAAAAGTTTCTGAAGGAAATTAAAAGGGCTAATCTACTGAATACACAGATGATAAGTCAGTGAAACAGCATTATTGCTGATACAGAGAAAGTTTGAGGGGTCTGGATAGATCAAACCCACCACAATACTCCCTTAAGTCAAAGCATAATCCAGAGTAAGGCCCTCACTCTCTTCAATTCAAGGTCCTTGCTCTGGATTAGAAGAAGCTGCAGAAGAAAAGTTGGAAGCTATGTGTAGTTGGTTCATGAGGTTTAAAGAAAAAGAGCCATCTTCTTAACGTAAAAGTACAAGGTGAAACAGCAAGTGCTAACGTAGAAGCTGCAGCAAGTTAACCAGAAGATCTAGCTAAGATCATGGATAAAAGTGGCTACATTAGAGAATAGATTTTCAATGTAGATAAAACATTCTTATATTGGAAGAAAATGTCATCTAGGGCTTTCATAGCTAGAAAGAAGTCAATGCCTAACTTCAAAGTTTCTAAGGACAGGCTTACTGTCTTGTTAGGGGCTAATGCAGCTGGTGACTTTAAGTTGAAGCCAAGGTCCTTTTTTTTTTTTTTTTTTTTTTGAGACGGAGTCTCACTCTGTCACCAGACTGGAGTGCAGTGGCATGAACTTCGCTCACTACAACCTCCGCCTCCCAGGTTCAAGTGATTCTCCTGCCTCAGCCTCTCGAGTAGCTGGGACTACAGGTACGCACGACCATGCCCAGCTAATTTTTGTATTTTTAGTAGAGATGGGGTTTCATCATGTTAGCCAGGATGGTCTTGAGCTCTTGACCTCGTGATCTGCCCACCTCAAGGGCATTTACCATTCTAAAAATCCTAGGACCCTTAATAATTATACGAATTCGACTCTGCCTGTGCTCTATCCATGGAACAATAAAGCCAGGATGACAACACATATCTTTACGGCATGGTTTACTTAATATTTTAAGCCCACTGTTGAGATCTACTGCTCAGAAAAAAGATGTTTTTCAAAATATTGCTCGTCATTGACAATGCTCCTGGTCACCCAAGAGCTCTGATGCAGATTTACAAAAAGGTGAGTCTCGTTTTCCTGCCTGCTAACACAACATCCACTCTGCAGCCCCTGGATCAGGTGGTAATTTTGGCTTTCAAGTCTTATTATTTAAGAAATGCATTGTGTAAGGCTATAGCTGCCATAATGATTCCTTTGATGGGTTTGGGAAAGGTAAACTGAAACCGTTCTGGAAAAAATTCACCATTCTAGATGCCATTAAGAACACTGGTGATTCATGGGAGAAGGTCAAAATATCAACTTTAGCAGAAGTTTGGAAGAAGTTAATTTCAACCCTCAAGAATGACTTTGAGGAGTTCAAGACTTCAGTGGAGGAAATCACTGCAGATGTGGTGGAAATAGCAAGAGAACTAGAAATGGAGACTGAAAATGTGACTGAGTTGCTGCAATCTCATGATCAAACTTGAACAGGTGAAGAGTTACTTCTTATGAATGAGCAAGGAAAGTGGTTTCTAAGAGGGAATCTACTCCTGGGGAAGGTGCTGTGAATATTGTTGAAATGACAACAAAACATTTAGAATACTCCATAAACATAACTGGTAAAGCAGCAGACAGGCCTGAGAGAACTGACTCCGCTTTTGAAAGACGTTCCACTGTAGGTAAAATGCTATCAAACAGCATTGCATGCTACAGAGAAATCTGTTGTGAAAGAGTCAATCAATGCAGCAAACTTCACTGCTGTCTTATTTTAAGAAATTGCTACAACCACCTCAGCCTTTAGCAACCACCACCTTAATCAGCAGCCATCAACATCAAGGTGAGACCCTTGACCAGCACAAAGATTACAACTCACTGAAGGTTCACGTGTTATTATTACCACGTTTGTTATTGAGGAATAACAAAATCCAATCTGTAACCATTAGAGCAAATTGCTGTGTAGAGGCAAAGAAAAGGTCATTGGAAATATAAAAGTCACAGAATTGAAAAGTCACATTTGGTCAGCCATAATGGTACTGAAGCCCATCAGACTCATGGCAGTAGAAGGGAGATTAGTAGAAAGCAGTAGAAGGAAAAATATAAGTGTTCAAATCATTTGTGAATGAAGAAGAGAGGGAGAAGATATTTGAGCATCCTGGAGTTTCTGATAAATTCTAGTTTCCACATGTGTAGTATTCTCAAAGTTTCATATACTGGACAAATGATCATTCCAGATTTCTTAAAACTTTTTCTTTGACAGAGTCTCACTCTGTCACCCAGGCTGGAGTGTAGTGGTTCATTCCAACCTCTGCCTCCCAGGTTCAAGCAATTCTCACGCCTCAGCCTCCTGAGTAGCTGGGATTACAGGTGCATGCCACCACACCTGGGTAATTTTTCTATTTTTAGTAGAGACAGCGTTTCACCATGTTGGCCAGGCTGGCCTCAAACTCCTGGCCTTGAGTGATCCACCTGTCTCAGTCTCCCAAGGTGTTTGAACTACAGGAACAACACCATGCCCAGCTTAGATTTCCTAAAACTTAAAGGAGAATAGATCTAGGTTTCTTGGAAAGACTCCCTAGCACAATTGGAATTTCCTAATAAATGAAAGGACCTCTTTGTTTATAAATATATCTTACCAGATTGAAGTCACTTTTATGTCATAAAAGTAATGCATGCCTAAGTATAAACCACACACAACCTTAGAGTCACTGAGCTCAAGAAGCTTTTATTTTTAGCCAGGATGAATCATCATTCAATGACACATCCAATGGGGAACCTCCAGCAAATCTCCAAAACAGACCTTCCTTTTAAGGCACAGATTCTTAGTCCCTTGAGTCTCTTCTGTCTCACATGTTACCATGGAGCTCAGTCTCTTTCCTACACAGCAAAAAGATGGAAAATCACCATCAAGAAATTGCTTCCTAAGGGGGCCAGGCACAGTGGCTCATGCCTGTAGTCCCAGCACTTTGGGAGGCCAAGGCAGGTGGATCGCTTGAGTTCAGGAGTTCAAGACCAGCCTGAGCAATGCGGCAAAACCCCATCTCTACAAGAAAAAATAAAAAATTAGCTAGGTTTGGTGGTACACGCTAGGTTTGGTGGCACACGCCTGTAATCCCAGCTACTTGAGCAGCTGAGGTGGGAAGATTGCTTGAGCCTGGGAGTTTGAGGTTGCAGTAAGTCGTGATCATGCCACTGCACTCCAACCTGGATGACAGCACCAAGACCCTGAAAAAAAAAAAAAAAAAAAAAGGAAGAAGAAAGAAAAGAAATAAAGAAGGAGGGAGGGAAGGAAGGAGAGAGTGAGAGAGAGAGAGAGAGAGAGAAAGAAAGAAAGAAAGAAAGAAAGAAAGAAAGAAAGAAAGAAAGAAAGAAAGAAAGAAGGAAGGAAGGAAGGAAGGAAGGAAGGAAGGAAGGAAGGAAGGAAGGAAGGAAGGAAGGAAGGAAGGAAGGAAGGAGGGAGAAAGAAAGAAAGAAAGAAAGAAAGAAAGAAAGAAAGAAAGAAAGAAAGAAAGAAAGAAAGAAAGAAAGAAAGAAAGAAAGAAAAAGAAAAAGAGAAAGAGGAAATTGTTTTCTCAAGTCTAATATAAATCTCTTGATGAAAATAGACGTCCTGGAGGGTGGGGGGTGGGAGGAAGGAGAGGATCAGGAAAAATAACTAATGGGCACTAGGCTTAATACCTGGTTGATGAAGTAATCTGTGCAGCGGAACCCCATGACACACGTTTACCTATGTAACAGACCTGCACTTGTACCTCTGAACTTAAAATTTCAAAAAAGAGGCTTAATTTTCCCTGTGACCATTTACTTTAGAAAACTTATAAGTTCTTTCTCTACCTGTTTGAAATTATGTAAATCTTTTTAAAAGGTAAATAAGCCTCTTGCCAGCTTTCTTCCCTTCAGCAATGTCTTTCTCAAGTACCTGGGAGCCATCTCTTTGAAATGCAATCATTAAGGAAGATAGTGCCCCTACTTCCCGTCTCTTCTAGAGAGTAGGAGCCTAATGTGGGCAGGCACCTCTCTCCAAAACTACCTCTTGTCACAAAGATATGACAAATTTATTTTTCCTTTGGATAAATCCAATTAGCAAACACAGATGGTCACCCCAGCTACCAGGTGAATCTAGGATGTGTAACCAATAGTGCAGTCAAGTCCTCTCCCTTGAGGACTAGTCAAGTTGAGGACTAGCCGTGTTTATCTTGAGAACGTGTACGGAAAAAGGATTGTATGGGCTTGTCTGTATAGAAGGGTGAATTTTGTTTTCTGACTTTGCAATCTATTTGCAAATTGCCTATGACGAACATCCCGTTCTAGTTAATGCTTACTGAATAATAAAATTTTCTTCTTCTTCTTAAAAAAAAGAAAAAGAAAAGAAAGGAAGAAAGAAAACAGAAGTCCCTATGAAAACAACGGGCAAAATCTAATCTCTTCCTCTGATGTTTGCCTTAACATTACAACCAGTAATTTTCCCACCATCACCTCAGCAAAGGCATCCAATCGTTGAATATCTTTAGTTGCAGCCCAGGGAAGAGGACGGAGGCAGAAAACTGTCTGAATCAGTGCTACTCAGTGTGGGCTGAAGACCAGGGCTGGTCCATGATCTGTTTGTTGCCAGTTTGTGGCAAGGTAAGTACAGAAATTAAGAGTTTGGAAAATCTTATAGCAATTTGACGGATTATTTGTGTGTGTGTGTGTGTGTGTGTGTGTGTGTGTGTGTGTGTGTTATACTGAATAATTTAAAACAGGGCTGTGTTTTGTATTATTATATTTTCATTTCATTTTCCTGGTATTTCTTTTTTTATATTTTACAAAAAATGTTGATCCATAATGGATTAAAATGTTTTAACAATCTGACTCTTAGCCAAAGGGAGTTTGATAAGCACAGGTCTAAGCCACACTCCCAGGCTTGTTCCAGACTCATAGAAGATTTTAAGTTGGAAGAAAGACATAGTGAGACATACACTGGACAAACACTTATGTTATACGTGGACTAACCGGATTTCATATTCCCACTCTCACTTACTATTGACCTTGGGTAAGTTACAAATTTTAATCCTTTACCTGAAGATAGGAAGAATAATTCTTCACTTGCAGATTTGAGATGAAGATTGTAATAGACACTGTGCTGTGGGCCTAGCACAATACTAGGCTCATGGTAAGGGTTGTAAGTTGCCTTAAAGGTCATCTGATTGAACGTACAACCTACTGCTCCAGTGAGAATCTCAGTCCCCACCAAGGAACCAACCACAGCTACCCCAGCACAGCCAGCATATCCTGATTGGGGCCCCCAGCTCAGGTAATGCAAATAGTACTGGCCGGTTCATCTCTACCCTGGTCTCCATTATCCCTGAAGAACTTAGCATCCTAACTCAGGAGAAAACATGACATCCTTCTCTCTCATGATAACAAACCCTGATTTTGTTCAGGTATCAGGCATCCATGTGCTTCAGGGGAAGTGGACCCCTTCCATGGTAATTCACCTGTCCGGTGACTGGTTTAGGAAAGGGTTTGTGATATAACCTGGACAATAAAACATGGAGAGAGGTCTGAGTCTCTCCAGGACCGAAGGAGTATCAGGAAATATTGTCTTACTCTTAAAAGCAAGGAAACTACGCTTTTTTTCTGCCTCTAAATGTCCACATTTGAAGCCTGGAATTGCCAAAATCTTCTGGGAACCATGAAGGGACTCAGTCAAAGAGGATAAATCAACATGTGAAAAGCAACAAACAAAATAACAGAAAGAAGTAGGACAGCGATGTTTTTGTTAAATCCATGAATTAACCAATCCAAGATCAGAACTACTTCAGCATTTTCAATATGTACGATAATAATTTTTCCTTTAAGTCATTGGTAATTGGGTTTTCAGTTACTTGCAGCCAAAAGATGTACAAAATAGACACATGAGCTCTGAGGCTGTAAACAGTTGGGCACCTTTGATCCGGGGCTTCCCCTACTCCCTTCCTCCTTCTGAGCAGCTAAGTCATCTCCGACTCACCCAGTGAACCCCGAATATTTAAAGGAGTTCAGGATAGACAAGGAGTTCATTCCCTTTCACCACAGGACATGACTCCTGCATTTTAGCAAATTCTCAGGCCAGCCCCATCCCATCTTCCTCATTGGTTTCAGCTAAGGAAATCAGCAATGCAAAGCCCACTGCAGACTCCAAGGCTGTAAATGAAAGGTATGAGGCGCGCCGGCTGTGTACTGGCCACGTCTGCTTCTCTCTCAGGTTCCACCATCAGCTCCTTCCTCCTAAAGTGGACCCTCCCTCCACCTCTTCCCCATCCACTGTGACCGTTTTCAAGCCTCTCCCCTTCTGTGATGCCTTCCAGCATAACGCCAGCCCACACTCTATATTGAACATTTAGACACTCGGTGATACTCTGCAAGGTTCTGCCTTCAGAGTGTGAACTTGACACTGTCCCTCCAACCTGGCTGCGCATCTTTGAGCGCAGGGATGAGTGCAGATCTCTGCATGTTTCCAGTGGTCCTCAGCACACATAAATGCTTGAGTTCAAGTAAAAAGTAAACTTTCCCCACAGCCATACAATCACAGATAAAATTTTGAGTTAGGGCCTCAAAAGTTCTCTTGTCCAGCTGCTGCCTTCAATGATCCTACAGATGGAGTTCGATCCTACAGACTTCAATCTTTGCAGTAAAGCAGAACTCATTACTTTGGGTGCCATCTGTTCCATTTCTGGACAACTCTCAGGATTGGAAGTTTATTTCAATTTTATTATCAGGCCTCAATTTGCTTCCCTATAACCTGTCTTCAGCTCTTTTATTTATGTTTCTGGGATTTAAAAAAAAATGTATTCTATTTTCACATACTAGCCCTACAAATATTGAAAGCAGCTATTATATCTGTTCTAAATCTTCATTTGTCCAAACTAAATATCTTCATTACTTAAATTATTCTGTAAGAGGGGAGGGTTCCAGAAATTTGTTTCATATTTCTTGTACACATTCCCATTAGCCATTTCTCTGTTAAGATCTCATTTATTAATTCAACAAATATTGATTGAGTTCTTACTTTATACAAAACTTACATCAGAGAATCTGACTTGGAGCTTGCAGTCCAGGGGGGAAGACAATTAAACAGTGACAGTGAGGAACAAAGTGTGCTGGCTCATGCATTGCCCCATTTCAGGGGCACCATTCACACATAATACAATGCAAATTTCACCCTTGGAGTTGTGCAACTTGGTGACAGGCACTGATGGGAGCAAGCAAATTGTGGGTCAGGAAAGGCCTCCCTAGAAGAAAGGACATTTAAGCTGAGACCTGAACTATGAGTGTCAGTTAATTATGTAAAGCAAGGGAGGAACAGTGTGCTGGGCTAAAAGAACAGCATGTGAAAAATGTGGGGGAGAAAGCAGGAGGCAGAGGAAGTGACAGAAAGAAGAGGGAATAAAGAGAAATGAGGCTCGAGAAGTAGGGGTCAGAGCTTGCAGTGTCTAGCAGGCCATGTTAGGGAGGTTGACTCATATCCTAAAGAGGGTGGGATTCCACTGGAGAGATTTAAGCAGGAAAATAATATGATCATATTTGCATTCAGCTTGCTGTATGGAAAGTGGATTTGAAGAGAATAAAACCAGAAGCTGGGAGACCGTTTCAAAACCTGTTACAGTAATCCAAGCCAAAAAAAAAAAATTAGAGGGTGGCCAGAAACCAAGGTAGTGGTAGTTAAAATAACTAGGACATTATGTAGACACATTTGTGAGCTAGTTCAAATGTAAAGTCAATTAGACTTGGTGACTGACTGGATGTGAGGAGTGAAGGAAAGGAAGAAATCAAGGACTTCACAGGCAAATGGACAGATGGTGGTGCCACCTACTGAGGCTGGAAATCTTGAAGGAAGCCTAGGTTTAAAAAAATTAAAAAGTGTCGGGGCAGAGGGGGTAGGAATTGGCTGTCCCAAAGGTAGCACCTTATATCAATTGATTGTTCACAGTCAGGTACAGATCAAATTTCTTGTTATCCTCTCTCCCTGCTTCCTAGTACTGCATTTCACTAGTCTTTTAAAAACTTAAATTTAATTTAATTTAATTTAAAAGGACTACAATAAAGAGCCCAATTTAGGCCAGGCACAGTGGCTCACGCCTATAATCCCAGCACTTTGGGAGGCTGAGGCAGGTGAATCGCTTGAGGTCAGGAATTTGAGACCAGCCTGGCCAACATGATGAAACCCTGTCTCTACTAAAAATACAAAAATTAGCCAGGCATGATAGTGTGCGCCTGCAATCCCAGCTACTGAGAAGAGAAAGTTTAAGCCACTGAGGAACACGGTCATTTACTGGTTGAGTTGAGGAAGAGGTCTCAGCAATGGAGACCAAGGGGGAACAGCCAAAAAGATGAAAGGGAAGATGGGAGTGTGAGGTCATGGAGCCAAGGGAAGCCAGAGGAGCCAAGTCCTGCTGACAGCCCTGGAGCTGGCCTGGTCCAGGCAGCTTAGGAGGATCCTCCTCCTCCTCCAGGATCGTCTGTTGTGATGCAGCCTCACCACTATTGCTGATCCTTCAGTGGCAGCTGCACCATGTTGTTGACCACACTGGGTGTTGTGGGTCGAACTGTATCTCCCAAAATTATGTTCAGGTCCTAACCCCCGAGTACCTGTGAATGTGACCCTGTGAATGTGACTGTGTTTGTAAATAGGGTCTTTGCAGTTGTGATCAAGTTAAAATGAGGTCACACTAGATTAGAGTAAGCCCTAATCCGATGACCAGGCCTGATAAGACTAAAATTTGGACACAGAGACATACACACACAGAAAGACAACCACATGAAGACAGAGACAGAGATTGGAATTAAACTGCCATGAACAAAGGATTGCGAGCAACCACCAAAAACTAAAAGAGGTAAGGAGGATTTTCTCCAGAGCCTTCAGAAGAAACATGCCTGCAGGTACCTTGATGTTGGACCACTAGCATCCAGAATTATGACAGAGCACACTTGTTTTTGTTTTTGTTTTTGCTTTTTTTGAGACAGAGTCTGACTCTGTTGCCCAGGCTAGAGTGCAGTGGCACAATCTTGGCTCACTGCAAACCTCTGTCTCCCAGGTTCAAGCCATTCTCCTGCCTCAGCCTCCCAAGTAGCTGGGATTACAGGCATGCACCACTACACCTGGCTAATTTTGGTATTTTCAGTAGAGACGGGTTTCACCATGTTGGCCAGGCTGGTCTTGAACTCCTGACCTCGGGTAATCAGCCCACCTCGGCCTCCCAAAGTATAGGGATTACAGGCATGAGTTACCATGCCTGGTCATTTCTATTGTTTTAAACCACCCAATTTGTGGTAGTTTATTACAGAAGCTCTAGGAAACTAATACCCTGGGGTCAGCTAAAATCTCAAGCCTTTTTTATCTCAACTATTTATTTGCCTCATTTTCATTCTGTGTTGCACACTGAAGCTTTTTAAATTAATGACACGCTCATCCATGTTTGCTTTGCTCTTAGGTATTTTGGGCAATTGATCTACCTTTTAAACTTGTTTTCTACACCTTTGCCCAAGTTGACAAAACATTAAACATGGAAGGTCAAGGCCATAGTATATCAGATACCAAGGTCCTTCTCCTAGTTAGATGGCCAAGTGTGGTGGCTCACACCTGTAAGCCTAGCACTTTGGGAGGACGAGGTGGGTGGATAACTTGAGCTCAGGAGTTCCAGACCAGCCTAGCCAACATAGCGAAACCTGGTCTCTACTAAAAATACAAAAATTAGTTGGGTGTGGTGGCAGGCACCTGTAATCCCAGCTACTCAGGAGGCTGAGGCAGGAGAATCACTTGAACCAGGGAGGCAGAGGTTGCAGTGAGACAAGATCATGCCACTGCACTCCAGCCTGGGCAACAGAGTGAAATTCCATCTCAAAAAAAAGAAAAAAAAAAAAAAAGGCCGCCTCCTAACTAGAAGTAATAGAAGACAGCTATATCTTGATGACTTCTTATGTGATCAAAAGTCTGCTGGAAATCCATATCTACCAGTCCAGTGACCATATGAAATGAGCCACTTGTCTGGACCAGAATGACCTCAAGTCTGCTGTCTCCACACAAGTCAGGTATCAGGCAAAAGTATCTGTTCATTTGGAGTGAACCTCAATTTCTCTACCCTCCATAATCTGACCCCCAACTATGTCACTTGTTCTGGTCTTGCCTCAGCCTTCACATTTGAGGTACTTTGTCTCACCAGGCATGACTTTGCAGCTCCTCTGAAATCTGACTCTGTGTCCACATCTACAGGCTCCTCCTGACACAGTAGCTCCTAAGCACAGTCCCAACGGATACCATTCACAGCCTTAAGGTGGGACCTGAACAGTGAATGCTTACTGGATCCTAACAACTGTTGCCTTCTCTTCTGCTTGCCCACAGCCATTGGTTTAACAGTCTGCCAATCCACTCTACTCCATTCCTATGACAGAAAGAAGCAGGAGGGAGCCTTCCACAAAGAAAGTGGGAGTGAGTGGGAGACTGAGAAAGGAGAGGAGCACACGCATTGGAACTATTCTGTTGATGTGAGAAACGTGTCACAGAAGCTGAGGCTTGTTAAGCCAAAGATGGTACAAATGTATCTCCATGTGTATTGCCAGGAACCAAAGCTTTGTGTAAATGTTGCATATAGAAGGAAGGAGGGTGGGAAAGTGTGCACCTGTCTGGATTCATCCCTTCCCTTCATCCCTGACTTGCAGCTCCCTTGGGCCTGGGTGACTACCTCACTGGGGTACATTTATCTGATGGTTGATTCTGCTGTAATGGGTTCTTCCTTTCCTTCCCCTATTGTTTCATGACATATGCTAACCCTCTCCTCCATCCCCTCTTTTTTCCATGGGAAAATACTATAAATGAATAAAGACATATTACTACTGTAAACCAAAGAAACGATCCATCATTCCAGAACTATGACACCTTTCTTCCTGTATCCTGAATCACAAGTCTTCACTATCCACAATCTCTTCGCAAGACAGAGTCAGCACCTTCTCTGTAGCCAGAAAGAAAAATACCCAGTGATTTCTTTTTTTCTGATTTCCCAAAAGCTACTGGGGATATTGGCATTAATTAGACAGAAAATGATTAGAACTAGAGACAGCTTTGTCATCAGGTATGCTAGTTAAGGTAACACTAGATGCTATAACATAAAAGCCCTGAAATCTTAGCAGTGTAAACACACAGGAGTTTATTTCTCATTCCCAGAAAGAATATATGTGGAGGGGGCAGCAGTGAGGGGAGGTGGGGAGAGGTACAAGCAAGAGCTCTGCTCCACACAGTCACTCATGCTGATGGAGGCTCTGGGTTAGTCACTCTTCAGAAACAGGATGGACCCACACACCCCAAATGTGTTTCAAACATCAAGACAGATGATGCCATGCATGCACCAAGAAGTTATAAAAGGGTTTTTTGCTCACATAATAGGGCTTTCTAGGGAGAGCTGGGCAGGTTCCCAGGTAGGTCCAAAAAATGCCTTGAGAGAGAGATAAGATGGGCAACTGGCTTGGGTTTTATGATGGTTAGGGGAAGGGATAGGGTTAAGGATCTCTGGGTTCAAGCTTGGATTTGCACGGTTTGAACATCCTGCCAGTGCCAAAGAAGGAAGTGCTCAGACTTCTTTTCAGCTTATGGGGCAGATGGGGTTAGAGGAGTGGTGGGCTTGAAAGCTGTCAACAAATACCAAAAATAGAGTCAGATTCCACTACACTTTGCTGCTGTCAATGCATGGCTTCCAAGGTTGCCCTAGATGTCAGCATGCATCCAGACAATAAGAAAAGAGGGATAATGGAGGATTGCACAGGTCTCCGTAAGTCAGGCCTGGGGATGGTGGTCATGTCCCTTCTGCCCACATTCCACTGGCTAGAACCAAGTCCCCTAGATGCAAGAGGGGCTGGGAAATGTAACTGGCTGGGCAGTCACTTCCCAGCAACAACTACCAAAGGGGGAAGGAGTTGAGTGTATAGTCAGCCTCTTATTCCACAATGGAATACAAGCAGCAGTTCATCCAGGTTTCGTGGGGCCCAAAGCTTGAATAATTTGGAAGCTGTCTTCAAGAAGAAAATAAAAATTACAGATACCAGATAAGCAAAGGGTCCTTGCAAGTCAAGGCTCTGTTTTGTTGTTGTTGTTGTTGTTTTGGTTTGGTTTTTGTTTTTTGTTTTTTGTTTTCTGTTTTTTGTTTTTTGACAGCATCTCACTCCATTGTCCAGGCTGGAATGCGGCAGCACGAGCTCAGCTCACTGCAACCTCCACTTCCCAAGTTCAAGCAATTCTCCTGCCTCAGCCACCCGAGTAGCTGGGATTACAGGCACATGCCAGTATGCCCAGCTACTTTTTGTATTTTTAGTAGAGACAGTGTTTCATCGTGTGAGCCAGGCCAGTCTCAAACTCCTGACTTCAAGTGATCCACCCGCCTTGTCCTCCCAAACTGCTGGGATTACAGGTGTGAGCCACTGCATCCGGCCACAAGTCAAGGCTCTGAAGTTCAGCATTCATTGGCTTCCCCATGAAAGCCTCGGGTTATAAGTTATCACAGAATGAAGCTAAAGAGGCATCACCAACCACTCTTCATGTCCTATGAGGACAAATCAAGAAGAAAGGGGTGTGGTTTCCAATGTGGCTACAGAACTCCTTCTTGGGAGTAAGTACATTCTGGGATTGGTGACTTCAATTATAGAGTTCATGGAACTCTAGTCTAGATCCTATGAAAACAATTGCAGGTGTGCTATGAGAATTGGGAAAAATAATAGAGTTCTCTAAGCTCTGTTAGTGAAGATTGATGAAATGTTCTCTCTTTGCAATCACAATACCTAAAACAATTCCATCCCCTCAGTTTGTGCTCTATATATGGCTATTCAGAGGTTTGGAGTCAGTACATCTTTTAAGTAAAAAGTTTGCAGGGGTGGAGCATGGCAAATATTATGATTTGGTGATCTATGATTTCAGAATGTTTGAGAAATAAACAAAAGTATCCTTTCGTGGGCCTCTAGCCCTGAGATTCTATGACTCAGAAATACCCTAGAATGCCCATGTCTCAACCTACTCCTCAATATGCCTGTTTAGGGACATGTGATATTAATATAAACACAGAGAGCAATTGGGACCCCATAAGAATTGTGACACTCCACTTCTCCTATAAGCATGAGGACCAAGTGACATACTCCTACACCCACAATAGGGTTGTGGCCCAGGGTTGCCCTCAGAATGGCTCATTGGAGGAGCAGGGGGTCTAAACATCTAGACAACAGCAGGCTTTACTATCTGGGTTTCAGCTCCACCCGTTTCCAGTGAGTGAGAGCTTTTGGTATGTATCCTCCTCTCCCTACATTCTCGTTATTATTTTCCTATTTCCTTGATTTTGTGCCACACAGAATACGATCATGCAAGCTTCCATTTGGGAAAAGTGGCATAAAATAAAATGCTAAATACAAACACATAGTTAAGTAAAAAAAAAAACAAAAAAAAACAAAAAAAACACAGAAATTTGTTTAAATGATGCCACTGTTGTGTCTAGACAGAGGCTGAATCATTTAAATGCCTTCTCAGAGCATCTTTTTTTATTCTTTTCTTCTTTTTTTTAGGGCACTGCCACCCTGGCTGGAGTGCAGTGGTGCTATCATAGCTTACTTCAGCCTTGAACTCCTGGTCTCAAGCAATCCTCCTGCCTCAGCTTCCTAAAGCACTGGGATTACAGAAATGAGCCACTGCACCTGGCCTCCAGGCATCTTTTAACTCTCAGCTTTGTCCATCCACTCATCCTATATTTACTGAGCATCATCTATGTGTTGGGCTTCATGACAAATGCCAGGATGTGCATCCATGGGTTCAACCCTACTCCGAGAGCAAGCTGTCTGCTGCTTGCCCCTTCCAGGCTGTACAAGCCTGTGGGCAATTTGTCTGCAGCAGCCCATACTTAGCCTGCTGGGACGGTGGGGTGAGGAATGAGATGGGCTGGAATGGTTAGTGTGGTTACCGCCACAGGACCCACTGAGGGTAGAACAAGAGGAAATGGGCAGAAAGAGCAGGAGCGATCTGGGTTTGAAAGAGTGAAGCTTTCCTTCTATCAGGGCAAGGGGAGCTGTCTCAGCTGCTGGGGGAGCTAAAGAAATTAGAGTGCCAACTAACCTCCTCCAGGAGAGCTTCCCTGGATCTCACAGACTTCTGGGGACCTGCTCCTGGCCCCAGCACGTGCTGCTGTCTCTACCACAGCCCTTGGCACTGACTCATACAGCGCCTTGTGTTTTCCTCCACGAAACTGTCAAGTCAGGGAGGTTCATCTTCTTTCTCTGCAAAGAGTACTGGATGCCAGCAGGTTCCCACCAACTTTCAACAAGTAGCTGAAAGCTGCTATGTGCCAGGCACTGGGATGTGTCCACGGATAAAAGAGACACAAATCCCTGCCCTTGTAGAGGTTACACGTCCGCCATTATAAACAAGTTATACAGATTTTTAGAAAGTGATCAGATCTATGGGAGAAAATTAAGTAGGATAACTATGTGTATGTACAGAGTAATTCAATAAAAATGATTTTTAAAAATAGAGCCATGAAGGGTTATAGAGAGTGCCCAGAGTGAGGAGTCAAAGGTGGGAGGGAAAATTGCAGTTCTAAATCAGACAGTAAGGGTAGATGTCATTGAAAAAGTGACATGTGGCCGGGGGGCAGTGGCTCACGTCTGTAATTCCAGCACTTTGGGAGGCTGAGGCAGGTGGGTAACTTGAGGTCAGGAGTTCGAGACCAGCCTGGCCAACATGGTGAAACTCCGTCTCAACTAAAAAATACAAAAAGTAGCCGGGCGTGGTGGCGGGTGCCTGTAATCCCAGCTACATGGGAGGCTGAGACACAAGTCACTTGAACCCAGGAGACGGAGGCTGCAGTGAGCCAAGGTCGTGCCACTGTACTCCAGCCTGGGAGACAGAGTGGGACTCCCTCGAAAGAAAGAAAGAAAGAAAGAGAGAAAAAGAAAGAGAGAGAGAGAGAGAGAAAGGAAGGAAGGAGGGAGGGAGGGAGGGAGGGAGGGAGGGAAGGAAGGAAGGAAGGAAGGAAGGAAGGAAGGAAGGAAGGAAGGAAGGAAGGAAGGAAGGAAAAGAAAAAAGAAAGAAAGAAAGGAGGAAGGAAAGAAGGAAAGAAAGAAAGAAAAGAGAGAGAAAGAAAGAAAGAAGGAGAAAGAAAGGAAGAAAGAAAAAGAAAAAGGAAAGAGAGAGAGAGAAAGAAAGAGAGAGAAAAGAAAAAGTCACATGTGAACAACACTCAAAATGAGTTTTGCTGATAACTGAGAAATGTTCCACTGCGAGGACCTGGAGGATGGAAAGTGGCTTCTACCGCACCTGTCCAGCTCTGCAGCTCCGTGAACTTTGCAGGTCCCTAAGCTGTGGCTTGGCCTTGAGCCTCTCTGAGCTTCAAATGCCTTCACTGCCTCCCGTTTGCCTTTGGGAGGTGTCCCAAGGAGGCGATAAACCTCCGTTGAACCCCAGGGTCCTGTACTACAAAGGATTGTTTCCTAGGTACTTAATCAAGCTGAGCCTCAGTTTACAAATCTATAAAATGGGGATAATTATTTCACTTCCTATGGGAGATCAAAAATTCAAAAGAAAAGAAAGAGTCACAAGGCGGAACTGGCGGTCTCTGAACTGAAGCTGAGAGGCTCTTCCTAGGGCTTTAATTTAGGAACTGGGCTAAAGGTTAACACTGATTCGCTATCTCATTCTCACAACAGCACTATGACAAAGATGCTCTTAAATCACTGTTTTTACTAATGGGGGAATTGAGGCATAAAAACACTGAGGGCTCTGAGCTGCCTAGTGCTAGAGCAAGACCATGAATCCAGAACTGTAGGAGTCTGGGGTTCCAGCCTACACACCACACAACCTCTCTTGATTCTCTCAGGCCAAATTTTCTTTGGTGGTGTGAGCAGGAAGAGCCAGGTTCTAAAACCTAAACTAGACACCGCTGTTCTCACATTTCCTCCCAATCAGCCCTAATCTCTGTGGCCTCCTTTGCTGGGATACAACCCAGCGGTTTTCTCTGCCGCATTCTTATAAGAGCACGATTCCCCCCAAAGCTGAGGGCCTGATTAATCTGGGCGACTGTGGGAGGGAGAGAAGGGGAGGCATTCTTAGAACTGGGGCCTAGGCTGGGGCTGGCGGGCTCCACTTTCAGCACATTTTAGAGACCATGGGTATGGGGGTTTTGAGAGAAACCTGTGACTCACCTCGCCTCTCATGGTCTGTTTCACTCGGAGGCTCACTGTCTTCCCATCATCCTCCCTCAGCCCCCACCGCCAACTCTGCCCGGCTGCCAGCACCCCTCAGTGACCCACCCACCTACTCCTGCTACCTCCCAGCAAGCCTACAGCTCAGCAGGGCAGGGGTTCCTCTCTGCGGGGCTAGAGAGCCACAAATCCACTGGGTCTGAACGTCCCTGCAGCAGACCCTGGTAGCAGCCTCCCTTCTCAATGAAAGCCACTCAGCGTTAATCACCTTTATCCCAAAAAGAGGAGTCCAGGGCCAGCCTAGGGAATTAACAGTAACAACTGCCACTCTTATAAAAAGGGCACGTGTGAGGGGATAGAGAACTCAGGAGATGATGGAGCAGGGAAGGGGCAGGAAAACAGGCTTCTTGACTCCTAAATGCAGTCTCCTAAGTTAAATCAACCTGCTCACACCAGTACGATGATGGCTACAGTACGCACTACATAATACTGATAATAATGAGTGCTAACTATGTGCCACACTAAGGCTTTTCCATAATTGTTTAAATGATTTAACTATGCTAAGTCTTTCATATGATTTTTTTTACCTGATTTGTCATTTAGTCCTCACCACCTTCTAAGGTTGGTGATAATACCGTAGTCTAGATTTTCCAAGCAGATGCCAAAACAGGGTTACACATACAAGGGTTCAGTTAGGGGAAATTTCTTTATGAGAGAAAATAGGGAGTGTGAAGCGAGGCTGGGGAACCACCAGACAGTGTGTGACCCCACTAAGGAAAGAGAGAAAGGAGGATGCGCACAAGGGCCCCAGGCACAAGTGTCTATGAAGTTGCCAGGGACGAAGCTGACCATCCTTCGAGTCCTGGTTCTCCCAGGAATGGTTGTGCCTTTGCATCCCTGTTGTGCTGTCACTGGGAGCAGGAAGAAGGAAGTGTGGCCTCCACACAAATGAGACAATGAATTTCAGAGCGCAGTAGCTGGGGTCCTTGGACAATTAAGCTCCCCATAATAGGAGGCCTGTGGGGCATACGTTCATGGGTGCCTCAATAATAATTCTCATTTTACTGGGTTGACAAGCTGAGGCTCAGAGAGGACTAGTCATCTGCTCATAGTTGGGACCCAGCTTAGAGTAACTCCAAAGATTTATCTTGTGCCATATGCAAATGAGCTACTGACCACCGTATCCCAAGCCATCCCCAAGACTGATGCCTCAGATTCGGTACCCAGCAGAGGGCTGGGCACACAATCAGTGTCACATTGGGAGGCAATGTGGCTGAGCTCCTGTCTAGTGAGCTCCTATATAGTGGGACCTGCATGTGTCCTGTGTGCTCCATAACACCTATGACCCCGAGTCGAAGCCGCCTCCTCCTCCCTGCTATTCCTAACCAGAGGAATGTGCTCTGTAACTTCCCACAGCACTCTGGGCCTGTCTTACAGCACCCACCAGAGTCAGCCTTATGTCACTTACGTTATGTGCACACCTGTCATCCCCCACAGGCATTTGCATGCCAGAGAAGTAGGTAGCCTGGTCAAGATCAAACACCAGGAGGCCGAACAAGGCTGAACCTCAGATTTTTGTCTTTGAGCCATTCTGCCTACACGCCCAAAATGTATGCAAATAATCATAATTGAGTGAGCAGTGCCACTGATGTGGGGAGATGTTGAAGGAATCCCCTAAACCCCTCTACATCTGACTTTTCCACTCACCCACAATGTGACCAAAGGTCTACATCTATCAGTTTTGGGAAGTGCTACAAATGCCCTTTTACTCTCGGCTGACTGACTCTACCCCCAGATTTGCTGCTGACAGCAAACCCTTTCATAAAGCTCTCACTTGGAAAGCAATATGCAAAGTGCATTCATTCATAAATCAATACTGTCTTTTTGACAGTCCCTATCAAAAACTAAAATGTGTATACCCTTAGATCTCGCCATTCCACTACTAGGGATCTCTACTACAGAAATCCTTACGCATGTGCTCAAAGATACTGTACAAGGTATTTGTGAGATCTATGTAAACAGTAGAAAAAGGGGGGCAGGTAGTCCTTCAGTGCAAATGAGGTTAAAAGACAAAGAAAAGAGGCGGGGAAATATCCATTCATAGCAGATAAATTGTGGCACATCATATTATAAAATACTCTGCAACTATTTAAAAAAAGAATGATAGTTCTATGAGTTTGGTCATGGAAATTCACAAGATATGCTAAGTGAAGAAAGCAAGTTGCATGTTGTTTAATGGGTATGAAAAAGTTCTGTCAGTTGCACAACAATGTGAACATACTAGTGAAGTGTACAGTTAAAATGTTTAAGATGGTAAATTTTCAGTTAAGTGTATTTTATCACACTTTTTTAAAAGCAGCTTGCAGAACAATATGCCTAATGATTCCATTTATACTTGTTATAACTGTCAAAGAAATTTCTCAGTTGTGCTTATAAGTATATTTATATCTAGATAAATTAACAAATTTTTGGACAAAAATTTCAAAAAAAATAAAGCCATTCAATGAAGTTATTTCTGGAGAGGGAATTGGCATCACAGAGGTGGAGATTATAAAGAGAAAGGTTCACACCTCACTCTGTATGTCTGTGTATGTATATATAATGTCTTGTTTGAGTTACTAAAATTACTTGTGTTAATTTTCCTTTAGATGCATTCATCCATCCAACAGATACTAAGCACCTACCCTGAGTAAGCTGAAATAAGCCTGAAATAAGCCAATCAGACTGAATTTCTCATCTACCCTTTCTCTTCCTTGCACACGGCTCAAAGAATGCCTGGCTATCATCCTTTCCCTCCTGCCCTCAACCCTCCTGTGGGTGGGTAGGGCTAGAGTCTCATTATGAGGACCATTTCCTTAGAATAGGTTTGTGACCAGAAAAGGAGACAGCTGAGTGCCAGAAAACCAAAGGCCCCTCTAGGTCTTACTACAAATACCAGGTCTCTCTGCACCACAGACTCCATCTAACCAAGGTCTCGGTCTTAAGACTTAGATGAGATCGTGGTTTCTTTAAAAAGTAAACCTTTGACTGGTGAATTCAGAACCACATGTCTGCAAATCAGAGGGTAAGGGCTGAGAGAACTCAGCTCATTCTGAAACTTGAGGCCTTATTACCCCAAGAGGCGGTAGCTGTTTGAGGAACAAGAGACCCACAGCTGCCTGGACAGAGGAAGGAGCAAGATCACGTTTCACACACTCAGACAGCAGTAGTCAGAGCTAGTAACTGCCCTGGGCTAGGACCAGAGCCACCCAGACAGGATGCTCATTTGCATAAACTTGTACAGATATCCGGGTCCTGGGAACACTACTATCCTAGGATCAGAGAGGTTGAGACTAGTATTTGGTCACACAGGACCTCAGAGACAACACCAAAACCAAGGGGTGGGGGAGGACTTAGGAAGGAAGGAGGACTCGTGAGCAGGGAAAAGGGAAAATCAGTCCTGGTATTTCACTTGCAAATCCTGGCAGGGGTGTGGGATGGTGGTAGGAAACTTTACTGTCCCTGAGAGCAAGAAAGTTATGCAAACAAATGTATTTGCATGGCAGCCGTGGTCCCTAAAAATGACTTATCATACACAGGTTCCACCACCTCGGCAGCCCCACCTGAAATCCTGCAGGCTTGACAGCCAAAAGACTTCCTGGCCAGAGGCTCTGGGCAGCAACTTACCTTCCAGGCAACTATGACTCCCTCTAGAGGAGACAAGTAAATTCCTAGGTAATCCTGGGTTCCAGATGGTGGTGTGTTAAAAATGGAAAGGGTGGATGCCAAGTATATTGACATTTTTGTGTGAAGTGCCAGGGAGGCTCCCAAGGGCTCCACTTTCAAACTGAGTGGAGTAAGAACCATGAAGACAAAGAGATGAGAAAGGCTTTTTAGAGGCAGAGGGAAGAGGGACAAGGAAGCCCCTAACAATCCTGCTCTTCCAGGAGGGCTCCCAATTTCATGTAATGTCATCATTTTCCATGATGATTCATAAAGTGCCCGACTACAAAAGATCTAAGTTTAAGGTGTACCACTGTAACACTTTTTAAAAAATTAATGAATTGGGTGAAATGTGGCAAAATCCCCATCAGACCACATCCCCAAATTTTGGTTTTCAGGGAGCAAACATCATTTATGAAGGGAATCCAAGTTGGAGGGGCTGGAAAGGGAAAATGGACAGAAAACACCCCAAGGGCACCCCACAGAGGGACACAAATCAGATTTCTGTGAGCAGAACCCATGAGGGGTCAAAGGTCAAGCTAACAAGATGAGCAGACAGCAGTTCAGACCAAAAGACAGGAGGGGCGAACCTGTTGGAGAAGGAAGGATCTAGCTCTTGCAGAGAGAAGCAAGAGTAGAAATGCAATGGGGAAATCTCCATCATGCTGTTCCATTTTCTACCATCAAAACTGTCAGTCAGGTGCCAGCTCCAAGGGCTGCTAGGAAGCTCTCCTGGGTCTCTAACAGAACAGCTCCATCTTATGCACCCCAACCACCTCTGCTCTTGTTTTGGAGAGCATCAGTTCTCCTTCTGTTACAACAACGCCCGCCACTCCTCTACACTGAGCTCCACAAAGGCTAGCCCCACTTCTGGAGTCATCTGTGTGTCTGCAAAGTCCTGAGCACTGGGCGTGACACAGAGGAGGTGCTCAACATGAGGTGAATGTTGAAAATGGCATTTTTACTCTTGGATAGTGGCTGAAGGTCTTCTTTTTAAAGAGCAGCCTAGGCTGAAAAGGCCAAGGCACTGACCTGTCTGAATGGTGGCCTGGAGCTCGGGGGCAGTCCTATCTTTCCACATATGAGTTGCGCTTCCCCCACCTTTCAAAGTCTTGGCACAGCCTCATTTAATCCTCATGAAATCCTCCCCAACAAGGCATGGATGTGAGGTCTTCGTCCAGAGGACGAGGATCCAGGGTGTGGTTTGCTTTTTTGTTTTGGTTTTTTCACCTCACTCATGGTCATCTCAAAACCTCTGGGCAGCTGCCCTATGCCACCGGGGCTTGGATGACACATTGTTCACAGTCTGGAACAGCCCCTAATGTGTCCAGGCCTGTGGGTACAGGGAAAGGAAAGACAAAGTCACTTGCTTCTGCACACAGGCATTTTGTATCTCCCCAACTAGGTTCTCAAGGGCAGGGACTGGGCCCTACACTTCATTTGTTTCTCCCAAAGCACAGGGCATACACCAAGTGCCTGGATTATCTAGCGGTCGAGTATGCTGGGGAGCCACACTGTTCCGACTGCGTGCAGGGAGGCGACAGGGAGATGAAGTCAGCAAAAGGACCCAGGGGTGGCTGGAGCCCCTAAATGTAGGGATCCGGAGACAGAGGCCGAAAGGAGCTGCATTCTCAGGGCTGAGGATGCAGTGGCTGCCCCTCAAAGCCTCCCCTGTCCCCACTCTGCCCCACCTGGGCAGTGCCCAGAGGGTTTGTTTATATTCACCAGTAAGTGGGCCAGCCACTTTCCCCAGCCTCACCACCCTCACCCTCCTCCCTTGAATAACTGAATTTCCTTCACACCCTGAGCAGGCCCGACCTACCCGACCTACCTGCTACCCACTGTACCCACTCGTCACTCACAGCCTCCTGCATTTCCTGTCTCCAACCCAGTCAAAGGAAACTCCCAAATTTACTGTTACTGTTTACCAACCCAACTACCTGCTCACCCCAAGGCACAGAGACCCTCCCTGAAGCTCAGGGCAGGAACATGGACAAGGCCTAGGCCACTGACTTGACTCCAAGCCTGGGGCTCCCTGTGCCCCCACTGCTGAGCAGCTCACTGAGGGGTGGGACCCTCCTGGTGATAAATGCCACCTGGCAGCTGGCATTTTAGGAGGCATTTAAATCCACCATCTAGGCTGGGCACAGTGGCTCATGCACTTTGGGAGGCCGAGGCAGGTAGATCAGCTGAGGTCAGGAGTTCGAGACCAGCCTGGCCAACATGGTGAAACCCCATCTCTACTAAAAATACAAAAATTAGCTGGGCATGGTGGCACGCACCTGTAATCCCAGCTACTCAGGAGGCTGAGGCAGGGGAATTGCTTGAACCTGGGAGGCGGAGGTTGCAGTGAGCCAAGATCACACAACTGCACTCCAGCATGGGTGATAGAGTAAGACTCTATCTCAAATAAATCAATCAGTCCACCATCTCACTGAATTCCTTAAAACAGCCACGGGCCTAGGACTATCACCCTCCTTCCATAGCAAAGAAAACTAGACCTTCCTCAGTGGAGCGGAATCCAGCCTCATATCTCTTCTCCTCCCCGCCCCCCCTGCACTTGCTTACCAAGACAACGTCCACGTGCTTTGTTAAAGCAGCTCTCAACTTGGAAACAGGAGATCCAGGTCAGAATCCCTGACTAGCTGTGTGATGCTGAGCGAGTCCCTTTACTCCTCTGAGCTAGAGTTTCTTATAGGTAAGCTGGAGACGAGACTGACTACCTCAGAGGGTTCTGATGATGAAGAGATGGAGGCGAAGAGCCCAGCATAGGTGCTTGGCAGGGGCCCAGGAGTGTCTGTAGGCTCCTCTTTACATCTCACACCACTTAAGGGTGTTCAAGAAGCACACCTGCTCCTGAACTCAGGCAAGTCAGCATCTGCCCTTAGGGACAAAAGTTTCCATTGCCATCCCACCCAGGCATTTAGCAGAGGTGTTAAGTTCTCCCTAGAAACAGGGACTCGCAGGGCCACGCCAGCATGGAAGGTCAAGGGCATGGGCATGGGGGGGTGGAAAGGTGTGGCAAGACCCCACTAACCACGCCAGACCCCTCCTGGCCCTTCGCCCCAGCCATTTTCCCTGAACGCCAACCCCAGGCTGAATCCTTGCTGACCACAGAAGCATCCTCCTGAACTGGGCTGAGTCAGGGAAGGAAGCAAAACACAAGGGCCAACATTGGGCACAAGCACAAGAAGGCTGTGAGATGGGCCTCTGTGGCAGAATCCTGGCCCCCAGTGATGCCCACGTCTTGGTCCCAGACTGTGGCTATGTTCCCTTACATGGCAAAGGGGACTCTGCAGGTGGGATTACAGTTAAGAGCCCTGCAATGGGGAGATCATCCTGGATTATCTGGCTGGGCTCAATCTTATCACACCAGCTGGGTCAGAGATGTGACCAGAGGAGGATCAGAAAAACGCAAGGTTGTAGTTGAAGATTGAGAAAGGGGTCCATGACCCAAGGAATGCAGGAAGCCTCCAGAATTGGAAAAGGCAAGGAAACAGCCTCCAAAGAGGAATGCAGCCCTGCTGAGACCCGGACTCCAGCCAGCCTAGGAAGACCCTATCACGCTCCTGACCTACAGATCAGGAACACCATAAATTTGTGTTGTTCTAAGCCATAAAATTAATATGGTAGAAGTTTTGTTAACAGGAAACTAATACAACTTCTAAAGATAGCAGAACTCTGACAACTTCCTCTCCTTCTCTCCCTCACTCCCTCCTACCACCCCTCATTCCTCCTTCTCGGGTTATTGCTTCTAACACCTTCATATTTGCACACAAAATAAATGGATTTCTCTGAAAGCAAACCCCCATGCTGCTTTGTTTTGAGCTGTGATTTTAGAGTGATGAGTAGTGTCTCAAGGCAAGAACCAACTTCAGCAACCATTGTCATGAAGGGGAGGTCCAGGGCCTGATGTTCCCGTGAGCTGACGGTGGAGACATGGTCCCTCTGGCAGCAGAGGGGACAAGCAGGTCTCTCCTCCAGCGGGAAGCGGGATCTGATTTCCAATCCCACCACGCAGCTGCAGCACATTATCCCGCCTTCTCAGTCACTTTCCTCACACTAAAACAGCAATCAGCAGCCACCCTATACTGTCTCTCGCTGGCAGCTCTGAGGGCCACATAAGAAAATGCGGGTGACACAGTGAAGGATATGCCGTTTTCCCGTCTGACCCGGAGGGACTGCAATGGGGCAGGTAGCCCAGTTTCCACTTTAGGCTCTGCTGCAGGTCAAGTCATCACATGGCCCCGGCTCTGGGCTTCAGTCTTCTCATCTGTGCACTGAGAATGGGCCACAGGAATCCTGAGCTCTCTTCTAGCTCCAAGGTAGAGCATTTGGTTGCTGCCTGACCCCTATCACCGCCTCCTAGAGAGTGCCGGTACTACACTAACCTGCTCCCCTGGTATCTTTTCCAGGATTTCAACAAAATTCACCAGCACTCTGTCTTCCCTGGAGCCTATACCAGTCGGCTTTCACAGGCTAAAGGTGCCAGCACCTGGTGGTGGTTATGTAGGTCAAAGAATCATATGCCAAAAAGAGCTTGGCTCCTGATTCTGCATTTGGCAAAAGAACATGGGCTTGAGCCTTGCAGCCTCCCTGTCCTGCTTTGAGGATGCCCTACACACATCCTGCCCAGGTCCTCACCAATGAGGTGCTGGCTCCTGCTCGCCCAGGAGGCCCTCTGCTCCTCTCCCAGGACCCCCAACCCACACCCCCACCACCCAACAAAACCCCTCTGCACACAGAGGGATTGGGGTCTAGCGCCTGAGCCCCAGGAAGAAAGAGAAAGAAAAACTCTCAACTATTAAATCTGTTTAGTAAAGACAATTTCGCTCATACAAAACAACAGTTTACAACAATCGAGTGCTGGACACACCATCTGAGACAAGGGAGGCGCTGCAGGCACCCAGCACCTTCCCCGGTGCACAAAGACAACCCCGGGTGCCCCTCCACCACCTGCCCCTGAGGGAGAGGAAAGGTGAAGCATTCCTGCCACCTCTCCCTCCAAGGGAAGGGGGAGTGGGGGGCCATGGCACAGAGAGCCTACCCCAGCTGCTCCTCAACTGTGCTGGGGGAGGCCCCTCCCTTCACCGGCCCCGAAGCTGAGTTGTTTGGGGTGATGGCAAATGGCTGATGGGCAAGGGGGCAAAGTCGGGACATCTTTGGTGCAAAGACTCCCCCTGACCCACCAGGCCACACAATGGAAATCTGAGGGAAGACCTCAAAAATGGCCCTGCCTTTGCCCACAAGGGGTAGCTGGCTGATGCCCCAGAACCCAGGAGAAACACAGGAAATGCAAAAGCTTTGTCAACAGAAGCTGCCCAGGCTCACCCACATGAGCTGGGCGGCAGCCCATGGAGAAATGGCTAAAAATTTAAGGAAAATAAACAAAAATGGGTTAATAAATGGCAAGAAGGGGAAGTAGAGAGGTCATTCAGTAGATGAGTGCCTCAGAGGACCTAGGACCAGCACTAAGTGGGGGGAAGGGGGCCCTGGGGCTGGGGGTCCAGTCTTCCTGATCGCTGTGCCAGTGCCCGGTCACTCCTCTCTGCCTCCCGGAACCCAGCGAACAGAGACAGGCCACAGAGGGCCTGGTTCAGAATTTGGATGGGCTTCCCAGGCACTTTGGCAGGCTCAGTATGGGCAGGGCAGACCCAAGAAGGGAGAAGGTTCCTAAGCCCCAGCAGGGCCGTCTCCCTCTGCAGCCCTGCCTGCCCCTGGCCCCTCAAATGCACGATCCCAGGCACAGATCTGCGCACTCGTACACACGTGTGCACACACACACACACTCACTCCTTTTTGTCTGGCACACTGGAGATGTCTGAGGGCTCCGAGAGAGGAGGTGCATGGCATCCTCCTCCAAGGTGGCCTTGAGCTCCCAGAACGCCTGAGCCAGCGGGGACGACCCCAGGCTGTTGTGGAGAAAACAGGGAGGGCAGATGGGACAACACAGGGACAATCCCTATGACAGTTTCCACAAATACCCTCTAACAAACCACAAGCCTTTGCAGTATCCAGAGAGGAAGGCGTCTGGTGGAGAGGAGGAGTGGGGCAAGGACAACAAAAGAGGTTTCATAAAAACTCTAAGTCAAATTACTGATAAAATTGCAAAATGAGCACAGGTTCAAGAGCACCTTGCTCACTTCTCTCCATAGCCTCCCAACCTCCCAACCTCTCCCACTCTGGGGTGGCCAGAGCCAAGGCAGAATTCAGCCACTGACGCAGTTCCAGGCTCCATGCAGCTGAGGAGAGGCGGCGGATGTGGACAGTTCCGTGTCTCTTCGTTTAAAAAATATATTCCTGTAGAGAGTTATTGCTTGTCCTCCCGCGGGCAGGAGGGCGCGGTGGCTCAGTGGGCCAGGGCCGCAGCCTCCAGGGCCCGAGCTTTCTTCCGCCTCTTCAGCAGCAGAGGGTTGGACGCATCCTCAATCTTTTTTATCTTGATCTGCTCGTAGTCGACGCGCATTGTGGCCAAGGCACTGGTCATCTCCTCCTGGGGGCACAGCAGCACCAGGAAAGGTACAGAGAGAGCCAGAAGACAGGAAGGAGAGACAGCAGAAGAGAGATGTAAGAGCAGAAGAGAGACGTGAGAGACAGAGACAAGAGCAGGGTGAGGGCGGCAGGGGTGGGAGCACAGAGAGAAGACGGGCTGCTTAGTGGTCCACGCTGACAATGGCAGCCTCACCCCAGCACTGAGCAGCAGAGAGCTTGGCTACAGCACTGCTGCTGTTCCCTGAGAGCCCCCCAGTGACCCCGCAGGAAAGGAGGAAGAGCCCCGGGCCAGGAGTCAGGAAACCTGGGTCCGGTCTGCCCCAACCAGTCACCAGCTGCGTGACCTTGAGCAGACTGCCTGTCCCCCTGCTCTGGGGCCTCAGTTTCTCTTCTGCAAAATGAGAACATTATACCAGATGGTCTTTAAGGTCCCGTTAGAGACCCAGGGAGTAAAGGGATTCTAAGAAACAGTCCTGAGTTTGGACAAGAACACAGAATTCTCTGTTCACAACCTAGTCAGCCAAGTGGCCTGGTTGCTGTTCTTGTAATGAAGACACCCCTGGGATGAAAGAGGCAGAATCAAGCTCTCCCCTACCAGCACCATGCCTCACACCTGGGCAATCCCTGCAAGCCGCCCACCCCACCCGGAGCCCCTCTCGCCCAGTGGTGCCCCTCACCTTGACATCCTCCCACCGCTCCTTGTCCTCCTTCAGGACCCGGCTGGTGTGCAGTGGGGTTTGAGGGACCTTCGTCGATTGCTGAGAAGACAGAAAAGGGGTCCGAGTGAAAGCCTGGGGTGGGCAGGGTCCTAAGACTCTGTCCCGTGGAATAGTCCCGTGGGACCCAAGGTTCCCCAGTCTGCCGAGCTTACCATGATCCAGGGGTGGTTCATAAACTCGGTGATGGTCATTCTCTGGGTGGGCTCTGTTTTCAGCAGGTTCCGAATGAGCATCTTCACTGTGGGATGGGGCAGGGGGCAGTGACAGCTCAGGGGCCACTCTCGCTGGCCTGCTCCTTTCCCCAGTTTTCATGGGGAAACCAGATTCAAAGAGGGGTTGCATGGAGGCAGGCTGCCTGAACAACTAGCCCCAAGGACCACGACGGCTCTACCACTTGATAGGCCCTGCACAGCCCCACAGCCTCGGCCCTGCCACTGGCCCTCCACACAGGCAAAATGAGGCAGGACGCACCCCGCAGGCATGGGCACAGGTGTTAACCCACAGTTACACCAGGCACATGAGATGGAGGCCCATACGTGTGTCTGTGTGTACACACACACACACACACACACAGAGGCTCTTCCCCTTGTCCTGAAAGCCTGGGTTCTTACCTTCCTCTGATACTTCTGACCATTCTGGGTTGGGAAATTCATACTGGCCCATTCGGATGCGAGTCTTCATGCCCGGAGAGATGGCAAGGCCGTGGTTGGAGTAGAAGGGGGGATACCCACACAGCCTGCATCAACAGGAGGAAGGAAGTGGGAGACACAACAGCTGTCACTTAGGGGCCCTGCACCAGGAACAGGATGAGAAACAGGCTCTTCTCCTTGTAAAGGTCACAGAGAAATCAGGGCTCATTGACACAGGCACAACATACAAAGCCAAGGACGGGGCCCGGGAATCCAGCATAGCAAGTATCTAAGGCGCACACTTTCCAGTCCATGAGCTGGTTTACACCCGCCACTTAGCTATCGGAACTGATAGAAGGGGCACGCAGGGGACCTCCCCTGTAGAAAGAGGAATCTAACATCTGCCTCTTCCTCTTGTCCTGGAGAAGTACTGGCCGCCCTGACTCCCTGCCCCACCCAGCGCCCTCCCCAGCACACTCACAGGATGTACATGATGACACCCAGGGACCACATGTCACAGGACTTGTCATACTTCTCTGGACCCAGCACTTCTGGAGCTGCAAACCAAAGGTCAACATGGGTGGGCCAGCCCTCAGAATCCTGTGATCCACTCAGTTTCTCTGTGAAAGATGCTCCCCATCCCAACTTTCAGCCTATCATGAGGTGGCAGCAGCTGGGGTGCAGAAGGAAGAGCTGAAGCCCAGCCCAGGGACTGGAACAGAGTATCCTCCTCCACGAGAAACCCTGGAACTAGGATCTTAAGATTTTAAAGATCCTGAACTGCATGAGACTTTCAGACCTATGCCATCCATTTAATTTCACAGATGCTCTGAACATGCTTTGAAAGCTTTTTCCATGCCAATCAGCTGAGGCTCCAGAACAAGACCTGGGTCCAGATTCCACTGAGAATCTGATGGAAACCATGGCTCTTCTCAGAAAGATCCCAGCAGATCCTTTCTTACAATTCCTCCACTGTAGCTTTGCTCTGACAAGCCCAACTTCTCAGCAGGTCCCAGCAGAACCAGCACCAGAAGGGGCCATAGACACAACTCTCCTAGGATTTGCGGCGCCCCCCGACAGTCAAGAGGAGGGGCTGAGAAAAGTTCTGGGAAAAGACTAGGTCCCTGGGCCCCCTGGGGACTTACCCACATAGTATGGCGTATAACAAGGAGTGGTCAAAGAGTTGTGGCTGGTGGTTTCCTTGGCAAAGCCAAAGTCAGTGAGTTTCAGGATGGCGTTGGGCCTTTTGGAGGTGTATAAGAGATTCTCAGGCTACAGAAAGAGAGACAGAAAAATAGCAACCCTGCTGGACCTGGGAGGGGCTATCAGAAACAAAAGGGTGCTGGTTCCTTCCTTCCTCTGCTCATCCAGCAACCATTTGCCTATCCCGGGCACTGCCCACCACAAGAAGTGGCAGCTCTCTGCGGGTGTCTGCCCAGCCCATGCACTGCCCACTACAAGGAGTGGCAGCTCTCTATGGGCAAGTGCCTGCCTCTGCAGGGTTTCCAGAGTGCCTGGAGATAAGAGAGTGACACACAGAACCCACAGTAAACACCACAGGGACAGAGAAACCAACAGTGTGACTGGGGGGTTCTGCCTGAGGAGAACCACAGGGCTGAGTGGGGTCAGAGAATGCTTCACTACTGGGTTTATGAGTTTGCCCATGGGCAGAGAGGGCAAGGTCCTACAGGGCAGAGAATGGCATGCTCAGGAACCAGGCAGCAAGGACGTCGGGTGGCCTGACAACCATCCCTGGGGTGGCCAGGCCCCCCTGTTGCCCCCACAGCACTCGGGCTTAGGGCTGTGAACAGTTGGCACCTTGACATCCCGATGGGCAATGTTGATTGAGTGCAGATACTGGATGGCCTCACCGATGCTCTTCATGATTTCGGATGCCTCTGTAGAAGGGAGGGAAGAGAGAGTGGGAAAGAAAGTCACAAGGACATGTCATTAGGCTTGAAAACCCAGTGCACCAGTCCCACCTCTGTGTAGCCTGAGGCTCCCCACAGCCACCACCCACCCCAGAAACAAAGCCACCAGGAGCTGCGCTGGTCAGCTGAGGCAGCCCTTGCAGTGTGCTGGAGGGGACAGCAGCCTCAACACCCTTCCCCAAGAGCAGGCACTGCAGAGGCCCCCTTCACACCCCCACTGCCCTGCCTGCCTGCACCTGTTCCCACAACAGACCCTTTCTACCTCTTTCTGTGAACGCCTGGTCTCCTCGGTCCTGGATTCGGCTAAAGAGTTCTCCACCGTCCAAACTGAAATGAAGCCACAGTGAGATCCAGAGAACACAACAGCCCACCGCCACTCTCTACTGACTCCCAAAAAATCAAGTGTTTACATTTCAGGCTTCAGGCCCATCCCTGGGCTGTTCTCAGAGGGCAACGTGCCTGAGTGAGGAGAGGGGACAGACTGGGCCGGGACCCGAACAGTGGCTGCTTACCATTCCATGACAATCAGCAGGCACTTCCTCCCTGCGTACAGATTCTCGTACACATCCACGATCCGTACGATGTGTGGGCACTGGGAGGCCCGCCAGTGCAGCTCCACCTCCCTGCGGGCCTTGGGGCAGTCCTGAAGCATCTGCAGGCCAAACAGCTTCCTGAGTGACTGCGCTATCACATGGCCCTGCTCTAAGCCCCCGGCCCGCATGCCCTGACATTGCCACCGACACACCACAAACCCCCCACTCCTGCTGGCCCTTCCTACCAGCCCCCCTGGCACATTTCCTGAGGCCTCTGCATTTCCTTATCTGCTCTATATGAAATCTCACGATGACTCTTTTGGGGCCTTGACAGCTACACTGAGATCAGCCCTCGGGCCATTCAGTCCAGCTTAGGCCTGTCTCCAGCTTAGGCCATGAAGTCTACTCTAGAAGGCAAACAGCACTCAGGTACTGGGAAGCAGGGGGTGAAGGGGCTTCAGGAAGAAAGGCCGACTGAGAAAAACCAATACAGTATGGGAAAGGGGGCTAGAGAGAACAGAGACTCCAGAGTCCAGAGGAAAAGGCACCTCCTCAATTACTCAGACCCAGCACAACAAATCCAGAGTAATGTTCTCTCTACCTCTGTGGCTGACTTCAACCAGGCAACAGATGGCCTTGGAAGTCAGCTAGATGCCGATTTGAATCCAGTTATTACTAGATTTCCAAGCCTGAGCAAGTTACTTAACTCACTGAACCTCATTGATACCCCTTCTCCCTGGACAAGTTGGCTGGGGGTATTAAAGAAGGCTGGCTTCTCACCAGCCTCAGGGGTTCAATCTTGACTTGTCTAAGCCAGTCTCATTAATTCCAGTCCCTTTGCTAGTGACTGGCTTGGGAACGAGCCTACAACCCAACTGGCCAAGAACCTTGTAAGAAATCTGCTAAGAGGCTTCTTAAAGGGAGCACAAGAAACCTACATCTCTCTCCTGTATATGGCACCTGGGACCATGACAGTCACATCATTACCAGTAAGGGGGGCCTAAGAGGATAAACCAATGCACCAAGGAAGGCAACCAGGAGAGATGGCAACTACCTGGATCCTTGCTGACATCACCAGGGATCCCTCAGGACTTATTTTTGACAAGATAATAAACTCTTCTTACTGTTTAAGCTGCTTTTCGTGAAATTTTTTATTGCCTGGAGCCAAAATCATCCTGATCTACCCTTCCTTTGTAAAGTGGGGATGGATAATGGCTTCTGTTTCACATATTTGTTGTGAGGATTAAGTGAAATATTTCCACAAAGCACCTCACAGAGTGTCTGACATATATGCTCACTAATAGCTGTCATTTTTATCACCAATTGTCTGCTAAGTGCAAGCACAGGTGCCAAAATAATTAAGACAACGACACTCATAGATTTAGCATCTTCATGGGAAGTCAAGAAGAGCCCTATATGGTCTACACTCCAACTGCTTTGGACATTCAGAGGGCTGGGGTGTCCAAGAGACAGGCTGGGAAGGAAATGGACAGGCAGAGGGAAGGCATGCAGGCAGAGGGGAATGTGGCAAGCAGGTGCTGACTGACTGAGATGGAGTGGAGCTGGGGTGATACAGCAGGGAGGCCTAAGAACCTGCTAGAAAGTGTCTGAAGCTTGCAAATAAGATCAGATGGCCACGATGGAGCCAGCTTGCAGGGGGCAGGGAAGGGCAAATGAGCATTTCCAACAAGAAAGCTGGCATACATTCATGCTATGGCCCATGGTATGTTGGGTTTTTCCTAACTGTACATTTGCCATTTTACAGGATGAGGAAGCTGAGGCTCAGGGAAGTAGCATGCCCAAGGCTAAGTTTCTGAGAAAAGGCAGAGCCAAGGTTGGAATCCAGGCCTGGTAGATTCCAAAGACCAAGGCTTTCCACCACACCACCCAGTTTTTAGAGGAGGCTGGAAGCCAAGATTTCTCTGACTGACTTTGCAGAGGCAATTCCCCAAACAGGTGTCTAGAAGGAATCAATGGCTAGATACCATGGAGTAACAGGTGGCTGGAGCCAATAGGTGCAGGAGGCAAGGTTCCCATGAGGTCACACTGCCACCTTGTGGCCATATGAGGACACGGCATGGGTCTTGAGTTCTGCCACCTTTAACTTCCTTCGAGATTTTTTGTTGTTGTTTTGGGGACCGGGTCTTGCTCTGTTGCCCAGACTGGAGTGCAATGACACAATCTTGGCTCACTGCAACCTCCACCTCCCAGGTTCAAATGATACTCCCACCTCAGCCTCCTGAGTAGCTGGGATTACAGGTGTGAGCCACCAGGTCTGGCTAATTTTTTGATGTTTTTAGTAGAGATGGGGTTTCGCCATGTTGGCCAGGCTGATCTCGAACTCCTGGTCTCAAGTGATAACCTACCTTGGTCTCCCAAAGTGCTGGGATTACAGGTGTGAGCCACCACGCCCAGCCTTCGACTTCATTCATTTGGATGTACCAGGAAAAAAGTTTATTTTCCCATGCTCTAAGGGGAGCAAGAGAAGGCAATGGCCAGTTTCCTTTGTATATAATTCAATCCAACAAGCATTTACTGAGCTCCTACTATGGGCCATGCATTGCACTGAATGTCAAAACCAAATAGAACAGTCCTGATCTGGAAAAGCCTAGGCTAGTGGAGGCAGAAGAAGATATGAGGGGAGACACAGAAAATCCTTAAAATCCAGTGAGATTATATGCTGTAAGAGTGCTAAATTCAAAGGGTTCAGGAGGAACAAGGTTTCCAGAGCAGCCACGCAGAAAGAACCTCGATCGCCCCCTACAGGCACATAAGAACTGGAGCCCAGAGGAGAATTAAAGTTGTCAGATTTACTCAGAAGCAATGCATGGTTGTAGAGCTACAATCAGGGAAGACTTGGCCCAGTCTGAAAATTGTCAGTTTCTTCTTGCACAGCTTCACAGAGAGGTCTGCCTTTCAGAGCCTGTGCCACATGCATTTAGGAGCGATGATACCTGCCTAGCCTCCCCTTCACAGAAACATTATGAGCATCTAATGAAATAATACCTCTAAAAGTGCTTTATTGTCAGAAAGGCATTCATCACTGTTAACCAGTACCATTAATGCCACAGAACGGGGGGTCCCTCCGTCACCAGTGAGTAGAGCCTGGAGCATGTAGATGTAACCAGTACAAGTTACTAGCAAGACTGTAGGCTGGGTTTCTGTCTTCAGTGCAGTGACCACCACCAGGACATCCGCCAACCAGAGCTGTGCTAAGTGAGGATGCACCAAGGTCCAAATCCAAATGCATGCTCCTTGGCACCCCCTGAATTGCAAGCGCCCACTGCAACCTCCACACTTTCTGCCCTAGACACGTTAAGAGTGCATGGTACAAGGCAAAGGAGAGTTTGCGCAAGAAGGGCTGGGTTCACATCGCACTTCCAGACTTGCACAAACTCTCTACCCATTAGAGGAGGCGGGTGTAGCACAGTGAACCTGGGTTTTGCAATTACGGGCATTTTGAATCCCAGTTCTGCACTTCCTAGCTTGTGTCAGGCAAGCCCACCTATCTTTCTGAAAAGGGTTTCCTCATCGGTAAAATTAGATTCAACTTCGTGAAATAATATCCTTGAAGGTGCTTCAGAAACTCTATACAGGGTAGTTTTTACTTTTAAAAAATTTACCCTTTTGCATATTTATGCCTTATCTGCCCAACCTAACTGAGTTTCTAATGGGCAAGATCTAATCTGATTTCTGTTTACTCCCTCCCCTCTCCCTTCCCTCACCTAGTGGTTAGGAATTTCTGAGCCAATACCGCCTCATTCTGTTGCTTCTTCTCCCTACTAAACTCTCCCACAGTGACTGAGTGAGGGTGAGCTGTCCTTTCTGTCCTGAATTGGAAAAGGTAGTATTTTTAATTTCTTAGAGAAACACAGCAAGAATTTCCCATGAAGACTGGTCATTGCACATCCTGCATTTGTATTCCAGAACTTACATTAAATTTAAAAAAAAAAAAAAAAAAAAAGGACTGGTCATTGACATTCATCCAGGCACATGTTTATCAGAAATCCCTGACTGGATAGGAAAATCAGCCCAAGCAATGAAAGACCTTCAAATGGGTGAGGCAGGCTGGCTGACGTCATGGGCGCACAGCCCTGAAGTGCCAAAGTGGCTTTGTGGACAAGTGTGGAGCGCAGAAAGCCTGGAGAGAGGAAACCAAGAATGTGCTAATCTGGAGTACAGGGCTAAGTAAAGAACAGCAGGGGAGGTGGCCTGCGCTCCAAGCCAGAGAAGAGACAGGGAAGGAAAGCAGGACTCCTAGGGCACTGCCAGAGGCCATCAGCAGAGTGAGGCTGGGGGCCCACCCAGAAGCCAAGGCCCCCGCTCCTTGGGCATGGGCATGGCCATGGGCAGTGGAGGCCAACAGGCCCTGGACCACAGCTCTGAGGACTGGAGACTAGAAGAAGGAAGGGTCTTCCCACTGAAAGACCACAGATCGTTAGTCAAGGAATGCCTGGAGGAATTGTGAAATATTTTAAGCCCAAACTAAGTCCCGGTCCAACATTGTGACTCACCTCAGCCCCACACAGTTTGTGCCTGAAATGCTCTTACACGTAGAAAAGGTTAATGATTGCGTGTGCTCAGCTGCAATGCAACAGGCAAGGCCCCCTGCCAACTGTGGCAGGGGCAGGGGGTCAAGCCACAGAGCCCATTGCCTGGGGAGGAAGCTCTAGGACAGTGGCAGTGAGGGAGCTGCGGGAGCTGCCTAAATACAGTCCTATGCCTCTCTGTCTCTGCCAGAACCTGAGGGGAAGAAGGACAGGACCCCTCCCCCTATTCAGGGTGTGCATGGTTCCCCTCATCTCCTCCTGCAAGTCTGCCATTGTGGAGCCACGTGGAAAGACTCAGGAGTGGTCGGCATTAGAAGCCTGGCTGAGCCAGAGGACAGGAAAGCAGCCGGCACCCAGGGCCTGACGTGCCACTTGCCAGCAAGGTGGATATGAGGACAAGACTGGGAAGGAGGAGGCCCCAGGCCCTCAGTAGGACCCCCTTCACAAGCACCACTGCTCACTAGCTATGTGAACTTGGGAAAGTTTCCAACCCCTTTGTGCCTTGGTTCCCTTATCCATTAATAGGACAGTAACAGCCCCTACTTCATGGGGTTGCTATATGAGATGAGTTAATAGATGTGCATGATGTAAATAACTAAGAATAATGATTGGCATAATAAGTACTGCATCCGTGTTTGCTATTATTATTCTGCTCCCCACTCCCCATGTGTTGGAGTTCCACTGGGGTGGGCAACTGGGATTCCATTACACCCATTTCAATGAAAGTGTTATTAATAGCTCTGGGCACTGGACAGAGAGGGGACCCCGGGATACAGGGAGGAAAGCAGGCTGTGGTATCCCAGCCCTAGGCGCTCCCTCACTACACCACCAAAGCTGGGCAGCTGGGGGCGGGGATGCACATGTAATGAGAGAAGGAAGACATCCCTCCCAAAGACAGACTGATTCAGCACCAAGAGCGATGCAAAAGGCTCATTCTGGCACCAAGTGTGTTGTGGGTGTGTGGTGCGGTATGTGGTGCGTGTTGTCAAACAAGACCTCCTCTTCACTCCCAGGAGGCAGCTGGGGGTCGGGGGAAAGCCACGTGTGTCACACACTAACCCACCGTGCCTCCAGGCCAGGGCCACCCTCTCCGCCTCCTGGACCACCGGTGCCTCTGCTGCACCACATGGAGGATGGCTGGCCCGGGTGCTCTGCAGGGTGTAAAGGAAAGAGGACTCGGGAGGGCAGCTGCTGCAGCAACCTCTTAGCAAGGTGCTGGAGCAGGCTGCAGGCCGAGGGGCGCTGGCAGTGCTCTGTGCTAAGTGGCTACTAAGTACTGTCGGCCCTTGAACAACCTGGGTTTGAACTGTGTGGATCCATTTATACAGGGATTTTCTTCTGCCAGCCCTGCAACAGCAAGGCCAACCCTTCTGCTTCCTCCTTCTCTTCCTCAGCCTACTCAATGTGATTTTCTTAATGATGTGTATTTTCTTTAGCTTATTTTATTCTAAGAATAAAGATAAAATACCCATAACAGACAAAATATGTGTTAATCAACTATGTAATCAGCAAGGCTTCGGGTCAACAGTAGGCTACTTTTTAATAGTAGTTCTGGGGGAATCAAAAGTTTTCTTTGTTTGTTTGTTTTGTTTTGATTTTTTGAGACGGAGTCTTGCTCTGTCACCCAGGCTGGAGGGCAGTGGTGCAATCTCAGCTCACTGCAAGCTCCGCCTCCCGGGTTCACGCCATTCTCCTGCCTCAGCCTCCCAAGTAGCTGAGACCACAGGTGCCTGCCACCAAGCCCGGTTAATTTTTTGTATTTTTAGTAGAGACGGGGTTTCACCGTGTTAGCCAGGATGATCTCGATCTCCTGACCTCATGATCCACCCGCCTCAGCCTCCCAAAGTGCTGGGATTACAGGCATGAGCCACTGCGCCCAGCCTTTTCTTTTTTTCTTTTTTTCTTTTTTTTTTTTTTTTTTTTGAGACGGAGTTTCACTCTCGTTACCCAGGCTAGAGTGCAATGGTACACAACTTCCGCCTCCCGGGTTCAAGTGATTCTCCTGCCTCAGCCTCCCGAGTAGCTGGGATTACAGGCATGTGCCACCATGCTCAGCTAATTTTGCATTTTTAGTAGAGATGGGGTTTCTCCATGTTGGTCAGGCTGGTCTCGAACTTCAGTCTCAGGTGATCCACCCACCTCGGCCTCCCAAAGTAGGAATCAAAAGTTTTCTGTGAATTGTTGACTGCTGAGGGGTCAGTGGCCCTAACCCTTGCATTGCTCACGGGTCAACTGTCCTTCTGACACACGTGGTGCCAGAACCAGCCTTTTGTATGCTGAAGTACACTGAACTGCACTTCAAATGGGCCATCTCTCCCACTTCACCCCTCCCTGGGAGGAAACATCCTATTTTATAAATGAGAAAACTCACTGAGTCATTAATTCATGACCTTTTGGACAGTTGTCCCTGGCAGGGTTGGAATCTGAATCCTGCTCTAGCTGCTCCTACAGCCTCCTTTCCACCACCCCACAGTAAGGCAAAGAGTTCAAAATCTGCCCAAGACTGCCTGCAACAGCAACAGCCAGAAATGGAAGTTGAAAATGCCTTAAAGTACAAACGCTTTGATGTTAAAATTCTACTTTCAGAATTTCATCCTCAGGTATTAATCATAGATGTATCTTTAAGAAAATATACATCTCAAGAGTTATTTACCTTTACCAGAAATAGCTAACAAACTTATTAGTCTACTTTGTATTGCTATTAAGAAATACCTGAGACTGGGTAATTTATAAAGAAAAGATGTAACTGGCTTATAGTTCTGCAGCTGGTACAAGCGTGGCACTAGCATCTGCTTTTGGTGAGGCCTCAGGAAGCTTACAATCATGGTGGAAGATGAAGGGGGAGCAGGGGTGTCACATGGCAAGAGCAGGAGCAACAGGGGCGGGGTGCCACATACTTTTAAACAACCAGATCTCCTAAGAACTCACTATCTTGAGAATAGCACCAAGCCATTCATGCGGGATCTACCCACTGGGCCCAAACACCTCCCACCAGGCCCCACCTCCCACACTGGGGATTACACTTCAACATGAGATTTGGAAGAAACAAACATCCCAACTAGATCACAAACTTAAGGCCCAGAGATAAGTAATAGAGGTTGTTTTATTTAAAAGTGAGTTTAGCTACACAATCTACAGTCACTAAAATGGTGTTTCAGATGAATATTAAATGGGGAAATGTGGATTCCTGAGTGTCTACTAGATTCTCAGGTATCATCACTGTCATTGTCTAGAATACTATCCTATTTTTTCTTTTGCAACCCAAATCCCAATGTGTACTTTCTTTAAATTTCGTTATCAGAACATGTCTGATGGTAAATGAAAATTACGAACCCTTATGTACAACATAAACTCGGTGCTATATGGATATTTATTTGGATCTGTATATAAAAACAATAAAAGCATAGGTGCCAGGCACGGTGGCTCACGTCTATAATCCCAGCACTTTGGAAGGCCAAGGCAGGCAGATTACTTGAAGTCAAAAGTTCATGTCCAGCCTGGCCAACACGCTGAAACCCTGTCTATCAAAAAATACAAAAAAATTACCCAGGCATGGTGGCACGCACCTGTATGTAATCCCAGCTACTTGGGAGGCTGAGGTGGGAAAATCACTTGAACCCAGGAAGTGGAGGTTGTAGTGAGCCTGCACTCCATCCTGGGCAACAGAGTGAGACTCTGTCTCAAAACAACAACAACAACAACAACAACAAAAACAGTAAAGGCATTAAGACTCAATGACTTGTTAAAAGTAATGATCTCTGAAAGAATCACAGGTTTAATTTCCTTTATCATATCTTTATTTTCTAGGTTATTTACAATTAGTATATGTTACTTTTTAAAGAGACGAAGCTTAGCTCTCCAAATTTTAGTCAGAGGGCAGCCATCCATGCCTCAGGCCCTATGGCCATGGAGCATATCTCTGGGGCTTCCAGAAACCCTGCCAGGTAGAAGATCTGGAGTCAGAGAGGGACACAGGAGGAGACACACGAGCACTTGATCCCATCCTCACAGAACGGATCACTCAGTGAAATCCCAGAGTGCCCAGCATGCGCCACACACTGGTTTAGAGGATGCCAAGGGTATAATAGAGAATATGACAAATAAGGCCCGTGACCACCATGGAACTCAACATTTTAGTGCAGGAGGTACACAAAAAACAAGCTCAAAGAAAACAGTTTTAATTATACACTGTGATTTGTGCTACAAAGGAAAGAAATAAGATGCAGCCACAAAAGTGGCAATGGTTTTAAGGGAGAATCCCTCTCCTCTCTCAAAATTACAGACAGCTGCTTATAGGCTGGAGCGAGACGTCACACTTCTCAATTAGCCCAGCTTGGAAGCATAAGAGGTGGCAGACAGAGCAATCTTGGCTGAACTACTGACTTTCCTCTACATTGATGGGGGAAGAGACTATATCCTCCTTTCAGAGCCTCTGCAAAGTTCAATGAGGAGTGACAATGGTTCTCCCCTAGAACCATGGTCTAAACATAAATCTAACAACAGATTTTAAAAGGCTTAGAAGGTTGATGAGATAAAGATACCACACAGAACCTTCACATGGATGCACACATTCCCAAACATTTGGTTGGGAGGCAAAAGCAAGTCTCTATTTGTTATTAATGTTCATTAATATGATGAGGAAAAGTCCCTAACCAAAACAAAGCTAAAACTTACAACGGGGAATCCCAGTACCAAAAGCCTTAAAACAACCACGCGGCACTGCCCAGAAGATGGGGCCTGGCTCGACTGCGGGCCACCGTCCCTGTCGGCCCCCTCTCCAGAGCTGTCACAAAAGCCTAGGGCTCAACCAAAAAGTCAAGAGGCCTAAAAATCGCACTGTAGATGACAAATATTTAAAATATTTACATCACATGATGGATAAAAGGCTAACTTAACTCAGACAAATCAATTGTTGAAGATCGCCAACCCAGTATAAAAATGGACAAAGGATAAGAACAGGCAGTTCAAAGCAAAAGAAACACAAACGGTGAATGGAAGATGCTCAGTGTAGCTCAAAGAGAAATGTTTATAAAAACAATGATAATCTCACCAGACTGGCAAAAAAAAAAAAAAAAAAAAATTTAACGTTTGACCAAAACAAAACCCCCGGGTTTATGCAAAGATCTAGGGAGAAAAGGCACTCTCTTACACATTCAGTTGGTAGAGAAATAAACTAGTATTTTTGGGGAGGTATTTAGCCATGTCTATCAAAATTGTAAACATTCAAACCTTGGACCCAGTAATTACCCAGCAAGAAACCATCCTACAAATTATATTCATAAAGCATTTTAATGGCAAAAAAACTGGTAACAACCTAAATGCCTACCAATAAGAGGCTGGTCAGATAAACGACAGCAAATCCCTACAACGGAGTAACGTGCAGCGTCGCAGAGGAAAGAGGCAGCTCCCCATCCGCAGCGACGGGGACAGCAGCATGATATTAAGTGGGAAAGCAGATAAGGACCAAGATGATATAATACTTTGGCTTCATCTTTAACATCCTAATTTTTTTAAATGGAACTGCTTCCACCTTACTTAAGTAGCTTTTAAAGTATATTCAGAAAGACAAGCAGCAAACGCACCAAAAAGTTAATTAGTGGTTAATTTAAGTGGTAGTAATAGGGATGACATTTTCTTCTTTGCATATTTTTTAAATTTTCAGAAACAAGTAAAGTACTGAACAGAATACATAGCATAATCCCATTTGCGTAGTTTTGTTGTTATTGTTTTGTTTTTTATGGGAGAGGGGAGAGGATATATGAAATTGTAGATGTTTAAATTTTTTTCTGGAGGAATTTACTTCCCCTGCAAAAAAAAAAAAAAAAAAAAAAGGTAGCAGTGTTGACTACTGGGGAATAGGTACTAGAGAAAGGTGTGTATTTTTTTTTTCTGTTTTATATCTCTCTGTATTGTTTGAACCTTTACCATCTGAATGAAATTTTTTTTAAAAAATTAAGTGAAAGGGTTTGGATTCTGAGGTGCAGTATGATTCAGGTCTTATATTTGAACCCCTGGTTTGAGACGGTGACACGAATATGCCCCAAATGTAGGCCAACCTTCCTGCTGGAGGCAGGAGAGCAAAGATGAGAAATTTCTGCACTGGCCACAGGAGGAAGAGAGGCCTTGCATAACTCTAGGTCAGAGGCCACACTTGACCAGGCCTGGCATCTTCCCAGAGGATGTAACCCTAAGAATTGATAAGGAGCGAGCAGAGGCCGCAAAGCCCCAAACCACTGCTGCAAACCACTTCTGACTTATATGGACATGAACACTGCACACAGCAGTGATGTCAACCACACAGGAGTCTTGGGTAGGAAACTGAAAGATGGGGACAGAGATATTTCTGTTTCTTCCAGCAAATGACTTTGAAAGAGAAAGAGGAATTTTCATATAAACCGCATCAATCGTGTACCAGGTGCACTTTATATATAGAAAATATTGCTATATTTAAGCTTCCTAGCAGCCCTACAAAACAGGATCCATCGCTGACTCCATCGTACAGGTGTGGCAACCAAGGCCCAAGGAAGTATTAATAATTTGCCCAAGGCCAGATGGCTAGTAGGTGATAAAGCCAGGACTCAGATCCAATTCAGATCTAACCTTTTATTCACAACGGAGGAGGCTTTGACAAATAAACCCTGAGTTGGTAATATTAGTTTACCATTGGCCTCTCTCGTCCCCTCCTAAGTGACTCGTCTTTGCTCTGTTCACAGGCCTGCCCTATTCGCATCAGGCCTGGGGCCAGAGCCCAGTAGAGAAGAGCCACAATAAACACTTACTGATTAAATGGGCAGACTGTACACCAGAACAACAAGATACAAGGCATCTTTCCCTAGGAGACCAGGCAGACAGTGGTAGGAAGGAAAAACCCTAAATGCTCCAAGTTGGCTTTAAGCTAAAATCCAAGTGGCAAGAAGAAAAAGATCATGATCTTAGTAGTATCGAGGTATCTAGTATCTACTTAAAAAAAATCCACAGAGATGGGCAAACTAGCAAGAGAAAGTAAGATGGAAGGAGGTCAGCAACACGGTGCCTCTGGCCTAAGCAGCCCCCATGCATATGACCCTGCATGGCTGCCAAAGCAAATCTAAAATCTCACTTTGAAGTGACAAAAGCAATCTCACCTTCATCACCCCAGCTGAGCAGAATGAGACTCACGGCAATATATACCTGAGTCAACAGATCTCATAGCGGGCAGAGGGGAGTTGAGACAGAATGTGGAGGAAGAGAAGGATCCTACAAATCAAGAGGACAGCTCACACACACATCCTCCACCCGGTACACAATTCCATACGCCTAAGACTGGAGACTACTGGGTGAGAAGAGAAGGAAAAAGAACCAGAAGATAGATCATTGTTGTGGTGACACACAGCAGACTACATGGCCAGGGAGAAGACAGGAACCATTCTTTCCTACACAGTGAGAGAAACGGCCCAGACACAAGCGTGAGTTCAAGCCACCAACACAAACACAAGGTCACCTGTGAGAGAGAAGTCGCGTCTTCTGCTACGAGCAGGGCACCTGATAAATTCTCATTCTACATCACCTTTCACACAGCTGAAGACACAAGGAAGGGAACTATTACCCTGTACTTACTTCTGACCAGGAAGAAAAATCTAGTAAATTATGTTAAAAAAAAAAAAAAAAAAAAACTTCAGCTAGCAAAAACAATAATAAGAACACCACATTGGGAGGAAGTAACCTTGTCAATTCCGAGTTCAAAGGAGGGAAATTAAAAAAAAAAAAAAAAAAAAAAAAAACTGAGACAAAAACAGTTGTTTTGCCTAGACTTCAAAAAAACCAATATTTAGGTCAGGTGCAGTGGGTCACACTGAAATCCCAGCACTTTGGAAGGCTGAGGCAGGAGGATGGCTTGATGACTAAGAGAATATAAAAAGGAGAAGGAGGAATTCAAGACCAGCCTGAGCAACACAGGGAGATCCTGCCTCTACGAATAATTTAAAAAGTTAGCGGGGCATGGTGGTACTAGACTGTGGCCCTATCTACTCAGGAGGCTGAGGGAGGATCACTGAGCCCAGGAGGTCAAGGCTGCAGTGAGCCAATGATTGTACCACTGCATTTCAGCCTGGGCAACAGAGTGAGACCCTGTCTCAAGAAAAAAAAAAAAAAGAAGAAGAAGAAGAAAGAAAAAGAAAAAAAAAACAATATTTAGATATTGAGACCAAGGAGTATGATGGGCAGAGATCCCAAAAGGGAATGCATTTTGAAAGACATGGTCCAAGTCTCTAAAATGTGAATTCTGATCATCTAAAATACAATAATCGCCTAAAGAAGAAACCAGGAGAAGGCAGCCACAAATGTCAACGAGGAGTGATGAGCTGAGATAGTAAAGGATGTGTGCAAAGACATGAGCAACTGCCCCTGAGACAGGACAGACCCAAAGGGAGTAGTCTGGGCTCACTAAACAGAATGAGCAGAGCTTGTGAAAATGCAAGAGCTGCTAGGAGCACGTCTTCAAGCTATATCCAAAGCCACAAGAAGAACCAGGGAGGAAGTGGCCCCGGGATGGGGACAGAGACTCTAATACACAAAATGACACAGAATGGGGGAATGTTCATCTCCAGCATTTCCCATCTTTTCTATGAAGGAGAATGCTCCAGACTAGAACAAACTAAACAGTTACACACATTCTTTCTCTCTCAAGAGAGGCCTCACATCTAAGCTAGACCATAAACCAACTTACAATCACCCAGAATTACACCCCAGGATGCAGAAGGAAAGTGCAGGTTGATTCCGGAACTACTGCTGGCAGTGGTTCAGGAGCTGAGGGGAGAGGAGGTGGCGGCGTTCTGCTTTCTGGCAGCACACATTCTCTCGGTACCCGGTACCCACAATGCTCCAGGCACTAGACCAAGCTCACAGGGCTTCGAGGTTCTCAGTCTAGCCAAGAGGGAAAAAGAAGCAATATGTAAACAAAACTGTTAATAAACTATGATGACTAAGAGGATATAAAGAACTGGGGTGTTGGCACTTCTTTTTTTTTTTTTTTTTCTTTTGAGACGGAGTTTCACTCTGTCACCCAGGCTGGAGTGCAACTGTGCGATCTCGGCTCACTGTAACCTCCACCTCCCAGATTCAAGCGATTCTCCCACCTCAGCCTCCTGAGTGGCTGGGATTACAGGCGCCTACCACCACGCCCGACTAATTTTTGTTTTGTTTTGTTTTGTTTTAAGTAGAGACGGGGTTTTACCATGTTGGCCAGGCTAGTTTCAAACTCCTGACCTCAGGTGATCTGCCTGCCTCAGCCTCTCAAAGTGCTGGGATTACCGGCGTGAGCCACTGCACCCAGCCAGCACTTTTGTTTGTTTAAAGGCAAGGGGATAAATAGGATAAACTCCTTAACATCTGTCTCTGGAAAAGCTCTAGAAAAAAACATAATCTGAACCATCACAAGCTAGCCTGGGTCGCTTAAGAGGCCACAGCAAGCTAGTCTCGTTTCCTTTTTAGCAGAGTTTACTGAATTATAGACCAAAGGAATGCCAGACGCAAGAGGTCTGGACCTCTATGATGTGTATGAACACGGTCTCCTGCCAGACCTTAGGGATGACAAAGAAGGAGGCAGTGCGATGACAAAGCATTTAGATAATATTTGCAGTTGTTACAGATGACCAGTAATAAAGTGCTGTTTGGTGGATCTAGGACAGGCTGCTGAACATGCACCCAACTCAACTCACCGCCCCCTTGAATTCGCTCCAGGATCTCAGTAAATTCAATATAATAAATCTTGAATACTCATCCTCAGCCTCTCTCCCTCCCTCACCCACAGAACCAATCCAATTTTGTCTCTGGGAAGATCTCCCAAATCCATCTTTCCTTTTCCAGTCCTGCTGTTGCTTACTGGGTTGCAGCCCCCTTTTCTCTTGTGTGCTTTCTCTTTTTGAGACAGGGTCTCATTCTGTCCCCCAGGTTGGAGTGCAGTGGCATGACTTCAGCTCACTGCAAACTCCGCCTCCTGGGTTCAAAGATTCTCCCGCCTCAAGCTCCTGAGTAGCTGGGACTACAGACATGCAACCACCACGCCTGGCTAACTTTTTATTTTTTGGTAGACACGGGGTTTCATCATGTTGGCCAGGCTGGTCTCAATCTCCTGACCTCAAGTGATCCCTCCACCTCGGCCTCCCAAAGTACAAGGATTACAGGCGTGAGCCACCATGCATGGCCTACTCCTGTGTGTTTTCTAACTGGTTTCTAGAAGGGAGACTTACTTCATCCCAGTATATCCTGGGTCACATGCTGAAAAGCAAAGCTGAGCAGGACATTTTCTTCCTTAAACATCTCCACTGGCTGACATGATAAAATCCAAATTCCCTAACTTACTCTTCCGTAGCTCCTACCCACATTGTTGCTACCCTCACCTCCCGATACATCCCCTATATTGAAGCTACAATGTACTTCCTGACCTCAGGCAAGCCAGGCCTTGTCATGACATCACGTCTGTAAGAACCGTGGCAATGTCACCTCCTCTGTGAAGCCTCTCTGACCACTTCCAGGCAGAGTCAGCCCCTCTGCCTCTCTGTGCCCACAGAGTCTTGCTAAACTCCTACTTCAGCACTCACCAGTGGGATTTATAAAATGGTTTCTCTTCTCACTGTAGACCATGTACCTCTTGGAGGCTGGGACAATGTCTTGTTCATCTTTTTATTGCAAATTCTAGACCCAGTATATGGCATTTAGGAGGTGTTCAATGAGTATTTGTTGACTAAACCCAAAGAACAACCTCAGTGGCAAACCTATTTGTGTGTGTGTGTGTGTGTGTGCGCGCGCGCGTGCACGTGTGTGTGCGTGTATTTGTGTGACGGAGTCTCACTCTGTCGTCCAGGCTAGAGTGCAGTGGCGCGATCTTGGCTCACTGTAACCTCCACCTCCTGGGTCCAAAAGATTCTTGTGCCTCAGCCTCCTGAGTAGCTGGGACTACAGGTTCTCACCACCACAGTCAGCTAATTTTTATATTTTAAGTACAGATGGGGTTTTGCCACGTTGGCCAGGCTGGTCTCAAATTCCTGATCCCAAGTCATTCACCCACCTCGGCCTCCCAAAGTGTTGGGATTACAGCAGGCGTAAGCCACCGACAAGCTGACTAAAGACATTGTAGGCAATAAGCTTATCATACTTCCAAGTGACACCCCCTAAGAAAACAATGGGAGAGGCAGGCTGTGCTAGGTAGTAGAATTTTTTTTTTTTTTTTTTTTTTTTTTGAGACGGAGTCTCACTCTATCACCCAGGCTGGAGTGCAGTGGCACAATCTCAGCCCACTGCAAGCTGCGCCTCCCGGGTTCACGCCATTCTCCTGCCTCAGCCTCCCGAGTAGCTGGGACTACAGGCGCCCGCCACCAGGCCTGGCTGATTTTTTTGTATTTTTAGTAGAGATGGGTTTTCACCGTGTTAGCCAGGATGGTCTCGATCTCCTGACTTCGTGATCCGCCCGCCTCAGCCTCCCAAAGTGCTGGGATTACAGGCATGAGCCACCACGCCCGGCCGCTGGGTAGTAGATTTTTAAAAGATTACAGTAGGAGAAAATATATGCCAAAACTAACCCCCAAAAAAAAAAATCTATAACAGCACAGGATGAAAGAGACTTTTCTCAAGTCGTATCTTTATAACATGAATGAGAGCCAAGGTTCTAAGCCAGGCTGCATGGGGGCAGTCCCAGCTCCTCCATTAAACAGCTGTGGACCCTGAGCACCTTTCCTAACCTTCTTATACCTCAGTTTTCCTTCACTGCAATTCAGGGATAACAACAGTATCTAACTGGCAGGTTGTTATTTAGTGAATAATAACAATGTAATTGCACTTAGAATTGTGCCTGACTCAGTAAGATCTTTTGTTATTATTTGTTGTCATTGTTAAAAGCTGCTTCTAAGAACAGGGAAGAGAAGGTGTAAAGCATTGTGATTAAAAGTAAGGGCTCCGAAATTATGCTACCCCAAGTTCAAACACCAGCAGCGCTAAAGCTTAGTAGCTGCCTGACCTTAGCCAGTTACTTCACATTCTAAATCCCCATTGAACTCATCGATTAAATGGAGTTTATGATAGTATCAGTCAAAAATACTCACTTCAGCATTATTTCAAATTGGGGGACAGAAGGAAATAAACTAAACACCTGTTCACAGAAAACTGGGCCAGGCACAGTGACTCACACCTGTAATCCCAGCACTTTGAGAGGCCGAGGTAGGTGGATCACTTGAGCCCAGGAGTTTGAGACCAACCTAGGCAACATGTCGAAACCCTGTCTCTACAAATAAAATACAGAAAAAACTAGCTGGCTGTGGTGACAGAGGCCAGTAGTCCAAGCTACTTGGGACGCTGAGACATGAGGATCACTTGAGCCTAGGAGGCAGGGGTTGCAGTGAGCAGAGATCATACCACTGCACACCAGCATGGGGTACAGAGTGAGACCTGTCTCAAAAAAAAAAAAAAAAAAAAAAAAGAATGAGGTAGATTAAGACATACTGAAATCAAAAGTTCTTCAAAAATACATTCTTCTGGCTGGGCGCAGTGGCTCTCACCTGTAATCCCAGCACTCTGGGAGGCCGAGGTGGGTGGGTCACTTGAGGTCAGGAGTTCAAGACCAGCCTGGCCAACATGATGAAACCCCATCTCTATTAAAAACACAAAAATTAGCTGGGTGTGGTGGTATGCACCTGTGGTACCAGCAGCTACTTGGGAGGCTGAGGCATGAGAATCACTTGAACTCCGAGAGATGGAGGTTGCAGTGGACTGAGATAGCGCCATTGCACTCTAGCCTGAGCAACAAGAGAGAGATGGTGTCTCAAAAAACAAACAAAAAAAAAAACTTCCATGAAAAAGCAAGTTGTAATTTGATACATATAGGCTGATCCCATTTTGTAAAATGTTTTAAAAAGAGAAAAAGCACGTGTGTGTGCATGCGTGTGTATTCACCCACACTTCTTGTAAATACAGGCAGCTCTTGCTTTGCACAGTGATAGGAACTATAAAAATGACCATGCAAACCAACCTTAATCATCAATGAGGAAAATTATGATTTTTCCATGACATTTAAAAATTTCTGTCAAAACATTAAAAATTCTCTTGCTATCAAATTATAAATAAGGAAATGAGAAAACAGTAAAAACTATTTATTTTGTATCCTCTAATTTAAAACATTAGATTCACTGAGAATGAGTGTTTTATTGCTTTGTAAAAACCTTATCCAGAGTAATCTGAACAGCACTTGCCTTCTTGTTGTTTAACATCCAATATGAAATGAGTATCTTACGTATGCCTTTGCAAACTGTCATACTCCTTTCTAAGTTTGGATCTGTTTCTAACATTTTATCCTTTGCACTTTCAATGTTGTGAAATATGTTCAAGGATGCCTTTAATATGAAGTTTCCTTCTGCAGTGTCACCTCCTCTGGGACCTCTTCGTCCTTTTCATCAAACCACTTTCCCCATTTATGCTGACATGCCGCCTTCACTGAGTTTCCCAGGCTGTACATGTAGTCTTGAACAGTGGCAGTGTTGACAGTCCCACAGTCAGCTATTTAGTCTATAATTCCATTACGTTTGGCTTGAATTTCACTACCAGCATTACCACATTTCATTTGAAATTTCATCATTCCTGGCCAATTCCCTCATCAATTGTCCATTTTTGTAAAATGCCACATGAGTTTCTCACTAGGAGACAGGGAGGCAACACAACTACACACTTTCCTGTCTGCGTGTGAAGTGAACAGACAGGCAGTGACCAATCACCAAACGACTCTTCAAGAAGAAACATGATTGGTCAGTGACCATGAAGAGCATCTGTTACGTACATAGTGATCTGTGGACTGCAGAGCTAACAGCAAAGTTTGTACTCCATGCACCTGCTTATAATACAGATATCTTGGCAACTCAAATTTGAGTCAAATTCTTGGAGGACTGATGTTATTTAACCAAACCATAGTAACTGCAATTCATGCAGATTAGAACCATGGAAACTGAGGACTGCCCGTAGAAAGAGCATAATCTGTAGGTATATATGCTAAAGAGCTGACAGGGATTACCTTTCAGGAAGAGCTATATTGTTTAAATTTTTTATCAGTGACTAAGCTCTATACCTTGGGAACAGTTCTCAAGCTCGTGTTAATTTGCCCCCCAGGGGACATTTGGCAATGTCTGAAGGCATCTTCTATTGTCATAACTTGGGGGGATGGGTAGATAGTTGCAACTGGCATTGAGTGGGTAGAGGCCAGGGTTGCTGCTAACTCCTACAAAGCGCAGGACAATCCCCCACAACAAAGGCTTATCTGGTCCAAAAGGTCAACAGTGCCAAAGCTAAGTACTCTTGTTTTAAATCAAAGGGTTTTTATTAAGCTATTTTGAACAGTACCTTTCTCACCAAGTGGTAGGCAAAAACTAAATGACACAATGGCAAGTAGAAAGTTCACAATAAATGCCGTTAGTATCAGAGGTTCGGACTGACTTCAAGCTGAATGGATATCTTAATATGAGATTTGTGGTATTTTTACAAACATTAACTCATCTGATCTGATGCCATGACGTGGCTGCCAAAAAGTTAATCTTTCCTTCAGCTCATAGACAGATCAAGTACCTAGCTCAAGACAGGGATCCAAATGCACCCACACTCTGTATTTCTCCCATACCTAGAATCCACATGTAGATCACATCGAGCAGCGAGCACTCAGTTCTGGGCAACACATCTGTAAAACAGTATTATATTTCCAGAGGAGGACAACCAGGATATAAAAGATCTAAGGAGCATAACATATGAGCAACAGTTCAATAAACTGGGGTGATATGCCGGAAGAAGAGAAACCCTGAAGGAGCAACTGAGGGACTGGATGTGATAACAGTCGTAAAACACTTGGGTGCACAGTACAATGAGAGGGCAGGGCAGAGAGTCAGATAGGAACAATAAGTAACAGCCTCCTGTAACCCGGCAATCACACTCCTTGTTGTTTACCCAGGAGAAATGAAAACATTACGTCCACAACAAGACTTGTGCAAGAATGCTAACAGGAGCTTTATTCATCATAGCCCAAAACTGGACACAGCCCAAATGTCCATCAACAGGGGAATAAAGAAGCAAATTTTATATCTATACAATGGAATACTACTCAGCATAACAAACTACTGATACATGTCACCATGCAGATGAAATTCACACAAAAGGGAGAGTTCACACTGATTATCCCATTTATATGAGGTTCCAGAGCAGGCAAAACTAATCTACAGTGAGAAAACATCAGAACTGTGATTACCTGCAAAGGGGTATGTGTTGGGATGACTGGGAAACAACACAAGAGAACTAACTAGGTAGTAAAACTTTTTGTTCTGTAGTTGACAGAGGTTTGGGTTGCAGAGATAGAGGGATTTATCAAAGCTTATCAGGTGATACCTTAAAAGTTGTGCATTTTTCACTGTTATATAAATATTATCATCAAAAAAATGCATGAACAAATATTGAACTCAAATTAATGCCTGTGTATGCTGAGATATTTAGGGGTAAAGTACATTGATGTCTGCAATTTACTACGAAATGCATCCCCAAAATAAGATGGACTGGTCAATGGATAGAGAGATTCAAACATGCAGAGACGTGATAAAGTAAACATAGTAAGAGGCTAATGGTAGAATCTAGGTGGTTTGGTGTAATCCTGTTCACTGTACAATTCTTTCGAGTTTGCTGCACATCTGAAATGTTTCATAATAAAAAGTTGTGAGGAGGAGTAGGAAGTAACAACAGGTGGGAAGCACCACAAGGGAAACAAGAGGTGGCTGGGAGGTCACAGGAGGAAAGCGCAAGGGGAGGAAGAGGGCTAGTTTCAGCCAACACAGGGGCCTGCAAAGGGCAGAATTGCAAAAGGCCAGGGTGACCTGGGCACAGATAATCTTAGCCAACAGGGAATCTTAGCACATGTTAGGCTGCTACCCAGAGCTTTACTGTTGTAAGTTCTTGTTCTGACTGTGTGGTCAGAGCAAGTAAGTCCCTGCCCCTCTCTGGCTTTGGTTGAAGGGATCAATGTACAATGTAGAGATAGGTTTAAAGGATCCCTACTAAACGCTTTCCAGCTCTGACAGTCTATTCCTCACAACATTTGTGGAAACCATTTTTTTTAGACAGGAATAAAAGAATGCAGAGACACAATTACAGCTTCAGCAAAATCCAGGTGGTTTCACACAAGCAAAATGCAAGGAGCCTCCTGCTACATCACTGTATTCTCAAAGAAAGGACCTGGGTGCAAGTAGCTCTTAGGTGTCTGCATGTGGACTGTCCACTTTGTAGTTTAGCCACAGCAAACACTAAATCAGTGAGCAGGAGTCCCCTGCCCTACCCCCAAGTCCCCACACACACAACCCAGCAGGTCTCTGGGGCACAGAATCTGAGTGAAGCCAACGTGTTCCCCACCTTAGGCATCTTGGTGGAAACTAAGGTGCAGAGAGTTGCAGGTGTTTACCAAGGTTACACAGCCCGTTAACACAGTGAGGGCTACAACCCCAGGCCCTGGGAGGACCATGTGGATTCCCCAGAAAAGCGCTGGGACCCAGAGAACTCTCCTCAATTTCAATGCCTACAACCAGCCCCTTTTTTCTCTGCCTTTGCCACTCTGGTTTCCAAGGAAACTAGAGTCTAGTGCTTCTGGCTTCACATCTTAAAGAAGAGGGAGAGATGTATGTTTCTCAAAGCAAAGTCTATTGCCTCACAAACCAAAAACAACTTCTGGCAGAACTTCCTTCCCACCATTCTCCATGGGGGGAGGTGGAGTTGGGGACAGACTACTTAGAGGTCACCACTGGAAAGTGGGGGTCTAGAGGAAGTCTCTGGAGTGCCTGGGGGTGGGAGAAGTCCTGCTCCCACCCTGGAATGACTATGGTCATCACCTAGGGGAAATCTGGGATCCTCATCATGCAGGATAACAGGACACTCCGTCTAGGTCCAGATGTGCCACAGCTGCAAGCAGGGCCCTGACAGGAAGTGGAGGCCCAACAAGAATAAGACCTGTGGGAGAGAGAAGGGTGCGGCTGCAATGCCATCCCTTCCTCCAACTACATGCCTACTAAGCTCCAGCTGGAGCCACAAGGCTGCCAAGCTGATCAGGGCTGATGGGTGGAATGACAGGTGAGGGGAGAGAATGAACGAGGGGTAGGAAAGGGGCTCAGACACTGCCCTGCCTTCTAGCCCCGAGGGGCTGCAGGTAAATGCTCAGCACTCAAGCCAGGACCTAGAAAGAGCACATCTGAAGCCTCTTCTGAACAAGTAAAGCCCCACCCAGGGGCAAGAAAAAATTTCCATCATGACCGATTTGTCTAGAAGTGGCCTGAACGTCTTCCCAGCAGCGGTGATGCATCCCCAGCTGAGAGGAAGGAGGGAGTCATCTGCACACTTCTCCTGCTCCCGAGGCCTTCTCCATCCTTACCCCACACCCGCCTCGGTGAGCTCAGAGGTTCTTGGCAAGGGCTTGCTCCCTGGGGACCACAGCAAGCCCACGGGGGTCAGAGCTGCTGGTCCCTTCAGAGAGCCTGGAGCCTGCGAGTCTGCAAGTACAAGCCCAGTTGGCAGCTGCAGCTAATACTCCCGATTCCCAAACCAAACCCCAGCCCACCCAGACGTCCTGCAGGGTGGTGGGGGTAACTGTGGAGCAGCATCTGCCCTTTCTCCACTAACAAAGGGGCAATGATGAGAGGGACTGGCTTTGCTCTGAGTGACTCTGGGTCTCCGTGGCTGTGGCCAGGGAAAGGCAGGGAGAGGGCCAGAAGGACTGGGAGACGAAGGACACCTCCCCTAGCTCCTTCTGGGAACAGACTAACTCCCATCCCTGTGGAAAGACCCGGAGGGGAAAAGCAGCCTTTTAAGATTAAGCAAATAAATAAATAAATAAATAAAACAGAGATAGGAAATCCTGACCCCGCCTTAATTACACTGGAAGCATATAATCTTCAGGAAGAGTAGCTGATTCCCACCCCACACTCCCATTTACTCCCAGTTGCCCATTTCCTGAGAAATAACCACTGCCTCACAGCGAAGCTGCGCCAGAAGGGTGCTGAGGCCTGCAAAAGGCTCCGGGAATTCCCTAGGCCTGGGTTTGTTCCAAGCGAAAAATCCAGTAAGGCCCCAGGCATGTCTCGGGGAGCCGGCCATCTGCAGGACCCATCATTCATATCCACCTCCGACCAACGTTCCAAGCACAAGGCCAGCCAGGGCTCTCGAATTTTCAAACTCCACAAACCTCCATAAATCCAGTTCACAATTCTGAATTCCTCCTTGAATTTAACCCAAAATGCCTTCATCTCAGCTCCCCTGGGTAACAGAGAGCTAATCGCCTTTCCACCCTGGTCCACCCTCCAGATGCCCTTGGGTTGGTGGACAGAGGAGAAAGCATCCAGCCCACCTGCTTCTTCCTGGCTGTCCCTCAAGGGTCAACACAACTGCCCCCATCGGAAAGGAGAAGGCAGAGAGATAAGGGAGCTAAATCTTGTTCCCCTCCGCTTCCAGGATTAGCAAGCAGCTGCCTCAGAATCACCAGGCTCTCCCTTGTCCAATACCCAGGCACTCTCGGCAGCCTGGCCCTCCAGCAGGAGTGTCTGCTCAGGCACCCCCATGCTGCACACTGCTGCTTCCCAGGCATGACAGATGCAGCTGCTATTCAGTATTTTCATGCCAGGACAAAAGCTTCTCCAGAAGCACAAAGCCAACAGGGAGGCAGACAGGGCTGACTTCAATAGAAGCCACCTGCCGGGGCCCCTCCTCTGCCACACCCCTCCCCCCAACCCACCGCACATACACATGCAAACATACATACACCTTTTTCAAATCTCTCCAACTTGTGCTGACCCAGAGTCAGGTGACTTTTGCTCTGAATCACTGAACAGTTCTCCCAGAGGACAGGGGACTGTTGCCATTTCTCAAATAGTATTCCGTAGGATGTTAATAAGTGCTAAGTAAAAAGGGGTCGTATAGATGGCAGAAGCACTAGGTTAAACAAAGTTAAACAGATTCTTTCACTGTAGAACTTCTCAGAGCCTTTAATTCAGTAATGTGCATTGCAGACCGTTCCCCAATTTAGGATCACAGAGTGTCTCGGGACTGGCGCAGCACTTGCAGAAAAGGGCGGCTCCTTCTTCCAAGTTCACCCAGTTCCCTGAACATAGCTCTTCTACCACTTGGAGTACATAAGAAATACCTTGCTACGTGTTTCTCCCTCAATAAGCCTGCAGTGAACAGATGAATGGACAGATTAATAAGTGCACACACACACTTGTGGTGCACTCATCTTCACTTACTCAGTTCAAATGATGATGAAGCTTCCGGAAGGACCATTAGACTTCACAAATGGGACTAAACCCATGCACACCCTCAAGTCAATCTTGACTGCAGATCATCTGTGCCTATGTCACCACAGACAGATATCAGCCCCCAGATGAGCCAGCTGGTTTTATTCCCTTATCAAATCCTCCCCCACCCTGGACCTCAGGCACTGTTTTGCATCTGGCTATAAAGGAAGTTGGGTGACTGCTTTCAACGTACTATACACATCAGCAGTCAGTGAGAAGTCACCATCTTAACCATCACACACAGTCTGGGTGAGCTGAGCCACCACCACCACGAATTCCACAACCTGAAAGGAAAAGCAGGAAGGCCCACCAAGCTTGCCCAGGAAGGGGACCCTGGGAGACTCCATCCAACCTCCTCCATCCGTGGGCCAGGTAACGAATGGACAGGTAACAATGAGTGAGAGACACTCAGACAGGAGTAAATCTTCAACATTTCCCAGAAAGTCGAGTGCGTTCACATTCGAATGACATATCTCAGATTTTCTTTTGGATCTGAAAGTAGGACCCCTCCCCAACCCCAAGAAAAACTATCAGACAGACTCTAACTTTGGGTTGAAAAAATACAGCCTGTGTACCCTGGGATAGACCCAGCAGCCTCTGTGATTTCCTGGGATAGGTTTTTTGCTTCATTCATAATGAAGCAGACCCTGAAAGGGTGTCTCCCACCGACTTCCGCAGGCAGCTGAACCCCGAAGCAGATGCTCACCTCCCCCAGGATGGGGTGCAGAGCACTCTCAAGCTCCCCGCCCTCACAAGAAGCCTCTGCCTCTTTAGCAGGCTGCCCCTGCTCTGAAGCCACTGACTGTTCCTGGCCTGCATGTTTCTTACAACGCCTTCAGCAGAGATGCAGACTGTGGTTAGTGTCTGGGTACCTCAAGGGGCTGGGGAATTCCTCATGCTCTGGTTGTGATCTAGAAGGGAGGAGGCTCTGATGTCAGCTCTCCCCTCCTGCCCCCAGGAGCATCAAAAGAAAATACAATGAGATATTACCAGGCACTACGGAAAAGTCTCTATCGCTGAATACAAGTGTGTGCTGCATCACCTTAGGATAAATGTCAGGGTTGATGCCTACCCTCTGTTTCCCAATTTTTCTTCTTGGTCACTTGGCAAAATTAGTCCAATCTATAGAAACTGGGAATGGAAGAGAACACAGACAGCCCTTTCTAGGGAAGCACCTCCCACCTGCTCTCCAAGCAGCTCCAGCCCCACCCCAGAGAACAGAAACATGAAGGCCCCTCTTCCAAGCTCCTGCCAATATGCCACCCAGGCCTCTTTCCCCTGGACTCTTCTCAAGGCTAGAGAGAAATCTTTGGTTCCACTCATTATTCCATTTATCTTCTCTAACTGGGCAGGATTATGTTTGGAAGTAGCTGCTTCTGAAGCTGACACTTTAATGCTTGATTTTTAAAAACCTTACTGTTTAAATACCAGTTTTGCCTCTGAGGCAGCCAAACCTCACGTCCTGTCTGTTAATTATCAGCTGCTAAGTAGCACTTTTCTCATTGGAGCTGATGAGCTCTGGGCCACTGAGGGTAAGAATACCAGGGCTGGAAAGAGGGGCTCCGGCACCGGTGCTTGCTTGCACTTGGGGATATCAAGCAAGACATAGTTCTTATCCTCAAGGAGCTGGGTCTAGCAGAGAGGGCCTGGCAGGGGGCTGTAATTCGAATGCATAGCAGTCATGCAGGCAGAATGAACCATCACTAGGGCAGAGGAGGGAGGCAGTTCTGCCTGGAATTGGGCAGGGGAGTAAGGGGGTAAAATCTATTATGAGCCTTGAAAGATAAATACAGTTTACAGAAAAAACTTAAGAGGAGCAAATGTAAGATCCAAGAGAAGATGCAAATGTAAGTTCCAAGCAAACGAATGCATGGCAGAGCAGGAAGGAGTGCTCTCCTGGAAGGGAGAGGGTGGAAGGCAGGACAAACCAGCTTGCTTGAATGCCATGTTTAGAAGTTTGAATTTTACACTGGAGATGAAGGGAGGCTACTGAAGATCTCGAAACAGAAATGACATCTGTCATCACCGGGAATGGATGGCTGAATCTCTCAATGCCTCTGAAGAAAACCAGGTCGGTGTTAACAAGTGCTAACGTGCAAAGAAACAGGGACTCTTCCCTACAGAGCAGGATGCAGAGAGGCAGAGGTACACATGGCCCTCACCAGCTGGATGGCCCTTGGGCTGTCCCTATAGGGCTCCACTGAGATTCAGACCTTTCCTCTGGGTCTCAGCAAGGCCTGACAATTGGAAGGATCCTGGAATGATGTTGCATCTCTGCATTTCCCTAGAGCCCTTGGCAGATCAGGCATTCTGATGCGTGCCATGACTTGGAGTGGCAGGGACCACACCACAGCTGACCTCAAATACCTGCTGAAGACTGAGTGCGGAGATGAAGATGATGCGTTCTGCAAGGCTCTGAAGACGCAATGAGTACCAAAGGATTTCACGACCTCAAAGAACCAAATCTCAAGATTTGAAAAACATAGAACTTTAACAACAGCAAATTTTTCTTTAATGGTAAGGTTTTCTCAAAAAGGGATAAGCTCCTCACCATTGGAAGAATTTAAGCATAGGTATGATAGGTTGGTGGTTGCCAAACCCAGATAATTATCACTTGGGGAGCACATTAAAAATGCACATTCCGGGTTACCTTGTCTGAAGAGTCTTGGACTCAATTAGACACAAAGAGTGGTGCCCAGGAATCTGAATCTTGAAATGCTACCCACAAGTGAGTCTAACAATCACCCTGCTTTGGGAGCCACTGGGCCAGGTGACCATCTGTTAGGATGTAGTCCTCAACAAGGTGAACTCCTTTTTTTTTTTTTTTTTTTTTGAGACAGGGTCTCATTCTGTCACCCAGGCTAGAGTACAGTGGTGCAATAATGGCTCTCTGCAGACTTGACCTCCCAGGCTCAAGTGATCCTCCCACCTCAGCCTCCTGAGTAGATCGAACTATATGTGCATGCCACCACGCCCGGCTAACTTTTGTATTTTTTGTAGAGACAGAGTTTCGCCATGTTACCTAGGCCGGTCTCGAACTCCTGGGCTCAAGCAATTTGCCCGCCTCAGCCTCACAAAGTGCTGGGATTATTGGCATGAGCCACTGCGCCTGGCCCTACAAACTAAAAACTTTTTAAGATCCTTTTCTAAATGAATACCTTCTACTTGACCTCTCACCTGGGCTTCAAAACCTCTCCCTGCACCCTTCCTCAAATCCCTTTCCAGCTCAGATAAGTGTTTACCAGGATTAGAAAAATTATCTCAGAATCTCGCATTGTCTAAGAGAATATTCTGTGATGATAAAATGTTCTCTATCTGTGCTGCATAAAACCATGGCCACCAGCTAACTACTGAGCACTTGAAATGTGGCTGGCACTACTGAGGAACTGAATTTTAAATTTTATTAATACTTAATTTTAATAGCCACTTATGGCCAGTGGCTACCACAGAAGCCAGCATAGCTTCTCGTGAAAGAGAGATTCTGTATTCTCAGTGGGATCCAGTAAACAAGTAAATTCTGGCCCCACTTCCTCCACCACTCCTCTAAGCTTGTCTCCAGTCTGAAGAGATGCACCTGATCACAGGGAGATTAAATTCAAAGAAGACAGCAGGACAGGAGGGGCTCTGCAGCAGCTGTACCAGAGGCAACAGGTACAGGGAACACAGTGCCTGAACAAAAACTCTCGCCCCCAAGGACTTTACCCTGTTCTGCCCAGAAACATAATTAACACCAACAGCTGTCACCCCATCCTGGGCAGCAGGGCCTGACACCTGGTGCCATTTCCTAGCTTCCCTGGAGCAAGCAGACCTCATTCTCAGGGATGACCTAGAACATCCCTTAGTTGACTAATGCTGGAGTCTCAAAACTGGTTTGTACTGGAACTTTTGGCTCTACTGGGGTATAGAAGTCCAAGGGAGAGAAACTGAATCTCAAAAGAGGGAAAGAGAGAAAGCGAGCTAAGTTTATTCCAGATATCAAAAGGTTTCATCAGGAAAATAGATCATCTGTACATTTCCAAACACAACTGGCTTCCTACCCAGCTATAGCACACAGGCCAAAATCAAACCTGACCAAGTACTCCAGATTAACATGTGTGGTCTTCTAGCCTTGATTTCTACCTCATACACACATTCTGGGCCCTTTTTCCCAGCATCTGCCTTGACACAGACACACACTGAATCTACCAACAAGGTGGTTATCTGAGTTGAGAAGTAAGTATTCCCTCGGCCTTCTGAGACACAACACAGACCTGTGCAGCAGAAAAAAAAAAAAAAAATGCCAGGTGGGAATCAGGAACCACCTGTCACATTTAAACAGTTCTCTGTCTAGGGAGAGACCACCAGCAACCTTCCAGGTGTGAGTTGGTGCAACAGCTCTCTCACCTGGAGGACAATGGAGAGGATTCTTTCTCAAGGTTGCCTCAGTCCAAGCACTGACTACTTCCCTTTGGAGACACAGCTGGCCTGCTGCAGAGACACAATCTCTCAGAGGAAAGGAGAGTGGAAGGTGTAGATGGGAAAGGAAAAAAGAAAAACTACACAGGAAAAGCACTGCAAGGGGAGGGGCAAGAACCACCCATCACAGACCAGATACTTTTTCTGACGTTTCCTAGAAGATGGTTTTACCTGCTTCTTTATTTAAAAAAAAAAAAGGAAGAAGAAAGAAAGAGAAGAAAAGAGACAGAGAAAAGAAAGGAAGGAAGGAAGGAGAAAGGGAAGGAAGGGAGGGAGGGAGGGAAATGGAAAAAAGAAAGAAGAAAAGAAAGAGAGAGAGAGAGAGAGAAAGACAGACATGTTGCAACTTCCTTTGTCACAGGACATGCTCAGGAACGAACAGACCCGACCCATTGCTTCACTTTCCCATCTGCACTAACCGAAGCCCTGACCTCTGTTCTCTCAGCTCCTGAGCTGCAGGGCACACACACAGCCTCCCCATCTCCCTGCATACAGTCTGCCCACTCCTTCACCTAGAAGGCTAAACTCAAGAAGGATGAGATTCTTCAGAGCAGAAGAGAAGCCATATGAGGGCCCAAAGGAGGATAAAAAAGGCTGTGCCACAGCTTCAGCCCAGCCATTTCTTTTTCATGCCTCCTTCGTGACTTCTCCCGGCTCTATGTGACGGTTCGGTTCACACCAATCTCAAGCATTGCCTATTACCAGATTCCTGGAGAGGCAGCATCTCTCCCTCCTTAGCCAAAATATGGGAGCCCCAGTGCAGTTCCTCACACTTCTCCTTAGAAACCATCCCACTGGACGTATTTTCATCTGCACCCTCCCCTGGGTGTGTCACAGGTATGTGTCCATGAAGTATCCTCTGCCCATGCCAGGCAGTGATCCCACCCTCTACTCCCTCCCACCTTGAAGAGCCCATTGTGTGTCTCTGCATCCTTCATTGGCCACCCTGGTGCCCAGACACTTAACCCCCACCCACTCCCTGAACCTCTTCCTTCAGATACAAAATGAGGAACCACATCACCTGGCGCCTACAAGAGTCAAATGACAACATGCAAGAAATGGTACAACCTGGATTTTGAGAGGAAGTCTTCTTTCATTCATTTTATACACACGGGTGTTCATTCCTCTAAACTGTATGTTTCCCAAGGCAGGGCCTACAACTTATTCATATCATCGTAGCAATGTGCACAAAGTAAGTATCCCATAAATATTGGATGATAAACTTAAATTGCTAGGTCATCTAAGTACCCAGTTATAATGGAGTCACAAAGGACCATTAGAGAGGCAATACTGTCAGCTGGAGGGAGCCTAGGTTTTAGAGCTAGACACACTCATTAATAAGCCTCAGGCTTTTGCCTTTGCATTTGCTATTCCTCTACCTGGTCCCCCTTCACACCCCCCAGATAGCTTTTTTGTCTGTTTTATATACTGATGTATATCCAGAACCCAAGATAATGCTTAGCACTTAGTAGGTGCTCAATAAATAACTGCTAATGAATTATTCTGTATATGTTTGAACATGTTTCTTCTGTAAAACAGGGACTTTCACTTTGCACTAAAAGGATTATTTTAAGGATTAACAAGAATGTAAGTAAAACACCTAACACAATGCCTGATATACAGTATCTGCTCAATAAAGACTTATTATTAATCTAGGAAACCTTCACAGAGTTGCTAAGTTTCCTACAGTGATCTGAATAATAGAAAATTGTTATATTGTATCAAACTCTATCTGCTGTTTTGAGCTATCCTTAGGGAAGCTGTACAAGTCACTCTTGGCATTGCCAATTAATTTTCTTGAGTAGTAAGTTGCTTTGGATCTCAAGGGTATAGAAGGCACCCACAGGCAAATCCTGCTTAGAAAGGCAGGGGTCCTAGTCTAAGCTGCTAGAAGGAATCAATGTTCTAAATTCTTCTCATCTCATATAGCAGAGGTATTAAAGGGGTCTAAACCCAAGAGGATGACCCTTGATTGTTCTGCCATTCCAAGCTAATCCTGCCATCTGGGCCTCCTGATGGCCAGTCAGCAGGAAAGACAGGAGGCAGGCATGGAGAAGAATAAACATTTATAAACATTGTCTGAATGAATAAAAACACTGTAGCCAGGAGAAAGGTGAAGTAACACTGTCCTGCAGAAACTGAGGACAGACATGATGGCTCTTAGTCCCGAAGGCTCCCTGGGACCCAGGCTGACCACTTGTTTCCCAGCATTAGGTTATTTTCCCAGCAGTGCAGATGCAACAACAGTGATGAAAGGCCTTCGGTGCAAGAGTCCTTCAAGGTCAAGTCTGGTCCTGTTCATTTACAATGAGGAGACTGAGTGAGGCCCAGACAGGTCCTAGGACTTGCTTGGGGCCACATAGGTAGAGTTAGTAGCCAGGTCTCTCAGATTCCAGTCTAGTGTCAGGTTCTCTTTCCTGTGCAAATCTGTTGTGGCATGGAGTTAAGAAGCCCCCTGAGATTCAAACCTCTGACCTCAGTCCCGGCAACTGGGTACTTGATATAGTTTGGATATTTGGCCCCTCCAAATCTCATGTTGAAGTATGATCCCCAGTGTTGGAGGTGGGGCCTGGTGGGAGATGTTTGGGTCTTGGGGGCAGATCCCTCATGAATGGCTTGGTGTCCTCCCTTGTAGCAATGAGTTCTCACTCGGAGTTCATACAAGATCTGGTTGTTAAAAAGAGTCGAGGGCCGCCCCCACCCCCATGCTCCCTCTTCTCAACATGTGACATGCCTGCTCCCCCTTAAACTTCCCCCATGAGCAAAAGCTTCATGAGGTCCTGACCAGAAGCAGATGTTGGTGCCATGATTCTTGTACAGCCTGCAGAACTGTGAGAAATAAACCTCTTTTCTCTATAAATTGCCCAGTCTCAGATACTCCTTTAGTGCAACACAAAATGGACTAATACAGTGTTTAACACTGGTCCGTCTTGCAACACACAGGAGCAGGACCAGCAGATAGAACACCATGGACTGCATCTGTGTGTCTATGCCATGTCTGTAGCTAACTAGAAAATGCCAGGAGCTGTAGGAAAGTTGGCAAGCTCCACATCTGTCCCTCCCTCAGTTCAAGTTCTCCAAAGGGCAAAAAGGTCATCTCCATGACTGAACAGGAATAGGAGGGGCCCTGGAACAGGGAGAAGAAGGAGAGGTATCAATGAGAAATTGTGGTCAGGGTCCTTGTAAGAATGAGAACTCTGTAAGCAGAAATAGAAGGTGCCTGCTTGAGTCAGAAGATCCAAGTGGGTAGAGGGAAGAAATGCTCAGAAGACTGTCTAAGAGCAGCTTTTCAGCAGCAGGAAAAATAAAAACAGACACTGTCAGAGATCATCACTCTACCCCAGCTCAGTCCCACAGAGCACAGCGCAGTACTATCCCACTTCTGGGGCTGCCACCGCCCCTGACTCTGAGGATTACCTCTAGTACATTACATTTAATATCTGTGGCATCCACTATTACTCAGTTATCACACCTTTATTCAGCAGCTAAGTATAATGTGTATAATGCACAGTGCCAAAATACTCTAGGATTCTTTTTTCAGAGACAGGGTCTCGCTCTGTCACCCAGGCTACAGTGCACTGACATGATCATAGCTCACTGTAACCATGACTTCCTGGGCTCAAGTGATCCTCCCACCTCAGCCTCCTAAGTAGCTGAGACTATGGGTATGTGCCACCACCGCTGGCTAATTTTTTTAATTTTTTGTAGAGATGGGGCCTTGCTATGTTGCCCAGGCTGATATCGAACTCCTGAGTTCAAAAGATCCTCCCACTTGTCCTCCCAAAGCACTGAGATTACAGGTGTGAGCCACCATGCCTGGCCTGTTTTTCAATGAGGACATACAGTCACTACATGAAAATAAGAGCATACAAAAATAATGAAGATGTGGGTTTTCAAGGAATTTACAATCCAATCCGATATCTAAAGAGGTGCCTTGAGTTCCTGTGCGGAATCTGGAAACAACATGCAGAAATGGCACCTTGAAAGGGGAAGGAAAAGAAGAAAGGTCATCAGCCTCAGAGCTCAGGTAGCTGAAGGAGAGAAATGTATTTGGTGTCTGCCATATCTTTGCATCCTTCAATGACACTTTTGTCCATGTCACTGATCTTTCTGGCAAAGAAATCATCTGCCGTGCGACTGGTGGGATGAAGGTGAAGGCAGGCTGAGATGAATCCTCACCACATGCTGCTCTGTTGGCTGCCCGGGATGTGGCCCAGAGCTGGGTATCACTGCCCTACACATCAAACTCCGAGCCATAGGAGGAAGTAGAACCAAGACCCCTGGACCTGGGGCCCAGGTGGCCCTCAGGGCTCTTGCCCGCCCGGTTATCAAGATCGGACAGATTGAGGACGTCATCCCCAACCCCTCTGACAACACCCACAGGAAAGGGGGTTGCCGTGGTCACTGCCTGTGCGCAGGACTCCTCAAATACTTTCCATTAACAAACTGCCTTCCTGTTAAAAAGAGAGAGAGAGAGATGCCTTGCACATGGAGAAATGCACTTAAACAGAGAAATAAAAGGTAAGAGTGTATCACCAAGTTTGATGGAGAAGAATGGGAAGACCCGCTTGTGGTGTGAAAGGTTCTGGAAAAGCAGCATCTGTGCAGGGTGGAATAGGTAGATATAGACAGGACGGGGGACGGGCATGGTACAGAGAAGACACAGATGGATAGATGCTAAGGTGTGTGGGTGGAAAGCACAGTTCTGTTAAAGAAACAACATATATAAGCCACTTAAGCCGGGGAGAAAAAAAAAGCACGTGTTCCAAAAAAAAAAAAAAAAACAGATTGGGGCCAGATCTGGGAAGGATTTGGATATCTCATGTATTCTGCAGGCAAAGAGACCCACTGAAGGGCTTAAGCTAGGAAGCTACATGATCAGGGCTGGCCTCCAGGCAAACTAATCCCCCACTGCACACCAAAGAATCATGGGGGCAAGACCTTCCTTCCACAGCTGAGGGTTCTCAGAGTTAGCCACATGTTTCAACCACCCATCCCACCCCCTACTACTCTCTATTCCTTCCCTCTCTGGTTACATCTCAAACCTAATTTCCTTTTAAAGCATCCAAGCCCAGGTAGCCAAATCAAATGCATAAAGTTAGCCGAGTTTGAGACCCAGGAGAGGGGGCACTGCCACCCTTCCTCCTCCTCTCTGTGAGCACAGGTCCCTAGAGCACATCAGGGGAAGAGAACACAAAGGGTATGAAGTCACTAAGAGTCCCAGGTGGGCTCTGCTAGAAAGGACATGAGGACATGATGCTCGTGAGCCTGGCAGTCAGAGGGAATGACAGCACTTGGCATGTCTGCAAGCGCAAGCATTTCCAAGGCAGGTTACTACGTATGCTCATTTTCTCCCTGTGGCCTCCCCATCTGCCAGAGATCTGGGTGCCTGTAAGGATGGAGAAGGCATGGGATGACCCCTCGCTGGGCTGTCCAGCTCAGCTGTGCAGCCAGGCTGCTCTGAGCTGCAGGGCACATGCAGCCTCCTCATCAAGCCACTTGCATTCCTAAGATGCTCCAAGTTCCAGACACATGGCCTTTAGTGTCCAGGACTCTCCCCGCAGGACCCTTTGAGCTCTGCAGAAGCCAAGCATGATGAGCAACCTGCAGATTCCTCACTCAGAGAGGCTGCCCTTCTCCAGCTCCTGTGTAAGCCTGGCCTTTAGAATCCTACTAACCTTCTTCTAGGAATCACAGAAGCCAAGGAAGGCAGTTGGGATAGGGAAAGACAGAGGATATGGCTATTCTGAGGACAGGGGCTCCTTCTGTCAGAGTTAAAAATAAACACTTAGCAACTATAACCAACTCTTCCCCGGCACAGGCCAATGGGCCCTGGCAGATTAATCTTCCCTTGCAGAGGAAATGAGGCCCCGGGGAGAGGTGGGAGAAGGAGGCCATGGACACATGGTCAGAGGATGTAACTCTAGCTGAAGGCAGAGGGTTCCTCAAGTCCTATGTCTTGGTTGCCATTACCATCACTCTCCACCATACACCCCTTCCCCCAAATAAACCGTAATTCCCGAAAGCAGACATAGAGCCCTCCTAGGTCACGATTAGTATCAACACCTGTCTAGGGATTAGAAAAAAAACATAAAGAATAGTAACGCCATGCTGAAGAACAGAATGCCAATGTCACACTCTGCCCAGTATCTCTCAGCTAAGCAGATATTCTAGCTACCTGAGCTCCTTTCCTCATCTTGCTCCACAAGTCTCCAGGATCTCTGGGGAGCAGAGGAAGAGGCCACACCTCCATGGACACACATCAATACTGCAGTCAAGAGGTAGAAGAAACCCATGCACTTGGTGATATTCTGCACGTGGCTGAGCTGGGAGGGCCAGAGGTGCCATGGCCTGACTCAGGAAGGAGGTACTGAGAGCCAGGGCCCAGTTTTTCTTGGAAGCTGACAAGATGACGTCACACTTTTGAATGTGGTAGCCCCAAGCCTCACAATGCGGGTGGAGAATATAACGTAGCAACAGGGCAGGAGTACATGGTAGGTAGCATGCTCAGTGACAGGGCAGTCAGGGTGAAGGCCTGGGGCAGACTATGCCCACATGGGGCTGTCCTAGCATCCCTAGGTAACTCTGGCAGAGAAGCCTGCTTGGAGGTAAAACTGGAGGAAGCCAGGTCTGGAGGCGAGCACAGTAGAAGGTCTGATCCACTCTGATGAGCTTGGTCACTCTCCTTTTTGTCTAACCCTTTCCCTACTGGGAAATAAGCAGGACAGCTTCACAGAGCTTTCATACACACAAATTCTAGGCACCTGGAAACATAAAAACCATAGCGCATCTCCCAGCACTCAGAAGAGTTAGCCCCAAATCACCTACCAAGCTCAGGCTAGAAGAGAAAGGGGTAAGCAGGGAGAACATCAGCAACAACTGAGAGAAACAGGTCAGCAGTGTGGCAGGAAGCACTGGGACAGCTAACAGGGCCTGGCTGTGAGGGGAGACTGCAGCAGTGGCAGGTTTATTTTTAGCTGTTGGGCAGAGGGGCTGAGTAACAGTTCTGGGCCCTGGGCAGGAGGCCAGGCTACTAAGGTCTGGTGTGTGCTGAGAGCCCCCTAACAATATGGATCATTAAAATGGCAGCAAACAATCAACTCAATCATCTCCCTGTAGACAAGCAAGAGGATAAGGAGCCCCGCAGGAGGACGAAGGGGGAGGAGTCAGCAAGGGGACAGTCAGTAGATCTCCTATTCAGCCCCTCCCCTTGGAGAGATTTCACCTTTGCTTCTGGTTCAAAAGAATCTTCATGGAGATGAGCCAGAGAGAAGGCATCAACTGTACAGCTCCCTCAGCTCCCTCATATGCTCTGAAACAGAAAAGGCTTCCATCGGGCGGCCACTGGCTTCCGCCTCTGGCCACCACTCTTCACCTCTCAGATGAGTCCAGGATGGACAGTGGCCACAGAGAAGCTTGGAAATGTCCCTCAAGAATAAGATGCCCTTTCATATGACCCTTTTGGAGAGCTCAGGTTCCCAGCAGAATGAGCACACAGCTTGGCTAGTCTTGGAGGAGAACACCAGATACAAATATGGGCTGACCTTGGCACCCTGTCCCAGCTCATTCTGGCACACAGAGGTGTTTACTGATCAGAGAATAAAGACCCCAAGAACCTTTCACTGCCAGAGGCCCAGCCCAACTTTATGTCTCCTTCTACTGTGGTTTTCTTCCTCCTCCCACCAAACCTGATGACCCAGCACAGAGGACCCCACAGTCCAAACCTCCAGGGCTGAAACAGCTGCTCTAGCGTTGCATGGGCAGGAAGAGGAGGAAAGAGAACAGACATCACCAGGCAACCCCTTTTCTTCCTGCTTCCTTGGATTCCTGATATCTCTTCTTACTCAGGCCTGTCTCAGGGGCTGAGGGTCACCTGAATATAAATCCTAATTTCCTCATCAGCTCTGGGAATCAGTCCCCAACTCTAAACTCAGAACCACCCCTAATCCATAACTATACCTTTGGTGAATTAGAAAAAGGCACTCCTTTGAAAGAACCCAGCCACACACAAAGACAAAGTCGAGAAAGGGGACAGTGGCTAGACTTCAGCCCTCCCTTAGCTCCTCAACCAGATCCCTGTGCACAGGGCACAGGCTGCACCAGCAATCACAGTGGCCTTCGAATGCCCCATGACTTGAAATGAGAAAGGAATCTCAAGTAGGGAATAGAGTTCCTCATCTCTACTTTGCACCACCACTACACCATGATTCTTCTGATTTTAAGGAAAGAGAAGATGCACACCCTGCTAAATTATGTAGTCTATCCTCTCTGCCGAGTCACCAGTTAGAACACTTTCTAAGTCTTCATACAAGAGAAGGAGCAGCTGGTCAGTGACGATTACTCATTAACTGAACACAGGCTGCCCTGGAGCCCGGCATTAAGCCCACGAAAGGGCATCTATGCTGACCCAAATACTGCTGATGGTCAGACCCGGAGCAAGTCAGCAAGCTATCCTGCCTGCCCTCCGCCTCTGGCCTGCAGCACCACCTTCTACTGCCTCACCCTGCCAGTGTTCAAGAAGCTGCTCGAGCCGACCCTCTATGCAATGAGCCCTGGCAAGTTTAGCCGACCTGTTCAAGGTCATGTAACTTGTTAGCAGCATATAAACACTAGAACCTTTCTATTTATGTATGTACTTATTTTTGCTTTCTTATCTAGCACATACCCCATGGTAACAAGCTCATCTCTACATATCTGTATCTATATATATCTTAAAATACAAAATATCAGTATTTTCCTAAAAACTAGAAAAGGTACACAGCAATCTGATTTGGGTTCTATAACTGCCATACATGATCACACTGTCCAGTAGCACGGCCCTTTCTCTTCACCAGTGCCCCCTTTTACAAGGTGACCTATGTGGAAAGATCCTAGCTGATGCGTTAGTGGAGCTCAGTTTTGCTCCACCAGGTCTGCAGTCTTCTAGCAACCAAAAACCAAAGGAGCCCAGACCAAGAGCAGGTCCCAAGGAACCAGGTCTCAAGATGTGGCTTGGATGCCAACACCATGTAAGACCTTGGACATGCCACTGAACCTTTCTGCACTGGCCCAGCTTCTTCCTCAGTGATGTGCAAGGAATCAAGAAAGACGGCGAGGGAGTGTGGGTTCTAAGTTACTATGAAGTGTGGGTCGCTTTGCCACTGGGCCTCAAACTATTACCAAGAAAAGCTGCAGTCCCTGCAAAGAACAACTCTTCTCTGCCCATCCACCTCCCTCCAGGACGCAGAACCATCTGGAAAGATACAGTGCAGGGGAAAGAGGGGGAAAAGAGACCTCACATGACCTTTGGCAGGGCCTGAAGTAGAGGGAAGGTAGGAGAATAGAGTGAATCCTGCACCACAGACATCACGCCACCAGGAAGAACCCTGGCTCAAAGCACGGCAAGGCTGCTTGGGAACTGGGCAATGGCTCAGATGCAGACAACTATGCCCTGCTCTTCCCCATCTTGGCTGACATTCCTCTTGGCACCCACTCAGCACACTCCTGGGCTCTGGGTAATGGGAGCTTTGGCCCCTCCCCTAGCCCAAGGATTAAGTTTGCCTCCCGCAATTCTGAGGCTGGACTCTTCCAGGCCCTCCTCCCAATCCCTTGTACCTGCTTCATAAGAAAAATCATCAACTGTGGATGGCCCAATCCCTCAGGTCCTAAGTAGTAGAAACGTCACAGGTCCCAACACCTTCCTCCTCCCATAAAGGGGTTCTTTTGTTTCCTAGACACCCACCAATATTTGGCCCTAAGGCCCAGGGACTGCTTTTCTCTCCCTTCCTCTCAAACACTGATCCCATATCTTAGCTGGAGATGGTCTCCAAGCTCAGTCAAAGCCCAGAACTCACAAGTGAAAAAGGACAATGAGCCAACCCGGCTTCGAACCTGCCTCAGCGGATACCAAGAGCCCTGCTGCAGGAGCCAGGGTCCAGGGCTAGGGCCAGGAAGGACAGGATCTCTGAAACCAGAAACCTGACCCTTCCCTCACAATTCTGCAAGCCCAACCTCAATGATCCCTAACCTTTTTGACACCTTCATGCCCCTCAAAAACTTTAAAGCCTGCTTTGACACAAGATGAGTTAGCTTCAATTTCGAGCCACCAACCCCTGACCACTCTGACCTCCTGTTCCTCTCCTCAGTTCTAGCCAGGCCAACATCACCACACCTCTCACAGACTTGCTTACTCCTCAGAGGCACAGCCATGTCCCACTGACCCCAGCCGGAGCCTCCCTTAGCTCCCAGAGTCACCACAGATTCCCCTCTTTCAAAGTTCCTCTATCCCAGCCACATGATTTAGCTCCCAGACCAGCAAAGTCTAGGAGAACTTTCTGCAAGTATGAAAATGTTCTTCTGCACTGTTCAATTCAATAGCCATTAGCTACATGTTTACTGAACACTTGAAGTGTGGCTAGCAACTGATTTTTCAAATTTAATTTAGTTTAATCCATTCATGTTAATTAATTTTAATTTAATTAGTCATGTGAGGGTAGTGGCTACCAAATTGGACAGTGCAGCCCTAGCCTACATGTGTTAATTTCACCTTCTCTAAATAGGTTTCTTGACTCAAAATTTTACAGGCCAGTTTTTACATGTGTGTCCTCCATGCAACTAAGCTTATGACAGATACGCAGCAAACTGTTACCTATCTGTAACCATATTGCATATAAAAGAGGCAGCTTGGTCAATGAAATTTTCCTAACCTTGTGACTCCTCCAGCAAACTCCAGTTTGGGACACTGCCTCTCACCTAGCCACACTACCTGTCTTGCCCTCCACAGGTACACAGTATGAGGTGTGCTGGAAAGGAGATGGTGCCTGTACTGTGAGGATGTGGGAGCTCTGGCATTTCCCTCCAACAGCATCCAGAACAATCATGAGAGGCTCTAATCATCTCCCCTTCACCAGAACAAAGGAAGTCACATCGCAGTGGCACTTCCACGACGACGTAGGGAGAGAGGACTGCTGGAGAAAGGAAAGAAAAAGAAACTACAGGACCTTGTTTTCTCTAATCCACGCAATGGAAAGATACACAGAGATAAGTTACGACAACATTCTATAAAGCAGCAACATACCTCACCTAATCAGAGTTGCACCGCAAAGAAGAACAACGATACGGTCTTTAATTAAATTTGTTGAGCTAACACCTAAGGGTCACCATGACACAGTGAAGTAGCAAGCAGCTGAGGAACCCTCCCGGGGAATACAACTAATTAATACACAAGTGGGTTGAGACTAGGTGTCCTTATCAAAGAAATAATAGAATTCCCATGTTCTTGTACAAAAAACAATAAGTAAGGTGTCTATCAAATACTCTCTTAAAAAGGGGAGGGAGTGGTTAAAAAAATGCATAGAGCTACTGTTGAAGTTCCCCTCCAACTTTGGGGACTGTGCTCGAGGGCGGGGGGGCAGGGGGGCAAATACCCACCCATCCCCCTTCGCTGACCTCCTCTCCTGTCAGTCAGGGCCTGAGGTGACAGAACAGCTCCTCAGGCTGGAGGCACCCTGGAGCAGCAGCTGGCCATGTCCCTGAGCCTGTGGCTCAGTTAGGAAGTAAGTGGCAAGAAGCCTGAGATTGGGAGTCAGGCAACCTGGGTTCCAATCCTGCCTCTGCCAAGTGAATGGCTATGGTACGTTGAGCAAGTCACTCCCTCACTCTAGGCCTTGGTTTTCTCTTCTGCAAAAGGAGGGGGCTGGACAAAATGACCTCTCAAGTCCCTTGCAACTCTGACTGGAAGCATGACTCAGAACTTAGCAAAAGCAGCCAGGAGAGATGGTGAGGTAAGGTCAAAGCACCCACCAAAAGCATTTAAATGGGAGCTCTCTGAGGTGGAGGGAGAGAAGCAGCAGGGTGAGCTGGGACTGTTTTTCAAACGCTGATTTCACTTAACAGGGCTAAGAGGTCACCAGACTACAGGCAAGGAGAAGAGCATCTAAGCACCTGCCAGCTGCCATCAACTCTCAGAGCTGCAACATAGCAGACTTCTGAACCCCAGCAGAGGCTGGGCTGCTGCCCCCCAGCTCTGCCCTAGCCCCCAGCATTGGCCTCTGCACACTGCAGAATAGAGGTCTCCTCCCCTTTTCTCAGGCACCTTCCCAAGGGGGTAATCCCTCCTGCCCCACTCCATCTTCCTCTCCTGCTTTATAATCATGAGACTTCTGGTTTTGAAAACCATTTCACTACTCAGCATCTGAGGTTAATCAAAATTCAAGATCTAGAAATCTCTTTGGTGTGTGTCTCTGGAACAGGGTTCTTTGAACCAGATTCCCCTCACAGCTGTAATTATGTCTCAGCCAATATTTGGATATGGAAGTGCTGTTAACACTGCTGTCAGACTCCAAATGCCTTGTCTCTCCTTTATTCCCCCATTATTACGTTTTAACACAAAGATGTGTGTGGGAAATCCACAATTTAACAGTTGAGTCAACTTAAAAGATCTGGGAGCAGGCTGCCTGTCAAAACAGACTGACTTCACTCTTCACCCACTTCTAACCTGAGAGGGATAAACTATAAGTGTTATTTAACACACTGCTGGATTTTTCCTTCCAAAACTATTCAAAGTAGAAAAATATCTAAACCTCTATCCCATTAGTTACAAGAGAAATCTGAATTGCCACTCAAAAGCATTTTACAGGATGATTTTGTGCATGTGTCTATTACACAGAATACAGAGCAGAAGCTGGGAGCTTTTGTTCTGAACTCTTTACATAATATTCCAAATATCCAAGAAAATGAACAGCCAGTGTTCCCAAACTACTAATGGGTGAAGGCAGATGGTGTCTCAGAGGGGACAGCAAACGCTCCTGTAAAGACCGTCTGTCACTTCCTCAATGATACAGGTTAACTGTGGTCAAACTGTATTCACCCAACTCCAGTCCCCAAGGTCATGGAGTTGGGTGAATGGTCAATCCAAACAATTTCTCCTCCTCCTTTCCCTTCAGTTATGAGTAGGGAAAGAGAAGTCTAAGGCACAAATATTGAAGTGTTGAAGATACTTATTCCCTCTCCAACAGCCAACATTAAACAACAACCGAGATCCCACAACAAGAACTTACAGCAGAAACCACAGAACTCTGACAGGGTTGGGTATGAGAGCAGCAGGAAAATAATTCTAGAGGCCTCAAAATCTAGAAATGGAACATGCTTGCTCTGTACAACTTCGAAGTACTGGTGTTTTTCAAAACATCTGATTGTATATTCCAATAGTTCCACCCATACCTCATTTCTGAGTTTTGTATTTGATAACTGAAATACAGCTCGCTATGGGGGCTGATGGGGAAGAGAAAAATACAACACAGGAAGTATTTTTCTCCTCCTCCAATCATTGAGACACCCCAGGGGAAACAAACCTGAAATGTCACCTTTAGAGATTGGTTTGACCTGAAACCCCTGTGAGAGGAAAACCTTGTTGGTGTCCCTGCAAGACCGGCTCACACTTCACTGGGGACCCACCCATCTCCAGAGACCTCCCACTCCATTCTGTTTAACTTCTGAAGTCGATTTTCTCACTTGAATCCTTATTCTCCCCACCACCACACCCCTTAAAGAAAGAAAAGGGATGGGCTTCCCCGGCTCAAAGATAATGTTTCCTCAGACTGCCCATCACCGCGCGAGTCCAGGACAGCAAGTGGCCCTCTCCGGGAGTCGGAATCAGCACGGGTCCGGCCGCGGGTTACAGACTCAGTTCACAATCATCAGCCGGGCCGCGGACACCGCCGGCCTCACCCCGGAGCCGCCCCGCGCGGGGGTGGGACGGGGCCAGCTCCGGGATCCAAACAATCCCGCCCCCGCAGCCGGGGGACGCCCAGGACCCTGCCTCAGCACACCTCCTGGCTGGCGCGCCCCAAGGCGGCCCGGATGCCCTCCCGAAGCTCGGGGAAGTGAAATCACACATTCCGGCTCCCAAATAAGGAGCGAGGCTAAATAAACCTCTGCGATCCGACTTCTCCAAACCAACCGACCAACCGGCTCAATGAGTAATGGGCCTTTTGTGCCCGCAGAGAGAGAAAAAGGAGGGAGGAGAGGACGGGGAACCACCCCCCCCCAAAATCACTTCCTTGAGATGGAGTGAAATTAGCAGAAGTCCCGAGGCCAACCGTTCCGACTCGTCTGGATTCCGCTCAAACCCCAAAATGGCAGGGTCCCCTGAGTCCCCGGAGCGGGTTCCAGGGCTCCCGCCCGGGAGCGGCCGGAAGCGGTCAGGGTGGCGAGGGCGCTGGGACCCGCCGCCCGCCCCGCACTCGGCACCCCCGGCCCGGCCGCCCCGCCCCGCCGCGGCCACCCCTCCGCCAGCGCCGCGACCCAGGCCGGGACGGGAACCCGACGCTGGGGAGCTCCAGGGCCCGGGGCCGGCCCCGCCTCCCCTCCCCGGGCCCCAGACCTACTTTGAGGGCGAATTTCTCCTGGGTCCTCTTGTTGAAGATCTGCAAAACTTTCCCGTTGATGCCCAGCCCCAGGACCTGGCTGGTGACCTTGTAGTCATCGATGATGGCGTTCTTCTTGATCTGCAGGCCGGACTTGACATGGAACTGCGGGAACTGCTGCGGGGGCGGCGGCGGCGGCTGCGCCGGGGGGTGCGGCGGGGCAGGGGCGGGGGGCTGCGGCGGCGGGGCCGGGGCGGGGAAGGGCACCGGCGGGCTCTGGCCCTGGGAGTTGGACAGCATGGTGCCCGGGGGTTCGGGGATACGGGCGAGGGTGCCCGCGGCCGCCCCCTCCTCCGGCTCCGGGCCCCCTCCCCGCCGCCCCCCGACCGGCTGCGAAGTTCGCTCCGAGCTGGAGCCGGCTTCCCCGACCCGGCCCGGCTCCAGGCTCGGCGGGTCGCGGGGCTCCGTGGGTCCCGCCGCTCGCCGCTGGCGCCCACCGGCCCGGCGCCCTCCCTCCCTCCCTCCCTCCCCCCGGGGGCCTGGCGCTCTGGGGACCGCGGGGCGGCGGGGGCCCGGCCGGGGGGAAGCGGCCGCGCGACAATGTACCCAGCCCCGGGCCGGCGGCCGCGTCACAGCCTCGTCTGCGTCCGGGGCCGGTCCTTAAAGGGGAGGGGCGGGGGGCGTGGCCTGGGGAGGCGTGGTGTGGGGGAAGGGCGGTCCTTAAAGGGGAGGACGCCCGGTGCCGGGAGCTGGGAGGATCGCGGAGTAGTCTGGGGGCTGCTGCCTGGGGGACAGGGAGCGAGGACGAGGAAATCCTAGTTCTTAACCAAGGCCATGCAAAGGGAGAGGGGAGGCGTGTCAAAGGAGCTGCTTAATTCAGATGGAAAATCCACTCCTCTCCAATTGTCTGGGCCTCTCAGCGTCAGCGAAATTGGGAGAAGGGTGTATTTCCAAGGAGAGGGATGGCTCGTAGGTGTCCAGCTAGATGAGACCTCGCGGGGGAGCTGGAATCGTCCCAGGAAAAGGTGTGAGCCAAAGGCGGGCGTATTAAATATTTCCCTAACTTCAACATTTTCCTCTGAGGTTTTTTGCATCTCTTTTCTCATTAATTTATTGTTTTTCAGTAAAGACGTATTATTGTGTCAGGAGCACTTTACTAATTATACCTTTGAACATGTTTTCATGTAAAAAAACTAAAAAGGATACAGGGTGGCAAGAGGATGGGTTGAGATTTGGGCCGCCATAATTCCCGCCATCCTTTGCCACGGATTGGCTGCGTGAGGCTGAGCAAGCCTTGCACCTCTCTCTCCGTGGGAAGAACAGTGAGAGTTTTTCAAAGGTTGTGGGCAGAGTCAGAGGAGATAATGAAACTGAAGGGGAGGCCCTGGGGAATGGCTTCTGATTTCCGATGTGGAAAAATTAATCCGTAAGAAGTGGGTTAGCCCCGTGTATCTCAGGAAAAGCCCAGGGATCTAGCTGGACCCTGCATAGAAGCTGCCAGGAGGCCTCCACACACATTCTAATGGGGTTCGAGATGACCAAGTGCATCCCTGCTGACCTCCCACCTCTGACTGACAGAACAGTTGAGAAATGGCAGGCGACCCAGACAGGTGAACACAAAACCTCAGCTTAAGTCTTGGTGAGGCCAGTTAGAGAATGAGGCTTGACCTATGGCCACACATTCCCCCTGAGAGGTCCCCCAAAACTCCAGAAAGAAGACAGCACCTCCGGAAGGGGCCCTTGGGGATAGAACTTAGGTAGGTAAGGCACAAGTGCCAATGTCTCTTCCCTCATTCACCTTTCCCAGAAGATGCTTGTGGAGGCAGGAATGAGGGGGAGGAGTGAGGGGCGGGACTTACCCTTCCAACGCTGTCCTTTCCTGGGGCAGGCAGGGCTCTGTGGACCAAGGAGAGACATGGTTTCCCGGACACGAACATTTGCTCTTCTCAAGCAGCATCTGCTTAGCGCCATGTACAAGGTGCCATGCTGAGCCCTGCAGCGGTGGATGGTGTTAATCTGGTGGGGAAGAAGACAGATACCAGTGGCACAGAGAGGATGGCAGACACCTTCCTAGGAGCCCAAAGCACAGGGATTCTCTTCTGTCTGTAGCAGCTAGCAGCTTCCTCCCGAGTCTACAGGATAGATATGGTTAGACAGCTCCCCGGATTCCCTTGACTCTTCAAAGACAAAGACACTACCTAAGGCCAAGGGGATGGGAAAACATCTTCACTCCAACACTTCTATAGCACTGCTGTCATCTCCCGGAAGCACACACAGGAGATGCCCAAGGACAAGAGGAACACAGAGGTGGGAAGGTGGAAGGCTCCAACTGCTCAGGCTCTGGTCTGGGGCTGCTCTGGAATCTGAGTTGGTCTTTTTTCTCTTTGCAGAGTCACTGGAGGCTCCCTATGGCTTGGTGTTGAGGTATCACCTGTTTTTCTCCACAAAGCTAGAGAGTAACTTCTTTCTGCCTTTTCAGAGGCGACAAGGCACAGCGGTAAGATGACAGGATCTAGAGACAAATGAGCTGAAGCCAAGGCTGTCCTCCAGCTGGGTTACCTTGAGCAAGACATGTAACATCTCTCAGTATCTGAAAAAGAATAGAGAAAAACAATAAAATCTACTTTCAGGGCTGAGAGAGAATAAAATGAAATAGTAATTATGAGAACACATCCTAAAGCATAAACTATAATTTATCATTAAATATTAAATATCACCATTATTTGGACATTGTTGGCTTGCTCCTCTGCTCTGTGCCCACAGCCTACAGATCTATTCCTGATATCAAAGCCGCTTTCCTACCAAGCTGGAGCTCTGGGGAGATAGTGAAGCCCTATGACCTAGGAATAACAGGACAACTGAATTCCCACCTGAGAGTCCTCCCAAAGTTGCAAGAGCCAAATAGGCCTAGGGGGCACACAGGGACTCTGAGGGTACATACATAGTGGATAGAGATTATATGAACTGTGCACACAGCACCAGAAAACACACACATATATGAACACAACACATAAGCACAGCATGCCATGTAATAGAATAAACGCCTAGTGGATGAATAATTGAGGAGTGAGATGTGCTAAATGCAGAAGCACTGGACAAGAGATCCTGAGTCTTAAGTTCCATTCTGATACTGTCTCACTATGTAACCTCATGAGAGCCCCTTGCTCCCTCAGTTCCTTCCTTCTCATCTATAAAATAGTGACAATAACATCTGCCTTGCCTACTTTGTAGGGCTTGTGCAAGGATAAAATAAAATACCCACAGGAAGCAGTCCAAAGTCCTATTTGTGTAACACCAGGCTCTCAGCTATCTGTAATGAACTACTTAATAAACAGTTTTTATGGATGTGTAAACGCACTTCAAAACTTGAAAGTATATGCAAATAGAAAGTCCTATTTTTGTCTACTATTAATATGCAAACACATATGCCATACAATATAGCACACACAAAGACAATTTAAGGACCTCAGGTACATAGAAATGGATTAATTATAATCCTTGATTCATGACACACTCTCGTCATTGGATCATTGATCCATGCAGCTCCACTTTTATTGTTAGTTAATAATTATTTTTAATAATGCAGTAAGCACCTGTGAATCCACTACCCAAAATAAAAACTAGAACTTCAACAATTATGTACATCTAACTAGATGATTCCTCCACCCACACTCCCCCAACTCCTCCATTTCCCTGGCCCAAGACCCCATCATCCTGAGTCCTATATTCATCTTTCCCTTGCTTTCCTTTTTATATAGTTTTATTTCATGAAGGCATGTTCAAATGTATCATAAAAGATGAAACTCAAATCATCTTAAAAGGGAGGTGGCCAAGGGTGACTTTAGCAGCAAGACCAGGTTAAAATAAGAAAATGCCTTGTCATAGTTTCAAAGTATTCCTCACCTTCTTATGATGCTGCTGCTGCTGCTGCTGCTGATGATGATGATGATGATGATGATGACAATGTTTGTTGAGTGCTTCCTGAGTGCCCAACACTGTGCTCATCCCTCTACCTGCATTGTCTCATTTAAATCTCATGACAATCCATGGCCGAGATTGCTAGCTGGGTGGGCTAATACCTTTTTTTCCTCTCTTTGACAGTAAAGAGCCCCCCATATTTAGCTAAGCACAAGACTGCCTGGAATAAAAATTACATTTCCCACTTGTCCAGCCTCCATTACAGCCAGTTACCTTCATAAGATTAAGTTGTAACCAATGACTTGTAAATGGAAGTGGTTTATGGAAAGAGGTAGGTCCTTCTCCTTCTCTTTTTTCTTTCCTACTGGCTGGAATAAAAATTTCACAGCTGGAGCCATCTTGGATTGTGAAGTGGAGGTTACAGGTTGAGGAAGACAGAACAAAAGGACAGAAGGAGTCTGTATCCTAGTGAGCCTAGATCCATCATATCAGCACTGAACCACCTATCCAGACTTTTATATGAAAGAGCGATAAATGGCCTTCTTGTTAAAGTGACTGATGGTCTAGGTTCTCTGTCACTCACAGCCAAACCTTATCCTACTTTTATACAGCCCTATGAGGTCTGTACTGTTATCCTCACTTATCTGTTGTCTAAACAAGAAAACTGAGTCCCAGAGAAATTAAAGAACTTAGGCCGGGCGCGGTGGCTCAAGCCTGTAATCCCAGCACTTTGGGAGGCTGAGACGGGCGGATCACGAGGTCAGGAGATCGAGACCATCCTGGCTGACATGGTGAAACCCCGTCTCTACTAAAAAAAAATACAAAAAGCTAGCCGGGCGAGGTGGCGGGCGCCTGTAGTCCCAGCTACTCGGGAGGCTGAGGCAGGAGAATGGCGTGAACCCGAGAGGCGGAGCTTGCAGTGAGCTGAGATCCGGCCACTGCACTCCAGCCTGGGCGACAGAGCGAGACTCTGTCTCAAAAAAAAAAAAAAAAAAAGAAATTAAAGAACTTTCCCAGAGTCATTCCACTAGCAAAGGACAGGACCCAAGTCTTTCTGACCCAAAGTCCAGGCTCACGGTCCTTACTGTAGATCCTGAGCAGACATACACTCACATATCCTTCTTAATGTCAGAAATACGGTATCTGCTATTTCTGGGCAGGAATTGCCTGAAGAGGTATGGGCTATTCTTTCCATTTTAGAGCAACATAAATTTTCCACCTCAATTTCCTTCCATCTTGGCCTAATCGTTACAGCGTATAGGTCTATGTTAATTTGCATGACTGGGTTATATGATAGGATACATTGTGACAATCTTTTTCTTCAAGATTCCCCCACCCAGCCTTCACACCATCAGGGAGTATAAGTTTCCTGTTTTACTATGACGTGGCATTATGAACGAGTGACAGAGGGTGGAAATTTATGGAGGTGGATTTCTTGGAAATTTTCAGCTAACACTCTCTTGATGAGAGAGGATCATCCACAGGCTGGCGGGTCTGCGCGTGAACACAGATAAAGCAGCCTTTGTATCCACTGCTACTACCACAAACAAAATATTGCAAGAAGGAGCATGATTTACAGAAGAAGCTCTGTCCACTAAAAACCCACCCTTGGAAAGAAAATGGCTCAGAGCCAGAAAGAAGTAGTCTTCATGTCATAGGCTAGTATTTCTGTGATAAAATGAGAAATTCCCCCAAAGCAAAAGTGACAGATATATATATACATAAGACTCATTAGTCACAAAAATTTCTGGCCCAGAAAATGACCTCAAAATATTGGTCAGGATGGTCTCTACCATCCCTTCTATCTTAGCTCTTTCTGAAGATGCTAACGGCTGCCTCACAGAAAGGAATTCTACCCAAAGCAACTGCCATTGGTAATGCCCTACTTAAGACATCCCAGAGGGGAAAAATGCTCCCCCACCCACGATGCCCTCGGTGCCCTCATCTGCACTTCATCCTTTGATAGTTTAATGCCATGGAAGGGAACAGCTGGGGCAGTGGCAAAGAATGCGAATAGAAAGAGAAAGAAGGAAGTACCCAAAGGGGAACAGAAACTTCACCTCTGCACATCAACAGACATAATATGGTCCAAAGGGACTACAAATGAGAGTAATTAGGACTACAGCATGCCTAAGTCTTTTTTTTTTTTTTTTTTTTTTTTTTTTAGACGGAGTATTGCTTTGTTGCCCAGGCTGGAGTGCAGTGGCACAATCTTGGCTCACTGCGACCTCTGCCTCCCGAGTTCAAGCAATTCTCCTGCCTCAGCCTCCCGAGTAGCTGGGATTACAGGCACCTGCCACTATGCCTGGCTAATTTTTGTATTTTTAGTAGAGACAGGGTTTCACCATGTCGATCAGGCTGCTCTTGAACTCCTGACCTCAGGTGATCCACCCGCCTTGGTCTCCCAAAGTGCTGGGATTACAGGCGTGAGCCACTGCACCCAGCCAGGATGCCTAATGCTAAATCCACGGTTTACAATGGGAAATGTAGGGAGGAGAGGCAAATATCCAGCTGTATTCAAGAAGGCTTCCAAGGCTGTTGTCCTTGTATTAAAAGCATTGCCCTCCAACCTAACTTATATCTGGCATATCAGTTGCTACTCAGATGAGTAACAGCCTGGATAATGATTGGGAAAGGAGGAAAGGAAAGGGGGAACTATCTAGGAACACAATCAAGGTGGGTCAATGAAAAGGATCATTATCTTCTTACCTGGTGACCTGGTGATGCCTGGAATTTTCTCCCTTGCTTAAGATAAGTAAATGGAAGTGGAAAGGTAGAAAAGGTAAGGGAGAGATATACACATGTGTATGTGGAATGGGTAGAGATTTCCTAAGGGTATAATGAGCCATAGCTCCACATGAGAACATAACTTTAAGGCAGCAGAGAATGGTGGAATCAAATTCTGGGTTCCAATCCCACCCCATCACTCACTACTATACTTAACTGCACTTCATTGTACTGTTTGTATAATGAAGGATTAAATAATATTCCCTAGATTAAATACAGGGTAACATTTTCAATGGTTTCAGACACATAGTACTTGGCCTCTATAAATGTGAGCAGTTACTATGCAGCAGGTACTTTCATAGTAACCATCTCATTCAATCCTCTCAACAATGCTCTAAGGAGTAGTATTTCTGGCATTTTGATCACTGAAAACATTGTGGTTCAGAAAGGTTAAATAACTGGCCAGTCATCACACAACTAGATGGGGAAGACCTGTTTCCACATGTGTCAGAGCCTATGTTCCTCAATGCTCTTGAAAGTGGTCCAGCTCCCTGACACCTGCCAGGCTGACCTGGGGAAGCCATCTCAGCCTGTGTGCATGGCTCAGGAGAAAAAGACAGTCTGCAACTGCAACTGACTCAGAGCTTCCAGAGACTGTCCCTACCACTAAGATAGACAGTTAAAGGCAATGAATAGAGTCATTTGAGCATTAATGGATTTGCAATCTTAGCATTTGTAAACTTTTGAGGAAGTACCTAAATATTTGAGGTATATGTGATATAATTTATGTAGTATATGTGTATTGTATATACATATATAAACACATTATATATATACACTATATATATACACACTGTATATGAGCAAAAACAAAACAAAGTGTGTGTGTATATATATATATATACACACTATATATACACACACTATATATATACACTATATTTTGTTTTGTTTTTGCTCATTCCATGACAGATCAAAGTAGGATCTAATTTTTCTTCCCACATTTCTTATGAAGCGGTGAAAACTACAACATTGTAGAGACAAAAGGGACATGTACAGATAGATCTGTACCTTTCCTCCAAAGACCGCCTCTACACCATCATATAGACAGGTAGGTGTGTGACTTTAAAAACTAGGCTCTCAACCCAGGTACGGTGGCTCACACCTGTAATCCCAGCACTTTGGGAGGCTGAGGCAGGTGGATCACTTGAGGTCAGGAGTTTGAGGCCAGCCTGGCCAACATGGCAAAAACCTGTCTCTACAAAACATACAAAAATTAGCCAGGCGTGGTGGTGTGCGCCTATAGTCTCAGCTACTAGGGAGGCTGAGGCAGAAGAAAACACTTGAACCCAGGAGGCAGAGGTTGCAGTGAGTGGAGATCACACCATTGCACTTCAGCCCTGGTGACAGAGCGAGACTCCGTCTCAAAAAAAGAAAAAGAAAAGTAAAAGAAAAACTAGGCTCTCAGAACTTCTGGTGCACATTTATTGTACCACAAGAGGCTGGGTGCAGTGGCTCATGCCTATTATCCTGGCACTTTGGGAAGCCAAGGCAGGAGGATCACTTGAGACCAGGAGTTCAAGACCAGCCTGGGCAAAAGAGCAAGACTTTTTTTCTTTTTTTTTTTTTTTTTTTTTTTTTTTTTTTTGAGACAGAGTCTCACTGTGTCTCCCAGGCTGGAGTGTAGTGGCGTGATCTCGGCTCACTGCAAGCTCCGCCTCCCGGGTTCACGCCATTCTCCCGCCTCAGCCTCCCAAGTAGCTGAGACTACAGGCGCCCGCCACCACGCCCGGCTAGTTTTTTTTTTTTTTGTATTTTTAGTAGAGACGGGGTTTCACCATGTTAGCCAGGATAGAAGACTTTTTTTCTAAAAAAAAAAAAAAAAAAAACTGAGGATGGTGGCAGGAGCCTATAGTCCCAGCTACTCAGGTGACTGAAGTGGGAGGATTGCTTGAGCCTAAAAGGTTGAGACTGCAGGGAATTGTGATGGCCTCGTGATTCTCCCACCTAATGGATAACAGGAGCCCCTCCTGACCCAGAGAGGTCAACAGGGGCAGGCCCTCTCTGCTATTTGGTTAGCCTTGTATTTGGAAGCTGACAGGGAGGGAATGGGGCAGTGCTAGTGCCATGGGTACCCAGGATTCTCCTAGATGGATGCCAGACATTACTTCCATATTGTGTAATACACAATAGGCATTGTGCATTGATTACACAATAGGCATTGTGCATTGATCTTGGTACTTTTGTTCCTTTTTTGAGACTGAGTCTTGCTCTGTTGCCCAGGCTGGAGTGCAGTGGCATGATCTCAGCTCACTGCAACTTCCGCCTCCTAGGTTCAAGTGATTCTCTATCTTGTGCCTCAGCCTCCCAAGTAACTGGGACTACAGGCGTGTGCCACCACATCAGGCTAATTTTCATATTTTTAGTAGAGACAGGGTTTCACCATGTTGGCCAGGCTGGTCTCGAATTCCTGACCTCAAATGATCTGCCTGCCTCGGCCTCCCAAAGTGCTGGGATTACAGGCATGAGACACTGTGCCCTGTCACACTTCATCTCTTTAAAAAGTTTCTCTCCTTTTTATTCTACATTCTTATATTTATAGAGTGTGTTGAAGTTTGCACAACACATCGCCAATAGCTCCTTATTGACCAAAGTCCAAAGCCTGAGAAGAATTTCTATCGCTTAAATCTGCCTCTTACCTTACATTTTGACACCCTCCCCTACAAACCGTATTTCTTGCTGGTGCTAACCACCTGCTGCCTCAAAACAGGCCATGCAGTTTCTTGTCTCTCTTCGTTCCTCTTTTCGTTAAGTCTTTCTCCTATGTGGTTTTCCTCCTCCACCTGGAGAATTCTTGCCCATCCTTAGAAGTCCAGGTCAAATGTCACCTTCTCAGTGAGAGCTTCCTGCATATATCTCTCCCGTTTCTGAGCCCCAGGGCACCATGCTTAAACCTTCTTAAGGCTATCCCCATTGGAATGGCTATTACTAAAATAAAAACAAACCCAGAAAATAAGTGTTAGCTAAAATGTGGAGAAATTGGAACTCTCGTGCACTGCCGGTGAGAATGCAAAATGGTGCAGCCATCGTGGAAATAGTATGGCAGGTCCTCAAAAAATTAAACATAGAATTACCATATGATTTAGCAATTCCACTTCTGGGGATATACCAAAAAGAATGAAACAGATATATATATATATATATATATATATATATATATATATATATATGTATGTGTATATATATATATATAACTATATATATATATAACTCCATCTCAAAAAAAAAAGGAAATTCTGATACATGCCATAACATGGACTAACCATGGAAATATTGTGCCAATAAAATAAGCCAGACACAAAAAGACAAATATTATATGATTCCACTTATCTGAGGTACCTAAGTAGTCAAATTCATAGACACAAAAGGTCAAATGTCCTTCTAGGCCTGGATAGAAGCTCAGGCCCATCCTCCTCCCTCCAGGACCATCACACTCAGCAACACAACCCTCATCGTGCAAGATTCTGTGTCATTCAGACACTTAGAAAATCTCAAACCCAAGCAGCCACCTGCCTTTGTCAGCCCCTTCTAAGCCTGAAGTCTGGCCCAAATGAGGCCTTTTCCATGAGGCTATCCCACTATCCCTTCCTCCATGAGGACAGGGGCCAGAAATTCTCTATATCTGACATACAAGAGGTTTACAAGACCACAGAATTCTTTAAAAAAAAAAAAATTTTTTTTAATACATTCACATGGTACAAAATGCAAAAGCCCTAAACAGCATCTTGTAAAATTTCTCCCTGGCCACCTAACCCCTCAGCCACCCAGTTCTCCACCCCAGCTTCTGTGTATTCTAGAAGTATTTAAGACAGTTCAACCTTCCATATAGGAACTAGCAAGAACTGTGCTTGGCCTAAACATCCAGGAGACCTGATCCTACACTCAGAAGTCATATTGTGAAGATGAAGGCCCTGGACCAGCTTTTACAGCCTGTGGGCCAGTGCCCCTTCAGGGCAGGCTTCATTCCTGGGTGCCCGGGATCAAGGCCTCTGCACAGGAGCCTAAGGTTTCACCTGGCATTGATGAGAGACATGCATGATTCTCCCTCAAGAAGGAAGGCACAGGGAGTGCAGGATGACAGCCAAGGGTGGGAGTCGGACACATGAGTAGGGAAGAGGGTGGGGAAAATCCTGGAAAAGAAGAGGTGATGGAAGAACCTAGTCTGGTTGGGAGATGGGGGCTGATGGCTGCCCACTCGTATCTGCAGAGCCAATTGGTGCCAAGGCCCCTGTAATTCAGGCCAAGAATGACTAGAAGGGTAGCAAAGAGGGACACGTGGGCAGCCTCTCCCGTGGGCCTTCCCCAAGCAGGCCAAGGCCGAGCAAGAGGTGTTTCTTCATGTCTTGGTGTAATCATACAGCTGCCTCAGCCACAGAGCTCCGGCCTGCGTCACTCCCCAGGAATCTGGTTCTTGTTTACCATGAAGAAGTGTGGTTATTACAGGGCCTAGTGGCCCTCTTCCAGCTTCCCCAGAGAGCTTGTGGGAGAGCTGAGGGCCTGGGAAGGGGAGCCTGGCCCAAGAGGGATTGCTGAGTGGGAGGAGTGGTAGGCTTCCCTGGGGATCTGCCCCTCCCAGGGCCCCCTCACCAAGAAGAGCCCTAGAAGAGCCTGGGGGGATTCCAGGGTCCTTCCTTGGCGGAGACACCTGGGGCCTATCTTCCTACAGAATTCGGAAAGAAAGAGCAAGGAAGCAGAAAAAGCAAATGGAGAGAATGGGTGAGGAACAGGACCAAGGAACAGCAAAAATTGAGTTCAAACTTATTGTATGTTCTGCTCTTAACATTAAGAATTAATGTTTAATTCTTTAAGAAACAAGAGAATTAAGAAATTAAGAAATAAGAGAAACCGGATCAAGAAATAAGAGAAACCTGGGGAGGGGATCAACCCTCTGACGAGATTTATATTCTGCTAACTTTGTGCCTATCCCTAGTGACTTGACCAGCACCTGTCACAGAATATGGTATTTGTATTTTTGCTGGATGGATGAAATGGAGGATGGTGAATGGCACATAGAGAAAGACAAATTTAAAAGGTCATGGTAGTAGCTCTCATTTAGTGAGGACTTATTATGTTCCTACAATGCCTGTGATTCCAGGTGTTGACTCAATCAATGCCCCATAATGACCCTGCAAGATAGGTGTTACTAATATCCTTCCAGGGGCCCAGATGAGGAAACTGAGGCCCAGTGAATTTAAGCAACTTAAAGTAAGGCCTGGAGTGGGGATCTGAATGCAGGAAGCCGGGACCTAACACCTGTCTTCTCAGCCACCATGTTCTCCTGAGCAGGGAGTAAGACTTACAACTGCTGCAATTTGGGATATAAAGCTCCATACTAGAGTTGTTCTTCCTCAATCAATTACCTTGTTATGATCCTCATCCTCCATTCCAGCCCCTGGGTGGGCTTCGCTGGATTCCAAGTCTAGGCTCAGAAAAAATCATAGCGAGAATAAGACAGTTATGTTTTTCCCAACCCAAAATTCCAATAATCTATTAATCTAGCTCAAGATCTTGGTATGACAGCCATAAAAAAGGTGTGGGCCCAGGGACCAGAACATGAGCCCAAAGCCCTGCATAGCTGAAATGCTCTTTCTTTCTCTTTCTTTGCTATCCCCTGCAGATGCCTTTTTCTCTTCTGTTCCCTATGCTTTTTTTTTTTTTTTCTCCCAGAATATTGTCCAAATGAGGAGGTGTTTCTGAAACACCAACTTGGTTCATTTACTCCCCACATAGCTGCCTGCTCTTTTCTCCCTGGGAAGTTGAACTAACAAGGTAGTATGAAAATCAGGTCATTTTCACTGTTTCAGTGTTTCCAGAGGCCATGGTGCTGAAAATGGAAATGTCAAAGTGGGATAATTACATCGGCCCTGAAGCCCTGTTTTCTAACTACCATTTATCCATAATCGATTCCTGAAAAAGACAAAGGACGTGAATAATCAACCAAGCAGATGGAGCCTCAAGCAGTGAGGCAGAAGAGAAAACATGGTTCCCCGAAGGGAAAAGGAAGAAAGGCCTGGGGGCCCAGGGAATGTGTCTGCCCTGGAGACAGACCCGGTGATCAAGAAAGGCACACAGCTCAGACCTGGCCTGGGCAGATAAGGCATGTGTAGTGAGAAGCAATTAATCATTGGACTTCTCCTTTAACGTCTTCTGACAGCCGTGAGAAGCTCTCTCTAGGAAATGGGGAAGGAAGTAGTAAGGAAGAACCCTGAGGATATCACATGAAGCGGGAAGCTTGGGCATAAAAATAAGGTTGAAAGATCACAATTTCTAGAAGCTGTTTATTTAAAGACACTCCTTGTAACACACAAACACACACACACACACACACACCACACACCGCCAGAAGTTGTTAAAGCTTGTGGTGGGGCTACAATTTTCTGTGGCCTGTTTCTTCTTTGCCTTTAGGTTCAGCTGAGGAGACACGGTCAGCCACGTATCACTGGGCATTTTAGTCAGTTTCACTTCCTGTTTCTCATGCTGAAAATGTAATAATCATCGTAATGATAATAATAATTCTGCAGCCTTGCCTCTGGCTTCTATTTATATAGGGCCTCCCAGAAGTGTGTGCATCAGTGGGAGGGGGAGTAGAGCACATCTACTCCATCAATCAACAGCTGAGGGTGGAGGCAGGCTTGGAGGAAAGGGTGGGGACATAGAAATTAGCAATGGAAATTATTAAACTCATTTTTTCAAGAGGGGGAATCTAAGTGGGTTGGTAACTCCCCAAATGGCTATTCTTACCTTAGAGACATTTATAAAGCCCTTCTCCCAAGATCCTCTAAAAATAAATCATTCCCAAACACTTTTCACCCTTCAGCCTGTCCCCAGTCAAGTTAATCTTTGTGATCTGAGGCCCAAAAACATTTAAGCTAACTTCCCAGAGTCCCACAGCAGGCCAGGAGGGAAGACAGGACCAGACTAGGCTTCTTCTACATCTATCAAGAGCCGTAACGAGGAAGGGAATTTCCAACTTTATGGGGAACTTGCAAACTTGTCAGGAAAAAGTACAACTGCTTCTGCTAAGGAAAAAAAAAATGCATAGTTCTTGCAGATTTAAAACCCTAGGACAATGAGAGAGAGTTCTCTCTTACTAAGAATGTGCTGCAAATGTCTAAGATTAGAATAGGGGTAGGAGGGGCAGCTTTCAGACTTTGGTCAAAACAACAGCTTCGCGTAGAGGTATTGAGCCAGTATTTTAATTTTTTACCACTGGTAAAGGGTTATACTCGAAGGACAAAGGTTGAACACTCCACAGGCTCAAGAGAATGAGATGGGAGTGGAGGGAAGCGGGGGAGGAAGCCATTATCTTGATGACAATGGTGACACAGTCATCCTTTAGATCCTGCCCTCCCTCCGCTGGGGATCTGAGGAGAAGGGGAGGGGGAAGGAAGCAGGTGGTTTCAGGGTCCTCTCTATATGAACCAAAAAGGCAGGTAAAGAAAAAAAAAATGAAACCACCAGAGAGAGCCTCTAATTAATTGAATTAAAATTAAATGAAAAAAAAAAAACTCTCTCTCAGACACAAAGCACACAGACATACCCTGAAGCATTAGCTAGCTACACTAAGGATCAAGAAAGGATGTGATATCACCTATGTATTTATTGTGATAATTATTGTTGTTGGAGTTTTTCCCCCAAAGGACAATCATAAGCCTGGGGCTGCATGGTAAGTGACAGGTTAGAAATGCGAAAATGAGAAAAGCCCACTGTGACCCTTCGAATGATCAACCTCAGGCTGTCAGGTGTCGAACCAGTGCAAGGAGGGAACAGTAATGATATCAAACTCTTCCACAGCATTCCCTATGTGCCAGGCACTGTTCTAAGCACTTTCCACATATTTTCTCATTCAACACTTGCAATAACCCTGTGAAATAGACTACTACTATTGGGACATTATCATTCATATGCATTTCCACCCTGGCTGTCTTGGCATCTCCGAGCCTGTAAAAGATAAGGTTCTTTAGTTCCCTACCTCTGTTCAGGGCCATTTATCTCCTTTGCAGGACCCAGTGCATGCAGAGAACCTTGTTCAGAAATTATTAAGAATTCCAGGCAGGGCACGGTGGCTTACACCTGTAATCCCAGCACTTTGGGAGGCCGAGGCAGGCGGATCATGAGGTCAGGAGATCGAGACCATCCTGGCTAACATGGTGAAACCCCGTCTGTACTAAAAATGAAAAAAAAAAAAAATCGCCAGGCGTGATGATGGGCACCCATAGTCCCAGCTACTTGGGAAGCTGAGGCAGGAGAATGGCGTGAAGCCGGGAGGCGGCCAAGATCACACCACTGCACTCTAGCCTGGGTGACAGAGCGAGACTTTGTCTCAAAAAAAAAAAAAAAAGGAATTCCAAGTGAGTATTAAATCCACACAGGGTCTTTATAAGTGCAGGTCCCTGTGCAACTGTATGGCTTGCATGCCCATGAAGCTGGCCCTGCATAGAATCTCCCTGAATCATTGCACAGAACAATTGTGCTGTCTTCTGTTTTCCTACCCTGGTGCATGCCCAGCTCCTAAACAAGGAAAGAGGAGGGAGAAAAACACATCCTACCCCAAATACGTTGGCTGTGTGTGAATGGCTTTGTTGAAGAAGGTATTCCTCAGCTAAATGAAAGTTTGAGAACCATGATCTAGACGATGTTTTTCTTCTCTTCCTATCTTCCCCCATACTTAGAAGACAATACAAATGATTTGTTAAGATCTCTCCCATTGTTGTTTTAGGAGGTTTGTCCTTTTATTCACCGCTCTCCTCACATCCCACATCCAATCAGCTGGCAATTCTTGCTGACTCTATCTCAGCAAGGCCTCCTGTATCCTGCCCTCTTTTCCATCTCCCCTGCCACTGCCCTAGATTTCTCTCACCTAGAATATTCCACTAGCTCACTAACTAGACTCCTTGCCTTCAACCCCCTGCTTTTCCAATCCATCCTTTATGATGCTTGTTATACTTGGGCTTTTATTCGTCACTTTTGAGGACTTTTTTTTCTCCCAGGCTGTCAATTTCTCAAGGACAGATACTCCTTTCCCAGTCACCTGTGCCCCACTCAGTAGCCCCGAGAGGAGCAGTCTGTGATTGCTGAGTATGTGTGCAATGACTCCCTTGCAAATATCTCTCCTTTTCCATCAGGCTCACGTTCTAGACAACAGCTCAGCCTTTTGAACTCTCAGTCTAGAGAGTTCCTTTGTCTTAAATTCTAGAGAAAAGCATGACATCCGAAGTCCTATCTCACACTACAATAAAAATGTAGCCAATTGGAATGATTAGGAGGGTTTACTTCCCAATGTACAATAAGGCATGGTAATAATTATGAGAAGCTGTGGAGCGGACTAATGGGTGTTTCTTGCTTGGAAGGCTGGTTTGACTTGGCTTCAACCAAAAAAGGCAGAAAGGCCTGACTTCCATAATCTTCACTACCCATAGCAAAGTCATTGGTCTGTTTAAATAATCAGGATTGTTTTAAAGAATGATGGCCTTGAGTACTACTTTAGGGAAGAAACTGCAATCAAAGATGGCTTACCTCAACATTTCAAAAAGTCTTACTGGTACCCTAATCTCATTTTAAAACCAGCCTAAATTACCTTGGATCCAGAATATGAGAACCATCCTATATCAGTTAGGATGCATGCAGCTGAAAAGACATCTGGCAGTGGCTTAAATAATAAAGATGCTAATAGTTTCTTAATAAGACTAAAGGGAGGTGATCTTGGGTTGTTCAGCAGCTCAACAAAGTCCTCAAGCTCCATCAAGGATCCAGGTCTGACCGTCCTCTGCTTTGCCATGCTCAGCAGACAGGACATCTCCACCATCCAACTTAGCATATCATTTCATTGTTGCAAGACGGCTATAACAGCTCTAAGTATCACATCTTCACATGGCATGATTCAACAGAGCAAGAAAAGAGGCAAGGGTGAAATAGAAAATAAAAGTAAAATTTTCAAAAAATTGAAGTCTTGGCTGGGTGCAGTGGCTCACTCCTATAATCTCAGCCCCTTGGGAGGCTAAGGCATGAGGATCACTTGAGGCCAGGAGTCCAAGACCAACTTGGGCAACATACAGAGACCCCATCTCTCTAAAATATAAAAATAAATTAGCTGGGAGTGGCAATGTGTGCCTCATCCCAGCTGCTCGGGGGGTGCTGAGGTGGGAGGATCGCTTGAACCCATGTGATCAAGGCCACACTGAGCTGAGACCGCACCATTGCACTCCAGCCTGGGCAACAGAGTAAGACCCTGTCCTAAATAAATAAATAAATAAATAAATAAATAAATAAATAAATAAAATTTCCTCCTATAACTATCTCATTTATCAAGGGAAAAATATTTCCCAAAGAACTTCAGTTGGCTTCCCATAATGTCCCATTGGCCAGAAGTGGGTCACAGGCCCACTCCTAAACCAATGGCTGCACAAAAGAACCAGAATGTCCCCCAGGTCGGGGAGGAACCAAACTTCCTCTGGCACTCTGCTACCGACCTGCTGAACCAGGTGTGGGTTCTGTCGCAAGGAAGGAAAAGGGGGATGGGTTTTTCGTTCTGATATTGTTTTTTAGAGAAAGAAGCTTCAACTGGGTTGCCCAGGCTGGACTCAAACTCCTGGGCTCAAGGGATCCCTCGGCCTTGACCTCTCAAAGTGCTGAGATTACAGACACATCACTGGGCCCAACAAGCGAGGGGGATGGTTTTGAGTAGGGAACAGCATTTGCTCCATTTCCACTCAAGTGACACCTTCCCCTGAATCTGTAACATCTTTAAGTATTTCTTGCCCTCAGTCCTGCCTCTCCCTGATGCCTGCCTGGTTTCCTCTTGTTCGTTTCCTAGCATACTCACTGAAGGAGCAGTTTAACTGTACTTCCTGTCTCCACTTCTTCAACTCCTGAGCACTCAACTCTTCTGAAATTTGGCTTTTGCCTCGGCCACTCACTCCTCTGATCTCCTTATCTTAGCTCACCATCTCAGTTTAGATCTCTCTGCTGAATTTTACTTTGCCCCAACCCTTTCTTCTTCCTTCAAAACTCTGTCCTGGGCCTCTTTGTAGCACAGGACCCTTTGATTATCAGGACCTCACACTCTGAATTCTACTTCTAAATCCTTGCCCACTTTTTCTCAGTTTCCTTTAGTTGCTCTTCTCCCCTACTTCCCTCTAAAATGTCAAAGTTTGTCAGGGCTCCTCCCTTGACTGTCTTTACTAATCATTTTATACTATTTTCCAGGTTTCAACTACCAGCTAATCTATACTCATGACCCCCAAATCTACAAATTCAACCCAAAAACTTTTCTTGAACTCATACCCATAGTGGACTTTCACTACTATTTTCAGACAGCTTAAATTCAGTATCTACAGAACTGACTCTATCTACACCACACACACACACACATACACACTCCTTCATCCTGCACTCAGAGAAGGTACCACTCTCCATCTGGTTGCCAAAGGCGGAAGCTGGTAGTCAACCTTGACTCCTCACTGTCGCTCACCCCCAGTAATCAATTACAATTCCAGCTAATGTCACCTCCCCACTGTTCCCTTCTCTCCATTCCCATGCCACTGCCCTGCTTCAGACATTCACCAGCTTCCATCTGGATTATGGCACCAGCCCCCTGATTGCTTCTGGTCTTCCCCTTTCCAATCCATTCTCCCAATATCACCCCAATAATTTTTTAAAATGCAGATGTGATCATTTGATTCCAGGGGACTTAAAAATCTTGGAACAGCTCTGCAGAGCCTAGAGAAATGGGCCAAACTCCCTAGAGTATATGGGACTCTTCACAGTCTTGACCCCTAAGTCATGAGCACTATTTATATAAACTGTAAGTGCTGTGTAGATTAGATTGAGGAGGGGACACATAGTGACTGGGATATTAGTAAGAGACTATTCTAAAATACTATTTTAAAATCTCTGCCATCAGATTTGCAGATTTCATAAGCTCATATTGCCCCAAAACCTTGAATATTCATAGCACCCAGTGAACATTTACTGGTTTGAAATTGAAGTGCATTACTTTCCTTTGGGTTTTAACTTTTCCAGCTACTTCACATGGTAGACAGAGTCATACATCCAACAGGGTATAGACCTTAGCCAGCTCACTTACTTTCCACAAATAATTTACTCCACGCCTTTATCTTAGAATTTGGAGGTGAAAACAAATGTGCCAAGTAATTGGAAGGAAGGGGTGAATGAAAGAGGCCTTGTGAATGATGATAATTCCTGGCTATTATTAAGACTTGAGTGCCTATGACAAGTACTATGCCCTCTGTCCCAGGGGAATGTGGCCAAGTCCTTGGATTTGGAAATAGTAAAAGACATGATAGTTTCAGTTTAATGAGTGAGAGAAGTGGCTTGTGTCAGTGATTATGCATCATAGGCAGGGATGGGTGGTGGTGAGGGTGAGGGCATGAGAAGAGAGAAAGGGAACACATAACATGCATAAGAAAACACAAATCTGGCTAGGCGCAGTGACTCACACCTGTAATCCCAGCACTTTGGGAGGCCGAGGCGGATGACCTGAGGTCAGAAGTTCAAGATCAGCCTGGTCAACATGGCAAAACCCCATCTCTACTAAAAAATACAAAAAAACAGCCAGGCGTGGTGGCTCACACCTGTAATCCCAGCACTTTGGGAGGCTGAGGCAGGCGGATCAGTTGAGGCCAGGAGTTCAAGACCAGCCTGGTCAACATAGTGAATCCTTGTCTCTATTAAACATACGAAAGTTAGCCGGGTGTAGTGGCATGCACCTGTAGTCCCAGCTACTGGGGAGGCTGAGGCAGAGAATCACTTGAACCTGGGAGGCAGAAGTTGCAGCGAGCTGAGATTGTGCCACTATACTCCAGCCTGGGCAACAGAGTGAGACTCTGTCCCTGCCCCCCCCCCAAAAATACAAAAAATACAAAAAAATGAGCTGAGTGTAATGGCACACACCTGTAATCCCAGCTACTTGGGAGGCTGAGGTGGGAGAATCACTTGAACCCAGGAGGCAGAGGTTGCAGTGAGCCAAGATCAAACCATGCACCACCGTACTCCAGCCTGGGTGACAGAGCGAGACTCCATGTCAAAAAAAAAAGAGAGAGAGAGAGAGAAGGGAAAAGAGAAAAGAAAACACAAATCCATCCAATGAAATAGAAATCGAGGAGGCTCAATTCCAAAACACAAAGAAAGTATCATTTCCTTTTCACATTTTACCAGCATTAGAATCCTAACTTGAAAGGGCTAAGGTTAGAGTTCAGAAAATAGGGAGGATTCTCATTGTTAGGAACTGACAATAAGTGAGGCAATGGGAAAAGGAACTGGCATTGAGAAGAGAAAGTCATTTCTGGAGATGTATCTGTGAGATCTTCTAGTAGATGGAAGGGAGACAGAACTAACATCATTGAGCTTCTACTACTCTGAGGTAAAGGACCTCATGTACATTGCCTCATTCAAACTTCACATCATAAGGTAAGAATTGTTATTCCTATTTTGTGGCTCAACAACAACAAATGAGCCACATACTTAGTAAGGAATCGGGCCAGCACATGAACCTAGATCTTTCTGACTCCAAAGTGCATGCCCTTGTCAATTCATTGTGACCATGAGCAGCTATAAAGTCTCCTTTCCCAGGGATGGCAAATCTCTCTGTCCAGATTCATTTATCAAACAAATCTTTATTAAGTGCCTGTTATATGTCAGGCCCAGAGCTAAGCTATGGGTTGGCTCTGGTTCCGATTTGAGGAGAGACATTCAGGACCCCTGGAGGCACTCTTCTTGCCAAAGAATTCAGCAACTATAGGAAATTGAGGAAGCCCCAGCCCCGTTCTCTGTTGTATTATCTGATTAATTCTCCTGGAGAAGGGGCCAGAACACAGTAGCCCACTACTCTTGTGCCCAGTCTAGGGAGACCAGAAGGAGAGAATACGTGCAGTTGAAAAGATAATTAGCAGTGACTTAAGTCATAAAGAAGCTAATAGTTTCTTTATGGTTCTTGAATAGCGGCAGCCCAGTACAGAGTTTCTGTTGGGGATAATGAAAAAGTTCGAGAGACAGATGATGGTGATAGTTGCACAACATTGTTAATGTACTTAATGCCAATGAATTGTACATGTAAAAATAATTAAAATGGTAACTTTAATGTTGTGTTTTGCCACAATAAAAACATTGAGCAAAACTCTCGAAAATAACTTTAAAACACACAATGCAACATTGCTCCCAAAGAATTGACCTTTCAGACCATTCAGACAACTCAGTTCATTTTTGTTTTTAAGCCAGCGTACAAAAAGAAAAGAAAAGAAGCTGTAGCAAAAGCTCCGCTAACTGACCTGCGGAAAGAGAGTCACAAGCATGGGCAAAGTATCTCCCTTCGGGAGAACAAGAATTTGTTCTCTGTCTTGTGTCCCACCAACAAAATCCAGCTTCTGATAGACAAAGAGTCACCGTGCATAAAAGAAATGTCCGGTAAGATACCTAAAAATAAATGTAAATAATAAGACTGTTAAGTGGCAACAACAACAAATAGGCCCACGACTCCTCCCTATGTCTTTCCAGCCTGAGTGCCATAATCACCATGTCACCCTGTCCTCCCCTGGCCATCAGCCTAGGCAGCTGGAAAGGTGACTTCCTGACCAGAATGAAATAATCCTGGCAGCCATGAGGAGCTGAGCCTTGTGGGGTATCTCAGGACCAGGCATGGGTGATAGTGGTGCTGGCTTCTGACAGGGAAGACCACCCTGACCAGCAATGGAACTAACTGAGTCCCGGGACCAGGAAGCATCCCTCTTCCCTTGTCTGTGATTAGTGGTTCACATTGGATCTCACAGCCTCCTTGGGAGGCAGACAGCGCCTCTAGCATCATCTCCAAATTACAGATATGGAAACAGCTAGGCTTAAATAAAGAAATTCAAACTCAGATTCAGGGCACAGCGCCAATGCTTCCTCCGCTGTGCCATGTTGATCCATAAAGTTGAAAGCCTCTAGCTAGGGACCATAACTGCAAATAAGAGAAAGAGAAGGAAGCTAGAAAGAAAAGGAATCTGGCCGGGGGCGGTGGCTCAAGCCTGTAATCCCAGCACTTTGGGAGGCCGAGACGGGCGGATCACGAGGTCAGGAGATCGAGACCATCCTGGCTAACACGGTGAAACCCCGTCTCTACTAAAAAATACAAAAAACTAGCCGGGCGAAGTGGCGGGCGCCTGTGGTCCCAGCTACTCGGGAGGCTGAGGCAGGAGAATGGCGTAAACCCGGGAGGCAGAGCTTGCAGTGAGCTGAGATCCGGCCACTGCACTCCAGCCTGGGCGACAGAGCCAGACTCCATCTCAAAAAAAAAAAGAAAAAAGAAAAGAAAAGAAAAAGAAAAGAAAAGGAATCAGCCCTGGACTCACACCGCAGGCTCCCAGTCACCTTTCGGGGACTTGGGGGAGAAATTGCAAGGCCAAGTGAGGGCCAAGTAAGCTGTCCCTGTGTAACCTTATCCCGATATTCACCACCAGGGGGGGTAGTTGCTCCACATCGGTGGTCTTTCTGCGGCGCTATTTGCTAAGAGTGAGAGACCCTCAGGGCTCTAAGGGGTCTTTTTCTCTCTCCCTTGCCTGAGTGCTGCCTGCATTTGCTTAGCACGCATCACCCTGTTTTAGATAAGGAAGGCATTGCAGAGATCATCTGGTCCCAGGCAGCTGGCAGTTCCCCCTACTCTTAAGAGCTCCAAAAATAGACTCCAGCACCTCAGTTGGCTGCTGTCACAAGGCTGCCGGTGTGGGCTGTTGGCTGCCCACAGCCCTGAAACAGGAGCCAGACTAGGGCGGGTGAGCCCCAGGCGACCCTGCATTCGCCCTTGCAGAGGAAGCAGCGGTTCCTGCCCTAGAGACCCTGCACAGCTTCCCCGGCACCTGCTCCCATGGCACCTGCTCCCACCCTTCTCGCCTCCTCACTGGCCATGCCGGCTCCCCTCCGTGCCCAGTGCCTGAGACCCTTGGCTTGCAAGCCCAAAGGCTGCAGCCCCTTCGTCTGCCTCTTGAGCTCCTTGTTGTAAGAAGCAGCCTTGGTAGAGGTGAGCCTGGACTCATAGAACCCCATTTAGCATCTACTCCCGCCTTTCCTTGTCCCCATGCATCTGCTTGTACTTCATTCCACCTGGCATCCTTGGAGGAATGGTTAATTAAATGGAAAAGAGCTGGCCTATTTTTTGGTGTTTTTCAGCTAAGACCTGGGGGAATTGCCACAAAATGTGGAACGAGCCCTGGGGAGACTGACAAGCTCTATGGTTGGCTGGTTCCTCTAGGATTGGCAGGTCCTGAGTCCCACAGACTGGCTGTTCCACTTAAGGTTTCATCCCATTCTCTCGGTTTTCAAATTTGGGAATGGGGTAAAAACAGGAGGAAGAGGAAATGTTCTCCTGGGTGTTCAACCCACATTGTCCTAGAAGAGGAAACAAGCTCATTTATTTGGCCCCGTTCTTTGGTTGCAAAATCAGGATGGTAACAGATTTCAAATAACAACTGTTCTCTGGAGAAACATGGGGATGGGGAGGTGAGGAGGTGCGATGTGGGGTGGGGCCCTGAGAGGAGCAGAGGAACAGATCCCTGTCTCAGGTCCTATTGCTTGTATTTGAGCAGTGTCATCTCCTCCTAGAAAATTGCCTTTCCAAAAAGAAGCTCATTATGCCCCTCCCTTGTGTTAGACCATCTTTGGTTCCTTATTTGTCTGCTTAACTGGCGAACTCCATAAGTGGAGCTATAATAACCCTTTAAACCAGCCCACAGCTTTTCCACTAGACTCAATTACTGCCATCCTAGGCTCTGGCCACCCCGAATTTTTCACCATCCTTTCTCACCTTCTTGTTGTTTCCACACATTTCAAGTCCTCTGCCAGGAATTCCCTCCTCTGCCTAGCAAGTCCTACTCATTAATGGAGTTGCAGTGCAAATATTACCTCTCTGAAGCCTTTTTTTAACACCTCTAGGAATGAGTCACTCTCTCCACTGCATTTTCCCAGAACTTTGCTCATAACTCCATTACACCTCCTACCAAACACATTTTAATCATTTCTACATGTCTCTGTTCCATTAGAATATGAGTTCATTGAGAAGAAGAGGTGCTCTGAAGAGGTGTAGCCCAAGTTCCCAGCGCCTTCTACTTAAGAGGCTGGTGAATTTTTATTGATGGATTGCTTGATTAATTAGGACATCACTCTTGGAGTTGGAAGAAAGCTGTCATTCAGAGAACCCACCAGGAATGACATTTAGGCAAACTGATCCTTCCCAGGTGAGGTGAGACGTAATATGTGGAGTCATATGGCTATAGTCAGATGGGTATCTTTGGCCATGCCTATTACGTAAAATCTCAGGGATGGAAGATCTGAAACTTGACCTGGGGGTGGATCGAGTTGCTGAATGACATTCTGCTATAGTGAAGGAAAGCACTCCCAGCTCTCTGCTCACCTGTCCTCCAATCCCCACCTCCACCCCGTCTCACATTCCCACTTCCTCCATGAAGCCTTCCCTGAACACTCCTGCTTCTGACTCCCAGCTGGACTATCAGGTTGCTGAAAATCCATTTCTGTGTCTTATCCTTGGTACACAGCAAAATGCCTGTGCATGGTTTGTGCTCGAAAACCTTTACTGCCGGGTGGGTGCAGTGGCTCACACCTGTAATCCCAGCACTTTGAGAGGCCAAGGTGGGAGGATTGCTTGAGGCTAGAAGTTCAAAATCAGCATGAGCAACATAACGAGACCCCATATCTACCAAAACAAACAAACAAACAAATTAGCTGGGTGTGGTGGCGCGTGCCTGTAGTCTAAAGTAGCTGGGACTACAGGTGCACACCACCACGCCCAGTTAATTTTTGTATTTTTAGTAGAGACAGGGTTTCACCATGTTGGCTAGGATGGTCTCCATCTCTTGACCTTGTGACCCGCCCGCCTCGGCCTCCCAAAGTGCTAGGATTACAGGTGTGAGTCACTGCACCCAGCCGTAAAAAAAAACAAAAACAAAAACAAAAAAAAACGTTTCTTAATGCTGATGAAATTACCTGCTTAGGATCATAGAGATTTGCCGTATATACTCTTTGCTCCTCTGGATCCACTCTCCACCCTTCTACACTGTGCTCTGTGTGCCAGGAGGATGACATTCCCTTTTTTTTTTTTTTTTTTTTAGAGATGGGGTCTCACTATGTTGCTCAGGCTGGTGTTGAACTCCTGGGCTCAAGTGATTCTCCCGCCTTGGCCGCCCAAAGTGCTGGGACCGCAGGTGTGAGCCACTGCACCTGGCCAAGGATGGCATTTTTTGACTATGCCAACCAGACATGGCTTCTGATTAGGTTAGGCCAATGGGAGGCACAGGAGTAAGATAAGCTGGCACTAGCGTGAGGCCAGCACATTTATTCCTCTGGTGTCTCCCCACCGGCCAGAGGTTGCAGTGCCTGCCCTCCTCTACCAAAGGCCACAGCTTCTGTCAGGCAGGCCACGCTCTCCTACAGCCTTATCCACAGCTATTGCTTGCAAAGATTCCAGCAACCACTCCCTTCATTCTGCACCACGTGGCTATCCTGGGTGTACCTCACTGTCCCTTAGTAGTTTCCGGAAACCCTGCCCACATTTTATAAATGGTGTCTTCTTTCGACTCCCCAGTTATCTCACCTTGAGGAGAATTAGACACAGTACCCTCAGGAATGTCTCTGACCCCCACGACGAGCTCCATGTTGTCAGGGCTCCGCAGATGCCTGCTTGACATTGATGCATTGATCCCAACTTGGCTCAGAATCACATTTGTTGATTATATTCCAGGAAGTCAGATGCTTCTGCATATGGCCCAGTTCCACCTTGGTTTCTTAAATTTCCCAACCAGAGAAAATGGGCATTTGTCCCCAGTGTTTAGGATTAATCTCCATGGAGTTTGGAGTTCCAGAATAGTCCTTGAAATTACAAATGATACTGGTTTCCCTCCCTATATGTCCAGTGTTTTTCTAGACCAATTAGATATGCAAACTTGCAGTTGGTTTTTTACAGAGGAGGGACAATTTCTCTCTTGAAAAGCACTTCGGGAGGCCGAGGCGGGCAGATCACTTGAGGTCAGGAGTTCGAGACCAGCCTGGCCCACGCGGTGAAACCCCATCTCTACTAAAAACACAAAAAATTGGCCAGGTGCGGTGGCTCACGCCTGTAATCCCAGCACTTTGGGAGGCCAAGGCCAGCGGATCACGAGGTCAGGAGATCGAGACCATCCTGGCTAACATGGTAAAACCCCGTCTCTACTAAAAATACAAAAAAATTAGCCAGGCATGGTGGCAGGGGCCTGTAGTCCCAGCTACTCGGGAGGCTGAGGCAGGAGAATGGTGTGAACCCAGGAGGCAGAGCTTGCAGCGAGCCGGGATCGTGCCACTGCACTCCAGCCTGGGCTCTGTCTCAGACCAAAAAAAAAAAAAAAAAAAAAAAAAAATTAGCCAGGCATGGTGGCACATGCTTGAATCCCAGCTAGTTGGGAGGCTGAGGCAGGATAATCCTTGAACCCGGGAGGCAGAGGTTACAGTGAGCCAAGATCGTGCCATTGTACTCCAGCCTGGGCGACAAGAGCATAACTCCATCTCAAAAAACAAACAAACAAAACAAAACAAAACAAAAAAACACAACTATTATCTAGTTGAGGGCTACTGAGTATGTCCTGCCTGCCCATGCTATGGCCATCGCTCTAGCTCAGGCTCCTGGAGTTCAGGCATCTTGGGGCCTACAACAGCTCCTGTTCCCTCCACGTCCCCATTCCCTAGCACCGTATCATCCCACAGAGCAAGTTTTCTGTCCCTTCAGGATCCCCAGACACCCCCATCCAGCCAACCCACTGCAATGAACAGGTGTTCTGGGGGTTGCACTGGTCCAACCACAATATATGTGGTACTTTCCTCACCAAAAGGATCTGAGCAAATGAGCCTCTCGACTCAAGGTCCCCCAACATCTCAGGGAACTCAGATCTGAACAGGGAGGTCTTCAGCTTGCTGAATCCTTTAACCTAGTTCTGGGACTTCAGTAAAAGTGAAACTTCTCCCAGGAGCCTCCCACTGTCTTCTGGCCTAAATTGCCTAGAGGGCCCTGGGAGTGGGATCTGAGACACGCTGTCTAAAGGGAAACTGAGGCCTAGAAAGGAGAAGCAGCCACAGGCCTGAGTCCCAGGAGAGAGGCGTGGGAGGAGGGAGAAGTGTCTGTGTTGCTGGAGATAGGCAGATGCTAGCATTCTGAACTGGAAGGGGTGGAGGAGGGGGCAGGAATGCATGAAGGGGATCAAAGCTATGGGAAAGAAAAAGATACGCAGTGGTGTGTGTGTGCGCGTGCGCACACGGGGTGGGGTGTGACGGAAGCAACGGCTTTGGCCAAATTAAGATTTAGTCCTGGAACTTCTGCCAAGCTTTTTCTCCCTTTCAGTCATCTGCCCTTACTAATGTTAGGCAGTCACAGTGTCCTTACCAACGTTATCACCCTTTCCCAGTGCCCAGAGCTGGTGGAGGCTGATAGCTGGAGGCGGACTGGCACTGGGACCAAGTCCACCTGTCCAGCTCCCTTCCTGGCCCACTCCCTCCCTGGCCCAAATTGCCCCTGCCCACTGGGCCTCCCTGTCCACCAGGCCCTGTAAAGAAAAGCTGGCACCTTCACCCCACAGCTCCTCATGCCAGGACAGATACCTGAGCTGGGAGATCACCCGAGCTCTCTTTTTAACCCGCCTCGGCTCATGTGACAGGCTGGAGTCCAGGCAGACATATGCAGGCCAGGCATCCAGGCAGGGCACACAGCGCTATTTATTTCCTACTGGGTTCTCTTCAGGCAGAGCTGGCAGGGTGGGACTTTCTCATTGTATTTAAGCCTCAGCTGGCGCCACAGAACTGCCCCAGCCTCAGCCTTTGCCCCTTTTCCAACCCAGTAGGTAAAAATAAACCCATTTGGCAGCTTTGGGGAGTGGGATGGGGACTGCTGAAAAGGCGCTGTAAACACGACAGTGGGGGCGGGATGGGGTTGGTTGCAGCAGGGAGGGGTCTGGTCGTAAACCCTGGCTCTGCTGTGAACTGAAGGGACGGGTGTTTGATCTCTCCAGCTGGGCACTCTGCCTCCCACTTCTTCAGCTGGGAAGAGCCTGGGCACCATTCATTCCCAATCTCTGAGGCAGAAGGCACTGGAGATAGTGGGTGGTCACTGGTGCTGCGGGTGGTGGCTAGGGTAGAAATAAGGGAAACAAAGGAGAGGAAATGGTCATGGCTAGTGAGGGACCCTTCATCCGAATGGGTCTTTCGAGGAACACTTAGCTCCTAGGGCATTAGTTCATGTCTACCATCATATGCATCTCATTGTATTTCAATTCTTTACATGTTTGACCTTCCACTAAATATGTGTGTTATGTTTGAATGGATCCAGCACAGCGCCTGGCCCACCGAGTACACTGGGCATTTACTGAGCGACTGAAGAGAAGGCAGAGAAAGGTGGAGGCGGGGCCTGGCGCCCCCTCGGGGGGCCCCGTGGAAGTGTAGCCGCAGGGTTTGGGGAGGTAGGACACTTCCCACCCAGGAGGCTCCCGCAGCTGTTCCCTACCAGGTTCCTAACTTTACAACTGCGACTCTGTGGTCTGGGAAATCTCCGCCTTGTGTGTTCCTCCGGCTCCAGCCCAGCTTTCCCAGCGACAGCGGCGCCTCCCCTTCTGAATGAAATAGAATTTAAGGCTGGGACTAAATGAAGAACAGAGGAAGCCCTCTCTTTGAAATGCAGCTGCCCCAGGCCAGGTTGGGTTGGGAAGGGGTAGCAATAGCTTGTGTGACACAGCGGTTGGGAAACAATTGTGCCTGCGGGAAGACCGACCACGGAAGCGCCTGCCCCTCGTTATCTTAGCAGCATTGAGAGGAAGCACCTGTGGTCCATCACTCCTCTTGGTCCCCCAAAGAGCTCTGAAGCCTCCTCCCTCTCACTCATGCCACTTTGCCTGGACATCTCGCTGGCATTTTAAAACAGCTAGTGACTTCAGTTCCAAGGGGAAAAGGGATGAATGAAGAGTGTTTGCTGAGAGGGGAATGGTACCAGGACAATGTGGGACACTGGCTTAAAAACTCAGGTGAGGCCGGGCGCAGTGGCTCAAGCCTGTAATCCCAGCACTTTGGGAGGCCGAGACGGGCGGATCACGAGGTCAGGAGATCGAGACCATCCTGGCTAACACGGTGAAACCCCGTCTCTACTAAAAAATACAAAAAAAAAAAAACTAGCCGGGCGCGGTGGCGGGCGCCTGTAGTCCCAGCTACTCGAGAGGCTGAGGCAGGAGAATGGCGTGAACCCGGGAGGCGGAGCTTGCAGTGAGCTGAGATCCGACCACTGCACTCCAGCCTGGGCGGCAGAGCGAGACTCCGTCTCAAAAAAAACAAACCAAAAAAAAAAAAAAAAAAAAACTCAGGTGAAAGATCCCAGGGATGAGGTTTCTGAATTCATCTCTTGTATTCACCTCAGTCTCAGGCTCTGGCTGGATTGTTGGTGGGACAGAAGCAATGAATGTAGTTTTAGCAACCAGAGAAAAACAGCAACACAGCGGGCTACTTGTTGAGGGAAATGAGGGAATCGGGGAAGAGAGGTAGGGAAGCCTGGTCTGCTGGTTCCTCCTCCCCCGCGGACCTCAAGATGGCTAATCTGGGATAGAATCAGTTTGATGAGGGAGAAGAAAGAGCCAAACCCGTGATCTGAAATCATGGCAGAGAAACCTGAAGGGTAACCCCATCTCATCTTCAAGGTCAGAAACAGGGAGGTGAGAGCCAAGTTGCTACTGGATAACCATGTCTTTCATGCCTTTCATTCCTACCATCTTTTCTCCTCCACCTTCAGCTCAGGACAGAAGCCCCTTATTCTATACTATGCACAGACTCAGAGGACATTCTTTTCTGAAACCATCTCCCTTCCCCATCCCATTCACTTTCAGAGTTACACAAATTTTAAACCAGAACAGAGTGCAGATAACTTGCTGGCAAGTTTTCTCTGAAGCCATTGCCTAGCTTTTGTTAGATTCTAAACATATGGTCAGCAATGCTGCTGACACTCCCTATCCTTGATAAATGCCACTAGGGTGCTTTTTTTGCACACAACAGTTGCTCAACAAGTCACTGGTGAAAGAATCAATGCACCAACAAAGGCCTATATAGACATGCTTGAGAACAGCAGAGGTGAGTGCAGCTTGGGTCAGGGGTCCACCCTGGGAATGATTTAAGAATTCTCTGCAGTGGTTCAGATTGGGTGTCCTGGATCTGCTCCTCAATCAGGAGATCATCAACAGCCAGATTCAAAGGCAGGGCTGAGCAGCCTCTGCAAAATGAGGTCAAATCATGTCCAGGCTCACTCTACCGGAAGGTCAAGGTCAGTCCTTAGCATCTGCACAGACTAGATGCAGTCACTTTACGTTTCTGCCTTTGGACTGACAAATTCCTTCCTAGAAAGTAAAAAGCAATAGGTAATGCACTAGTAGTCCTCATTGCCATTTTCACTGCCTTTTCTAAGCTCTGATAGTTTTTGTCTTAAAAGGCATAAAGAACCATGGGAGTATCCTGGTTTGTGGTGCCTTTGAGCATGGGTTTTGTTTGGTTTTTGAGACAGAGTCTCCCACTGTTGCCTGGGCTGGAGTGCAATCTCGGCTCACTGCAACCTCCGCTTCCTGGGTTCAAGTGATTCTCCTGCCTCAGTCTCCCGAGTAGCTAGGATTACAGGCATGTGCCACCACATACGGCTAATCTTCTGCATTTTTTGTAGAGACAGCGTTTCACTGTGTTGGCCGTGCTGGTCTTGAACTCCTGATCTCAAGTGATCCATGGGCCTTGGCCTCCCAAAGTGCTGGGATTACAGGCTTGAGCCGCCGTGCCCGGCCTGATCATGGGTAAATTTTAACAGCGATATTGCAGGCTGAATGTTCTTTCAAATTCTGCCTGGTCTATAGTTCCTCTAGCAGCAGTTAATGTCTCTAACCTGGATTTGCTCCATGTGAATATGGGAAGGTCCATTTCTAGCTTTAGGCTGGGCTCCCATAAGGCAGAAACCCTGTTCAAGAATCCAGGGAAAGCTGGGCACAGTGGCTCATTCCTATAATCCCAGCACTTTGGGAAGCTGAGATGGGCAGATGGCTTGAGGCCAGGAGTTCGAGACCAGCCTGGCCAACATAGTGAAACCCATCTCAACAACAACAACAACAACAACAAAAAAAAATACACAAACACACAAAAAAAATTGGCCAGGCACGGTGGCTCACACTTGTAATCCCAACACTTTGGGAGGCCGAGGCAGGCAGATTACCTGTCAGGAGTTCAAAACTAGCCTGGCTAACATGGTGAAACCCCGTCTCTATCAAAAATACAAAAAATTAGCTAGGTGTGATGGCACACTCCTGTGGTCCCAGCTACTCGGGAGTCTGAGGCAGAAGAATCACTTAACCTGGGAGGCAGAGGCTGCAGTGAGCCGAGATTGTGCCATTGCACTCCAGCCTGGGCAACAGAGTGAAACTCCATCTTCAAAACAAAAATAAATAAATAAATAAAATTAGCTGGGCATGGTGGTACATGCCTGTAGTTCCAGTTACTTGGGAGGTTGCAGTAGGAGATCACCTGAGGCCAGGGAGGTTAAGGCTGGAGTGAACTGTATTCAGGCCACAACAATCTAGGGGACAACTCAAGGGCAGCGGAAGGCAGTCCCTGTTAGGTATCCAATTAGCTCCTGTTGCCAGGGCAATCGTGGCTCAGGGCCAGATCAGAAGCAGGGTGGAGCAGAGCCCACAGCCCTTAAGAATATTGTTTTCCTCTTTCATTTGCTCAGTTCCCTCAGGCTTTAAAAGTTATCCCACAGACTGAGGCCTGGGCCTAAGAAAAACATCCAAACTTCCCAAATAAACTGTATTCCTTAAAGTTGCCTGTCAGGTTTCATCCTTAAGCTGAGCTTGGGCCCCAAGAGGGTAAATGAGAGAGCTGCTGATTCGGGTTCCTGGGAGATGGTCAGCCCTGAGCATTCTACATGTTTTTCCATTTTCCTTCACAGGAAGGCCGGAGCTCACAAAGCAGGCTGTGAACAGAAGCTCTGGGTACTAAAGGAGGAATACTGGTGGACTCTCTGTAAGGCTGTTTCTCAGGGAAGCCTTGTCCCTTCCCAAGATTTTCTTTCTGTATCATTGTCATCAAGTGAGAGAGGCTATACCTGCAGCACAGCCCTAATTACCCAGTGACTGGTACTCACCTCCTTCAGAGTTCGGCAAACAAGTTCTTGCCTGCGACAGTTCTCGGCCTTGGTTTTGAAACAATCAGGAGATGCTAAAAAATTCTCAAAGTAATTCATTTTTATTTTTTAAAAAACACCCCAAAATAAAAAACCACTGACTCATCCATGCCAAACTGCACTTTCCAGAGGAAGCATGTCAGCAGACTCAAACGGACAATGGATAGAATCCCATGACACCAAAGTCATTCAAACCTGATGCTTTAGAGGCTGACATTCTGAGCTGAAATAGCTACAGGTCACCACTTGGCCCCATCTGGGACTCTCCCTTCTTTTTAGTCTATTCATGTGGTGGCAGAAGATGTGAGACTCTTTCTAGTCTCCAGTCAGGGAGGCTTCTCCTGTTATAGAAAAATATTAGAGTCTAGGCTTGACTTAGCGGTGGGTGAGCTATATTAAGAATCGCATCCTGCTTCTTCAAAGTCTAGACGATGTATTTGTAGTTCTGGCTTCTCTCAGGGCTTGTGGATCTCAGGGACCAGAGAGCTTTTAGTCCTTTTATGGATGGGTTCACTATGACTCTTAAAATCTTTTCTCATTGAAATTAGCCAGCATAATTTGACAGACACTCAGAAAAACACCCTAATCATATTAGGCTGAAGGCCAGGTCTGGAGGTAAATTCTTTAAAAGTTTGGGCTTCGGGAAGTATAGGTTGAAGGTGAAAATGGGATATGTTAAAATGGGGATATTAAAAATATATTTAAAACTGGGAGGCTAATCTCTGGCAGAGCAGAACTCTTCTTTGATTTGCCAATCCCTGGCCTCTTCTTACTCCTTATTTGTACTGACTCCAGGTTTTCCATAGCATGGATGCCTGCCGCTGCTCTAAGCCTAATAAGTTATAGCACTCTACAGACTGATCACCTAGACTGAAGACACGGAGGGAAACATGTTTTGGCAATTCCACCTGGCTCAAGGTATAAGTATGTATTTTTAATTTTCAGAGGAGAAAAAGCATACAGAGGCAGTCTAGAACAATCATTGTCACCTTTCCAACTTCCGTGTTGATGACATCAATAACAGATGCAAAAGAAATAATTAAAAATAAAGGAGAAAGAATTTTCCATGATTCACCAAAGCAGTAGGAGTATTCTGTCAGGAAAGCTTAGAAGCATTTATCAGCTGCTACCTAAAATTTAGCATTTAACTTTAATTATGCCTAGTTACGAATTAAGCAAAACAGAAAGTGTTTTAACATGACTAGTTGCTACAGATCAAAATAGTTTCACAGTAGAAATTTTTATTTTTTTATTGTTCTTTTTTTGATTATGCAATAAGCCCCCTTCTTAACAGATTAAATGTCACAAAAACTAAAATGTAATGACATTAGCCAGCTAACCTGTCAGCCCCAACTCCCTTAAACACTGAGGAATAAAGCATACTAATATGGTCATAAGTCAAACTTCCTCTGGGAAAGAAGATTAAGGCTAGACTCTTTCAGAGCCCCTGGGGGGCAGAAGCAGAATTCTTACATCATAGTTAGGTTTTGGTGATATTCATTTTTTTCATTATTATCAAGGTAACTGTATCTAACACTAGACCAGAAGAAAGTGTCCTTACATAATCCTTATCTGATTACCCTTTCCAAAAAGAAGACATCAGAGACTGTGCAGGTCAACTTAAAAGAAGAGGCAAGCATGCTCCTGGTTCATGGAAGGAAATGAGCTTCCATTATCTGCACATGATCAGCGGCCATCAAAATCTGTTAATTCAGAACAATATGAAGACATGGGCCTGCCCATTTGAAGCTTACTTTCTAATCTAAGCAGAAATCATGATAGCACATGATGAAAGAGTACATCAATAACTCTGAGGGTAGAAGGTAGGATAGAATACAAGAGGATGAGCGGTATTAGGTGGATTAGCCAATTTTCCATATTGAAAGAAAAAATGAGGCTGGGCACGGTGGCTCACGCCTATAATCTCAGCACTTCGAGAGGCTAAGGCGCATAGATCACTTGAGCCCAGGAGTTCAAGACCAGCTCAAGCAACATGGTGAAACTCCCCCTCTACAGATATACAAAAAATTAGCCAGGCATGGTAGCACATGACTGTAGTCCCAGTTACTTTGGAGGTTGAGGTGGGAGAATCACCTGAGTCTGGGAGGTTGAGGCTGCAGTGAGACAATACTGTGCCACTCCACTCCAGCCTGGACGACAGAGTGAGACTCTGTCTCAAAAAGTAAAAATAAAGAAAAAGAAAAAATGACTTGGAGAATGAAACCAAAATTCTAACCCAACTCTCACCATGTCAGAAACAATTTGGAAATTCAATTTTGTTAATTTAGAAATCAGTAAGTCACCTAACCTAACCAGTTTGACTGAAACGACAAGAAAAATGGCTAAAGAACAATCCAGTAACTGAGGAACAGACAGTCTGAATTTCTACACTAACTGATCCAATTCGGTCATTCATTGCTATGGCTGGGCAGGGATCCAAGTGAAACTTTAACAGTGGCCAAAAGGTGGCATAGGGTTACTGCATCTAAAAACCACAACTTGTCCCTAAGCTTGAAATCCACCCATAAACCATCAAATTCATGTGGACAAGCACCATGTTTTAAGCAGCCCACTCTCCTAAAACTTGCATTGGCCTGCAGAAGACAGGCATGCCAACCTCAGTGACTCTGCTCTGCATCACTCTCTAGGTTGCCAAATTTAGGCAGAAACATCCATTTGCCTTCCCGTAGCTTTCTAAAATCTGTCTACAGTGTAAAGAGTTGTCTATGCCCTTTCACTTAGCCCAGTTTCAGTAACCTTATAGTCCATTTGATACACAGAAATAGAGCACGCACAAACCTCAGCCACAGGCTCCTTTCTCTCCCAAGTTCAGGCGCAGTACTGGCTAGAACTCTGAAAACACAAACACCAAAACACAGTGTACATCAGATGCATATGGGGTCGCAATCCTTTTAACACAGTTTGCTTGCAGGAGCACTTCTTCAACACTGATAACAACTGGCAAAACAACCTCAACATATGCTCTGCCTAGATAATGCAGGAGATCCTTAAATTTCTCCAAGTTAGAAAATTCAGGACAACAGCAATATGGTGTTAGGGATTGCAGATCTGTGTCAATCAGATACAGCCTTGCCACCACCTAAAAATGTGCTCGCTGCCCCACACATGGCGTTAGCAGCAGTTCCAAAGGCCAACACATTCACTCTTGGAAGACAGTGTCAGCTGTCTTGACACTGCTGCTGGCTACATTTAACCAACTCTATGATGTGGTACCAGAACCCAAGAAATACATCAAGCCAGATCGTTCTGTCCAAACATCCCAAGGAAACATGTGCCTTGGACAGCACCCGAGTGGGAACAGGCTGCTAATGTTGATATAAAATGCAAAATAGTAAAAGCAGCATTTTCTCTAATTTACTATTCAGTGAGAAACCCAAGCACAAATCCAATGCAGCAAATTGTAGAGGTTCAATGCTCCCTGATCTGCAGTTAAGCCAGGTGTGCCACCTCCTTCATCTGACTTGGATCCTGCTCTGGACTTTAAGGAAACATCTACCTGGCTAGCAGTTCAAGGACTCAATATAAAAATAACTCATGCTTTGTTTCAACTGGAGGGTCGTGACACAGTTGGGCCTACAAGAAAATCATTCATAAGTCAATGTAAGCTCGTATCCACTGAAAAAGTAGATTTGAGTTTTTTGAGTAGATGTGAGCTTTTACACCCTATGTTATGATGAAGAGATTCACTGAAGGATTCAATCGTGCTGTACTACTTCCTGGAGTTGGCAGAGAAATCATGCATTTCTTGGTAGTTGAAGAAGGCTGATCCAAGTACACAGTGAAGAGGTGTTCCCATTTCTCAAGGTGTTTCATCTTCATGGCCATGAAGATTTAGCACCTGCAAAGTTCCCAAAACTATACAATGCAGTTAATGTGGGGAAGCAGACGTTGGATAATTCATTCAGAGACTACCAGTCTTCCAAAGAGTCACTATTTTGACTAGCAGATCATGAGGTAGGTTAGGCAGTTTCAAGACCTCCCTTGAAGAAAGCAGTGATGAGTAAAGATGACGAGGATGGGTTATGAGCAGCATTTAGTGTGACATGTGAAGAGGTCAAGATACCACTATCAGACAAGAAAACCAATGACCAGACAAATTTCACACAGCTTCTTCAGACAATGCAATCAAGAGATAGTACGCAGGCTTAGAAAGAAAGAAAATTCAGCAGCAGTTAGAGGGATCTAAAGGAGTTGTATATTCATTGCCTTCTGTAAACCAGGAGTAAAGGAGATAATTAAGGTTTTAAATAATCCAGTTTCTTAGTCACCAAAAGTACCAAGACTTCCTCCTATTAATGAGGCTAAAGGCTCAGTTTAAGCTGTTCTCTGCCATCTGGCCTTTGTACTTGGGAGACTAAAGCCACCCTGGACATTTAAATGAGAGAGATTTGCACTCTCTCATTTTTCACAGCCTGTGCTACAGCAATCATGACTACTTTTGGATAAAGCAAAAGTTCCCTAAATAATATACCCATGGTATTTTTCTTTTCTTTTCTTGTTACTACACTGCCCAACAAAAAGAGCTTCTTCCAATCTCGTCGAGTTTGCACCACATTCTAGAATAAATGGAACTGGATCATTCTGAGAACTATATTGTAAAAAGCAAATATTCTACTTTAAAGAACACACTTTTTTTTTAAGACAGAGTCTCACTCTGTTGCCCAGGCTGGAGTGCAGCCGCACGATCTCAGCTCAAGTGATCCTCCCACCTCAGCCTCCCAAGTAGCTGGGATTATAGGCACGTGCCACCACACCTGGCTAATTTTTGTTTTTGTAGAGGTGGGGTTTCACCAGGTTGCCAGGCTGGTCTTGAACTCCCAGACTCAAGGGATCCACCCACCTCAGCCTCCCATTACAGGCATGAGCCACTATACCCAGCCAAAAGTACACATTTAGGATAGAACTTGAGCATACTTTTGTTCTGGAAGAGGACAGAAATAGAGGAAGGGACAGGAAAAAACAAACAAAACCCAGTAGCAATGAGTTAGTTTCTGTCCGTTCTCCACCCTTCTAAGTAGGACACTGGCTTAACAACTAGTTTTATTATCAGCCCTCACTGTTTAAATCTTAGCAGAGAAAAAGAAAAGCTGTTGAAGAGAATAAAATTAAGAAACATAAAGGGGAAAACAACTGATTATCACCAGTTTCTGGATTTTTAGTTTTCTTCTAACTGAAGTTCACTCAGATCTAGGGAATAGCACTAAGCTTAAAGTGAAAGTAGGAAATAATGTGGCACACTAAGGTGGCAGGTAGCTGTAAAGAGAAGAGGGAAGCATTTTTAAACTGTAGTAAGGTTTACCCGAGAGTGACTACTTTTATAAGGAAGAGATTCTATAAAAATGCAGCAAGGAGGCTGGTCCATGGAGTACCACAAAGCTGGGGAGCTGCCGTTTTCATGCTGATTCTCTATCTTTAGCATTCTGGGTCAATTGTGGCAGAGAAGCTGTTTTATCTTCCTTGGACACAGGAGCGGAAAGAAGGAGGGATGCATATGACTCAACTTTTAAATCAGCACCTTACAGGGTTATTTGGTAAAGTGGTAAGGCTTCTGTAAAATGCTTTGAGTGACTAGGAAACAAATCAGAGGCAAAATAAGAACATAATAACACCAAACATCAGAGAACTGAAGGGAAGAGGAATGAGTCACTGAAAACCAGGGACACCAATTGTCCAGGTCACCAACAGCTTCCTGGTGCTCCCCCACCCCCCAGTCTGCTGTGAGCTCTTTCACCTACGATGAGCCTAGAGAATGCCCTACTGGGGTAAGGGACCTAGCATTGGCTTTCAGCCACAACTAACACCATATCCCAAATTACCCTTTCCAGAACAGACACCGAGGGACACTAGAAGTGAGGAGTAGTTGGGATACATTTTTTGCTATACCTTCTATCTTGAGAGAAAGAGATTTAAGCCAATAGTATAATACATCAGTTGAAATACTTCTGACGATAATAACAAAGATGCATTGACCTATAAAAAGTCATTTAATGCATATTCCAGATGGCCAATACAAGCTGGTTAGGTAATTAGCCCTTAAAGAATTCCTTTATAGTTATATAAAAATGTTTTGTCTTGTTTAAAAAAAGTCTAGTCTAACAAAAACATCCACCAATGGGCTTGCAATTTTTCCATCTGCAGGTTTGCAAGATCATAAAAATACATACATATGCATCTCTGGGCATATCTCTGTCCACTAGCTAATCAGTTTTGGCAACACACTGCATAGGGGTATACTACCATTGGTTTCTGACATTAAGTTAGCTTTAAGCTTATTAGCTATTCCAACAACTGGAGGCAGCTTAGAACCCAATCCCTGGAAAGCACTTGCAGGATTAACTATCCGTTTCCCTGACACCTTGTCTATGGTGGTGAGAGGTCTGGGGACAGACTTGCTAATCCAAGGGTGTCTTAATGCTTGAGCTGGGGTCAGGCGGGCAGAGGGGTCCCAGTGAAGACACCTTTTCAAAAACTCTATAAACAAGTAGTCATCACACCCTTTCAGTGCTGTTCCCCAGTCTTTGCTGCCCGGGGGACCCCGCTTTTTACCCCTACGTGAGCGACCCCCCACAAGCACAACCCTCCCATCTGCCTGAGTAGTCACAGAGCAGTAGCGGGGTATGCCCTTGGAATTAATAAAGTACTTGGCACGTTTGGATTGCTCCAGAAGTTTTGGTGGTGGCATCCCTAGAAGCTCCATCATGCAGGCCAACTGGTCTCCTTCATCCTCTCCAGGGAAGAGAGGCTGTCCTGTTAAAAGTTCTGCAAGGATGCAGCCAAAACTCCATATGTCAATTGGTGTGCTGTAACGGCTTCCTAAGATGATTTCTGGAGCTCTGTAGAACCGAGACTGGATATATGTGTAGAGCTTCTGGTACTCGAAACAGCTGGACCCAAAGTCAATGACCTTGGTTGAACTGCGCCCGTGGTGTTTCAGGAGAATGTTTTCTGGCTTCAGATCGCAGTGAATAATCTTATTTTTGTGGAGGGCATCCAAGGATTGCAAGATGGACTGGGCAAACTTGCGTACCAACTGGACGCTAAAACCCTGAAACTTGTTTTTTTTAATCAGCTCATAAAGGTCTATGCTCAGCAATTCAAAGGCCATGCAAACATGGTTCCGGAATGTGAAACTTTCCAGCATGTGGATAACGTTCATACTACCAGTTTTATCCTGTTTTTTAAGATGCTCCAAAATCCGGATCTCCTCAGCTGCTTGACGATGAAAGCGCTTCTCATTGCGCACCATTTTCAGGGCCACGTACTGCCGCAGTTTGTGATCATAGACCCTGGCCACCTGCCCAAAACTCCCCTTGCCAATAATTTTCAGCACCTCATATCGATAAGCTAGATGGTCTCGAGGTACATGAATGTAGGCCCCATCTGCATCATCATACCCCCCATTATTGGGACCACCAATAACTCCATGTCTTTTTTTGGCATTTGGACCTACAAAGTAAATTTCTGGATAATTAATTATTTCCAGCTTCTCATAGGCAGTGAGGTGGTGTTTATATTGCTTCAGGGCTTGTTCTGGAGTCAGAGGCACCACTTTGGGTGCCTTGGATGAACTGTTGGATTTTACTGTATTCAAGCAATCTGAACTTTTACCCTGAGAAACAGTAGGAGAGCATTTTTCAGAGTCACTGATGCCATCTGACTGAACAGTATTGGATTTTCTGTTGCCAAATTCTTGAAACAGCTGTTCTACCTTCATCTCACCTCCATCCAAAAAGTGCTGAGTATGATCTCTTATAAACTTCTCAGTGGTCATCTATGAAAGAGACAATGAATATGTTAAAGTCATTAAAGACATCAGAAAGATGGAAGAATCTTCCCTCCTCTAACTGAATAACATCAAAACATATCCAGTCATGTTTACTTTAAGGTTAAAATGATCCAAAAAGGAGATAAGAAAAGCAAGAGTCTCTAGCAACTGATGTTATATTAATTTTCAGACTCCCTGAATATTGCAGCCATCCCTAATCCCCATACATGCCTTGCTTTGTTCAAGACAAGATGGTCTTACCATGCCCCCCACATGCCAGGTTCCTCCTTACAGATGTGTCCTTGTACTGAGAATCCTTCTACCCCTCATCCCCTCGACTCCTACATTCCTTCAAAGCCCAGTTCAATTCCTCTCTCTTCCACTTAGAACTACTCCAAGCCCATACTAATTAACCTCACATCCTAACTGCAGTTTGTCCAGTTTATGCCACATAATTTGGTACTTGATTATGTATAATATATGCACTATCTTAAACTGTTTACTAATTGTTTCAAGTATCTTCCCAAATCTTAAAGACAAATAGCATGGTCAAAATAATGCCTACTGAAGTGTAAACAGTAAGGTACCATCAAGTGACAGAAGCAGAATTTGAACCTAGGTCTTCTGGCTCCTATTCCAGGGCCCTTCCCATTAATATAACTCAGCTCCAGGTTCTCCCAGCATCTGTAGACTAGGAGGGCTGAATGTTGACTGTGGCCTGGAATCAACAAAGTGTTCAATCATACACTCCCAGGTCCCCATACAAATTACTGCAGCCTTTTAACTTAGTTCATTGAATCACAAAAGCTCTAAGTTAGAGAGAATTCTGGAGATCAACTGGACTAATTCTTCAAGTACCTGTTAACAGTGAGGGTCCAAGGTCCCTGGGGTGCTTCTTAAAAACTATTCCCCAGCAAGAGCCTACTTGATTAAGGAGTACCACTTCTTTCACTAGGTTTTCCACAGTCTTCTCCTGGAAGGGACAGTGACCCACAGAAAAAAGCTCTACTTACTCCTCTGAATTAAGATTCTTTGAATTGAAACAAGGTTTCTTGAAATAAGATGGAGGAAAAGAAGGACAAAAACAACCAAACACCTAAGTAAAATTAATATTAATTAATATTAAGAAAAAAGGGTGGGTGCAGCACACCAACATGGCACATGTATACATATGTAACAAACGTGTACGTTGTGCACATGTACCCTAGAACATAAAGTATAATAAAAAAAAAAAAAGAAAAAGAAAAAAGGGTAACTGTGAGATGACAGGTACGTTTAATTGGCTTGACTGTAGTAACCATTTCACTACCTGTATCCAAACAATTATATTGTACACCTTAAAAAATAAAATTTTTTGGCTGGGTGTGGTGTCTCACGCCTGTAATCCCAGCACTCTGGGAGACCAAGGCAAGTGGATCACTTGAGGTTAGGAGTTTGATACCAACTTAGCCAACATGGTGAAACCCTGTATCTACTAAAAATACAAAAATTAGCCGGGCATGATGGTGCATGCCTGTAATCCCAGTTACTTGGGAGGCTGAGGCACGAGAATTGCTTGAACCCAGGAGGTGGAGGTTGCAGTGAGCCAAATCATGCCATTGCACTCCAGTCTGGGTGACAGAGCGAGACTCTGTCTCAAAAAAATAAATAAAATAAAAAATAAAATAAACAATGTGGCCAGGCATGGTGGTTCATCCCTGTAATCCCAGCACTTTGGGAGGCCAAGGCGGACAGATCACTTGAGGCCAGAAGTTTGAGACCAGCCTGGCCAACACGGCAAAACTCCACCTCTACTAAAAATACAAAAAAAAAAACAAAAACAAAAACAAAAAAACAAGGCCAGATGTGGTGATGCATGCCTGTAATCCCAGCTATTTGAGAGGCTGAGGCAGGAGAATCACTTGAACCTAGGAAGTGGAGGCTACAGTGAGCCAAGATCACGCTACTGCTGCATTCCAGCCTTGGCAACAGAGAGAGAGACTGTCTCAAAAAAATAAAAAAAGAAATCAGTGAAAAATATTAAGAAGGGGCTGGAAAGATAAAAATGTTAAATCTGTTGTTAAAAATAAAAGGAAGTCTAGGATACTTAAAAGAACAACTGTTTTTCTCAACGGACCCTGAAGAATTATGTCCTTTATCTGTTTGATAATTTGAGAGAGCCTGTAGTATGAGGAACAGATTAATTCCGGAGGAGCTCTGGGCTACAGTTATAATCTCTAAAAATGTAAGCTAAAAAGTGGTCAAACCTTTAAAAACGAGAAATTTTAATATAACCTAAGCAAAACAAAAATTGTATTTATAAATTACCAAAAATAAATAACAAAAAACAATTATTAAAAAACATAAATGACAAAAATTTAAGTGTTGGCATACTTCAGACAGCCCCCGTAATTCAGTTATAAAAGTCCTTTTAAAAAATCATTTAATCAATTTAAATATTTATAGAACACTTATAGTTACATCATGTCTTATATGATCTTAAAGTCAACAAGCCAGTTCAAATGTAGCCACAGCTTGGCATTTAGTTTTAAAATAAAGGGGCCAGATATTGCCCAAGTACATACAGTCTCTCTGATACCAAAATAGAAACTATCACTGGTCAAGAAAATAAACAGGCCTGCATATAGAATCTAAATATTGGCCGGCCGCAGTGGCTCATGCCTGTAATCCCAGCACTTTCGAAGGCCGAGGTGGGTGGATCACCTGAGGTCAGGAGTTCGAGACCAGCATGGCCAACATGGCGAAACCCTGTCTCTACTAAAAATACAAAAATTAGCCAGGCGTAGTGGTGCGCACCTGCATTCCCAGCTACTCAGGAGCCTGAGACAGGAGAATCACTTGAACCAGGGAGATGGAGGTTGCAGTGAGCTGAGATCGCACCACTGCACTCCAGCCTGCCATCTATCAGGGAATAAATCTGGTGGAACTAGGAAAAGAATTTTAATTGTTTGGTTTTAATTAGATTTACATAACAAAAACAAACATCTACAAGCATCTTGGCTAGTTGTCCTTAAAATCTTTACTACCTAACTTTAATGCATCTAAATATTTACTGCTGAAGTCTCTGAAACACATCCTGAAGAAACAGGGAGTCAGAAGGCCTGGGTTGGGGTCCTGGCTATGCTACTTAAAAGTTGTAGGTCCAGCTGGGTGTGGTGGCTCACGCCTGTAATCCCAGCACTTTGGGAGGCCAAACTGGGCAGATCACCTGAGGTTGGGAGTTGGAGATGAGCCTGGCCAACATGGTGAAACCCCGTCTCTACTAAAAATACACAAATTAGCCAGGCATGGTGGTGTGTGCCTGTAATCCCAGCTACTTGGGAGACTAAGGAAGGAGAATTGCTTGAACCCAGGAGGCAGAGGTTGCAGTGGGCCAAGATTGCATCACTGTACTCCACCCCGGGCGACAGAGCAAGACTCCTTCTCAAAAAAAAAAAAACACAAAAAAAACTGTAGATCCCTGTTGCCTTCCTGAGCCTCAGTTTCTTTATCTGCAAGATGTGGATAATAATATCTGCTCGTAGGATGTTGTCTAATTAATAATAATAACTTCACCAACTATAAAATATTTAAGACACTGGTTACAATTCAGCAAAATTCTCAATACATTGAAGTTTAAGTTCCTATACACCCTTCCCCTTCCCCTTTTCTCTCTTCTCTCTCTGGTGGCTTCCTCCATTTCTCCAGTCTGATCTCCCTCCATCAAGCATCTAGCACTAACTACACCTTCTGCTCAATGAAGGCCCCCACAATAGGCCTTCACTTAGGATACACAGAATTGCCTCACCCACTTTCTCCCCACATAAAACATACTTTCCACTCGCTATACAATGGACTGTGTTACCTCTCCATGGATATTTGAACTTCAACAGAAGATCAATGCCCTAACCCAAAGGAATGCCTCTAGGAACTGCAGTCACCAGTGACAAGCTGTTAGGAAAGGTTATTTGTGGTGCAGGGTCTGTCCCTGGGAATTTCCCCTACTCTGCTTACATGTAAGGCTGCACTGGCTCTGAAGGCCTTCATTTCTGTTTGTGATAATGAGAGGGTCTCAGGTACACAACATAAATAAGAACAGATACATATCAGAAATGTAATTTCCATGGAACTATTACAATAATATTAATGATATCATTTGGAGTCCCTGATTCATGGTTTTTCCTTAAGGTAAACCAAATTTCTCTCCTTGCAAAATAAGTCTTACTTTGCCTTTGGGAACCACACAGAAATGTCCAAATTTCAAGTAGGAGCTCTCTGGATACTTAAAAGGGGCTGTGCTGTCCCTGTCTCCACCATTCTGTAGGTTTACCATCCCCACTACATCTGCCTCACCTCACCCAACATACATCAGGCTTCCTCACTCTCCTGTTCACATTCGCAACATAGGCTGCACTTTATGTCTCTCTTACAGCATGCTCCAGAACGAAGCAGGCTACGTCAGTGTAGTCCACCATCAAGGTCATCTTCTCCAGTGAATCTGGAGAATTCTGGGAGGTAATTTTTCCACACAGGGAGGGGTTCTCTTCTTTTATTATTATTATTACACTTTAAGTTCTAGGGTACATGTGCACAACCTGCAGGTTTGTTACATACGTACACATATGCCATGTTGGTGTGCTGCACCCGTTAACTCGTCATTTACATTAGGTATATCTCCTAATGCTATCCCTCCCCCAGCCCCCACCCCACGACAGGCCCGGGTGTGTGATGTTCCCCACCCTGTGTCCAAGTGTTCTCATTGTTCAATTCCCACCTATGAGTGAGAACATGCGGTGTTTGGTTTTTTGTCCTTGCGATAGTTTGCTCAAAATGATGGTTTCTAGCTTCATCTATGTCCCTACAGAGGACATGAACTCATCCTTTTTATGGCTGCATAGTATTCCATGGTATATATGTGCCACATTTTCTTAATCCAGTCTATCATTGAGGGACATCTGGGTTGGTTCCAAGTCTTTGCTATTGTGAATAGTGCCGCGATAAACATACGTATGCATGTGTCTTTATAGCAGCATGATTTATAATCCTTTGGGTATATGCCCAGTAATGGGATGGCTGGGTCAAATGGTATTTCTAGTTCTAGATCCTTGAGGAATCGCCACACTCTCTTCCATAATGGTTGAACTAGTTTACAGTCCCATCAACAGTGTAAAAGTGTTCCTATTTTTCCACATCCTCTCCAGCACCTGTTGTTTCCTGACTTTTTAATGATCGCCATTCTAACTGGTGTGAGATGGTATCTCATTGTGGTTTTGATATGCATTTCTCTGATGGCCAGTGATGATGAGCATTTTTTCACATGTCTGTTGGCTGCATAAAGGTCTTTTGAAGACATTTCATATCCCTTGCCCACTTTTTGATAGGGTTGATTTTTTCTTGTAAATTTAAGTTCTTTGCAGATTCTGGATATTAGCCCTTTGTCATATGGGTAGACTGTAAAAATTTTCTCCCATTCTGTAGGTTGCCTGTTCACTCTGATGGTAGTTTATTTTACTGTGCAGAAGCTCTTTAGTTTAATTAGATCCCATTTGTCAATTTTGGCTTTTGTTGCCGTTGCTTTTGGTGTTTTAGTCATGAAGTCTTTGCCCATGCCTATGGCCTGAATGGTATTGCCTAGGTTTTCTTCTAGGGTTTTTATGGTTTTAGGTCTAACATTTAAGTCTTTAATCCATCTTGTATTAATTTTTGTACAAGGTGTAAGGAAGGGATCCAGTTTCAGTTTTCTACATATGGCTAGCCAGTTTTCCCAGCACCATTTATTAAATAGGGAATCCTTTCAGGGAGGGGTTCTCTTCTTAACTTTCTTTCCTTTCCTGTAAATAACTCAGATACTGGCCTGAATCAATTACATATCAAGTCTGATGAGCTATAAATAAAACATTCCTTCCATTGCTCTAAAAAAATCTAGTGTTCACACATATTAAAGTATAATTGTTTTAAAACACTAAATATTTCCCCAAATGCCCATCAATCAAGGAGTAGATAAAGAAATTATGGTATATATATGCACATATATACACGTGTGTGTGTATATATATATACATGTATATATATGTGCATATACATGTATATATGTGTGTATATATATTCATATATATACGTGTATATATGTGTGTATATATACACACACACACACATATATATATCTTATAGAATACTACTTATCCATAAAAAAGAATGAAGTAATGGCATTCACAGCAACCTGGATGGAATTATTCTAAGTGAAGTAACTCAGAAATGGAAAACCAAACATGGTATGTTCTCATTCATAAGTGGAAGCTAAGCTATGAAGAGGATACAAGGGCTTAAGAATGATACAATGGACTTTGGGGACTTGGGGGATGGGGTGGTAGGGGAGTGAGAGATAAAAGACTACACACTGGGTCCAGCATACACTGCTCGGGTAATGGGTGCACCAAAATCTCAGAAATTACCACTAAAGAACTTGTTCATGTAACCCAAACACTACCTGTTCCCCAAAAACCTATTGAAAAAAAAAACACTAAATATTTCTAGTCTAGGGTTAGAATTGCAATAACCAAGCAATGTATATGATTGACTCTACGAAGTATTTTCTTAACCATGTAATTATATCCAGAGAGATGAATAATGTCATATTTATCATGTTTTATTTCATAAGAATGCTTCATATACCCTGCTAATTTGATGGGCTTCTGGCATTTCAAATAGAATCTCCTACTACATTAATCAAGTTTTAAAAATCTTGCTGAGAAATTCAAAAGGAATATCCTTCTCACTCAGATATAAAACCCTACCTTTTCCCCGGCTCCCAAACCCTAAATCCCTGCAACACAAAACTTAACCCAATAAAAGTCAGTGGGGCAGATATTTATAGTTTACCACGAGAACATAAGAGCCCCTTGAATAAAGGACGCTAGAAAACTTTGTAAAAAGGGCAACAGGATCTCGGGATAGAGTCATGGCATAATGAAATGTAAGTGGCACCAAGAGGTCAAAACGCATTTTTTTTTTTTTTTTTCAGCAAAATGAGTAAGGACAGCCGGGTGCGGTGGCTCATGCCTGTAAACCCCACACTTTTGGGAGGCTGAGGTGGGCAGATCACCTGAGGTCAGGAGTTCGAGACCAGCCTGGCCAACATGGTGAAACCCCATCTCTACTAAAACTACAAAAATTAGCCAGGCATGGTGGCAGATGCCTGCAATCCCAGCTACTTGGGAGGCCGAGGCAGGGAGAACTGCTTGAACCTGGGAGGTGGAGGTTGCAGTGAGCCGAGATTGCGCCACTGCACTCCAGCCTGGGTGAGAGAGTGAGACTTGATCTCAAAAAAAAAAAAAAAAAAAAAAAAAGGACTGGGCGCGGTGGCTCACACCTGTAATCCCAGCTCTTTGGGAGGCCAAGGCGGGCGGATCACGAGGTCAGGAGATCAAGACCATCCTGGCTAATACAGTGAAACCCCGTCTCTACTAAAAATACAAAAAATTAGCCAGGTGAGGTGGTGGGCGCCTTTAGTCCCAGCTACTCGGGAGGCTGAGGCAGGAGAATGGCGTGAACCCGGGAGGCAGAGCTTGCAGTGAGTGCCAGTGCACTCCAGCCTGGGTGACAGAGTGAGACTCCGTCTCAAAAAAAAAAAAAAAAAAAAGAAAAGAAATGAGTAAAGAGTAAAGACATCTTTACGCGAGAAAGACATCTTTCTTCTTGCTCCCCTCCAAAACTGCTATGCCGAACACCATGCAGTAAGAAATTCATTTTTGATGCTGAAACATACAAAATAAGTAACCTACTGGAAGGTAAATAGCATTGGCTAACTCTGAATCAAAGTTAAAATGACTTGGCCAGGCGCATGGCTCGCACCTGTAATCCCAGCACTTTGGGAGGCTGAGGTGGGCGGATCATGAGCCCAGGAGTTCAAAATCAGTCTGACCAATATGGTGAAACCCTGTCTCTACTAAAAATACGAAAATTATCTGGGCATGTTGGTTGGTGCCTATAATCCCAGCTGCTTGGGAGGGTGAGGCAGGAGAATCGCTTGAACCCGGGAGGCAGAGGTTGCAGTAAGCCAAGATAGCGCCACTGCACTCCAGCCTAGGCGACAGAGTGAGACTCCACCACAAAAAAAAAATCAAAGTTAAAATGACTTAAAGTCAGATGTTAACACTTCAACCCAATTGCAAATAGTTTCCTATAGAGATGAGCCAATTGGCAGCAAGTAACCAAGCAATCTGATGGGCAACACAAGATGTATATGGTTCTGAAGTTCTTAGACATTTTGACATATTAAAGAAACAAACTTGCAAAGAATGGAAAAAAACCCCACTACACTCCAAAAGGAGACAAAAAATAGGGTGACCAGCCTTCAAGATATTTTTAGCTCACGTTTTGTATACTACTAGTGCTGAAAGTGGGGAAAAGGGCCAGGCACGGTGGCTCACGCCTGTAATCCCAGCACTTCAGGAGGCCAAGGGAAGTGGATCACTTGAGGTCAGGAGTTCAAGACCAGCCTGACCAACATGGTGAAACCCTGTCTCTATTAAAAATACAAAAATTAGCTGGGCGTGGTGGCAGGCGCCTGTAATCCCAGCTACTCAGGAAGGCTGAGGCAGGAGAATTGCTTGAACCCGGGAGGCGGAGGTTGCAATGAACCGATGTCACGCCATTGCACTCCAGCCTGGACGACAGAGTAAGACTCCATCTTAGGAAAAAAAAAAAAAAAGGAAAAAGGTTGATTTTAAGCAAAAACTGATGACAACAGGAAGGACTATGAAAAATACAAGTGATTTTTCCATATAGAAACAATTTCAGGTCTTAAACACAGAAATGTGAAAGAGAAATATTACAAATGAGTCAATTCAATTATTCAGTTTGTTCATCTGATAACATATGCAGCAAATTTTAAAGTCATAGGATAGCCTCTCCTTGTCATGGAACTTGGCCAAACCCTGCTCTGCCTACCACTCTACGCATGCCGAGGGAATGTGAATTAATTTTATCTTAAGTTAAAAAAAAAAAAAAAAGCTGCCAGGCGCGGTGGCTCATGCCTGTAATCCCAGCACTTCGGGAAGCTGAGGCGGGTGGATCACGAGGTCAGGAGTTCAAGACCAGCCTGACCAACATGGTGAAACCCCGTCTCTACTAAAAATACAAAAATTAGCTGGGCGTGGTGGCGCGCGCCTGTAATCCCAGCTACTCAGGCAGCTGAAGCAGGAGAATCACTTCAACCTGGGAGGCAGAGGTTGCAGTGAGCCAAGATCATGCCATTGCACTCCAGCCTGGGCGACAGAGAGACTCCATCTCAAAAAAAAAAAAAAAAAAAAAAAAAGGCTAAGTGTCGCAGTCCCAAACTGTGTTAATTACCATCTATCTATAAAATGGTTCTCTTTAGCATACTAATAAACGAAGACTACATTTCCATCGTGCAGGGGGAAAAAAACCCTGCAGATCTATGAATTCCGAGATGTTTTCTGTTTCTTATTTTTGTTAAAAGGAGCCTTTGTAATACTAGGTGTATATCATCCTATACAAAAATAAGCATTACCTACATAAAAGTAGCATATTATTTTTTTCCTAGTGCTATATATTTATCCCAGTGGAAACTGAAATAAAAAGGTGAGCTTCAAATTGAAATCATTCTGAAAAGCTAAATTTGGACCACAGACATTGTTATTTCAAAGTCAAGAGGAATCAAAAAGAAACAAAAAAAAGGTCTGGTAGTCAGTGATACATAAGTGTACCTTGAGCATTAAGTAGCACTTCCTCCTTTCCAAAACAATTCATGTACAAAGAATTACTTCTTTTACTTACATTTAGTCTTCTGGGTGGAGGTGGTTCAGAAGGATTGCAGAGCACATTTGAACAGGGGGGACATTTGGTTTCATCTATCATCATGAAGGTATCATAGACACCATCCCCCAACCTAGTTGAAAGGATTACAGATAAAATGTCAGTAACTGAAGAATATAAAATCCTGTCTCTTAACTGCTTCATATCTGCTACAAGGAACAGTAATAGAAATAAAAGTCTACACTACATTTTGGCACTGAATATAAACAACTGGGGTATTTGGAAGAGGAACAGAGGAAATCCAACTTTTGTTTTTCAAGGACAGCATTTCTAGGTTTTTATTTTAAAATAGTTGAAACAAGTCTCTCTGAATGTTGTTAAAAATAATAAGGACTATCAGGAGGATCTCATAATAACTTACTACTTGAAAATAAAGTCTAGTTTGAATCTGAAGTTCATAGAGAAAAAAAAAGACCAGAAAAAACTAACAGAGGTAATAGTTTTTCAAAGTCAGAGACTTGGATTCTAAACTCAGCTCTAACACTGGCTGTGCTACCTTCTCCTCTGAGCCTGTCTTCCCCATGTTAATGGAAGACTAGCTCCAGTCTATACACTTCTGGGTCTTACAGGCAAGAAATAAAAGGCCTTTTTAAGGCTGTCTTCTCTTTATTAATTTACTTGCTTACCTACTTACATCTACCTAACTTGTAGAAAAATACAGTTAAGTACTACAGCAAACATTAAAAGGATGCTCTAAAATATAAAATGTAATGAATTTACTTCTCTTTCCACTTCATTTTCTGGTGAATGGTGGAGGCAAAATTCTAAATGATTAAGGATCACTTCTCTGTTCTTTAACACTGTGGCTCCACCACTGTAAGGGAACACAAAAGACGGAGAGGATTTATTTCATCCACAAGATGGCCCTGAATAATGTATTTCATCTGCTACCAAGAACACGGATTTCCCAGTTACACACATCAGCATTTCATTGTATCATTTTACATGATACACTATGAATATAACAATGACGATGTTGCAGAGGAATAATTTGTTTAATGTCTTTTAAAATATCCTGGAATATTCTGGTCACCTTTAAAAACTGTTTTGTGAAATTCGTTCTAGAGTTTTCTTTATAGATGTGTTATAAAAATACAAGGGGGAGAAAACCCTACAAATATTTTTGGAATGCTCTTTTTAAAAACATGCTCACATTCTGATAGAATTATTTATATTTTTAACAGGCAACGGCTTCACTGACAGAAACCAAATATTCTGAATGTGACTGACCCTTTGCCATAAGCCTGATAAAACAAACCAGAACAGGCGTCCACATTTATAAAGAAAAAGAAAACGTTCAAAATTGCCTAGTGACTAACAGCCAGAGGAAATTAACAAGAGTCTGCATGCAAATAAAGCGGGGAGCAGGGGTCTCTTCTCTCCATTGAGGTGTAAAATACAACGCAAGGTGGGGAATCTCTCAAAATAGGATCCGGAAAAAGCCGTACCCAGCACAGCCCACAACCTGCACATCCGAAGCTAGACCGCACCCCTCACAGCAAACCCCAAGAGTTCAGCCCTTGGTTATCCGCTCTAAGCAACAGGGCTTCTTTCCAAGGTATCGCTCCCGGTCTCTCCCCGTTTACTAAAAAGCCCCACAAAAAGTCCTAGTTTTCGTAATCCCTTACCATATACCCCGATCTAGGGTTTCAGGGGTATTCCAGGGGTGGAAATTCTTCTTGCTCTAACTCCTCTCTAGCCCCCTCCCCCGCGCCCGGTGAGCCAGGGATGGGGGGAGGGGACCCTGACAGAGAGGAGGTGGGGGGAGGTCCCGGGGAGGCAGTCAGACCCCTGCCCTCGTCCCTCCTGCTGAGGGCTCACTCTACCTCCTCCCAGCCCCCAAGCTTCGCTTGCCAGCGCCAGCCGCTCCCTGAGGCGCCTCCAGCCCGTTACCCCGCGGCGCCGTTACCTTCGCTGCTGGGGCGGGAGCCCGGCCCCGGGCGGCCCCGCATCCTTCCGCCCAGGCCCGCGAGCTGTGCCTCCCATCTGCTAGCTCGGGACCCGGCGCGGGGAGGGGCGCCAGTTGGAGGGTCCGGCCGGCCACGCCACCTACGCCGGGACGGCTGCCTCCGCGGCGCGACGCTCCTACGGGGACTCTCGGCCAGACACTGCAGCCCAGCGCGCCTTCGCTCCCAACTGGCCGGGGCTGGGTAGTGGGAAGACGCAGCTGCAGGGGCGGGAGGGGGAGCGGTCTGGTCGCCTAGCAACCGCGGCACGCCCCCGGGAAACGCCTCGGCGCAGCTACGCGCTGACGCACGGGGGTGGGGCCCGTGGCCGGTACAGGCCACGCGGCGCTCCTAGCCGGTGCTAGCGCTGGCGCGGGAGGCGGGAGGCTGGAGGCGGGAGGCTGGAGGCGAGAAGCCCGCGGCCTAGGCGCCTCGGGTTCCCTGGCGCGAGCTGCGGACGGACAGAGGGGTCCGGCGAAGGAGGGGTGAAAGTAACAGCCCGCGATCTCAGAAGGGCTGCCCGCCCCTCACGGTCCGCGGTCCCTTAAGTAGCATGTTGCATCCTGGAAGTTCTAAAACCTCCCGCTTCAATATGAATTTTAAATTAAAGAAAACATATGTGTATTGTTTTAGGCTTTCCCACCACGGGGACGACCCTCCGGGGGTTTGTGAGTTACATAAGAAAGCAATAATAATAAACCCATTTATTGACACGATGCCTCCATTTATGAACATTTGATATCAGTAACCGAGGTACCCGACGACTTTCGTCTTTTACAGACTTAGCTGGGATGCAGAATAGAAGCTGGGCCTTTGTCTGACTCCCCTGCAACAGTCAGCCACAGACGGGAAGACAGCGTAGGAAACTAAGGCCAGAGGAGCCCCGCTTCCTCATGAACGTGAAGCGGCAAAGCCTGAACTAGAAGCTTCTAACGCCTAACCGTCCTCCTGCCGCACCAGGACCCCTGCGAGGCCCTTCCTGACGTTTTCCTTAGAATGCGTATATATGTGTCTTTTTCCTTTTCTGATGCTAAGACACCTTAGAAACACCAATGTTAGGCAGATTTCCATCGTTGGAGGTTAAAACACCCGAACACAAGTGTTTTCTTGAGTGTGGCATCCAGTCATGTTTTGTGGGTTTGTTTGTTTAAAAAAAAAAAAAAAAAATCCTGGAAGATGGGTGGTAAGAACCAGAGCTTGTAAACCCACCAAGCACGAGGCGGTCGGACTGTCCAGATTCTGGAGTCCAGAAGACGCCAAACGTTCTCAGAATGCCGAACGCGGGCGCCACCTGGTGGGACTAGAACGCTCATTGTCCCTAATCAGTATAGCACAATTCCCATAAATCTTAAAAATTCCCATCCAAGGCTCATTTCCGTGTGACTGAAAGTCATATTCTCTGTTCTCGTGACTCCAAGTAAAAATGTCCCTAAAAAGCCAAAGTCGCTTCACTCTATATAAGAATCTATTGGTGGCCGGGCGCGGAGGCTCAAGCCTGTAATCCCAGCACTTTGGGAGGCCGAGACGGGCGGATCACGAGGTCGAGAGATCGAGACCATCCTGGCCAACACGGTGAAACCCCGTCTCTACTAAAAAATACAAAAAACTAGCCGGGCGAGGTGGCGGGCGCCTGTAGTCCCAGCTACTCGGGAGGCTGAGGCAGGAGAATGGCGTGAACCCGGGAGGCGGAGCTTGCAGTGAGCCGAGATTGCGCCACTGCACTCCAGCCTGGGCGACAGACCGAGACTCCGTCTCAAAAAAAAAAAAAAAAAGAATCTATTGGTTTGGGGAATTTTATTTTTTGTGATCAATGTTACTTTAGCCTTATGGTATGCATATAAATAAAAAAGTTTTCTTCCGTGATTATTTTTTAAAGTTTTCTAATTTTGTAAATAAACTTTTTCTTTTTGTCTCCCCCTTCCCCCACTCTGCAACCAGAGCAATTCTGCTTTCACAGGGGTTTGTATTTGGGCTCTCATGAAGCTTTTGTTTGAGGAAAGAGTTCCATGGCAACGCAAAGATTGGACGAGGTTACTGTTGAAGTCCCTTCCAGCTCTAAGATTGCAAAATTCTATTAAATAATCCCCATTCTCAGTACTTATGTGGACACCTCAACCACTTTACTGCCCTTCCTGAACAGTTGAATGAGACTTGCTCCCACATGATCTCTTACCTCATCCTGAATCACTGCTCGTGAGACGATTGCATCCTCAGTCTGTGTTTAAGACACATCTTCCAGAGCCGAGTGGAAGTGTTCCTGCTCTCTTTCTGACTCCTAAGGTGGGAAATACAGAGGCCTCCTTTGTCTTTAGCCTATTGTTCCCATGGTCAAGGGAAAGAGGACCCCTTGAGGGTGCTGGAGCTTCATAAATCTCTGACCTTAGTGACCCAATGTTTCTTCAAAGAGCCCCTGTAAGATGGGGTTAACGTCCCATAAGGGATCTGAAAGGAGCCTCCACACCCCTGCTGAGCGCTGCCCTGTCCCCTGCAGCTCCCAAGCAGCTTCCACATCATTCATGCCCTTTCTTCCCCTCCAAAGCCTCATTCAAGAGTAGTTTAAAATCACCATTATCATTCTTCATGCAGTTAAAGTCAGATTTACCCACCATGATTTAGTCAAAAGTCATATAAGATGCCTGTCTGTCCTTTGAAGCCAGTTCTAAGACATCTGCAAAATAAGGTACTTGTGAGTTCTAATACATTGACTAAGGAAATAAACAACAGCAAAAAAGATGCAACTATTCCAGGATCTTAAAAACCCATTGGGACATTCACAATGTGATCAAAGTTTCAAATGCACAGATTCAGAAAACATCCCTGTGGCCTGTACCTGGAATTTTGTGATAAAATAGCTGTTGGTAGGTTATGTTAGGTTTGAACAAGTTTCATTGGTATAATTTCTGTACAGCAAAATGTGCCATAATGCCTACTGTAACATGTGTGTCACAGAATTGAAAAATATTTTTTAAAAATCATTTTGAGAGAACCAGTGAAACTTACTCTTTTCCCCAAGCTATATTAACCTCAAATTCACCTGTGTTCCTGAAATACATACTTGCTATTTTTTTCAGAAACACTGACATCTAGCTCACTGGAACACTAAAGCCATGGCTTATTTTTTTGGAGCCTCAGAAAACTGTCTCCCTTTTATACCTCAGGCATCTCCTGTTCTTATGTCCTCCCCTCTCCACCAAGATTTGAAAAATGCCCCTTATTAACACAGCAAACAAAAGCCATGCCCGCAGTGCTGTACTACAGTACGGCCTCTTCCACTACTATCCACACTTAGTTCTGTGTCTCCTAAACCCTGAAGGTTGCCCTTATTATCCCAAACCCTTCACCTATTTCTCTTTTCCAAAACTTTTGCCATCTTTTTCCACTTGCTCCTCCTAAGTCAGCGTGACCAGTTCCACCTATAGCCCTGAGGGGTCCTATGAAGCTTCCTTTCTGAAATCTTGAAACCAAACCAGGAGTCTTTCTAATCATCATTACTATTTGCTAAGTATTTATTATGTTCCAAGCACCATCTGAAGCACTTTAACATATTTGCTCATTTAAAACTCACAGTAGTCCTGTGAGATGGGTATTATCTCCGTCCTACACTTCAGAAAACAGTCCAAGATCACCCAGCCAGTAAATTATGAACTGCAATTCAAACCCTGGTCTGTTCGATCGAAAAACCCAGCCTCTTAACTGCCTGTATTCCACCTGTATTCCCTGAGCCTGGGAGGCTAGCCAGGCTAGACCACTGGATCCTTTGAATTCTGTAACATAGTTTCCCTTGATTTAAGATTCTGAAGGTGGTAAGCATAATGATAGTTTCCCAAAGATGTCCACATCCTAATGCCAAGAATCTGTAAATATGTCACTTTACTTGACAAAAGGGGACTTAGCAAATGTGATGAAGTTAAGGATCTCGAGATGGGGTAATTTTCCTATATTATCTGAGTGGGCCCACTGTAACCACAGGGGTCCTTTTAAGATGGAAGGGGAGGCCGGACACAGTAACTCACACCCATAATCCCAGCACTTTGGGAGGCCGAAGTGGGTGGATCACCTGAGGTCAGGAGTTCAAGACCACCGTGGCCAACATGGTGAAACCCCGTCTCTACTGAAAATACAAAAATTAGTTGGGCATTGTGGTGTGTGCCTGTAGTCCCTGCTACTCAGGAGGCTGAGGCAGGAGAATCACTTGAATCTAGGAGACGGAGTTTGCAGTGAGCAGAAATCATGCCATTGCACTCCAGCCTGGGTGACGGAGTGAGACTCCATCTAAAAAAAAAAGATGGAAGGGGAAAAAAAAAAAGATGGAAGGAGGGTCAGAGAGGGAAATGTGGCTGTGGAAGCAGAGGTCAGAGAGAGAAAGAGATTTCAAGATGCTGTTGTTGGTCTTGAAGATGGAGGAAGGGGCCATGAGTTAAGGAATGAAGGTGGCCTCCAGAAGCTTTTGGAAAAGGCAGGGAAACAAATTTTCCTCTAGAGCTTCTAGAAGAAACGAATCACTGCTTACACCTTAATTTTGGGACTTCTGACTTCCAGAACTGTAAGATAAATTTGCTTGTTTCAAGCCACTAAATTTGTAGTAATTTGTTGCATTAAAGCTTAGGAACGTTGTCTACTGTAGTAGATTAAACATAGCACATCCTTTGCAGCTGCTCCCAGGGAGTGGAGGAAACTATTTTCCTAGTTCTTGAAGCTGACTGGCCATGTGACTTGATTTAACCAATGACACGTGACAGAATTGGTGGTGTGTGATTTAGGAGCTGAGGCCTCAGGAGACCTCCTTACAGCTTCTGCTCTCCTTCTCTTAGATGCTGCCACCATGTGGACAAGTCTGAGCTGTATTTCTGTAGTCCTCAGCTAATGCCAACTGCCAGACAAGTGAGAAGGGCCACCCAGTTGAGTTGACAGCTGACAGCAGCCACATGAGAGCGCCACACAAAGCTAGCAGGAGAACCTCTTGGCTGCACCCCGCCCAAATCAACAGCCCCTTGAGAATTATGAGCAAATAAAATGGTTACTTTAAGCCATTAAGCTTTGGGGTACAGCAATAAATAAATGAACTTTTGAAAAGTACCAATTATGCCTACCCTCCATCCCACCAAATCTAATGATGAACAGTTTCTTGGTAAGAATACCTGCTCATCTTTTTATTGTGGCTGTTGTTCATCAGCCAGGTTTGGAAATCACTCGTGTGTAGACCAAGTCCTGTTGGGTCACCTGGCTCTTGGAAGGTTTTAGAGGACCACTATACCTGCTCTATTCACAGCATTTGGGCCAAGGAACTAGTTCTCTCTCAATGACCTAGTGTACAGGTTAGGGCTTTTTCTATTACAAATATCAACCTAAAACTGCTTAAAGAAAATGTACCAGCTGGGCGCGGTGGCTCACACCTGTAATCCCAGGACTTTGGGAGACCAAGGCAGGTGAATCACCTGAGGTCAGGAGTTCGAGATCAACCTGGCCAACATGGTGAAACTTCGTGTCTACTGAAAACACAAAAATTAGCCAGGTGTGGTGGCAGGCGCCTGTAATCCCAGCTACTTGGGAGGCTGAGGTTGGATAGTGGCTTGAACCCAGGAGGTGGAGGTTGCAGTGACCAGAGATTGTGCCATTGCTCTCCAGCCTGGGTAACAAGAGTGAAACTCTGTCTCAAAAAAAAAAAAAAAAAAAAGAAAGAAAAGAAAAGAAAAGAAAATGTACCATATACCTTTTTTACAGTATTTTTTTAAAAAGCAGTAAAGCTAAATTTGGATACGATGGGTGCCTGTCCTATCTCCATTTCTTGTTTCTGTATTCCAACATACTAGTTTCATTCTCAGGGTTCTTTTGTGCAAGCAAGTTGGCAACTGCAGTTCCAGATTCAACTCAGTAGAAAAGCTGTCTCAGTCATCCCACAGTCTCTCTGTAATTCACTGGCTTTGACTGGGCCCATTGTTACACCATATTTGCGGCCAGGAAAACATAATACTCCGAATGGTCAGGCCTGAGGCTCCTAGACCCAGCAGTAGAAACATATTGGACAGAAAGTTAGGGAAACAGTGACTTTCAGAGGAAAGTTGCTATAGAAGGTCCCAAAAAAGAGATACGTGAATATGGTACAGAAAACACAACAGGTATTCACTACAGCTAGGTGTTGGAAATCAGTTTTATCTGTGTCCCGAAAGTCCACATCAGGGTCACCAGGCTACTGGAAGTCTTTAAAATTCCCAAGTCTCAAAAACCTGGACACCAGACTTTGAAATGCATCTCACCATGTCACCCAAACGATGGAAGACAGGTTCCCCTCTGCCTCAAAAATGGCCCCCAAGCTCTGTAAAACAATTCATGAAGTACTTTCATGCATGATAATCACAGCCCAGCACCTAGGGGCCCTACCACCGTGCCTCTGTGTTCCTAATGCTCAAATTTCATTCACCTATCTGTACTTTAATAAAAGCTGGATTGGGGATGTTCCGGTCAAACATGTTCCTTTCCTAGGGTTGTTAAAACTAAGCTGGAAATGTAAGAAGTTGCAGAATATTGTTTTGATTTAGATTACATTCATGGAAACAACCATATGTGCCTGGAAGAAAGGCTTGGTTGAGCACCTAGTGGGAATAGTTGGGGTATAAGGGTAAGGCTCCCAAGAGACATTCCAAAAAATCCTAATGATCCCTACACTGTCTCAAAGCAGGGTAGATCCAGTTATCTGCAGGACTGGGGAGTCTCATGCTGGAGGTCCTCCTCTCTGTCCTTTTCTCTGTCCAGCTCAGCCCCTCCTCTAATAATGATGATCAAATATCTGGGTTGGAGGAAAATTCAGGTGTTTCCATGGGCATTGATTAGAATGATGTATGCATGGGTCTGGCTGACTCCTTCATTATTTATTAATAATCTTCATATTCCCCATGCCAGACACTAGTGACTCTCAGCAAGGATGCCGATGTCAGCAGAATTTTAGAAACTATTCCCCAATACCTAGACATCTCTGTCTTAATTCGTCCTACTTTCCCAACATTTTACTTGCTGGTCACCTTGGCTTGAGAAACCCTTCACTTTTGTTTGTTTGCTTGCTGCTTACTTGCTTGCTATTTAAGAGAAAAGCCTGCTCTTGTCCTGGAAGCCTGGAAACACACACAACCTTCCTAGGTTGAGACCTCTGCAGGAACTGCAGAGATTAGCAAATATGTCTCCACTGGGCCCTGGAAATCAGCCTCTTTCCTTCAGGATTTCCAGGCCCCCCTTGGCTTTTATTGTCTGGAGCTCCAGGAGCTGCTCTCTTCTGATGCTCTGACATTTGTTGCTGGTCTTCTTCTTCCTCCTCCTTCTTCTTCCTCTTCTTCCTCTTCTTTCTCTTCTTCTTGTGTGTGATGGTTTTAATAGTTGATACCAATCCAATTTTTAAAATTATGCTTTAAGGTAAAGGGATTTGAGAGGATGTCTTTCTGTATTCTAGCTTTGGATTGAGACCAGGATTTCCAGAATCCTGTAAAAGTCGGTGGCCTCCAGGTTCCAGGCTCCTTTTCACCATCTTCAGGGTCTCAGTACTGTCACAGCCTCTTGTTAATGTCTGGAAAACCTCTAATAAGCTCAGCTGCACCAATGTTTAGGGATCAAAGCTGCTGTTCTTCCCAGGAGCATTGGTACCTTGCAGGTTTTTAAGTGGCATTAACTCATGCTAGCCTGTGTCTAATAAAGACTCCATGATGAGAACATTCTGTCAGATTGCTGTATTAGTTCATTTTCATGCTGATGATAAAGACATACCCAAGACTGGGTAATTTATAAAGGAAAGAAGTTTAACTGACTCACAGTTTCACATGGCTGGGGAGGCCTCACATTCATAGGGGAAGGTGGAGGAGCAAGGCATGTTTTACATGGCAGCAGGCAAGAGAGCATGTGCAGGGGAACTCCCCTTTATCAAACCATCAGATCTTGTGAGGCTTATTCACTATCACGCAAACAGGATGGAAAAGACCTGCTCCCATGATTCAATTACCTCCCACCAGGTACCTCCCATGACACATGGGGATTACGAGAGCTACAATTCAAGATGAGATTTGGGTAGGGACACAGACAAACCACATCAATTGCATTCTTGTTGGCTTGCAATAGGGATGAGAACTTTTCACAGGTATCTTCACAGCCTTATGTTTGCTGTTTTATATTACAAAGAATACGGATGAAGAGATGCCTAGGGTGAGGTATTGGGGAAGCAGTGCAGAGATTCCATGCCCTCTCTGGGCATGCCACTGTCTAGGAACCTCCATGCATTCAGCTATCTGGAAGCTCCACAGCTGCTCTCCTGAGATATAGATACCACTACTGAATTGGGAAATCACAGTTTTCAATGAGGGAGACACCTTTAAAGAACTCTAGTTTTATCCAGTGCGTGCTCCTTAATAATATTGAACATGAAGATCAAGAAAGGTCCACTGAAGTAAGAGCAATATGTCTTCATATCATCTTTCCCCAGAGGTGTCATAGCCCTAGGAACTGGAGAGAACTGGAAAGGAAATTTGATTTTTTAAAATCCAGCCTCTAAAAGAACAATGGTACTGCAAGACATTGCCTACACTCATATAGTCTTTGATTAAACAAATAGCTAGGCCAGGCACGGTGGTTCATGCCTGTAATCCCAGCACTTTGGGAGGCCAAGGTGGGTGGATCACGAAGTCAGGAGTTTGAGACCAGCCTGACCAACATAGTGAAACCCCGTCTTTACTTAAAAAGACAAAAAAAAATTAGCTGGGTAATGTGGCACACACCTGTAATCCCAGCTACTTGGGAGACTGAGGCAGGAGAACTGCTTGAACCCAGGGGACAGAGGTTGCAGTGAGCTGAGATTGCACCACTGCCCTACAGCCTGGGTGACAGAGCAAGACTCTGTCTCAAAACAAAACAAAACAAAACAAAAAAAACCAAATAGCTTTACCTGTAAACTACCTGAACTTCTTAGGAAATACAATCAACATTGAAGTGATCCAAAAACCACAGTTTCAGCTTCTTTTCCTCCAGATGTGTGCACCAAAATCAAACAGATTGTATTTAACAAATGTTTTTTATAGGCAAGGCCCTTTGCTAGATGTACAGAAGGAACCAGATCCTCATCCACACCCCATGATCTCCATGGAGGCCCCCCCTTTCTCCTGCCTGTCTTTGTTTTTCACTTACAAAGAATCATGTTCTCAGCTCACAGTCATTGAATCTGTACCCTTTACAGAAACTTAACAGCTTCCGTCCGCTTTTCCTAAATAGTCCTCTCATTTTTGGCTCTACCTGCCTTTCTTGGGCTGGACCTCACAAGCTCAGCATATCCCTACTGTATGACTAGGATGTGTGTAGTTGGGTTGCCAAAAAAAATACAGAATGCCCAGCTGAATTTACATCTCAGATAAATAATGTTTAATTTTTAGTATAAGTGTGTCCCCTGTAATATTTGGAATATAATATACTAAAAAATGATTCGATGTTTATCTGAAATTCAAATTTAACTGGGCACTTCATGATTTTATTTGTTAAATCTTTTTTTTTTTTTTTTTTTTTGAGACGGAGTCTTGCTCTGTCGCCCAGGCTGGAGTGCAGTGGCCGGATCTCAGCTCACTGCAAGCTCCGCCTCCCGGGTTCACGCCATTCTCCTGCCTCAGCCTCCCGAGTAGCTGGGACTACAGGCGCCCGCCACATCGCCCGGCTAGTTTTTTTGTATTTTTTTTTTTTAGTAGAGACGGGGTTTCACCGTGTTCGCCAGGATGGTCTCGATCTCCTGACCTCGTGATCCGCCCGTCTCGGCCTCCCAAAGTGCTGGGATTACAGGCTTGAGCCACCGCGCCCGGCCTTATTTGTTAAATCTTAATACTACATGGAAGGAATAAAATCTTCAGCTGTAATTCCTTAAATTAGACTTGAAACCTAATCTTAGAAAAATCATCCTAAGTAACTTTTCCTCTTTCCCTCTTACAAACTCACATAACCTCACACCTACTCAAGTGCATATAATCTTATTCCCTAAATCTTTTTTTTTTAGTTTTTGAATTTTTTATTGACTAATTTTTAAGATAAATTTTATACCCAGCAAAATGCACAGCTCTTAAGTGCATATTGTGATGAGTTTCAGCAAGTGTGTGCCTCTGTGTAACATACACCAAATCAAGATACGGAATATTTCCATAACTCCAGAAAGTTCCCTTGTGCCCCTCTCCAGTTAATTATCTCATCCCAGAGACAACCATCATAGATTAGTTTTGCTTGTTCTTAAACCTCATATAAATGAAATTATACAGCATGTATATATTAGTCAGTTCAGGCTACCATAACAAAAATAACATAGACTGGGTGGTTTAAACAAGAGACATTTATTCTTTCACAGATCTGGAGGCTAGAAGTTCGAGATCAGGGTGCCAGCATGGTTGAGTCTTGGTGAGGGCCCACCTCTGGTTTGCAGATGGGTGCCTTCCCCATGTGAGCTCACATGGCCTTTCCTTCAATAGGCCAGAAGTCTAAAGTCAAGGTATTGGCAAAGCTGGTTCCTTCTGGAGACTCTGAGAATCTTCTATGCCTCTCTCACAGCCTCTGGTGGCTGCTGGCAATCCTTGGCATTATTTAGCGTGTAGATACATCACTTCAGTCTCTGTCTCCATTGTCACAGGGTCTTCGTTCTTCTGTCTCTGTCTCCGTGTGTCCTCTCCTCCTTTTATAAGGACAATAGTCATTGGATTTAGGGCCCACCCTAATCCAGTTTGACCTTATCTTAGCTTAACTATGATGTCTGCAAAGACTCTGTTTCCAAATAAGGTCACATTCTGAGATTCTAGGTGGACATGAATTTTGGAGAGACACTATTCAACCCACTATAGATAAATACCTAAGAGTTGGAATTGTTCAATCATCTGGAATACTACTTAAATTCTCATATCCCTAAATTTTACTTATGACCTTTTTGGCCCTCTTGTCTTCTAACAGTGGAAGTATAGTACTGAGAAGGCAGTTTTGAAAAATTAAAGGAATAGTAGTTGGAAAAGTCATAGCTGCCAATACATTGCTATTTATATTTCCTAGCCCTCCTATGCTATCATGCCACACTATACTGCTTCTACATTAAAGCCTACATGCTTACTGCTTACAGATACAGTATCTAAGTGAAACAAGAAAGAGATTCAATGGGAGTCTAGTTTCGCTGAAACTTTAGAAAGAAATTAGATTAATGTGATGTTTCTCAAACTTTAACTTGCATAAGAATCACCTGGAAGGCCTCTTAAAGTGCACTGCTTTTGCAGATGACATAATCTTGTATCTGTCACATTGTATCTATCTATACTTGTAGAAAATCATAAGGAATCCACTGAAAAATATTAGACCTAATAAATGAGTTCAGCAAGGCTGTAGGATGCAAGATCAATACACAAAGATCAATTGTATTTCTATATGCATGCATGAACAATCTGAAAATAAAATTAAGAAAACAATTCATTTTACAATGGCATAATAAAGAAAATACTTAGGAATAAATTTAAGCAAATAACTAAAAAGTACATCATTGAAAGATATTAAATGATACCTAAATAAATGGAAAGAGATCTCATGTTCAGGGATTGAAAGATTTAATATTGCTAAGGGGACAATATTTGCCAAATTGATCTACAGATTCAATGCAATCTGTATCAAAATTCCAGTTGTCTTCTTTACAGAAATTGACAAGCTGATCCTAAAATTCATACAGAAATTCAAGGGACCAAGAATAACCAAAACAATCTTAAAAAAGAAGACCAAAGTTGGAAGAATCACACTTTCTGATATCAACACTTACTGCAGAGCTACAATAATCAAAACACTTGGTACTGGCGTAAGATCAATAGAATTGAGAATCCAGAAATAAAGCCTTACATTTACGGCTAATTGATTTTTTTTTTTTTGAGACAGAGTCTTGCTGTGTTGCCCAGGCTGGAGTGCAGTGGTGTGATCTCAGCTTACTGCAACTTCCGCCTTCTGGGTTCAAGTGATTCTCATGCCTCAGTCCCCCAAGGAGCTGGGATTACAGGCGCATGCTACCACACATGGCTAATTTTTGTATTTTTAGTAAAGAGGGGGTTTCACTATGTTGGCCAGTGTATTAGACCATTCTCATTTTGCTATGAAGAAATACCTGAGACTGGGTAATGTATAAAGAAAAGATATTTAATTGACTCAGTTCTGCATGGGCTTGGGAG